>NW_024609868.1:97562241-98249463 GCF_016920785.2 Ixodes scapularis | reverse complement strand
AGACGTTCCAGGGGGGGAGGGGGGATGCAGCTTGTACAACCAGGTGACCAATTGTTTTTCTTCTCAACTGAGAAAGGAAGCAAATGCTCTGGGTACAGTGTAGTCTGGGGTCTGAGGTTCTCCTGAAGATGCTCCGGACTTCCCCACGACCTTGGCTTAAACATAAGCCCACTTACGTCCTCACCTCCATCCCTCACTCAGGATCAGCGCCGCAGCGCGGAATACAGAAAGAAGCCGACGAGTGCTAGAAGGGGGAGATGTTTCCTCTAATGGGCTTCATACTGCCTGCGGTACGACTTCTCGTGGCGGGAAGCTAATAAAAGAAAGATAAACGGTACGAGCACTCTAAAGGCTGGAGGCTGCTTACACGGGGTCCTCAAGCCGACGCCGTAGGCATTTATTTGTATACAATGCCGTTTCAACTTAGGGTGGCGGGACATATTTCAGAAAAGGCGCCCGCTACCCCTTGTCTCCTCTTGGCGCCGTCTTTTCCAGTTAAACGCGGCTTCTGTGGATTGACGGCAGAGCTTTCGCGCGGCTTTGCAGGAGCGAATATGTGTGTGTCGAACGGACTTGGGGAAAACGAGCCCTTTCAAAGATGCGGCTACACATAAATTAAATAGACAGTGCCTGTGCCCGTTCGAGTGAACACCGACTCCCAAGCATCTATGCTGCAGTCGTGATCGGCCTTTAGCCCAGTTGAGATTCGCCGACCTTACAACCGCTCTGCCCTATCATATCTCTGCACCCGTCCTCTCAACCCTGACGAATGAGCTAACTACCCAGAAACAAGTAAGTGTTCCTTTGATACAGAAAATATCCAGACGAAGTGCAATCGAATATAATTTGGAAGGATCCATTGCTGGTTGAAGGTCTTGTCTAAGTTCAAAAGTTATAGTTGCTGAACTGCAACATGCTTTCAAAAATATTCAACAATAATTCGCTTTCGTTCTCTCGAGTTGCATCCAAAGCACGTGAAAACACGAGTTTGGGTTGGCAATGCCGCTTGTGTTGCGCTCTGGACATTCCAAATATACGGCGAACAACCGACGAATTTGCATGGCAGCGTTCGTTTCGCTTGCAGCGTCAACAGTGTTTTGACGCCGCGAGCAGCGTCGAAGCCGCCGGGCCATTTTTGTCGCTTGTTTGCGCTGTACTCGCTCCGCTGATTTAAGCCGCTCTTCCCGTTGCATCAGCAGTTGAGCACTAGCTACAACCAGAATGTGTGCCAAGGCAATGTCTTTAAGCTGCCCTAAATCGACTGCTCACGTAGTGTCGGTCTGAAACCCAAGTTTCAGAAAGGACAGTGTCACCACAATTTTCGAGATACTTACCTCTAGCGTGGTCACCCGAAAGGTTGTTATTCAAAGAGTTCATCCCCGACAGGTAAAGCGATACAAGAGCTCTCAAGATCTATATTCTGTTATCAGAGTTTAGTAAAAACGATAACTCCACAAAAAATATAAACACTCCCCCCCTCCCACCCCCCCCCCCGCCCCCCGCCGTTTTACACCGAGGAACCGCCCCCTCTAAAATGGAGGTCTGGATCCGCCCCTGATCTTGTGACATAAATTATCTAACTAAGCGCTTACAAACTTAGTTTTTTCTTTAATGTTTTTTTTTACGATAAAGTAGGCATCTCTTAGAATTCTCACGATAACTGATGAATTGTCACGATCGCTTGTGCTTGCTTATGACCAGATGGTTTCTATGCAACCTAGATCCGCGTAAATGAGTCGTAGTAGAATGCAGGGAGTTCTAAGTAGGGGCTCCGTTTTTTTCGGAGTTTATTTTTGTGAAATTCGGAGGGGTATTCTTCGGAGTTTATATTTGGCAAAAATTTGGTGATTACCGGAGTTGTTTTTTTGGAAATGCCCTATTCTCCGAAAGTCGGAGATCAATTTCGCAGGGTTTCCTATTAAAATATAATAAATATTAACCGCATGCAAACGTATGCCAGATAAAAAATAAAACGCGCTTGTATCAATTAAGATTCCTTCAGTTGAATTGGGCGTTGGTGTCATTGGCAATAGTAATTTGTCCCGCGACAAAAGTTGCACACAAGTGTGGTTTCCATAAACGTCGATACCTTAAAATCAATAAACTGCCGGAAGTAGCCGCAGGGAAGCTCGTAGTCATCCCATCAATCTATCCCGCGGCCGCGTGAGGTGGAGTGATTAAGGATGTAATAGAGAAGTTTCAACTGCCCCTCTTCCCTACTTTTATACAATTTGTACGGTCCATAGCTTTCGCTGTTACCCCCAAAAACATACCCTCTCCTTTCTCTAAATCCCGATTCCCATGGCCCAAACTGGAAACCAAAAGAGTGGCTTTTGTCGTGACACGAATGGTACGATGACCTGCTTCCCTGAACTAACCTTGACGAGAGAAGCCGTAAGACCCCCTTTTGACGACGATCCGAGGCTTGAACGATAATTATAATGTCAATTTTCCAGGAGCAGTGATCCTGCGCTGCTCAAATCGTGAAAAAAAAAAACATTTTTTGCTGGGGGGGGGGGGGGGGGGCGGTGGCATGGGCACATAACAGTTCGGGGTTTATCGGATAAATCCGAATTGACAAAAATTTTACCGGCGGGCGTTTTTCGGAGTTTTTCGAATTTATCCGAAAACGTGGAGCCTTAGTTATTAGGAAGTCGTTCACACTCAAATGCAGATATCCGAATATCTTTTAGGTGGTGAAATATAGGGTTCATAGATACCGAGTGTGCATGCAAAATTCTAAAGAAAAACAATACTCCGCTGACGTATGCGCGCTGACTTTGCCGTGCAGTGTGCATGCTGCAGCGCGTTTTTTTTTTTTTCAGCGTGCGGTTTTTGGCGCGGGTTCCTGGTCACTCAGGGTTAGGCTGTGCCAAATCGTTATGGCCGCGACCGTAGAAACGATAGATGGTTCATTTAAACAAGCCCTTCGTTTTCGAACAAAGTCACGTAAGTTGCTGGAGGGCAACTGAAATAGCTTCACACGATAGTGCAGTTTTCCTCCGCCATCTAAGGCCTATTGACGCGTTTTATTTTCGCAAGTAGCAGCATGACATCTGTGCAAGAACACGAGGCATGCGGGTCATTCTGCCTTGGGAAAAAACATAGTGGCACTGAACTGTTGCGCTCGCTCGTAGAACACGTCTCGCGCGTTTCCGTCGCAACAGCTGCTGACGCAGACCGGGGCAGAAATCTACTACATGAAACGAATGCCAACCTTTTATTCGGCTTAGAATCGTTTCAAATAAAAAAATAAGTTGTCCCCGCTCTGTCAGACAATGCTATGCACTCATCCCTGCTGGGGGAAAAAGAGATTACTATAGTTAGTGATTAGTTAAGAATACAGTGAAAGCGCCGGCATCCAGCACTGTGGCGGGTTGAGAAGGTGAAAAGAAACCCGGGCCTGTAATTTGTTTACATAAAATGGCAAATATTTGTTCTGCTTTTCATAAAACAATGCTTGGTGCAATAAAAATTACCTTTGTCTGTGACATCTGTAGGGTTCTAGTCCGATTCCCCATTCCTGTCTCCGGATAAACGTGATACCGCAATGCACGCTCTCGGCAGAAAGGGTTTATTCCACTCACATTCTGTGGGGGGGGGTTTCGAAATAGGGGAAGGTCATCGCAGGACACTTGGTAGGGGTGCACCGCCACTGTTTACTCTTACAAAAATGCGTAAGGGGTACGCCCACAGGGAATGTAAGTGCTGCCACGTATAATACACCCGTAAAGGGTGTACATGTGCGCACCTAAAACAAAGAGCTCGCATACACTATTTTTAGGGGTTCATGTGTGCACGCTCTCATACACCATCAGCATTCAGGGGGGCACAGATATACCGGAATCGGGGTATGACAATAATTCTTTCTTACACGTTCACCGTCGTTTCGGTGTACAGGTAAACCAAAAATTCAGGATGTACAAGTATACACTTCTTCACACCCACGCATTTCCCTGAGAGTAGGAATACACCCTCCAACAGGTTTATCATTACGCCGCTTTTTGCGCCCCCCTCACTGAAATGGAACACAGATACAACACACTTAATAGTGTAGCATTACACTTCTTTGTGCATCCACCTTGCTTACAGGGGACACACGTATACCCATTTCAATGGTCTACATCCACACCCCTAAAGCGAAAGCAATTAATGAAAACGGAGTGCTCTCCAATGACAGATACTCTTGCATTGCACACAGAGGCTCGTAGTTTTTCCTGTCCAGTGCAAATATTCAATATTCAAGGGGCTTATCACTGACAAAAACCTTGTCAAATCAGAAAACCTGACCTACTTCCGCCAGTGTTAAAACCTTTGACCTGCACAGTTCTATGTTATCATATTGTTAACAGTTGAAGTGTCTCTCTATTTTCATGTGTGCTGACACTACTATATTTCCACGCGCGTCGCCGAGCGAGTGCCTGCGTGGCCGAGTTGCCACTCTGTTGGTAAATCTCGGGGCTGTGCTTTACTTTTGCTCAACTCCGTAGGAATTGTGGTAGAGCCTGTTGTCTGTACGAATGGGCGTTTGATTGTATATGATTTTTCCTGTTCCGGTAAGCAATGGCGGATAGTATGTGTCTACGCGCCAAATCAGCGAAGTGAGCAGGGTTATTTTTTTAACAAGTAGCTTTTGATCTTAACTCTGATAAACTTATTGTCTTCCTGGGAGATTATAACTGCGTGTGCATTGCAGAGGATAGAATACAACAGCTGCCGGTACGTGATCAGAGTGCGATGTTATGGAATATTTTAGTGCAAGAATGTAACTTAGAGGACGTTGGGTGAGTGTATCTTTCAGTTATCACAGCCTGGTAATGTTCATGCTAGGAACTAAACAAAAAAAAAACGGACTTTAGCTGGGATCTATGGAAATTTAATGATAAGCTTTTGAAAGATGAGGCCTTCGTAAGCGGAGTAAAGGAAAGCACACAAAAGCTGCTGGAGGCTGAGACTGGAAGCTTTGGCGAAATGCGGGAGCGATTTGAGGAAGAAGTAAAAATTCATGCGATAGAGCGGGCGAGTTTTTTTAAAAGGCAAGAGAGGGCACTGCAATATCAGCTCCAGTTTTTGTTATGTCTTGAGAGTGCTCAACCGGGACAGTTTACGAAAGAAATCAGTGAAGTCAAGAGCAAACTAGAGCTTATTGATGCAGATATCTACCGAGGAGCGGTGATAAGAGCTCCAGCCGAACGATTGTGGGCGGGAGAAACACCGACTAAGTGCTCACTGAGTGACAAAAAAAAAATATGCGATACAAAACGAAATAAAAGAGATACAATACGACAACGAAGTCAGCCGCGATAAAAAAAAATATTCAACGTGCTTTCTTTGAATATTATCGATATCTTTTAGTGCACAAGATACGGGTTGAGGGAGGTTTCGAAAAAGAATTTTTACCGTTAATCCCAAAATTAAATCAGGAGGTTAAGACGGCCATCGAGGTGCCGATAAGTGCACTAGAAATTAAAAAAAAAAAGCAATCGATGATCTAAGCACAGGAAAGTTTCCCGGACCCGATGGCTTGGGGGCAGCTTTTTCCAAGGTTTTAGAGAACTCATGACTGAGGCTCCACACTGTGTGCTACTGGAAGCGTACGAGGTAAAAGAAATGCCAATATCATTCCGGAGAGCCCATACTATTTTGATCCCAAAAAAGTGAAGACCCTGTAAAAAAGTTATCGGTTAAGTCCTATCGCCCAATAAGCCTTACCAACGTAGATTAGAAGATTTTTATGAAAGTTTTGGCGAGAAGAATGCAAACTATAATAACACCCATTGTTGCGCCTCACCAAACATGTGGCATTAAAGGGCGGACAATCTTTACAAATATTCACATCGCCAGAAGTATTTTAGAGTGTTGTGACGCTTTTGGCGGTAGAGTGGCTATCCTGCAGCTTGATTTAGAAAAGGCCTTTCATAGGGTAGCACGCGATATACTTTTTTCCCTATTAGAACACGTGAATGTAGTTTAAGTTATTTTAGATGGTGTAAAAATCTCCTATGCAAAGTGTTTCACGAGTCTAATCATCAATAAGGAAGTGAGTGAAAATTCGGAAGTTCGGTCCTCGGTCCGACGGAGATGTTTTTTTTCTCCTCTCTTGTTCGCCATTTATTTTGAGCCCTTTTGTCTCAAGATCCTTTATAATCAAAGGATACGTGGTTTTAAGCTGGTTTCAAGTAAAGTCAAGCTCAAAACGAGCTTGACTTTACTCGCAGACGATATAGCTGTGTTGTGTGAGGATACAGAAAGTGTTAGCGAGGTGGTGAAAGAAACTGTCTTGTTTTCCAAGATGCCAGGTAGTACCATAAATTGGAGCAAATGCGTTGGGTTCTGGCACGGTTGTTGGGAATCCACAGCAGTTAGTTTTGAAAACATTCACTTTACTGTTTTGTCGCCCAAGTATCTTGGCGTGCCACTGCAACGTTATCGTGATAGCGGAGTCTATTGGAGGGGGCAGACGGAGCAAGTTCGGGCGAAAACAGCAAAGTGAGGTGATAAAGATCTTTCAATGTTTGCTCGGTCGTTAGTTTGCAACTTGTTTATTGTGGCAAAAGTATGGCATGTGCTACAAGTGCTGTCGACGTCGAGAGTTAATGTTCAGAAGTTACATCGGGTGTTTGCAGTTTTCGCATGGGGTTCGGAATGGGAGCGACGCAGTCGTACTAATTTGTTTCGTTCCGCGCGAAACGGTGGGCTTGGATTTTTTCATTTGGTTCTTCGGCAGGTGGTTTCTCGTTTTATTTTCTTCGGGATCAAAAAGATGATTTCTTGCGAACTGTTCTGCGGGTCAGACTGTGTCATGCATTACCTGAGTTTGTGGTTTCTACTAGAACCTTTCAACGTGTGGGGCTATTTGGTTTTTTGTATGAAGTGGTCAGAGTTTTTCAGTTTTTAAAAGTACGTTTTTCATTGGAGTATTTAAGTGCTGTCGCGCGGAAGCGGTTATATAAAGATCTGGTAGACACTGTGCTTCCAATACCCTTGTACCACTCTTGTATTGAGGGGGCCCAAGAAAGGATATTTTAAAAATGCTTAAAAGAATGCCGGTTAGGCCAACTGTGAAGACTTTCTTTTTCCAGCTACACAGTTGCACGTTTCCTGTTAAGCCCCGGCTGCAGGAAACAGTCCTTTGTGTGCCATGGTCAGTCAACTGTGCTTTATGTCGAAAACACGGAACTCCTGAACATATTTTCATAGACTGTTGGGATGCTGTTTTTTTGTAAGACATTCTGCAGCGTATCCTGAAAGAGGACCTGCCATTAACAAATTATGGTATTTGATTCCTATCTGTCGACAACGAAGACGGTGTGCCTTACGACGTGTTTACGCTGTTGGGCCTCCACAGCCTTCGGAGGACTAGGATGTCTCTACGAAATGCTGAGGTTAACCCTCGTCAAGCAAGAAAATATTTAATGAGTGTTATTTATGTAAGAGAAGTGTACGAAACGCTGACCGAAAAGCCTGAGTGGCTGCCTATTCTGGACAGGCTGGTATTCATGAAGCCATTTTAAACTATAGTCGCAGCCTAGGGACTATCTGGTTGCAATAGCTTGTCATTGTTGTGAATGTGTTCTACTGTGTGTTGAATTAAAGGTAGTTAAGACCAAAAAAGCCTGCGTGGCCGTGTGGTTACCGTGCTTGGCTTTCGTGCGGAGGTTCCGGGCTCGATTCCTGGAGGCCACTTTTATTTATTCTTTCAATTTAGCGTTCTAACCGTACGATGGACTAAAGGAAAAAGCTACGGACCACCAGATCCAATCACGAGCCACTTAGAAATTGCGTTGTATTTCTCTTCAATGCACGTGTCAGCGCCCGCGTCTAAGGGAGTGGGCGGAGAGTGCTTCGAATTGAATAGCACTGAGTGACTCACCAATTTTACATCGCAAAGAAAGCCACAACACACAGGCTCTTTGCAGCGTCGAAGCTACATAAATTATGCAGAACTCTTTGATTCGGAGCATTATTCGTCCACCCCTAATCAATGCTAAGCATGTCATAGTTTAACGTGTAACGTGATTGGATCTGGCGGCCTGTGGCTTTGACCTTTAGTCCATCGTAAAATGAGACAAAGTATAGTCGCCTGATTAAGGTACAAATGTTCTACGCACCGAACGTTCCACGCCGAATGTTCCAGAAATCCACGCGGGTAGATAAGGGACTCTGCATGGCGAGTCGGGGTCAGTTTCGGCCAGCGTTACTAAAACACTTAGTCGGGAAACTTACCTTTGGGACCTGGACCGCTGGCGTCCACCACGACCGAGCTAAATAAGATAACAACACCACCCTTTAGTGCCGAGTTAAAACATGAAATTTGCTTTATATAGCTACTGCGAGAAACCCTGCAAGATGGCGCCACCGGCCCTTGCCCGACTCGACCTGAACCAATACGTGCAGCCGTGCACTTACCGAAGTGGACTCTGCGGGAGAAATGGCGGCGTTGCAATCGCCATTAGTTTGATTTTTGAGTACGGATCGGAACCACCTTTGCAAAGCAGGCTCTATGGCAGTTTCCCAACTGAGTGATTCAAGTAACGTCCCTACTGAAAAAAAACAAAAAAAACAGCAAGGATATCAAGCTGGGCAAGCTATTTTAGCTGGTTTTTAAGCTGGCTCGAGCTGGGTTGAGCTGGTTTAAGTAATAATCAAGCTGGTTCAAGCTGGTTCAAGCTGGTTCAGGCTGGTTCAAGCTGGTTCAAGCTGGTTCAAGCTGATTCAAGTTGGTTCGACCTGGCACTGAAGCTACGCAAGCTGGTTCGAGCTGGTACTGAAGCTGGTTCAAGCTTGTCAAGCTGGTTCAAGCTAGTTCATGCAGGCACTGCAGATGGGCAAGCTGGTACTTAAGCTGGCTCAAGCTTTTCATGCTGGTTCGAGCTGGTTCTGAATCTGGCCCAAGCTGGTTCAAGCTGGTCTTGCTGGGAGGGCGCCCGCCATGGTCAGCTGGGGTGGGGACAATGCCACGTCCTGTTCTTTGTCCTCTCGTTTTTGGTAGACGACCGGGCACTTCAGGCACGCTGCGAGCTTCCTTTTGTGCGAGAAAAGAGAGAGAGTGAGTGTAGAAACGGAGAATTTGAGACACGTTTGGCTATCTTGGGCAGATTTTCGAAGGGACGGCTGTGTGCGCGTTGTTTGGCAACTACTTGAACGGCGGTGCAAGCGAAGCGAGATTTAGGGAGATAGCGAGCGGCAGTCCGTTCAGCGGGGGAAGAAGTCAGATGCCCCGACTGAGGCGTCGTTTCGTGTCTTCAAAAATCTGTGTGCTATTGAATGACGGTGGTGCCGAGGATTATCGCCAATGCCATCCAAGCCACACAGATTTCCTCGCCTCTGCCGACTACGCAAGAGGACGCTTCGCCCCCATTACGGGCGGGACCCAGGTTCGCTTCTGTCATCCGTGTAGTATTTTTATTGTCATTGCCTCTTTTGGTGTGTGTCTAGTATTTTTCGTGTTGAGAGATAAGCAATCTAGTTTTAATAGCATTGTTTGTTTTGCACCGAGAACCGCTATCTGTGCGCCGGCTAGTGCTGTGTCAGCGCAGTGGATGTGTAACATCTCAGCTCATGTGAGCAGACCGCGAATACGAAAATAATAAATTAGATGCCGAGCTGGCTTTTCTGAAGAGTTTGGGTTGTTTATTCTGTGAACTGATTTAAACTGGTTAAAATGGTGGGGAAGTACACCAGCCTAACCAGCATGGGCAGTTCATCCAACATGACCCAGCATTTGCCCAGCATCCACCCAACACGACCGATCATCTAACCAGCTCGACCAGTACAGCAAGCTGGGCATGCTGGAGCAATATCCCAGCATGAAGCTGACATGCTGGGGTCAGCATGAAGCTGGGATGCGAGGACCAGCTTGTGCTGGTTTTTTCAATGGGGTGGTTTTCGGGGTGGATCCTGCTGTTTCGCCGACATCGACACCTTTGACGCTAACCTTCTTCTATTTAGTTTTGGGCACAAGGTTGCCCCAATAAACGTTTAGTTTCCCCAGTTATTCGCCGCCTCATCAATTGTCATTCGTGACATTTTGGTGGACGTGCGGTGTAGCCCCCCGAGGGCCCGCAGTGCAAGTCCGACCCCATGCCCGCGAAGACCCAACGAAGACACTCCCGAAGCCCGATTAAGTCGCCACACCCAATACCTACACCCGGAAGTTAAACTTTCGCCACCCAAGACCAAGCAGCCAACAAGGCCGACGATGGATAACCAGTCGTTGCAGTCCTCGGCCGCCGCCGCTGTCGTGTATCCGCTCGTCGCACCCTGGACTGCGACGCCTTTCCATGGGGAGGTTCACGAGGACATCGAGGACTAGCTGCAACATTACAAACGTGTAGCCCGCCAGAACGGATGGACGACAAAGCAGTGCCTTCACAACTTGTACTTCTCGCTTGAAGGCACTGCGAGGCACTGGTCTGAAAACCACGAGTCTCCTTCACTACATGGGAGTCCTGTGACACCGAATTAAAGCGGACGTTCATCAACCACGACCATCGGCAGCAAGCGAAGGACCTTTTTCAAACTAGTGTGCAGGGCCCCACGAAAGCGTGACCAGCTTTGCTGAAAATGTATTGCTCCTAAGCGCCTGAGGCGATTCAGAGGCCGCCGAGGGGAACAAACTTGGAGTCTTTATGCGTGGAGTGAAGGGTGAAGTTTTCGGATGCCTAGTCCGCACATCCCCGATGACCATCGACGCTTTCATGAGTGAATCCACCACCATCGAGTGCGCACTGTCTGCCCGAGCGAACCATTACCACCGACACGCTGGCGTGACTACTCCTTCAACTGTCGGTTCTTCCCGACTGTACCTGAACACCGCCGGTGTCGACAGCCTTCGGGAGATCGTAAGGGACACCAGCCGAGAACAGATCCACAAGATGCCACCCGCTGCTGATTGCCTGTCCTCTCTCTCTCGCGCCGAGGCTGTTCAAGTGGAGGTTCACAGAGCCTTCCACCCTAAGGCACCCGCCACCGTAGCAGCACCGGAGGAGACCGCTCTAAGCTACGCCGCAATGGTCCGACGAGCACCACCAGCCCCACGTTAGTATATGGCGCCTCCCCTACGTGAGCCTCCAGTGTCGCAGTATTTCCGACGCCAGTAAGAACGGGCGCACGTCTGCCTAGAACAAGCTGCGCCATGAAGGACTGACGTGTGAAGGACGACCGATCGACGCCCGTTGTGCTACCACTGCGGGGAAGCCGACAATATCTACCGCCGTCGCCTATACCGGCAAATAGAGCTGCGCTTCTTCCACCCAAATGACCCACGCCAAGCTACGGTGAGGGGCCGCGAGAGAACCAAGAGTACCTCCAACGACCTTAGTCTCCCCCGCCTGCACCTCGCCGCGGGTACCCGTCGCCGTCTTCACAATGTCCAGCTGCGCCGATGCACCGACCCCGTCGTGAGGGCAGGTCGTCCTTGTCACACCGGGAAAACTAAGCGCGGAAACCCTTGGAGGTGTATTTTCCGTAGACCGACGACGTAAAAAGCCTCCAAAAGCGCCGCAGGCCTCCCGCTCAACCGACGACGTGCATCGGAGCGACGCTTCTGCAACGGTGCCCAACAGCCTTAAAGTGACCATCGACGGCCACGACGCGTCGGCTCTCGTGGACACCGGAGCAAACTACTCCGTCTTGAGTCAAAAGGGTCCGCCAGAGGGGGACAGTGGATAGCACTGACAGCAGCAATGTAGAGGAGGAGCAGAATTATGTAAAAATGGAGACGACCACAAGAGAGTGGGACAAGGCAGAAAGTAAGGTTCCAGCAGGTACAGCGACAGGGTCAGACGACATTTCTATGGAACTCATACACTAGGAAAAACAAGCAAATTGAAGTTGTGGCATGTATTTAATCAAGTAATTATCGGAGGAGAGGTAGCTAATGATCGGAAACTATGTAAAATTAGACTAATGTTTAACGGCAGACGAAACAAAGACAACATTAATTCATATCGCCCGGTAACGCTAACTTCAATTATATACAGATTTTCTATGCAGATAGTAAAGTGGAGAATGGAAGAATGATCAGAGGATATGCAAATATTAGGTAAGCTCCGAAACGAATTCCGATGAGATAGAAGACTGGAAGATAACTTATTCGTCACTGCACAAGGTATAGGAACAGCAATGAAGAACCAAACTTCTCTATGGTTAGCTTTTTTGGACATCAAGGGGCGTACGATATTGTGATCCAGTAAAAACTCTGGGGTCAGCTGATGGAGTATAACTTAGATGCAACTTTGATTAGGTTTCTTCATCAGGTGTGCACATACGATAAGGTAGTTACAACACGGGAAGCAGAAACTATACAACCCGCCGTAACAAAAGGAGGGCTCAGGCAGGGCTGTTTACCGTCACTTCTGCTCTTTATGATGTGAAATGGAAAATAAACTAGAGCAGAGCAAATTAGGATATGATGTGAGTTATATGGAAGGACGGAGAAATGTAATACCAGGATTGATGTATGGGGACGACATACTACTCATGGCAGGTAACCAGGATACGTTACAGGAACTTTCTGGAATAAGTGGAGAGGAAGGAGACAAACACTTTGGGTGTGAGCTTAGTAGTGACAGGTCTGGAGTAATGGTATTCAATGACGAGATGAAGGAACCCCTCAGGATACAAGACATTGTATAAACAATGTAGGAAAATACAAATATCTGGGAGTCTTGCTCAATGAGGGAAGTAAATATCTAGAGGAACATGAGGTTAATATAATTAAAAAAGTAAGAAGAAATTCATCTATTATGAAGCTCAAGGCACTATGGAACTATGGGGTACTGTGCATGAAATCCGAAATTCAATCAGGATTAGAGATTCCGGAAAAGAAGCGCAGGCATATTGGCACTGGGAGCACACGGAAAGACACCAAATGAGGGAGAAAAGAGGGACATGGGCTGGCAGTCTTTGGAAAGCCGGAAGGCGATTACAAAGTTGAAATTTGAACAAAGGTTGACCGGAATGGAAGATACGTGGTGGGCACGGAAGGTATTCAAGTATTTGTAACCCGTTCTCCAGCGGAGAGGGTATCACTTTGCCTAGGTTCAGAAACGCTGGCGTGAAACCAGTCGATCTGCTCAGATATTTCGAATGGCAAAACCCATCTCGGCGATGTGCTCACCCCAGTCTTGGTGTCTTTCCTTTAGCGTGATCAGTATGCACTTCACATTCCGATCCACTTGCTCAGTGATATTGGCTTGGGGATGGCGCGGTGTCGTCCTCTTGTGCTTTATGTTCACCGCCAAGCAGGAGTCCACGAACACTTTACTAGTAAAATAACTAGGTTATCACTAATAAGACACTTGGTAGTGCCGAAGCGTAGGAAAGTATCTAGGAACTTTTCCAAAATCGGCTCTGAAACCAGCTTCCTCAGGGAGCACAACCCTACCCATTTTAAAAAACGATCGGTAATAACCAAGAGGTACTGGTTTCCCCGCGGGCTTCTTGGCAGTGGGTTAATGATGGCGCGAGCGACGATCTCCCAAGTGAAGGTGACTCCCCACCGACTGCACAAAGCCCGGAGGCTTCCCACTTCTGGGCTTTGCTTTCTAACAGGTTGAACAGCTACGTGCCTAGCGAAGTGCATCCTGTTTTATCCGCGGCCAGGTCGTGACGCGACATAACTTCTGAACAGTATTGCTGTCGCTGCCATGACCAGCAAGGCCAGAGCCATGAAAGTTTAGATGGCTCGAATGCTTTCGTTTTCCATAGGGATCTCCGACATCTTGAATATGTATCAAATGATTGGCGAGAGAAGTTACCGGCACTGCTTAGCACAAATGAGGGGACGAAACTAAAGCAAACTAATAGTTTTGTAGCGAACAAGCTTGCGACACCATCTACACCGTAGAGCAACGTGCACCAACGCACGCACTGCGAACGAGGCAGGAGCCTCGCACCACGAGCGACACACACACGCCACACAGGGCTCCGATGAAATACGCCGGCTGGAACCCAGGCTCGTCTCATCCGACATAGGCATAATCTCGGACTGGCCCGTTTGTAAATATCTATCTGTAATTTATGTAAATAACAAGTGTGTCAGCAAAGAATGCCTCTCGGTATGTTGACCACAAATTGGTGACCCGGACTACCAGATACCTTGGACTACGTGCCTCCAACTCCGAGATGTCCCACCCCGATGGTCACGGAACATCAGATGGCGATGCAGCGGCCGGATCTGCAACCTCCCCTTCACACGCTGCCGCCATCCACCTGAAGCTTCCCGATTTTTGGACAAATGATGCAGAACTTTGGTTTCTTCACGCGGACGCGTTTTTCCGCAACAACCGCATCAATTCTCAGCGAGCCAAATTTGATTATGTCGTGACGGCCCTTCCCCAGGCGACCACATCAATCGTAAGAGATCTCCTCCGCACTCCTCCAGAAAATCCTTACGATGGCCTAAGGGATGCGTTGATCCAGCGTACTACCGCCTCCGAGCAGAAACGGCTGCAACAGTTGCTGACCGCCGAAGAACTAGGCGACCGCAAGCCATCCCAACTTCTTCGCCGCATGCAGCAGCTACTAGGAGATAGAGCCGACAACCTGGATAATTCACTCATCCGTGAGCTCTTTCTCCAAAGGCTTCCCAATAACGTGCGCATGATACTTACAACATCCGACACAACGTCCTTGGAAGCGCTAGCACGCATGGCGGACAAGATCATGGAGGTTGGTTCCCCTGCTCTCTACGCCACCCAACAAGTGTTTCCCATGCAGCAGGATCCACCGCTCCCCACCGACATGAAGCTTTTTGAGATCATCCATCGTCTCTCATCAAAAGTCGACCAACTATCGGTGCAGGTTGCCGAACTACGAGCGTCGACCACCTTTCGTCCTCGGTCTCGCTCCTCCAGTTTCCACCGAACCACTGGGCGCAGAAGCTCTCCAAACCCTACACACCGCATCTGCTGGTACCACCAAAAGTTCGGTGATGCGGCAAACAACTGCTCGCCACCCTGCTCTATGGGAAACGCGAGAACACCACGTTAAAGACGGCCAATGTGGTGATCCAAGAAAAGAGCCGTCTTTTCTTCATCACTGACAAGACCACCAAAATTCGATACCTCGTGGACACCGGCGCGGAAATCTGCGTTTATCCTTCCACTCCGGAGGACCGCCAACACCGTCAACCTTTGACATCCCTAGCAGCGGCCAATGGCTCAGCTAATAACACCTATGGGGAGAAATCCATCGCTCTCGATCTCGTATTAAGCCGGACATTCCGCTGGATATTCATAGTAGCGGATGTCAAGTACCCTATCCCTGGCGCGGACTTCTTACAGTTCTTCAACCTAACCGTAGACATGCGTCAGTACCAGCTTCGCGATGGTGAGACGCATCTACACGTCCAGGGAATAGAAGTCCGAGACCAAAAACTTCAACTTCACCAGCCATGTCCCCCAGCCTCGACACAATGGGAAGCGCTTCTCTATCACTTCCCGAGACTAACACGACCATCGTTCCATGCTGCATCCACGCAGCACACCATTACCCACTCCGGTGGTTTGCAATCCTCGTGCGACGATAATTTCGGATTCACAAAGAGCTTGTCAAAGCTTTGCGCGAGGGGTCGTGGGTCAACCAGCTCTAAGGCTCCTCCGCAAAACCGCAGTAGAGGGAGTACATCTGATCTGGACCCCCGGCCATATGGGGCAAGTCGGAAACGAGGCGGCGAATGCTGCGGCCCGAGGTGCGTTATACCGGGACTCGGTTCTGCCCCAGAGGGATCTGGACAGTGCGCTCACTTACAGTGAGGCCTTAAAGGCTCTACGAACCCATAGGGCAGAATATCCTGGGCCGGCCAAAGGTCTCAGCAAAGAAGAAGAGTTCACGTGGAGACGACTTCAGACGGACACGTTCGTCACACCGATCCAGCTACATCTGTGGTACCCAGAGCGGTACGCCACGGCGGACTGTCCCTTCTGTGGTGAGCCCTGGGTGGGCGTTTATCACGTTGTCTGGGCATGCAAGAACCTCCCAGGACTGGCTCCAGTCGAGGAGCCCAAACTCGAGGAGTGGGAAGCGGGACTCAAGTACGCGACGGCTAGCGAGCAGAGGCTGCTCGTGGCCCGAGCACTCCGAGTTCACTCCGCACTTGGAGCCCCGGAATAGGGGCACACAACCACTCTCTCCTTTTTCTTCCCCTTTCTCCCCTTCCCTTTCCTAAATCTTTCAACTCAATAAAGTTTTTCAACAACAACAACCCACTCCATTGAAACTAACGGACCACCCGTCTTCGCACGAGCACGGCGACTAGCTCCCGAGAAGCTAGCAATCGCAAAGAACGAGTTCGAACATATGATCGAGCTTGGTATTGTCCGGCCTTCATCGAGCAGTTGGTCGTCCCCCTTACACATGGTCCAAAAAAAAACTGGAGATTGGAGGCCATGCGGCGACTACCGTGCACTGAACAAGGTCACGGGAACCAGACCGGTATCCCATCCCCCATATTCAGGATTTCTCCGGGGCCATGGCAGGGGCAGCCATCTTCATCAAGCTTGATCTCGTGAAGGCCTACCATCACATCCCAATTGCGCCAGAAGACATTCCTAAGACAGCGATTGCGACACCTTTTGGAGTGTTAGAATATGTGCGGGTGCCATTCGGCCTAAGAAACGCCGCTCAAACATTCCAGCGTTTTATGGACCAAGTGCTGCGTAACCTTCCATTCTGTTTCGCATATTTGGATGACATTTTGGTGTGTAGCAAGACATCTGAAGAGCACCAATGTCATCTCCGAACGATCTTCGAACGTCTAGACGAATTCGGTGTCACCATTAATGTGCAAAAATGCACATTTGGCGTGTCCGAGCTGGACTTTCTCGGACACCATCTCGGCAAGGACGGCATTCAACCTCTGTCGTCGAAAGTCCAAGCGATCCAAGATTTTCCACGACCAACCAATGTGCGACAACTCAGAGAATTCCTGGGACTTATCAATTTCTACCGTCGCTTTCTCCCAGGATGTGCTGCTGTACTTCGCCCACTGAATGCTTTTCTCGCGGGAGTCAAGGCGAAGACTTCGCCCCTAGCCTGGAACCCCGCAGCCGAGGAAGCCTTTGTCAGAATCAAGAACCAGTTAGCCAACGTGGTACTTCTGACGCATCCCAGATCGGACGCTCCGACTTCCATCATGGTCGATGCCTCGGACACAGCGATCGGCGCAGTTTGTCAGCAGTTGATTGATGGATGCTGGTGCCCCATCGCATTCTACTCAAAATCGCTGTCCCCTACAGAGGTGAAGTACAGTACCTTTGGACGTGAGTTACTTGCCACCTACTCCGCTGTCAAGCACTTTCGTCACTTTCTGGAAGGGAGACAATTCTTCATACTCACAGATCACAAACCGCAGACGTACGCCATTGCCTCTCGCAGTGCTGCGCACTCCCCGAGAAAAATTCGTCAGCTGGCATTCGTATCAGAATTTACAACGGACATCAGCTTCATCAAAGGACAAGAAAACACTCTAGCCGATACTCTTTCCCGCGTTCACATCGATGCATCTTTTCTGGAACATCCACCTCTTAACTACTCGGCCCTCTCCGCTTCCCAGAAAAATGACTCTGAACTCCAGACGCTGCTCAGCTCCTCCTTCTGTTCACTGGAGCTCCAGGAAGTTCAGACAGACATATCATCGCCAACACTCGTATGCGACGTTTCAACCGGTCAGCCACGTCCTTACCTCACTAGAGATTTTCGACGCCAAGCCTTCAACATACTTCATTCCCTGGGACACCCTGGTATCAAGTCAACACAAAGACTTGTTTCATCTCGGTATGTATGGCCTGGCATGAACTCTGACGTCCGACGCTGGACACGTGCCTGCATCAACTGCCAGAGAACCAAAGTCCATCGCCATACTGTCTCACCGTCTGCGACATTTCAGCTTCCCCACGGACGATTCAGTCACCTCCACATGGACATCGTTGGCCCCCTTCCACCATCACAAGGTTATCGGTACATCTTCACCGTCATCGATCGCTTCACCAGATGGCCTGAGGCGGTACCACTAACAGATATTACTGCTGAAACCGTTGCACACGCATTCCTCACTTCGTGGGTTGCAAGATTCGGAATTCCCACCACTGTAACCACAGACCGCGGAAGACAGTTTCAATCCAAACTCTTCGGAACGCTATCAAAACTGCTTAGTTTCCATCACATCTCGACGATGTCATACCATCCGAGCGCGAATGGACTCGTCGAGAGATTTCATCGGCAGCTCAAAACAGCTATCACTGCTACGACGCCATCCACATGGAGTGAATATCTTCCGCTCGCCATGCTGGGAATGAGAGCTGCGCTTAAGATCGACCTTGGATGCAGCGCAGCAGAACTGGTTTACGGCACCCCGCTCCGCCTACCAAGCGACTTCTTCTGTGCTCCACCATCCAGCTCTCTGCCTGATCCCCTCGACTACGTGGAAAGGCTCCGTTCCCACATGGCCACCCTCCGTCCTTCACCCACACGTCGAACCCGGCAACAAAATCTCTTTGTGAGCCCCGACCTTTCGACCGCCACGCACATCTTCGTGCGCCACGATGCTGCGCGACGCTCCCTACAACCAGCATACGACGGTCCGTACAAGGTCCTTGGAAGGGCTGAAAAGCATTTTACGCTGGCCTACCCGAACCGCGAAGACCATGTCTCAATCGATCGACTCAAGCCTGCGTACATCCTGAGCTCCGACGACACAGACAACCCTACACCACACACTGCGAATGTGGGATGCTCTGCCACGATGGACATCACGCATCGAACTCAACCCGATCAAGCCCGTCCCCGCAACGTCCGCTTCACTCTCTTAAACACTACAAAATAGCGCGCAAACAGCGTCTTTCGCCGCTATTCCGGAGCCCATGTAGCGAACAAGCTTGCGACACCATCTACACCGTAGAGCAACGTGCACCAACGCACGCACTGCGAACGTGGCAGGAGCCTCGCACCACGAGCGACACACACACGCGACACAGGGCTCCGATGGAATACGCCGGCTGGAACCCAGGCTCGTCTCATCCGACATAGGCATAATCTCGGACTGGCCCGTTTGTAAATGTCTATCTGTAAATTATGTGAATAACAAGTGTGTCAGCAAAGAATGCCTCTCGGTATGTTGACCACAGTTTAATATGGTGAATTTGTGCCCAAAACAAAATAAATAGAGGATAGCATCGCAGGCGTCGCGGCGGCGAGGCGGCAAGATCGAACGCTGGGGCGATACTGACTCCGCTCGCCATGCGGAGTCCCGTGTGCACCCGTGTGGGATTCTCAAACATTCGGCGTAGAACTTTGGGTGAGTAGAACATTAGGACCTCGATCACACGACCATGTTTTCCAACTTACGAGAACGACAAGTTTGAAGAATAAATAAAAAAATATTGCTTTGACTCAAACCGAACCGAACCGAACCTAGACCTTCCGCGCGACAGTCCGACGGTAGCCATTCGGCCACGCACGCGCTCACTCGGCGAGGCGCGTGGCAACATATCTAAGAATAAATATATAATATTAAGAGTGTAAAAATAAGGTACTGAATAAAAACATTGACATAACTTTCCGCTCAAACGATTTTAGATAAGGTTGAATTGATTAAATTTCTGGGTGTGTGGTTTCATGAGAACCTGTACTAGGCTACTCATGTCTAAGCATGATGGACCTCTTTCCAGCGCAAGCTTCTTCCACCAGCACGGCTAAAGCGTAAAATTTAATACGTACTTCTTCATTTGCATTACTGTTCTTTAGTTTTTGGAGCTACTTCAAAAAATTATTTAGGGAAGTTGATAGTATTGGCGGAAACGAGCAATTTGATGAATTGAGTGTCTCAGTTTTAAAGATCATACCGCGGCACAATTTTAGAAACATCGCTAATTAACTGTGCATGAGCTGATAACTTTCAGCCTTACCAAAGTCATTTTTATGTTCAGAAAAGGGGCGTGTCCTTTAATATTCAAATAGTGAAAGAGGGAATCAGAGTGGGCACGGGTGCTTGGTCACGACCGTCACGGCTGATACCACGATGTTTTCGTTGTTACAGCTCCTGCTTGTGTGTATCTTTCTCGGCTTCGCATCGCCGTCCACAGCAGTCCACAACACCACGGATTGCTACACTGTCATCTCGACATCTGCAAGTCATCTACGGGTGCTGCTTTTACGGCCAGCGACATAGCCAAGTTATCAGCAGTGCCGCACAATCACGGGTCCTGGAATGGATATGACTCCAACGGGCTACTCAGTGTCGCCCCCTTCTTCCTGCGTACAAAACACCGGCGCTTGCCGCAGGCGCGTCACTGGGCACGGGAGCTTGGTCACGACCGCCACGGCTGATACCACGATGTTTTCCTTGTTACAAGTTTATAAACGCTATTCTTTACATTCTAAGAGGTCTAACAACTTGTACCTTGTAGAGCTCCCGTGTCCAAGGGTGCTTTATTACACTGCGTGCGAGTGCGCCAAAGTTATTTTGTATTTGTCAATGCAATCTGGCGATGTTGAGTCTAACCCTGACCCGAAGACTGTCCCGGACACTGTGCCGGAGTCTCATGGTGTATTCGCACGAGAGATCTTTATCCCCGGAGAAAACCGAGTACGTCATATAGCTGAGAGAAGGAAATGGCACGAGAAGGAGGAGGCAGTGGAGAAAATCCAGGCGAGCATTCCCACGACGGAATTATATGTAGTTGAGTCGCCGGAGTCTTCCTTTCCGCAAACCTGTTGGCGACTTTCAAAGGCTCATCGAAAAAAAGCAGGGAAAAAATAATGAAGGAAAGAAGCCTGCTGGCGACTTTCGGGGGCTTATCCACCAAAAAGGCAAGCAAAGAATAGTAAAGAAAAGGCACCCCGCACTTTAAAGCTATTCATCATTACTCCTCCCTAAAAGCAGGGGGACAAAAGAGGGGGCCCGACCGCTCCGACGGATACCGACGGATACCGACGGAACGGCGGATATTCAGTAGGCCCGTCACAGATTCTCCTCGGGTCTCCGCGAGCACGCCGCGAGCTCCGGGGATCAGCGAACATCCGTGACGCGGAGCACGTGACCTCAAAACTCGATGACGTTTCTTCTTCTCCTCGGAAAGAAACTCCGTCGTGCGAATACACCATCAGTTGGAGAAAATGTTGGCCGTACTAGTGAAAATTGAGGACAATTCCAAGAGACTTGGGGAGGGTCAGATGTCAATCAAGTCAGATGTTAGAACTCTTCTTAATAAACAAACCCAGTTGGAAAACTCCTTATCAACCATCAACGCCAAGATTGCCGGAATTGAGAAAGAGCTTCAGTCAATTTCCGAAACTAAAGCCGAAGTGTGTAGCATTCGCGGTGCTCTTGCCGATCAGGCAACAGTAACAGCCACGCTTCTCACTCGAAGTGACGACCAAGAAAACCGTTCCCGTCGTTGCAACTTGCTTTTCCGATGTATTCTTCACATGCGCGGTGAGTCAGGGTCATTGTCGGAAGGAAAGGTTCTTGAATTAACAGAAGAAAAGTTTGCCATATTTCTAGCTAGTTTTGATATCGAACGTGCCTATAGAATTGGCAACTTTCAAGAAGGAAAAAAACCGACCAATCATAACTTGTTCTGCGTCATTTAAAACCAAAAGTCAATTACTACAGAGCAGCTTTCGTCTGAAGGGTAGCTCGTTTTAACTATCTGAAGACTTCTGCGAATATACTCGTGCTGCGCGCCATAACCTCGTCACTTTTACCAAACGTGAATATTTGCCTTTTAAACTTCGATTAAACAAACTTCACATTGGCCTTAAGACCTTCATATGCGATGCCCAGTCAGACAGTGCAATAGAGCTCATGCGATAGGTGAATGTGGGGAGTGTTCCTACTGATATGGGCTAAATCGCAGAGCGTCATAAGTGCTGTTTATGCAAACACACGTAGCGTATTCCCTAAGCGTGATTATTTGTCTTCACTGATAAGTTCATGTGATGCTGAAGTTGTCTTGCTGTTAGAAACGTGGCTTAATCCTGGCATTGATCATAATGAAGTATTACCGGATCATCCTAATCTCAACATCTACCAGTGTGACAGACGGGAGCATCGAGAAGGAGGGCTACTTATTGCTGTTAACAAAGCTATTCCATGTCATATTGTGTCAATCGAAAGTGTCCTTGAGATAGTTTGGGTTTCCATAAAATGTTGCTACGGCTTCATTTTTCTTGGTGTTTGCTACCGTCAACCTAAAGCTTCACGTGATTTTTGTGATGGCCTTCGTGATGATTTGTCTTTTTTAGCAGCACATAGTAGAACGACTTTTCGTTCTGGTGATTTTAACCTTCCGGGTATTGACTGGAATACGTTGACGCCAACCAGCCCAGGCGAAACGAATGCAAGCCGAGATTTTATTGACTTGTGTCTTTCCTTTAATCTCTTCCAAGTAGTAGCTTTTCCTACACGAGCCACCGACAGCAGTTCAAATGTGCTTGGTTTACTGCTTACTGCTGATCCTCAATTACTTAAGTCATTGTCTCCTATAGATAGCAGTAGTGACCACAAAGCGCTACACTGTTTTATTGATATTAAGCCACTGAGGCACTGAAGTGAGTTTTGTTTTCCTAAAAAAATTGTTTGTATCATAGGGGCAACTACGACATTATTACTCGTTAAAAGAGACTTCGTCTTTTTTTAACGAGAACTTTGATAACTACAAAGCCAATAAAAATTAGAATTCATATAAGGCCAAATTACTCCAGCCTGTCGAACATAATGTGCCATGTACAAATGTCGGATCTAATGCATCTAAGCCATGATTTACTAAATTTCTTCGCCAACTTTAAAACGAAAAAAGCCATTCTTCACTACACCTTACCATCTATGTTACTAAACAACCCTCGTCAGTTTTGTAGCATTGTTAATGGTAATCTGTCTCTGGACATTAACTTTGTGAGTAGTTCTGGTGATGAAATATTGAATAGTGATTATGCCAATATTCTTAACACTGTATTTTCCGAAGCTTTTATTGTATCAACACCCATCGTTCAAACCCCCCTCGTTCCAACAAGAAATGCTTTCCAAATGAATCATATTTTTATAGACTTTGACGGTATACTAAGCAATATAGAATCCCTTAAAATGTCCTAATCATGGAGTACAGATGATATCAACAAGAAACTTCTAAACAACGCCAATATCTCATCAGCGCTTTTCCTTACTAAAATTTTTCATCAGTCTCCGGAGACTGGTGTGGTACCCTCCGATTGAAAAAATTGGAAAGGTCATTCCAGTCCACACATCTGGAAGTAAAACGTCTCCATTCTACTACAGACCAATCTCACTTACCTGCATTTCCTGCAAAATTCTCGAGCACGTCATCTACGAGCATCTTATCAGTTTCCTGGATTATTGTGATTGCTTCAACCACGCACAGCACGGCTTCCGCAAGCAAGTTCTATGTGAGACCTAGCTGCTGTTTCTTACTAACGACCTTTTTCAAACTCTCGACTCCGGCTTTCCTACTAATGCTATCTTCCTTGGTTTCGCCAAGGCTTCCGACAAGGTCCCCCATAATCGCCTTCTTTTCCAACTCTCTTCCTCAAAATTAGATCCGCTTGTTCTAAAATAGATGGAATTTTTTCTTAGCTACCGTTCTCAGTTTTGTTTTCGCTAACGACTCACCCTCCTCCGGCGTCCCGCAAGGCTCTGTACTTGACCCTTTACTTTTTCTAATCTATGTTAATGACCTCCCACTTCAACTTTCTTCTTCAGTTCGCCTTTTTGCGGACGACTGCGTTATATATAGACTATTAAAATCTCCCGACGACAACCTGCTACTCCAGAGCGACATTAACAAAATTTCCGACTGGCGCCGTACTTGGCAAATGTCCCTAGATGTTAATAAATGCATGCATGTATGTTTCACGCGCTCGTCCTCACCCCACGTAACAAGGTTACACTAGATGACACCATCCTCCAGGCTACTACTAAATATAAATATCTTGCTGTTTATTTAACTAATGATATATTTGACGTCATGATGGCGCTTAAGACGAGGACAAAAGGGAGACAGACAACACGGAGAGCTCCGTTTTGTCTGTCTCCCTTTTGTCCTCGTCTTAAGCGCCATCATGACGTCAAATTTCCAGTACCAACTAGCCCAACAATCTGCATTAATAATTTATCTTGGAATATTCATGTTGATAAGATCCTATCCACAGCTAATCGCTCTCTTGGTTATATTTGGCGTAATTAAAAGTCGGCTTCTTCTAACCTCAAGAGACTTCTCTATAATACTATTGTTCGCCCGAAACTAGAATTCGCCTCATCTATCTGGCATCGCCACCTTTCATTTCTCACCAATGCAAGAGAAGCAGTCCAAAACCGTGCAGACCGTTTCATTCTTTCCGATTACTGCCGTTTTTGCAGTATCACTAATATAAAATCTCAATTAACCCTGCCTTACATTTCTCTGCGTCGCAAAATTTCCAGGCTTTCCCTCCTGCATAAGGGATATTACTCTCCCACTTTAAATCAGTCTCTCCTTAGCTTACCCAACTATGTTTCTTCAACACTGGACCACACATGCAAGATTGCCCGATCCAAGACCAAATCTACAGCCTATCAAGATTCACTTCTACCCGAAACTGTTGTGGACTGGAATGGCCTTCCCGATCACATCGTCACCATCACTGAAAACACCAAGTGTCGCCCAGCACTAAACCACCGCTCCCCTCTTTAAGCCCCTCGGGGCCCTAAGGGTATTTGTAAATAAATAAATAAATAAATAAATAAATAAATTTATGGAACTCACAATATGTTCAATACACAACAAAAATACGTACGAACTATGATAATCAAAATCTATTGCACCAAATCACCCAACTATACTAATTTAAAACCCACGAATTCGAGTTACAATTGAAAAATGAGTACCATAGGCCCTTCTAAAATAAAAGTAAAAGATCATATTTTGAACTTTGAATCTTATTTTTTGATCAGGGTATAACCTTCCCTGTTTACCTTCCTTTTTTTCAAGTTTTCTGTATGTGCTGAGCCCTGTTGAAACCTCTATGGGTTTGGAACCTTTTTCAATTGTTTGTTTTCACATTTTATCCCTGACATCCCACCGAATGGCACATCAAATACACAGAAAGCACAGCTAAAGAGCCCACGAACGCATCAGATCTCGCAACAATGCCGTATCATTCGATTCAATTCAACTTTATTGAGTCCAGTTTGAAGAACGAGAGAGGAAAAAAAGCTACATTGCATAGCTTGACAGCTCCATGCCTCCCATTCAGACTTGAGCAGATTAGTCGGCATTCGCAAAAAGCACGAAACAATGCTTACAGAACATTACACAGCTTTGGATATAATGAACTGTACATAACTTTTAAAATGATATATTTGTTGTTAAAATACAATTGCCTAATTTGGTTATTTGAGATATTTTCTATGTGAATATTGTGTTTAATGAGTTCATTATGGGTAGATGGTACAGTATACTGGAGCATTTGAAATCCGTTATTGATTCTGGGATGCGGCACTCTCCAGTGCTCTGGACTACGCGTATGATAAAACGAAGAGTTTCTATCCAGCGAAGCTAAGTGAAGGAGTGATTTATTTTTATAATAAATACTATCTTTATATTTTTGGATTAATGACTATGCATATAAGTCAAAAACACGTGTGACTTTAAATTTTGAGCATAAAATATCGACATGACTAGTATAAGGTACATTGGCTACTAAAGGTAAGTCTTTTTGTTTATGCGATGTATAATGTGTCTAGGTTTAATTTTGTCGTATTGCCCCATACACGCTAGCAGTACTTTAAACTTGAAGCAAACAATGTGTTATATAGTATAACCTTGACCCTTTCTGGTAAACAAAAACGATGTTTTTAAATAATACCTGTTATTTTTGATAATTTAGACATAACACGTTCTACGTGTTCGTTCCAACTCAGGTATTTGTTAAAGAACACCCCTAGTATTTTTAACGTTGGAACAACTTGTGTGGTCGATCTGTCTAGCTTAAATGGAAAACCTATTTGACATATAAAACTTTTAGGGCGAAATAGAACGGCCTTTATTTTATTGCTATTGATTTTTAACGAATTTACCATTGCCCCCGAACTAAGCACATTGAGGAAACTATTCCTTTAAGATGAAATATTTATGTCCGTTCCTTGATGAATTTGCTCGTATCATCCGCATGCGTTGTTATCTGGGCATTATGTGAAATATTTATGATTTCGTTAATTTATAGGTTGAATAAAACAGGTCCCAAAACACTTCCTTGTGGTACACCGGCCTGTAGTCGTTTTAGATCAGGAAGTTGCCATTGATTTGAATGCTCTGAAAACGATAGCTCAAATGACTTCTTATTAACGCCACCGTATTTCCACGAATGTCATAATTGTAAAGTTTAATCATTAGTGTGCCATGATTTAACCGATCAAATTCTTTTGAAAAGTCGATAAAAATTCCTACCGTTAGAATTTTATTTTAAAACTTTTTCAGAATTATTTATTTCATGTTCAACAGCGTAAGTTAAGTCGATCGTCCTTTTCTGAATCCAAATTGATAATGTGTAAAAACTGAAAATTTTTCACAACACTGGTTGAATCGAAAATGCATCAGTTTTTCTAAACCCTTTGAAAATATCGGAAGTACAGAAACCGGTCTACAATTTAATAAATCCTCTTTATCTCCAGATTTAGAGAGTATCGACCCTTTTGCTTCGTGAATTCTTTTAGGAAAGATTCCCTGTGATAACGATAGATTAAACAAATGAGTTAAAATAGGTGCAATTTGCTAATCACATATATAGCGGGTTTTATTTGAATGCCATCAATATCGCAACTTTTACTATTGTTAAGGTTACAAAACACAAAGCTGACCTCATGAACATCCATAGGATAAAAGAAGATACTTTCATTTATAAATCTTGATACAGATACCAGTGCTTCATTCAGTCTACTGTGGTCATTTCGACTAAGTTAATAAAATAATCATCAAATGTGTTGGCCAGTTCAACTCCTCTGTGTTCTTGTCGGTTAATTTCTTATGTTTTAGTTCCAGAAGAGGCTGACGTTTCTCCTAAAATCGAGTTGAGTTTCTTCCATAGACTGGCACTGGTACTTAAGTTGCTAAACGTGTTAAAGAGGTATATTTAGCTCGCCTAATTAAGTTTGTTACCTCATTACGACATTTCGTAAAAAGTCGTAGTATTTCTGGATTTTTTGTACGAACAAATTGCGTAAAAAGTCTAATTATCTTGTTGTTTTTTTTTTAGAATTTCGGCCGTCACCCAGGGTTTGCGAGAGCCTCTTGGGTCCCGATGTGTCTTATAATTAAAATTGTTCTTGTAAATGGTAGTGAATATCATGATAAAGCAGTCATATGCTTCATCAACAGAGTCCGCACAGAATACAGCATCCCAGTTCGCATGTTCAATTTGATACGTAAATCTTTCTAAGGCGGTAAATGACATGTCTTGAAATGTAAATGAAGGAGCATCATTTATGCTGATCTTCAGCACAATAAAGTCAATCTGCTATGATCACCCTCATTATGGCAAAGAACTTTCTTCTGAAAGGACGCACAAGAGAACACTGAGTTGGCTTTGCGCATGAAGCCAGCAACGGCTGATGTGATTATCAGCATATTGTTTGCTTTGGCCAACACGCCACCGCAAGCCAAAGCTGACATCTTGTGTGGCAGTCGATGCTGAGAGTGGGAAGCAGTCGAATACCGAAACCCTGGAAGTTCCGATGGGGCTTCGCGTAAGTCCGACCCTGCCAATATAATACCTTTTTTTTGCCGTCCGAGTGCAGTGAAACGCGGGGTGATCCCGCGTTGCGTGGTCTGTTTGTGAGCTTGAACCCCCAAAAGACGCTCCGTTTTATTTCAAGACAAGGACATACATAACCATTCAGTTGAATTTTGGAGATGGTGTTCTGAAAATGACGTCAGCTGCTGCCTGCCTGAGGCCCTGTGTTCGCGTCTGCGTTCATTCGGCAGATGCCAACGCCATGGTTTGGTTTTGGTTTTGGGGTTTTTTGGCGCAGCAGCATCGGGGCCATAGTGCGCCAGAAACATTGTGTAAAGGAAGCCTACATTCTTTAAGGACTGACTAAAGCCTCAAAGCGGACCTTACTAGGAACTAGACTTATAATTTCCGCAGAATATTACTTTCTTCCAAAAAATTGAAAACTTGTGAGACTGGGACGAGAGGCTCGTCACCCAGTAAAAGTGCCAAGTGAAATGGTACATGTTCCCGATAGAATATAAAAAACAGGTTCGACGGTTCTCTTCAAAGTGTGGACAAACTATCAAAATGTGAAGTATACTTAATGGTTCAGAACAGAAGTCACAGGTCGGTTCACTCTCCCTACGCAAGAGGTAGTTATGGGTAAAGTGGGTATGTCCTATTCTCAATCGGCATAAAACTATCTCATAAAACGCTCTCGGTCTCTGGCACTGCGCCACTCGCTCAGGGTGGGCTTAATCTTATTGAGTTTGTTTTGCAGCTGGGAATCCCATTCCCTCTGCCAGGCATATTTTATTTGCCTTTTTAGTGGTACTCGGTAATCAGTAGCAATGATGCTGTTATGGTCAACTGTCCTATCTACACACGCAGAAGCTGCACGGTCAGCTAGCTCGTTGCCTTCAATGCCAATATGGCCAGGGACCCAGCAGAATTCTATCTGTATTTTCTTTGCCAGTGC
This sequence comes from Ixodes scapularis, assembly GCF_016920785.2. Classification (NCBI taxonomy): domain Eukaryota; kingdom Metazoa; phylum Arthropoda; class Arachnida; order Ixodida; family Ixodidae; genus Ixodes; species Ixodes scapularis. Next base: position 98,220,776 of record NW_024609868.1, on the reverse strand, counting down.
TTGTGTTAGTGTATTACAAAGTTGCACAAGCAGAGGGTGCTTCCAAGATGTTGGAGAGTTGAGTGCTTTCAGTGAGCTCAGAGAGTCGGAGAAAATGAAAGACTTTCTATATCGATGTCTGACAATGTGGTCAACAGCAGTTATCAGACCATAAAGCTCGGCAGTAAAAACTGAGGCATTTTCGTTTAACCTTTTTACAGATCTGTAACAGCCAACGTAGTCTGTGGTTTTTGATCCATCAGTAAAGAAGTGCTTGTAGCCATTGTACGAGGTACACTGCTCTAGGAATTCTTGCCTGAGAACACTAGGGTCAACTGTATCTTTTTTGTGCTTGGTCAAAGAAAGATTACAACAAGTATTGGCAACTTTCCAGGGTGCAGTTCTTTGTTGAATTTCGAGGACAGGAGAGAGAGTATCAAAATTGTATTGTTCTGTAGCAATTCTTACACGTAGTGCAAAGGGAGGGGTTATAGATGGTTTGTGCTAAAATAAGCGCTCATAGTTTATATTTTTAAGTGTTTCATAAGCAGGATTTTGCGGAGAAGAACGGAGTCTTAGAAAGTACTGAACAGCGAGAAAAAGTCTACGTCTCTCGAGCGAGCACTCATGCGATTCAGCGTACAGGCTAAGTACCGGCGACGTACGGAATACCCCCGTTGCCAAACGGATCCCCTGGTGGTGAATATGATCAAGAATCTTGAGAGTGGATGGTTTCGCAGATCCGTAAACAAGGCTTCCATAATCCAGGGTACAGCGCACTACAGCCCTGTAAATTCGTAAAAGACATACCCTGTCCGCGCCCCAGGTGCGATGTGAAAGAACTTTTAAAATGTTTAGTTTCTGCTGGCATTTCAGTTTCAGTGCCTTGATATGGGGGCCGAAAGTAAGCTTGCTGTCAAACGTCACACCGAGGAACCTGTGTTCCGGTCGGACGGGAAGGGGTGTGCCATTTATGTGAAGCGATGGTTCGGGAAACATTCCCCTTCTCCGGGAGAAGCAAACAGCCTCGGTCTTCGCAGCAGAAAACTTGAAACCATTCTCATCAGCCCATTTGCTCATTTTATTAATGGTTACTTGGATTTGGCGCTCACAGATAGCTAAATTACATGACGAAAAGCAGACCTGGACGTCATCAACATAGAGCGAGTAGGAGATTGAAGGTGGTGTTGCTCGGGACAGAGAGTTGATTTTAATAAGAAAGAGGGTAACGCTCAGGACACATCCTTGTGGGACTCCAGTCTCCTGGATGAAACATGACGAAAGGGTTGTTCCCAATCGAACCTGAAAGGTGCCATCCTGCAAAAAGTCTGCGATGCAATTAAACATATTCCCGCCAATATTCATCTTGATAAGGTCTTGAAGGATACCGTACCGCCAAGTGGTATCGTAAGCCTTTTCAAGGTAAAAAAATACTGAAAGGCACAACTGTTTGTTTATAAAGGCCTCTCGGATGGCCGTTTCCAATCGTACGAGGTGGTCGGCAATGGACCTGGCGGCACGAAAGCCACACTGTAAATTGCTTAAAAGCGAGTTCCGTTCAAGAATGAAGATAAGCCTATTGTTAACCAGCCGCTCGAATGTCTTTCCCAGGCAGCTAGTCAGGGCTATAGGCCTATAGCTGGAGGCTTTACTTCTGTATCTTTCCCGGTTTGAAGATAGGGATGTCAATAGCCTTTTTCCACACGCTCGGCAGCTTCCCCTCTGCCCACACTCTATTGAAAAACTGGAGGAGAATGACGAGGAATGCTTCAGGCAGATGAAAAATCATAGTGTAATGAATGTCATCAACCCCGGGAGATGTTGCTTTTGCTGTGGCAATGACTCGACGCAGCTCAGTAATAGTAAAAGGCCGGTCATATTCTTCGGCACAGCTATCAGATCGGCGGATTGGGACCTTCTCAGCTTTGGTTTTAAAGCGTAAAAACTTTTCCGTATAATTCTTAGAGCTGGAGACCTGCGCAGAATGTCTACCCAGTGCATCAGCCTGTTCCTGCAAAGATGAAAACGCCTCTCCATCGTCGGCTGATAGCAGGGGGATTGAAAAGTGGGCGTAATCACCATCCATTCGCCTCACCCTGTCCCATACAATTTTGGCTGGAGCAAAACTATTAATGGAGGAAGTATACGAGTGAAAGGAACGGCGTTTCGCTTGTCTCCTGACGCGCCGGGCTTCTGCTCGCAGGCGCTTGAATGCGAGAAGGCTGGTGGGGGTGGGATACCGCCGAAACTTTGCCCAAGCGCAATTCTGGCGATTTCTGGACTTTCGGCACTCCCTATCCCACCAAGGCTTTGGGCGCTTGGGTAGCTTACCCGAGGTTTGTGGAATAGCAGCAAGAGCTGCATCAACAATGGCAGTTGTGATGATTTCATTTTCTTCTTCAATAGAGTGTGCTACAGGCAGCACAGAAGACGTTACACATTCCTGGAAAAGTTCCCAGTTTGCTATAGAAAGTTCCCATCGAGGAGGGCAACAGGGGAGAATAGGTGGGGGCTCTGTGGGGGTGAGACGGATAGGGAAGTGGTCACTGCCACGTGGGTTGTTCAGGACAGTCCAGGTAAAATTTGTAGACATGGATGAAGAAACAATGGATAGGTCAATGCAGGAAAAGGAGTGGTGAGTCGAGCTGAAATATGTGGCCTCACCAGTATTTAGGAGACTGGCAGCTCTTCGGGAGAGAAACCTTTCTATAACAAATCCTCGGCTGTCAACCCGTTGACTTCCCCAGAGCGGATTGTGAGCATTAAAATCTCCTAGGAGAACATAGGGTTCTAGAAGCTGGTCTGCAAGGCGTTCAAGATCGGTCAGCGTCAGGGAAGATGAAGAGGGTATGTAGAGGGAGCATATGCTAATAAGGCGAGCTAACATCAACCGTACTGCGACAGCCTCCAGAGAAGTGTTCAAAGAAATTTCAACAGCTGGTACCGTTCCGTCCACAACAATGGCAACTCCTCCGGAACTGCCAGACGTTGTTATGCGATCTTTGCGAAAGACTTGAAATGATCGCAGGAAATTACTATTCGACTGACCCAAATATGTCTCCTGGAGACATACTGCAGAGGGTGTGTACTCCTGAAGCAAGGAGTAAACATCATCCAGGTTGTTAAAAAGTCCTCTGTAATTCCACTGTAAAAAACCTCCCGCCATAAAGATGTGTTAAGCTAAAAGGGGCGTTAGGAATGTGGACCAAATTTTAAAATCGCTAAAGTTAATAATAAAATTAATATTAAAAAGCAGGGTTATTCTGATCTCAAAATATTTATCACAATGCAATACACATAAAAAAGTAGACAATGTGAAATTGGAGAGCTCCAGAATTAAAATATATGGGGTATATACATGAAGAACAATGCATGGAGTGAAATTAAACGCCTTGGGTAGAGGGTTCATTTCGGAGGCTTAACAGGCGTTTTTGCTTTGTTCTTGGGTTTTGGGGTCTGCCAATATGTGTCTTCGAAGTCAGACAGGTTTGTGGATGGATCAGCAGCCTCAGCTGCTACTTCCATCTCCCTAGTTTCGCAGGCAGGGTTGCCTGCAGGCTTCGGTTGATCGGGTGTTCGAGAGAGCGGTTGCCGCCCTCGGCCCGATCCACAGGGAGGAGTGGAGGAGGAGCTGGGCAAATTGTCCTGCACCATCGGTTCCACTCCACTAGAGCCAGGGGCGGTGCGAGAGTCGCGCCGCTCCCTAGAAGAAAAGCCCCTCCCAAGCGACTTGGAGCGAGGGCTTCGCTCCTTCTCCCCCAGGGAGGGTCCAGGAGGGACAGTGGGCACGGCTGCCGCCGTCCCACTCTGTGAGAGGGCAGCTTGCGTGCTCCCTCGAGGTGTCTGAGGGGGCAGCTGCCTGCGTTCAGGAGTTGGGGTCTTGAGGGCCAATGCCAGCATCTCTGGCGAGACCTGGGTGGCCCTCGACTCCGAGCGAGGTGCAGGGCGCCTGAGCACCACCTACTCATAGCCTCCCTTTGAGAGGAACGACAACCTTTTCTTATCCTTTGGATATGTGATATTTTCCTTGGCTTTTAGTGAAAGAATTTCTTTTTCTTGTTTCCACAGAGGACAGGTGCGGGAGTAGTCTAGGTGTGGTCCACTGCAGTTACTGCAGCGGGCCACTCCGTCGCAGATGTCAGCGACGTGGTCCTGCCCTCCGCACTTCGCACAAGTCTCTTTTCCTCTGCAACTCCGTGAACTGTGGCCAAATCGTTGGCAGCGGAAACATCGTTGCGGGTTTGGGATGTAGGGACGAATGCGGCCGTTCAGGTAGCCTGCTTTGATTGTTGCGGGAAGAGCATGTTTCTCGAAGGTCAGGATGACGTGTCTTGACGAGGTTTCTCTGCCACCTTTTCGGAACATTATGCGTTTTACAGCGACAACACCGGGGCCTTTAAGTCCTTCAAGGAGCTATTCTTCACTTGTTTCCAGAAGGTCGTCCTCGGAAAGAACTCCACGGATAATGTTGAGTGTGCGGTGAGGACTCACCGACACTTTCACATCTACAATGTTTGTGAGCTTACATAATGCTTCGCTATGAAGTTTCGTATCCACCTCAACAAGGAGGTCTCCTGAGTGCAGTTTCTTGGCCTTATACGAGAACCCGATAAGGTGTTTCAGAACCTTCGACACAATAAAAGGAGATATCTTTGCAATGGGTTTTTGTTCATCTAAAGAATGAACAACAAAGAACTTGGTAAAGTTTTCCACAGGAGGGTCTTTTTCGATGGTTTTGTGCTCAAGGCAGCGCCTTTTCCAGGGCTGTCGTTAGCTGGGTTTAGGAGGAAGGGCAGCCATAAGAGGCGGAGAGTGTTCAGAACTTGTGGTGTGCCGCCCACCACGGAGCCCAACAAGGGAATAGTTAACGGACCATAACAAAAAGGGCTTTGCTGGAACCGTTAGACTATTAGCACTGCCCAGGTACTATAACCAAATGTGGTTTTGGACAGGGGGTCTGTCGCCACCCAAGGTTAGCCCTTGCCGCCAAAGGAGTTGAAAAAGGAAAGAAGAGAAATGAGGAGAGTGAAAAGTATGAGAAGATAAGGGCGAAAGAAGGCAGGGGATAGTAGAAGTGGCGACTGACTGAATCATCCTGGTCGGGCCAAGCCAGGACTCCCGCCTACGTGAAGCGGGGGCCGAAGTGGTGTATTACCTCGTCCGGGGGGCCCCGAAGGGTCCGAACCTACCCCGGACTCGGCTCAACCACCAGGATGCCCTTTTCCCCGGACACGGGAAAGCCACGCACAGCCAGACGTCGGCGGGCGAACCCGCATGGCTCGGGGTCCGTGGAGACGCCGCTCTCCAAACACCTGCTTTCACAGGTGCCCCCTGCGGTGCCAATGCCATGGTGACCATGTCCATAGCATAGAGACTTCATTTTGTATGTACGTATGCATGTATCCTTTATTTCAGACGCAAAGGGGTCTGGGGAGCTGGGGCAAACGAAGTCGAATTGTGTTCTGACGAGGCTCCAGCCCCTTTTTACAGCACTGAAAGGAGGAACAGGAATATAAACAGAATAAATATACTAAAATACAAAAATTTCAACATCCACCACAGACACAATAAGACATAGCTGTCAACTTCGTACTAACCTCACATTATAAGAGACTTTGTATATAATCTTGCGGAGAGCGCTGATTTTAGCAATTTTCACTTTTCGGGACAATATACCAGAGGCCATTATATTATTAAGAAGATCAACAAGAAGATGCAACACTAAATCCGTTACTGCTTTATTAGGGGTAACCTTGATACGGACTTTAGTATGTTGCCTTGATACGGACTTGATACGGACATTAGTATGTTGCCCACTTCTGTTTCATATGTTGGTTCTAAAATTATTGAGTTTATTACCGGAACGGATGAGTAATGATTATTATATGCGGTCACTGGTTTACAGGCACCAGATGAAAAAAAAATGTTTATTAGATTTTTCTGCAATAAAGCTTGCGTATATACAGTACCATCTATTTTAAGCTCTTCGGGGATGAAGACTGGAATTATTGACATTAATTTTTCATAGTATTCCAAAGCTTAGCAGGGTTGCTACAAATTCCAGAAAACGTATATTTATAAAAGTTTATCTTCGCCCTTTTAATGTCGAGGACGAGTTTCTTTCTGCATTTTTATATTTAAATAGAAAACTCTTATTTTTTAGCTTTGATAAATGTTGTAAACATCTGATCACGTCCTTTAATTATGTTGTACAGTTCCAGCGTTACCCACTGCTTCCTTGACTTGTTATGTTTCTTAATTTACGGTTTCGGAAAAGCTTTATTATAGAATTCTTGAAGCTTTTATATAAAAATATCATAAGATTTTGTCGGGTTAGGTTCCTTAAGACCATCATCCCAGATTGTTGTAGAAACGAGATTGTAGAAATCTTCCAAAGTGGTTGCGTTTATGAGTCTGAAAAATATTAGGTTTTTGTACAATAGCTTAAGTTGTGAATTGTGTTGGGGAAAGAAACAAAAAAAAATGGTAAGTGGTCCCTCAGATCTGCAGTTATTACTCCAGCGAAAACGTCCGTTTTTTGGTTATATGTGAAACAAATATCGCTTACTGATTCCGAACATTCAGGTATGCGTATGGGAACACTGTTTATGTTTTCACGTGCACTTGCTTGAGCGATTTCTAATAATTGTGCACTCAAAGGTTCATTAGTCTACAGACCAATGTTGGCTAATTTTGTGGAAGGAAACGGCAGTGTGACGGTATTAGGTGCGTGCTTCGATTTTTTTGTCGTACTCTTTAATGGGTAGAGCATCCATTTAAGAAACAATATACAAAAAAAGTCCTTGGAGGATTGTTCGGGAATGCGTTAGCATGACCGTAGGAATCGCCAGACGCGTCCCTTTTTGGAAAACACTAACGCTGCTCCCTTATTTCTTTTTTTTTTTTTTGGGGGGGGGGGGGCTTTCTCTTTTTCTTTTTCTATTTTTTGCTGCCTCTCTTTGGCCTGGTTAAGAGGTAAGTGTTAATGTTTCCCAAACGTTTATGCTAACGAAGTCCGCACGAATCCACCAATGGATCTTCTTGTAATTCTTATTCACCCCTTTTCTGCAGTCTGTCTGTCAGAATATGTTGAGGCCCTTGGATACGTCATCCATATTACTCGTCGAAAGAACCACATCCATACCACTCGTGGAGTGAATCGCATCCATCATTTTAACTAAACACACACACACATCACAGCCCACGCACTGCTACTTCGGAACCCCAGAGCGAAGAACAACCCACGACAGCAGAGCGGCAACTGAGCACGCCCGCGTTCCACCGCACCGCGGAGCAATATTTCCTAGATAACAAAGCCTTAGTGCTAAGAGTGCGATAGCGTTATCAGAGAAGAAAAAAGCTAGGCACGGAGTGGACCCGACGATTGCGTCAATGTTCGGCTCAAACTTGAGTCGAAGCGGAGCGCTGACACTGCACTCGTTTCCAATCAGTGTCCAGCGTTGGCTTTTTCTGATTAAGCCATCTCATACAGGACTACGTCTGTATTATCAGGGAGGTGCTGCGCGGCGCCTCCTCCTCTTTGGCTCCACACCAGGTGTTCGAATGACTGCCGAAAACCAAAGGGCACGGATTGCCTGTAAACTTTCCATCCGCTTCAGTTGTTTCCGGCCGTCCAGGGCTGCAACTAACGAAAAGGAATCGCATAATGGCCTTGTCTTCATCAATGTGTACTGACAGATTACCTTTATTTATAATTTTTTATTCTTTTATGGGGCACTGGGTCGGGAGTGGAATATTCCACCGCAGATTCGTTTGTTCACTCAGAACACCCAGCCGAGCGTAACGCTCTGCTGCTATAAAAATCACCGTTTCATTGCCGCCATGTTTGGCTACTGGGCCGGAAAATTGGTTTTGTTCATGTGTACCAACTTTTTTTTTCTTGTGCTTTATCAGACGCCGCGCACGCATCTGCAGCTCACTAACTCGGTATTTTGTGCCTGGGCGATATGCGAGTGGTGTCGGTGGCCAAGTGGGCTAGCACGCACGAGCTCGGAGCGTGTTGAGCGAAAGCACGCGCTGCAGAATCCAGGATCCCACCCTTGCCCGTTTCGATCTTAATGAACATCGTACCGGCGTGCCGTCGTGTTTCTCTACTAAGTGGTGCACGCTAAAGAGCCCTAGATAGTGGTTGTACAGCACTGGCTAAACATTTTGTCCACAGCTGGTAGACAAGTCGCCCACTAAGGCAAGGGAGACTAACTTCCGGCTGTATAAACATACCCACACCAATTTTTCGGGGGATATACAATGCGTTATATGTGATCAAAGCTTAAAGGTGCCCTGGAAAAGTTCCTGACATCGCCTAAATATGGCGATAACTCACTCTGCGGGCTCTAAGCATCCGAGAAGTTCGTAAATCATAACTATGCGCGGCCTATTTTTGTATTAAAAACACAATCAAAGATCGAAATTAAATCCGGCAATGGGAGAAGCATTTTGCCGGCAGCCAGGACAGCATGTTAGCAATGAAAACGCGACATTTCCTAGAGTTTTCAAACCCTGCTATTATAAATTGGGTATGCCTTTGTAGATGATCGAAGCAAGTAAGAGTAGTTGAAAAAGTTAATTTTTCGGGAAGCAGGAACATAATACTGCAATCATCGCTTCGTTTTGTTAGATTTTAACTAAATGACAAAATTTCCGGTTTCTGCAGAATTTGCCCTATTAAGAGATAGAAAAAGCAGTGCGAGCGGAGGTGCTCGGAACTTTTGGAATAGCCAAAGGTTCAATATATCTCACTGGTTTAACACATAAAAAATGTAAAAAAGATTTTTTTTTTTCGTGGCTGAGAGGTTATTTTTTGAAGATGAGCCCCTCCGACCCTGCCTCCACGCGCCAATTTCGTAGGTGAGGCACACCGGCGTTCGCCAGCGAGGCGTTAACGGTGTGAAACGACGCCGCAAGGTTTCCAACGATCCTTAAATACGTTTTATTCAGTTGAAGTGGACGTTTTCCTGACTTCTATGCATCCGTATCCTCTTTACGTTACGTAATGACACTGCAGAGTCTTAATTTCACTCTAGTGCCCAGGTAACTGCCGAGAAGCTCAGGCCGGCATCGTCTGCTTTCCGAGTTTCGGGATGCATACTGCGCTTCGACCTCGTCTGTCGTTCAACCAGCTATAAAAATAATTCAGACCGGATAGCTCTTCACTAATGGAAGCAATATTGAAATCAACAGTCAAGGCACCAAAGCTGTCCCATGAATATCTAGGGAAGGCCTGTCCTGTCGCCTTTGTGACTTTATTGTCCACTTTAGCGCTTGTCCTGTTGTCTTTGTGCCTTCATTGTCCTCTTTTTGTTCGCGCTTTCAATTCGTTAATTTAATAAACACGGTTACCTTTTCGCCAAATCTGAAAAATTGTCAAGCCTCCAATAATAGCTGGCATCAATATTCCAATTGCAACATGAGCCATGAACCTATTATTTAAAATTGCAATCATTACTATGTGTAATAAACCAACTTACAATAAAGGTCGTTACCTCATCTAAAGTCCCCGTAGACTGGCACTCACCCCCGAATTCATAGATGTAATTTAACTTGAAGCCGCGCCTCGACTTGCTGAAGACCATCTCAAGACTCGCCTAGAGTTAAACGCGCTCAAGTTGGCTTTTTCTTTTCATAGACCCTCGGGCGCACTTTCTTCGTCAAGTCCGGTTGAACTCACGGCCAGTGGCGGGACTCCACCTCTGGAAGCGAGGGTATCGTGCGATTTAAGACTTAAAATTTGTTTTATATTTGGAAAACAAATCATTTAGTGCATTTTTTTTTTTCGTTTGTGTTGTTGTTGCACCTGTTTAGAACTCAGAAATTTCCAAATCTATTGTCCTAAATGTTTTGAAAACCAAAGTTGCGCACGCCTTTTAGACAAAATTATGCTTTCATATGGCAACGTTCGCGCAGCGGAAGCGTGGTTCAAGCTGATCGCCGTCGTCACCCTCACCGTTCTGATCTGTCTGAGATTTCCCCAACCTCTCATGGCCACTAACGAAAACTCCGCGCCGCGCTTTACTACAAATGAAAAGCCGATCCTAATTGGGCTTTGTGCAGAAGCCTAAAACTGTATTAGAATGCAAATGTAAGAAAGAAAACGACATTTCGTCAGTAAATCTTATGGCGGAAACGTAAAACCTGCTCAACACGGTGTGTAACTAACATAGCGTAACCGCATGCCTGGGGTCAATCCACGGAACTTTAAGCAGGTAAAAAATTCTGGGGGAATCTCGAACAGAAGTGCCGAAGAGTCGTCGGACCGAAAACCCAAAACTTCACAAGACAGGTAAGTGGACAAGTTACTATTTTGAAATCAAAGCACTTCAACCTCTGCGATTCGCGCGTTTCGCTGTCGCAGCCTTTAATACTGACTTTTAGCCATCTGGTCTCATTCCGTATTGTCAGAGTTTCTCCATCAATATTTAAGTTGAGAGGCTAGATCATCGGGTATGAAAATACCGTAACATACACAGTGTGACGAGTGCGGTTGATTTCCTGTTTGTCTCCATAGCTATGTATGCCCAGCTTTACCTTATACAAATAACGTATGCCCCGTGCGTTGTGCAGTGTGTGGGGAACGATTGCTTTGTCTGCACAGTGGCATAATTTTACTGTTGTGACGATTCAACCATTGCCTTTAGCTTTTTACATAGCAAGTAAACATGTTATAGGAGCAAAATGTCAATCCTTGGATGATCTAAAGAAAACTTTGAATTCACTCAAAAAGAGGTCTCATACATACCCATCCCTTCTGAAACACTCGAAGGTAAATATATTCCATGCGTTACATTTGGCCGGGGCTATGTCTCAACGCACAGAGATTCGTCGGAACTTGGCCCTATTGCCAAATGAGGAAGCGCCCGCGTCGGTCTTCTAGGGGTATATTTCAACCGTTGCCTTGACCTGAATGGTCATTTCGAAGAGTTGAGATTGATCTAGAAGGACCACTGCATTCCTCGACGTCAGGAAACCGCCGAATCTTCATGAAAATTGTTCACCTGACCAGACACGCCGAGAGCTCTGCACATCCAGTTTCCACTGCTCCGGAGGTTTGATTTTTCATTCAGTAACATATTATTATAATGTGGAGCTTCACTCTTAGTGAGTAGTTGTGGTCGTTTATTTTATGAACACCTGAACAAGAACTTTTTGAAGCTTCTAATGTTGTTTACCGCACCACCACAGCTTATCACCTGCAAACGAAGGGCAGATATAAACGGCTCAAACGAACGCACGTAGACATAATTTCGAAGTACACAAACTAAAACCGGACAAAAGTGAACAAAGTTGTCCGATTTATAGCATTTGCCTACACCCCCCGTGTTCAAACCATAACCAAATATTCTCCTTTTTTTCTGTTGGGAAGGGAAGTTGTGCTCTCGAGATATGGTCTTACCAAACTCGACAGATTTTTTAGTGCAGCGGTCAGTCTCAAAGATAGCCTCACACATTGAGGTGTGTGTTGCAATATGCGTAGTCTACAATGATGAAACACACAATTTTTGGTGTCGAGAGTAAAATTGGAATGCCATGTCAGGATGTTCCAAACTATATGCTCAGGCAAGCTGCTGTTCGAGCCCTAGCCATCGTGCACCGTTTAGCCTGGGCCGGCGTGGGTGATCATCAACGAGGTATAGGGCATTAGAGTGATAAACTGGCAGCTGAAAGTGACCCCCAATTGACCGCCGCCATGTTGTACAGTTTTGACCACTAGACACGTGACCAGGCCAAATCTATGACGTAACCAGACCAAATCTCTGCCGTCAACGATAAGATGGCAGCGCCCAGTGCGTGTCGGAAGCGTTGTGGGCGTTGATCGGAGTGTGTGGATTTCGTGAGCGGAATTCGGTTTTTCAGGGTTTTGTGTGCTCTCCCGCGTATGAATAACGTGAAGTACGAGGGAATGAGGCTTTTCTTTTTTATTTAATTCAGAGCAAGCCAGATTCGGTCCCGTGCTTCTCGTACGGGCTCGGACCACTACCTCGGACATCGCTCGGTCGTTCGAGTTTAATTAAAATATCCGCAATCGTTAACCACGGGAGCTCCTCCATAATCGCTGAGTCGAAGGATACGTCGAACCCATCCGGAACGCGGAGTCTAAAGGTATGTAGGACGTAACCAGAACGCGGAGTTCTAACGGTACGGCGGACGTGCCCGGGCAATTTTCTTAGCTCGACCGTCAAGATTCGCATTTGAAGCAGCGAGAGAAGTGTTGAAATCTCCGAACTGCTCGGTGCTGAGCTAACTACGGACCACTTCACTATGTGATCCGTAGTGACGTGAAAAAGACCGACGGCGGTCACTCCGGGGGGACGGCGGCTCCCGGCCGCCTGCCGGGTGCCTTCTGTGAAGGGGCGACAGTCGTGTAAGCAGTACTGTACCAGCTTCTTTTATAGTTATGTTGTTCTCAAGCAGCTTCCCGATCACTAAACCCCGCAAACGCGTGCCGAAATTTCAAAAGGTGTCTGCCAACCTGTAAAGCCTTGAACTCCCAGGGAATTTCGGATCATCTGGGAAAGTCAGGGAATCATTCAAAAAGTGGGCTAAATAAGGGAAGACGACTAGTGAAAGCGGCATGGCGGTTGCTCGTCAGCACGGCCATGCTGAATGACATTGCCGAAATGTCATCCTTGGACTCAAAAACTCAAGGAATTTGATCAAAATAGTCAGGGAAAAACTTGACAAAGTCGGGGAATTTGGAATCAGTAGTTTGTTAGGCACAATGTTTGATTTTCTTGGCACTCCACGCGTTTTTACACACGACAGGCACACGCCCGTGTATCACACGGCAGCCAGGCCAAGCGGCTGCCAGCCACTTGTGCAAGGTCGATAAGACGCAAGCGTGTAACGCTTTCGGACTGCTGTAAATACACCAGCGGGAGCGTCCGGCCGCAGTCCGACTGCCCACGCTAGGACACCCGACACAGACTCCGCGTCCAGGGTACGTCTGACGTATCTTTAGATTTTGCATCCTAGGTACGTCAGACCTATCTTTAGACACAGAGCCTGATAATAGTAGTGAATAGGGTCACGTTCAGTGCGCAAGTCACTTTATTACACTCGGAGAGCGGAATTCCATTCCCGTTGCGCAGGCAGTTCCCAAGCTAGGCATGCACTTGAAGACTATGTTTCACTCTTTCATAAAGCAAGCTTTGCGGGACCCCTCCGCCCTTGTGCACCCATTCGCAGGTCGTGTCGCCTTTCCTCACGTAACTCCCGCAGGTTCAGTGAGTTGCCGAGCCACTGCAGCCCTGGCGTCGCTCGGTACATACAAGAGGCGGCTCACGTCGGTCGTCCAGCAGCGTACTGGAGGGACGCAAAGCTAGCAGCCTCCTTGGTGCACGCAAGACGAGGCTGAGCAGAGCTCCAAGCTCTTCTGACGCACATGTGCACTCCAATGAGACCGGTGTCGCACCCCGATTCCTAGAGATGTGGTCGCACTGGCAGTCTTGTCGGTCCCTGGGGGCCGTCAAGGAGTGCCAGAAAGCAAAATTCCATCCTTCTTGCGCAGGTAGTTCCCCAGCTAGTCACTTCCTTGACGACGTCGCACCCTCTCTGGAAGCAAGCTTCGGGATGCTCTTGTGCACCCATTTGCAGGTCGTGTCGCCTTTGCTCACGTAACTCCCGCAGGTCCAGCGAGTTGCCGAGCCGCTGTAGCCCCGGCGTCGCTGGTCGTGCATCCTGGTCCTGGTCGTGCATCAAACACCGCTGCCCATTTCCGCTGAGTGCTTGGGTGTGGTAGCTTGACGTGCTTTCGCAGAAAGCTGTATGCCTTTGCCGAGTAAAAATGGAGCGTGAGGGCAAACTTGCGCACATCCTCTGTACATGCGTTTTTGTTGCGCCTGACTCTTTTTAAGACGAGTTTGCGCATTGTGTTGGTGAATGCATTGTCAAGTATGTCAACTGCTGGCTTAGGAAGTCGTGTCCTCAGTTCCCGGAGCAGCGTGTTCAGCTTCCTAATCCTGGCCGTCTTCCGATTGATCTTCTTCTTTGCCTGTTTCAACAGTTTCCTCGCCTTCTGCAGCTTTTGCCTACTCGTGGCCAGGACCCTGTGCAGTCGTGGTGACACAGCTGCGTACGAGTGGTCATTGAAGGAAGTGTTGCGTCGCTTGAACACAGCTTCAGGGGGAGTCTCTGACGTCGTAGCCTGAGAGGGGGAAGTAACCAGCTTTACATTGCTTCCAGAACCAGCAGCAGCTTGGGCCTCTCCTGGGGTTGGCTGATCAGTCGTCGATCCAGGCTGCCTCTCTGGAGGGTGAGACCTGTCAGCAGAACAACGAGCGGTGACATTCAAGACTGCCTGTATTCCACAAGACTGTGTGCCAGGGCATGCATTCTTGGCAGGTTATACTGTGCAGTGTGATATGTGACCACACCTTTTATGCGTTGACCAGAACTGGCACTGACCCACAAAAAGGGGGTGCTGGGAGTTCTGGCTTATGAATAGGGTTCCATGTTTTGGGTGTTTTTTAATTTGTGAGTATTACCTGGCTCAGTGAGCAAAAGAAGAGCCGTGATCAAAGGGTGCAGCCAAAACCTGTAACCAAAAGTTGTGTCCAAATGCCGTGACCAATGCGACGCAATCTAAGGAAAAAGAAAATAAGAGAAAAACAAACAGCTGTGCTTACGTTATCATTTTCGTCATGTGACTTAATTATTAATCACGTGATCGAACAAAAAATAAACCTAGAAATAAATTATCCCCTGCCCAGTTTCGAACCTAGGCTCTCATGATCGCAAAACTAGTGTGCTATTCATTGGGTCAACCTTGCTCATTGACGTCAATATAACTCGGTCAAAGGTAATGCTCACGCATTCTCACATCATGAAAGAAAGCTGAGGTGCTCTCGTAGTTTTATTTTTTTTTAAATGGGGGTGATTTTTTGGTGCTTATTTGTTCTCTCGAATTTTGAGCTTATCGGTGTCTTTTTTTGATATCGACTAAAACTCGGAGTGTCACGGTACTTATGTGGTAAAAGCTAATGCATATCTGTGGCGTTTCTAGGAGACACAACATGATATGCACTACTCATTGCTAAATGGAGCACATAAAAACAATTTCCGAAGAAAAAGAGCAGCCTCGCAGACAGTTCAGTGCGGTCGGTGTTGTGGTTCAACAAAAGTACAGGCGTTTATCAAGGTTCCCTGCCGTGGAAAGTGCAATTTCTCTTCAAAGCAAGCTCAATTCGGGTTCTTTCGGTTTTTGCAGATTTCAAGAAAAATCGTTTGGAGGTCATATTTTTATGTATATCAGCATATACTGAAAACACGTAACCCACTTATGATTGAATGATTGTAAAAAGCATACAGCATGCCATGGAATTATTATAATGGTGGTGGTTGAAAGTGTTGCAAAGAACCTGAATGTTTTACTCGAACCTATCAACTTGATCCCAAAGATGCCACTTTTCTAGTGATACGTTGACCACCACTTTCAGATACAAGAGACACACCTTTGCAAGTTGTGCAACTAGTCGCCCGAAGTACCTGAAAACTGGAGCTTGTTACTTCCCCCTCCCCGGCTACGACGTCAGAGACTCCCCCTGAAGCTGTGTTCAAGCGACGCAACACTTCCTTCGGTGACCACTCGTACGCAGCTGTGTCACCACGACTGCACAGGGTCCTGGCCACGAGTAGGCAAAAGCTGCAGAAGGCGAGGAAACTGTTGAAACAGGCAAAGAAGAAGATCAATCGGAAGACGGCCAGGATTAGGAAGCTGAACACGCTGCTCCGTGAATTGAGGAAACGACTTCCTAAGCCAGCAGTTGACATACTTGACAATGCATTCACCAACACAATGCGCAACCTCGTCTTAAAAAGAGTCAGGCGCAACAAAAACGCATGTACAGAGGATGTGCGCAAGTTTGCCCTCACGCTCCATTTTTACTCGGCAAAGGCATACAGCTTTCTGCGAAAGCACGTCAAGCTACCACACCCAAGCACTCAGCGGAAATGGGCAGCGGTGGTTGATGCACGACCAGGACCAGGATGCACGACCAGCGACGCCGGGGCTACAGCGGCTCGGCAACTCGCTGGACCTGCGGGAGTTACGTGAGCAAAGGCGACACGACGTGCAAATGGGTGCACAAGAGCATCCCGAAGCTTGCTTCCAGAGAGGGTGCGACGTCGTCAAGGAAGTGACTAGATGGGGAACTACCTGCGCAAGAAGGATGGAATTTTGCTTTCTGGCACTCCTTGACGGCCCCCAGGGACCGACAAGACTGCCAGTGCGACCACATCTCTAGGAATCGGGGTGCGACACCGGTCTCATTGGAGTGCACATGTGCGTCAGAAGAGCTTGGAGCTCTGCTCAGCCTCGTCTTGCGTGCACCAAGGAGGCTGCTAGCTTTGCGTCCCTCCAGTACGCTGCTGGACGACCGACGTGAGCCGCCTCTTGTACGTACCGAGCGACGCCAGGGCTGCAGTGGCTCGGCAACTCACTGAACCTGCGGGAGTTACGTGACGTAAGGCGACACGACCTGCGAATGGGTGCACAAGGGCGGAGGGGTCCCGCAAAGCCTGCTTTATGAAAGAGTGAAACATAGTCTTCAAGTGCATGCCTAGCTCGGGAACTACCTGCGCAACGGGAATGGAATTCCGCTCTCCGAGTGTAATAAAGTGACTTGCGCACTGAACGTGACCCTATTCACTACTATTATCAGGCGCTGTGTCTAAAGATAGGTCTGACGTACCTAGGATGCAAAATCTAAAGATACGTCAGTCGTACCCAGGACGCGGAGTCTGTGTCGGGTGTCCTAGCGTGGGCAGTCGGACTGCGGCCGGACGCTCCCGCTGGTGTATTTACAGCAGTCCGAAAGCGTTCCACGCTTGCGTCTTATCGACCTTGCAGAAGTGGCTGGCAGCCGCTTGGCCTGGCTGCCGTGTGATACACGGGCGTGTGCCTGTCGTGTGTAAAAACGCGTGGAGTGCCAAGAAAATCAAACATTGTGTCTAACAAACTACTGATTTCAAATTCCCCGACTTTGTCAAGTTTTTCCCTGACTATTTTGATCAAATTCCTTGAGTTTTTGAAGCGAAGGATGACGTTTCGGCAATATTATTCAGCATGGCCGTGCCGACGAGCAACCGCCATGCCGCTTTCACTAGTCGTCTTCCCTTATTTAGCCCACTTTTTGAATGATTCCCTGACTTTCCCAGATGATCCGAAATTCCCTGGAAGTTCAAGGCTTTCCAGGTTGGCAGACACCTTTTGAAATTTCGGCACGCGTTTGCGGGGTTTAGTGATCGGGAAGCTGCTCGAGAACAACATAACTATAAGAGAAGCTGGTACAATACTGCTTACACGACTGTGGCCCCTTCACAGAAGGCACCCGGCAGGCGGCCGGGAGCCGCCGTCCGCCCGGAGTGACCGCCGTCGGTCTTTTTCACGTCACTACGGATCACATAGTGAAGTGGTCCATAGTTAGCTCAGCACCGAGCAGTTCGGAGATTTCAACACTTCTCTCGCTGCTTCAAATGCGAATCTTGACGGTCGAGCTAAGAAAATTGCCCGGGCACGTCCGCCGTACCGTTAGAACTCCGCGTTCTGGTTACGTCCTACATACCTTTAGACTCCGCGTTCCGGATGGGTTCGACGTATCCTTCGACTCAGCGATTATGGAGGAGCTCCCGTGGTCAACGATTGCAGATATTTTAATTAAACTCGAACGACCGAGCGATGTCCGAGGTAGTGATCCGAGCCCGTACGAGAAGCACGGGACCGAATCTGGCTTACTCTGAATTAAATAAAAAAGAAAAGCCTCATTCCCTCGTACTTCACGTTATTCCTACGCGGGAGAGCACACAAAACCCTCAAAAACCGAATTCCGCTCACGAAGTCCACACACTCCGATCAAAGCCCACAACGCTTCCGACACGCACTGGGCGCTGCCATCTTTTCGTTGACGCCAGAGATTTGGTCTGGTTACGTCATAGATTTGGCCTGGTCACGTGTCTAGTGGTCAAAATTGTACAACATGGCGGCGGCCAATCGGGGGTCACTTTTGCCTGATGAACGGTATACTAGTTTATCACTCTAAGGCCCTCTACCTCGTTGGTGATCATATATAACCTACCCATACACAAAATAGATATATTTAAATTTTTATTTCGGTTGTCCTTCAACGGATCTATATGTTTTCCAGCACAGTGGCACCGACACAGTTCAGGTTGATTTCGTTGTTTTGCTTCAGCGTTGATGAAGCTGGAACTTACATGAGCTGTTGCAGAAATGTAGATAGCAGTGGTAATTGGCAATGATATGTTCAGGCCACCCAAAGGCCACTTAGAGCCTGGACAAGGCCACCCAGAGCCTGGATGGTTAGCTCACCGATTTGAATGCCTGCGCGAGGAATCATTGAAATGTTGCGTTGCATGCCGAGTGTGGACGCGGATGACCAACACCCAAGCAGCACAGACACGTTGGAAAAACGTCGAAAGAATGTCGATGACATCTGGAACCACATGTCGAAAGAACGTCGAAAGTCTGAACGTCAGGTCCCTTCGACGTAATATGGAAAGGCTGATGTTTGGAAAAAAGCGTGCATTTTACGTCGACATAACGTCCCACATAATTAACGACCTTAGAACGTCGAGTGGACGTCTGAATCGGACGGGAAGTCAAATGATAACGTTATATCAACATTGACACAATGTCCCCTTTAACGACCATAAAAAACTGAACGGGATGTCAATTGAGAACGTCATATTTACGATATTATGAAGTCCCACTTAACGACATAAAAAGTCGAGCGCACGTCTGGAATAAGGTTATGTCAACGTTGAAATAACGTGCCTATTAACGACCATAAAACGTCAAGCACACATCGAGACTGAACGGGATGTCAATTGATAACGGTCTTGACCTAGGTCACCATGGAACAACGGAGTCAATCGGATCTGGCTTCGTTACTCGAAGGTATGTTCGTGAAAGCAGATATATTCGGACGGAACAGACCATTTGCTAAATTCCCCTAGCGCCCCGGCCCGCACTCTAGGAATCATGGGAACGGAGTTCCTAGTGGTCAGTGATTTTGGCCACTTCCATGGTTTCACAGTTGTGGGTGTAATTTGGAGCCACCCTAAACAAGCGTTAAAAAGTGCCCAAGGACCTATCATATTGCCACCCGCAGAGCCGAGAAGGCAACGCTTGGTCACGGTCTTCTAGAAGATTCACGGTCATTCTCGCAGCAGTCCTAACTTTCCCTCTGCTTTGTTATTCTCGAAAGTGCCAGTTCATCCTCGTAACGAGCGCGCGACGCTCGAACCTTCTTTGACGAACTTTCGAGATAGTGACGCACGGTAGATAAGCAGCTGCCCGCGACCTTGTCGAGTCAGTCTCAGTCTCGCTCGCGCTCTCTGATTCGCCGCCGAATCGCCGCCTGCTTTTCTGCTGCTTCGACGCTCTTTCGTTACTTATTTTTGGTTGGCACAAGTTCGCCCATTAAACCTTTATTTTCAGTTCAATTTTCGCCTTCTCGCCGCCTTAATTCGTGACAATATCACTTTTAAGATTTCTCGTCAGTGACAGCGTTTGAATACTGTGCATGATGTCCACCCTTCAACCTGGCTCAGCTGCAGAAATCTCTTATACTATTATCATTCCTTACAGCTCCAAAGACGCTGATATTAAGTTGGGAACGCTAAAAATTGCTATAAACAGCCCCGCTGACTTCGAGCGAAATCCTGGTTTTTGTTGCTGTGAATTCTCAACTTTTAAAGCAATTTCTGCTAAAACAACAATATTGAGAAAGATAATATTGGAAGAGATTTCTGCAGCTCAGCCAGGTTGAAAGGTGGATTGAATGCCCAGTATCAAAAATGCTGACACTGACGAGACATTTTAAAAGTGATTTGACAGCACCCTGGGGGGGGGGGGGGGGGCTCTATAAGGCACTTGTTCAGAGTGATCAAGGTGTTCGCTCAGACATTGTTGGGACGTCTCGCGCTCAACGTTCAAAGAACCTCCCGAAAAAACGTCGAACTGACGTCGAATACTGTCGATGACGTCAAGGTGTGGCTGAGGACATTGTTGGTACGTCTCGTGCTCCACGTTCAAAGAACTTCCAGGAGAAAACGTAGAACTGACGTCCATTATTGTCAATGACGTCAAGGTTTTGCTCAGACATTGTGCAGACGTCTCACGCTCAACGTTCAAAGAACCTCCCGAAAAAACGTAGAACTGACGTCGAATAATGCCGATGACGTCAAGGCGTTGCTAAGGACATTGTTATGACGTCTCCTGCTCGACGTTCAAAGAACTTCTCATAAAAGACGTCGAACAGACGTTGATTACTGTTGAAGACGTGCTGGTGAAGCTTATGACGTTGTCACTACGTCGCGTGTTTGACATTGTCGGAACCTCTCATGTGGATGCACCAATGCCGTCGATAAAAAGTTTCTTAGAATGAAAGCTTGGCCGAGTTGGATATTCATATTGTAGGAGAAACGCAAAAGGAAATTATTTTGAGGGTGTTTGTTCTCAGTGCTTGAGGACCTAAACACATAGCTACAAGGACGTTCGTCGACAGTCCAGGAAATGCTCCAGGTGGTTGAGTCTTCCAAGCGCGAGTTTCGCCATCTGCGGTCTGAAGAAATGTTCGGTGAACTGTTTGAGCTGGTCGCCAAAGCTGCTGAGGATGGCAGTGTACATGCATTGGAATCACCGAGATCTAGACGGCGCCCTGCCAGGTATGAGAAAGGGAGCACCAGTGACCTTCCAGTTGAAGTGAGAGCTTATTTTCGGCGTGTATTTTTTCAATATTTGATGAAGCATTATCGGGCAGTGAGAGACGCTTTAATTTTAACTCGGAAGGAATCGTGTCATATAGGGCGCTGGAAAGTGTTCTTTTCAACACACAATTGAAAGCAGATGGGGACGTAATCCGACGATACCAAGACATTGATTTTAATAACGTCATGTCTAGCATGCGCCTGTGGCACGAAGAGCACTCCGATCTAAGATACATTGACGATGAGGCAGCGGCAATTCGGAACATGCATCAGTCGACACGCCAGTACTTTAAAAATGTAGACAGTCTCTTCAGGGTCATCCTGGTAATGCCAGTCTCCTCCTGTGAGGCGGAACGATCGTTGAGTGTCCTGAGAAGGTTAAAGACATAACTACGGAATACCATGGGGGAGACACACCTAAGCAGCATGGCACTGGCACATGCTCATCAAGACATTGTAGACCGCATGAAGCTGTCGCAGCTGATGGGAAGTTTTGTCAGCGCATGCAAGAACCACGCTCTCGTTCTTGGACCCTCTCTAAGATTATAAACCGGGAAACATAGGGACCTATTACGAATCCATATTTCAGAGTCCTGGGTCACCATTACGCCTGTTACTCGCAAGCAATAATAACTAGAAAATTTCTGTTCACGAACTGCCGTTTTGTGATGATTGTTTTGTTTTGTATAGTTTTTATTATGGAGTGAAATCGTGTCACTCTTGTGCTTTATGTTTTCCTACCGTTGCTGAGAAAGGGCTGGCATGACCCTGTCGGACACTTCTGCCTTTAGTCATGTCACTTGAGACCTTTCTGTACGGTTCTGTCTCAGATAAAGGTATTGTAACGTTTATATTAGTCTTGTCTCGTCTCGTGACGTGAAGTCGCTCGTTGTCTTCGGGTTTGTGCTGACGACGTTGTCGCCGATGGCCAGTCAAGGGCCTCTTTTCTTGGGTTTTAATGATGTCGGGATCGTAGACACTTAGGCTTGAATAACTTGGTTTAACATACAGGTATTATTCACAAAAATTACAACATAATAAAGTTCGCTGGTTCTCAAAACTCGATGGCTTCTGCTGTTGAACTTTCTAACTCTGAATTTTATCCACTTATCTATCTATCTCTGAATTTTATCCACTTAATTTTTCCGCATCGCTCTCGATGGGACTTTCATCTCAACTCCTCCTGCATCACTGTCGATGCGTTTTATCTCAAGTATCTCACTCGACTCCCCCTTCTCAACTCTCCCGCTCCCAACACAGCTACCCTCGTCTCTCTCTCTCTCTCTTTCACTCTCTCCCTCTAACACGCATTCTCTTCTCCGTGTCAACTTTTGCTCGCGCCAGTGTCAACTTATGCTCGAAAGCTGCACCCTTTTATATGTCGATCGACAGAGCGAGTGAAGGACTTTGGGATATCACCGTCGAACGTCCCTAAGAACTTAATAGGCTAGAATCAGTCCAGAATAAGGCCGTCCGCTTCATTCATCGAAACTACAGTACGAAAACCAGTGTCTCCCAACTGAAGGTTCTTTCTAATTTAACTTTTCTTGAATCACGTCGGACAGTCGCTCGCCTTACTCTTTTTCATAGTTTGTTACAACATGCCATCATTTGTGCTCACTCATTGTAAGCCTGCCTCATACATTTCTTTGCGTCATGATCACTCCTTAAATATTGCACCTATATTCGGTCGCACTAACAGATACAAATACTCTCCTCTTGCTCTGTCCATTAAAATTGGAATTCTCTCCCAAACGACATAGTCACTGAACATAACGAAATAATATTCTGCGAAAACTCTTCGGCTTTGCTGCTATGATATGTTTTCAGCCCCATGTCTGCTTGTGTTTGCTTTAAATTGCGCACTGTGTCCCCAGTTCTCTAGTGCCCGGTTTGTGTAAACTTTGTTCTGAATTCTTTATAGTTCGTTCTTAGTTTTTGTTTGTTGTTAATTTTTAACCTTAGTTAGTTATTTGATTGCCATTGTATCATTGCTATTGTTTGTATTTATCTACCCCCCTCCCCCCTCATGTTCGAACGAACGTCTTTGAGACGAATAAAACTTGAACTTGAACTTATCTTCGTCTGACGCATCCACGGCGATTCCGTCTAGCTCGGTGGCATTTAGTTTCTTGTTGCGGCAGACCTCTTCAAAATGTCTGATTTTACGGCAGAACGAGCACCTTTTGTGACGAGCTGGACAGCCGCCCTATTGATGGGTGGAATACCCACAGTACCCGGAACGTTTTTGGCGTGAACTTTGCTTGTTCGCTCTTGCGAGGGTCTTTTCCTGGGGTTTCTTGTGTCGAACAGCGTCGACGTTAATCCCTGCGTGCGCCGGACCTTTAAAATCTACTTGCTGCTTTTTAACCGTTTCGCTGGTTCTTGCTTTGGCAAGGGCGATAGCCAAGGTCAAATCCGGGTCGATATGCAGAGTCTCGGACAGACGTTGGTCTAAGAGCCCTCCGACAAAGTGGTCGCGAATGTGCCGGTCATTCATCGTTCCGAATTCGCACCTCTCGGCTTGCTTATGCAGCGCAGTCATGAACTGGTCTACTGTCTCTCCGTGCTCTTGTTTTCGCCTATTAAAACAGGCGCTCAAGTAGACAATGTTTTTCGTGTGATCAAAATAACCTTGAAGCTTCGACTTCACTAGCGCGTAATTCTTGAAATCTAAGCCTTTTACGTAGAGCGACCTGAGAATTTCTCGAGCCTTCTCTTCCATAGTGTAAAAAAGCGTCCTTACTTGGGTTTCCTGCTCCTTTTCGTTGAGGCCGAGGGCGAAGCTGAAGTCCCCAAATTCTTCGAGCCACGCCGGCCAGTCACCTACGTTGTCAAAGTCGAAGGTTTGCGGCGGCTTGAGCAATGCCATGGCGCCGCTGGTCTCGATGCGTCCCGTCTCGTCTCTTGGGTGCAGTGTGATCCGCTGTCGGGGCTAAGCCACCCCGTTTCTGACACCATGTCTTGTTGGTGGCGAAAAAAGCGATTTTTATTCGAGAAGCGTTCCTTTGATACAGTCGCGTGTCAACCGAACAAAGAATACAAACATAAGCGCGGTCAGGTTATCAGAGTGATAGCGGCGCGGCCGCATCATCGCACTGCACTTGCTGAACACAAGATTGCATAAGGAGAAATGATCCCACGTACGTGCTTGGCTAGGAGGGGCCAGGGGTGATTTACATATTTGAATTCGGGGGTTAGGTGATGATAAGAATCAAAGTTGTCATACGGAATTTTAAAAATGATATATTCTTCGTTCAAATTTTGTTTAACGGTTACTCAGTCACAAAACATAAACACTTTGTTGAGTATTTTGTGCAAGTTTTTGTTGTGTTGTTCAACTGCTTTGTTGATACCACACCATCTGGCTAGTATGCCTTCTTTGTCAAAATGTGTTTATGTGGCGAGCGAGTGCATCTTGAACAATTGCTGCTGAAGTGCGATTGGTATATCTATATTTTGCAAATACACATTCCCTGGTGTACATACAGCTTTCACTTGGATGCAAGGTTACTAGAAAAACTCATTTGGGAGACTCGCCAGTGTGGAACGCCTAGCCCTCACGTCCATCTGAACCGATTGGGTTATACCGAGACACGTTGGCGATCAGTTTCTTCTGTTAACTTGTTGGTTAGTTGGCTATACATAATCTATATGCCGGCAGAAACTGCGATGTTGCGATCATATCGAGTTCGGCTACAAAGCACGGGTTACATCCTGTCCTCCAAAGCAGACTTTTATTTCAGTTTCCCAGCTGAGTTGGTCTAGTAACGTTGTTGCAGAGTGAGCGACCGGAAACTCGGCGCAGCTGCTCAATTCGGTGAGGTACCGTATTCCACCACATGTGAATATTATACCTATATCCTCGCAAAACAAAGCAATTAGATTCGATTATTGAGGATACTCATAATTTACAAATGTCATCGAGCAAAATGATTGTGCCACCATCGCAGCGCTTGATCACAGCTGGGATATTGTCAGACTTTACTCCGTCTCACACACACAGGCTGAGCATATTCGATCATACGATCCGATAAAAAGCAATTATAGGTTCCAAACTTTTTAGGTTCATTACTGCAGAGCGATCACTCGCAAAATCTTGTTTCTTATGTTAATTTATTTTTCTCAATTTCTGAGTTCGTTTACAGCTGTCACTCATCTGCGGGCTTTTAACGCCACCTCTTCTATAATATTCGCACTCCTGGGGCCCGATGAGGTAAAAAGGAAGTCAACGGACGAAAAAATGAATGAGTTAAAAATAAATAACCACTGGGTCGATGATTAAAACTCCGCCCACATCTTCCGGCCTTGGCGCTTGAACACGTGTGATAAAATCAGAAACGCGGTTTTCTTTTAATTCATGCTCACGATTAATGCGCATTTCGTTTGTTCAAAAATAATTTAAAAATGTACTTCAAGTTTCAGTGTTCATGCGGGGTTAGGCCTCTCTTTCTTGCGCTATTGTTCTGAGTTCATTAGACATGTAACGCAGGGCATGAGGACGTGAAAAGAGTAAGGCGCTTTAGTGTAACAAAACAAAATCTCGGGTGCTAAAAGTCCACATGGGTCAACGACGTTCCTAAAACATCATGTTCCTATGGGCCAAATTTGCGAAGGAATTTAAAATTTTCGCCATATCGATTCGCATCACAAATAACATAGCGACGCCCGCTCGAACAGTGTGAACGGTTTAAAAAGAGTTGCATATGTTTCAGAGCAGTACATAGCCGGAAGCGTCCACTTTAAATGGCCTGAGCTCGACGAACTGCAGCACAGTCGGCTCTCGTCACCGCGGATCACCAGATACACGTAGCAATCAGTCACCTTCGTTATCTTCTGATCTTAGGTGAGAAAAATTCGGTTCATTCATTCCATTACATCTTCCGTTCTTGGTCGTATTTTTACCTAGCATTAGCATCTTATGTTTCAAATGTTGTAAGGCCTAAAGTGCATAATAACCGTAATAACAGGAAACATTACCCGCATCAGCCGCCATTAGAAAGTATACTTTGAAATTATTTGCTTCTTTTCACATAAATATACAAACAAACAAGACATATTAATTTAAACTTGAAATATGTCTTAGCTGGCGAGAAAGCCTTGTAATAAAAGTTGCTTATGGCTATGTCTTTGCTCCGCTAACTAAAGCACTGACAGACAGTAAAAACTATATGTGTGAATTTGGTAAAAAGCGATCGGATGGCGATTTCGAATTCTTTTTTTTTTGTATTAATACCTAAGGTATTTACGTTGAGAAGTCCAAATGTATACGGCAGAAAGATCTTGCAGGAATTACAGTTTGGTAACGTCGGGATTTACCGTATCACTAACCTTTATCGCTACTTTTAAAAACAATTTCGTGGCCAGGTCTTATGCGGCACTGAAAAACGGGTTGGGTAATACTTTTCACCATGAAGAACTTCACCGCATTTTCCAATCAGGTAAGCTGTGCTCAATGTTTTGAAGAATAAGCTTTATCTTTACTATATTTGCGTCTTCGCAGTTAACCGATTAATTAAAAAAAAAAGTTTAAAACATGGGAGCGGAAAGAAATATTCTACAAATCATAAGCGTGAGATCCCTCCTCAATTTAGGGAGGCCTAAGATTTGTAACGCAGGGGTGGTTGTCGGCTGTGTTGTCCCATACTTTGATTTCATCCCATCAACTGCACAAATTGTAACACTCACCTGTGAGGCCACGTTTGGAAAATGTTATTTCGGCTCACCTTATTGAAGTAACCTAACATTTCCGAGTATTTTATTAGCCTACGTGGGACTCGTAGGAGACACCAAAATTAAATGTTACTCTTTACATAAATAATTTCTGATTCCTTAAGAAGAGTTTGCAGTGACTAAGATTATCATATAGCCTCTGTAATTTAACCATTTCTACGCACTCATTCGCATTGCGGCCAAACGATTATAACGGATGAGCTAAAACTGAACTCCTCGCCATGTTCGTTATGCTTAATAAAGGAACCGTCTTGATATTGCGATAACTTTATGCGAAGCGTCACGTTCGAAACTCACAGTGCAATTTCACAATCGTAAACCTTTGTAAGAAAGATGTTTTTTAACGGAGGCCTTTTTTACACACTTTTGTTACATGTTTACCTTTTGTAGGTAAAACTTGTAAACAAATTTAACATCCTTTGTTCTTCGCGCTAAATACAGATGCCGAAACCGTCTTAAGAAGCGTGTAAAACGCACGTAGTAATTATATTTTTGAGCACACCCATGATCAATCGTTTATTGAGTTGATTAAACTTTGTTAAAATGACGGCCAGACACAAAAGCAACATGATAGTTTGGTTGGCTTCTTCGCGTAGCGGCACATTGTGTGTAATCTTTCTTTTAAATTCTAAAGGCTAAGTCGAAACTACTGTTAGGATTATAAGTGCTTATTTTGGACTCAAGCACCAGGTGTGAAATATGGCTATCGCAGCAGACTTCTACGTAACGCGTTATAGGGGACGTGTTACTGGCACGTAGTTACTTTTTTTGTTAAGGAGATAGCGACCTAGTCACCTTTGAAAAAAAGAAACGAGTAAAGCATTTCGTTTTCTTTTTGATGAAATATCAAATAGGTAACGGTATTTAGCTACTTCTGGAGGGGAACGTGAGCAGCACAAGTTCCCAACCTGGTTAACACCCAGCTCTTGACTGTATGTTCAGCAACGTTGGAACGAGAGATAGACAAGAGAAATGTGTCCACTATCTACGTCAGTGTAGACAGTTGAGCGAACGCGTTAAAATTAAGGAATTATTAACGACTACACAGCTACCGTTTAATAAAGAACAACACATTCATTGTGGCGAGAAAATAGTGGCTTACTTGCAAGTTGAGCTAACGTGCTTCTTTTTAATCGCGTTAACGAGAAATATACTTAGTTACGTTTGGAGTGAGTATCGGCTAACGGTTTCTAGTTACTTTATTTCCTCAAGTTTGCATGTGTAACTCGCAAATACCCTTTCAAATTAAAAAAAAAAAAAAAACGTCTACGTTTTGCTTGCGTCGAAAGTAGTCATGGATCAAAACTACCGAACTTCACATTCGGCAAAGTTTGGCGCAAATAAACTTTTAAAGAAAAGTTCGTCAAAAGTTCGTCGAAAATTCGGCGAAAATTCGGCAAATGTCTCCGCACGCGCGTGAACGCAACGGGGCCTTTGGATTACATATGAACGCCGTGCGGTCGTGCGGCTACCATGGTACAGTGTAATACAACCAGCGGTTACGGCTAGGTGTGCAGTAGGCAACACGGCAACTGTGCGTTTGTGAACCATTGCGAGTGTGATTCTCTTCAATATTTTCTGCCTCAAGAACAAGATTGACGAGTAATATACGCAGTCCACTGGGCAAGTGACAAATGATGCGGTAAATTCTGGATGTTGTGATTGTCATTTGACCTTTCCAGTGATGCAGAGAGGTAGTTGAAACATTGACTGACAATTACTTTAAAGCACTCCTCGCATTTGTAACAATCCTCTTTTCGGCTCACAAGTAGTTTGTGCGAAAACAAAATGATATTGCGTTTTTATTATCGTTATTTCACGATTTTGATGTATATGCATATAACTAAACACAGAACTATCATGCTCGGCACTGCACACCCGACATTTCTAGATCGCTCCATCTTCCTAAACGTCCATGTGTGTCCTGATACAAGAAACCGGCATTTCAAAGGTTTAAAGCGAGCCGTTGCAAATATGGGATGCAAACGTTCATGCGAAGCTGACGTCAAGTGACTCAAATTGAAAAACATGCATATTTACAAAAATATTGTTATCTCTTTGGTGAAGGCTCAGCAATCGTTGCATCCGTTTTCGCGGACGAAACGGTCACTCCCAGAGAAAGTAAGAACGCAGTGACTTTCACAATGTACACGCTCTTTCAGGCTTGCGCTGATGAGGCCTAAAACCGAATCTCTGGTAGAGTGTTTTGCGACTGCGTCCGCTACTACCCAACCTCGTTGTCACGCCACGTCTGCAAGAAGTCACTGTAAAATTGCCAGCAAACATACAAAAACGACACCGATACAATTAGCTTGTAGAATATCACCTTGTTTAGGAATAACTGTGTCGATATGCGTTACATGTGGCATTTAAGTTAAGAAAAAACAACATAAAACCTTTCTTCGACGGAAAAAACTAAATATAAACGCTTAGTCTGGCAACAGTGTATTTTTGCTGAATCTTTGCCGTATCTTGAGAAAACTTCGGCAAAAGTTGGGTTTTGCCAAATCCCAAGATTCGGCAAAAGTTCGGCCCATCACTAGTGCAAATTGTCGAGCAGTGTTTGCTTGGCACTGTTAGCGCAAACGCATAGGCGATGTTTGGTTTAGTGCTCTCAATGCGCGCTTACCAGCAAGCTAGTAGTTTTATATCAGCCTTTCTATACGAAGAGCAAAACAAAAACAGGTCGCCTCTTCTTCGCACTAAGCGAAGCTGTTTATAGAGGGAGTTTTTTAGTCGATATACAGGGTGTTTTTTTAATTCTTGCAGATTTGTTAAAACAAAAGCCATGAAAGCTACACTTATGCAGTTTGTGTGAGTGAGTTATACGCCCAGGGGGACATTTAGTGGGTGGCTAACCTTTTCGATAAGTAGGCTAATTAATTAAAATTCACTAATTCGCCTTTTAATGAGTCAAAATAGACATAGAGTTCCAATTAGAAACTTGCTGAGCGTCGCCCAAAACCCCTAAATCAGTCATTTTAAGAAAGACTTTCAGCGCGTAAGAAGCGTAGTAGTGCACTAAAGTTACCACTCGTGGAGCAGGTACAAGGCTATAGCGCTTTTGGTAAGGCGCCCGCGCAAATGTTCCGCCTCTTATCTAGCCCCAGCCTTGTACCTGCTCCACTAGTGGTAACTTCAGCGCACTACTGCGCTTCACACGCGCTCAAAGCCTTTCTAAAAACTACTGATTTAAGGGTTTTGGACGACGCTCAGCAAGTTCCTAATTGGAACCGGTTTCGTGCTGACTCGTCCGTCCATTCTCGGTCGTGGGCTAAACCAGGCATTTTTTTGTTTGTTTAATGCGTAGCCACACTTCCTCTTGTTGTTGTTTTTGTCAACCAGGAGTTTTTAGAAAAATACTTAAAGATGGCAATTTCACCATGTCCGCGGCAATGGGTTCCAATTTTTATAGTAAAGATAAAATAACTGACGGCCTAAACAGTTACAGTTACGCAATAAAATGTAACAGTGTTACAGTAACAATTTACGAGTATTAAAGAGTAACGCGTTACAGGTAAAAGATACCGAAAAAGTAACTAGTTACCGGTAACGCGTTACTATGGTAACTAGTTACTGCCCAAGACTGGGTAGAAGGGAGGGAAGAGGGGCAGCAGAGGGTGCAAGTGGGCGAGGAGGATAAGTTCGTCTCCAACGGATGTTCCTTCGTGCGACTGCTTAATTGTTACGGTTAAGTCCGAGGACCAACAAGAACTTGTGCGTCGTCGATAATTTTTCGGCGCTTGTCGGGGTGTGAGCCCGTTACAGTGGGACATCATCAGCGACACGAAACTTTGCGGTGTCGCCGGACGAAAATTGGTGTCTGTCGCTCTAATAGGACGGGTCTATAACAACGTCCTGCTATTGGTAAATATAATGTTTTTATACTTTTAATAATTTCTCTCTCAAGGGCGATTCACACACTTCCGTTGAGTCTGACCGAGCGAAAAATTTCCCATAGCAACAGCCTCGTCGGCTCTAACAAAACCGATTTTTGCACCGTTTGGTTGGAGCCGACGCAGTTCTTGCCATAGAGCCCTCGCACTCGGTCGAACTCAACACAAGTGTTGAATGGCCTTCTAGAAATAAGATAAACATTACTCATTAAACCCAAAAAAGAAGATCGTTATTCTTCCGTTCCCCTAAAAATGTAATGAGGTTCCGTTGCACACCGATGCAAAATAGAACGGCGGCGTTCTTTCTTTCCGCCTGAAATGAACGGGTTTCAGGAACGCCGTTCAGTACAGCACTTGTTCTTTTATACTCCACACAACTCTTCGTGCCAAATAGGTTGGCCATTTATTTCCTTTTTTGGCTGCTTCAAATTAAGAACAAAATAAAAATATTTCATTTTACAGCTGGGCTCGTTGCACTGTTCTGTAGTGGAGGCTTGAGAGGCCTCGAAGTCACTTGGCGCGTTTTTTTATGCAACCAAACTTCCCGGGGAGTCTTCATCATGTCTCAGCGGCTACTTGAACCACATGCGCTTGGACAAGCGGAATTGATGGATGCTTGAAGTTTCGAAATCGTTTCACAGACTAAGTTGTCGCGCAATTTCTGCGGGCCGTTTTGGCGCGCCATCAGATTGAATTTTCGGTAGCGTGCGTCTCCCACGGGCAATCTGGATCAACGCGAATACACGGAATACTTTACGATGTCGTTTTGGGTGGCGCTGCCTCCAGATCTTCCAAGGATTACTACAAATCTCGCTCCCGCCAAAATCGGTGAATTCAGCAGGAAGCCGACCAAAGTGCGCGCGTGACTTTTTGCTTCACTGAGCCTGACGGGTTGCACCAAGAACGACAAAAGTTAGGACAGAGCTCGCGCCCTACAGCGCGGCTGGTATTGGCTGATTGCAAAGGGAAATATGCAATATTTACAGTCAGGGTGCCCATGTGAAGGATTTATTAAATTAAGGCCGAGTATATCGGTCGTCATGGGGATTCCCTATTGTAGCCGATTGCTATAAATTTGATATTCGAACCACCCGAAAGTTTTTTTTTTTTTTTTTATAAATTGTTTTGACATAATGCATATATAAAAAAAGGCAGGACCGCGCTAGCGCGTAGTCACTCGAAACTGCAGCAAATGTGATCAGCAAGGATGTCCTAGTAAAGAAGTTGTCACAAAAGGAAGCATTTTTAAACGCATTGAAGCTTGTTATGTTCTGCCAAATGAATTAAAGATTTTTTAATACAAGTGATACTAATCGAATGCACTTGGATGTGTTAACACAGTGTGAGGGAAAAGCGTTTGTGCAGCCAGAGAATACAATCTTGCGGTGGTTGTGGCGGATCCCGAACAGCCGCTCGCGCACTCGCCTCCAGAGTGTGCGTTGTCGTCGTCGTCTGGTCTCAGTTCCCATCATATCTTCCCCCTTAAAAAGAAGATTGGAAGGGCTGAACCTTTTTCCTTTCTCGAGTCGAGCGCCGTGGAAGTGGCACAGGAGTTGAGAGGGGCTGGTTTCGGTTTGAGGCAAATTTTAAAGATAAATAGTGGAACATTGTAAAACCCGAGACGTAGGACAAAAGGAGAAGAAAAAAAAAGGGGACAACACAGACACACAAGTTCACCACCTCGCTTGCATCTTCTCTGTAATTTCTATAAATAGTAACTTTGAGTATCGAATCGGCAGTTCCAGAACGCTCTTCAAAATTTTTTAAGGGGCTGTGCAACGACATTTGGCGGGAATATTTCTTACTTTGCATCAGCTTCCTGGCACTAGTGGGACCCAAGAATACTCGAACGCAACACCACTGACCAAGAAGCGTCTTCGTCGCGGCGGAATTCATAGGATGAAAGCGGAGCTTTTCTTTCAGTCTCTCCTTCCAAAGCCACCTTTCGCTCCTTCGCGAAATTTGATGACGGAGCTGTGGGGACAATGGCAACAGTACGATTCCCGGGAATGCGTCATCGAGCTTTGCGGTGACGATATTCAAATGCTGCTCACACAGTGGACGCGAAGACTGCGCACGCATTCGATCTGGGCTCGTGTCAATCGATGCCTCGAGATGGACTCTGGTAGTGTCCCGTGTCCAATCGCTGCAACGACGACAATAGCCGACCCGAAACAATGTCTGGAACTCAGCGTGTGTCCTGTGCCTTGCCAACCCCAGCGCGTGGCTATGATCGACATTGGCGGCATATAATCGGCTCCAGATCACGTGGCCGCTTGTTCTGGCTGCGAGTTGAGGGGGTGAACGCTGCTCGTTTTTCTTTAATTTTTGTCTGGAACTTCTATTGCGTGGGGTGAAAAACGAACACGTGTTTCATAGGTCATTAACGTCAGGGATCCGTTTTAAGCGGTATTTGCGCAAACACAAAAGTTGTTGAATCGCCCCTTTAATAAAATGCTTATTTTTTTCATGCGCAAATGATGTTGCCTGATTATGTACAACTAATATCAGATGTTTATATGCCTCTTAACCAACATTGTTATGTAGAAGCCTTTTTCGTCGTCATTTGTTACGATAAAATAGTTAAGTGAGAAGCGAACTACGTTCATGTGCTGACCGTTTTGACTGTGCATTTTTTTTTCTTTTCTGGATATATCGACCACCACCACAGGAAGAATGTCACAGGAGTCTTAAAGAATGCAAATAAGTATCATGTGAGAGTGCATAATAATAAAAATGCAAGTTCTGAATATTACCTTTAGAAAAAGCTAGCGCATCCGTGCCAAACACCCATAATGACACTAAGTAGACTACTTCACATTGATCAAACGTACCTTAGCGCGAACACCCTCATACAAACCCAAGATTTGATCAGTAAAACTTATCAAATCTTTCAGCCTGAAAGTATGCACTATTTAAACCTCATTCGCTGAAGGAGAACGTTCCTTTAATTTCGGTTGGGAGAAATCAATGCAGTTATTTTAGTATCATCTAGAACGACCATAAGCCAAATATAATAACGTAATGCCATTTACAGTTTTATTAAGTTGGCCAACAAAATCTCCGGAGCTTCGAGTAAAATAAATTTGCTAATTCAGCGGGTGACGTGCGGCGCAGCCAACGCAGTGCTTCGGTCCTATAGTGACGTCTAGAATTGGGGTAGCAGTATTTTTCTTCGTATTTTCTTTTCCGGGCAATCAATCATATGCGAAATTCACAGTGCCGTCTAGTAAGGCGCCGAAGAACATGCTCCGTCTCACCATGGCCTCCGAGATCCCGAAGCGCGCGCGCGAAGGCTTCTCTGGCCGTCCCATTCGAGTCGCTCCCCAGCAGTACGAGTGTAATTACGCTAATTCCGCCGCTCGCCGCGCGGGGGCGATGTCTCCCCAGTCATAACAGGGGGGCCAGCCGTCAGCGTCCCAGGTAGAGATCTGCACTGATACGGGCCAGACCGCGGGCCACTGGCCAGCCACGCCCACGGGACGGGCTCGGTCGTCATGGCTACATTCATGAAGGGGGGCTGGCCGGGCACGGGGCTGGCATTCAAGTCTACAAGGAGAGCCAAAACGGGCCAAGCCGGCCATTACGTTTTTTTTTTTTTTTTTAGCGGCATGTTTTTTGGAAGCGTGTTCGGGGTTTGGAGGAGGAACCACAGTTGGGGATAAACAGATGCTGAAGCATGTGTGAGTGCGTGTATGTTTTTGTACGGTCCAGTGTGTGCAGCGAATGCTCTTCCAGGGGACTAGCGGCGCGGCGTTCCTTTTCGTTCCCGGCGGCGCCACCATCACCGGTGGCAATCAGTTCGTCGAACGACGTTTCATGGACAAATCGTTTCGTCGACACTGCGATGTTTCATCGACAGATCGTTTCGTGGAAACGAGCACCCGCTCGTTTAATCGACAGATTTCGCGACGTTTCGTCGACAGATGGCTCTGCCAGCTCCTGGTTCCGCCAGCTGCCCCTCCTCGCGACCTCTGCGCCTGCGCGGCGCGCGGCCTTGTGTTGGATGGATGGATGGATCAAAGATGGCCGACTGGGCCAAGTATGGCGAACCAGTGCGCAGCCATCTTGCCTCACCAACTTAAACTATCGCAATTTTTTTTTTTTTTTTTTTTTGGGGGGGGGGGGGGGGGGGTGGGCTGGCCGATTTCATATACTTCGGAACGAACGATTTCAGCGGTTTCGCTCGTGTCTTTGCCCGAACCTGTGGGGAAGCGTTGTCAAAGCCGGGAAGTTTTGTTATCGACCAGTGTCCTTTCTCAAATTAGATTTTTAAAACATTCAACAATATGCGCTGCTCTTGAGGGCTACGCTTTCGGCAGCATACGTGATCGAGGTGTCAGTACGTCATCGAATGCAACCCTTCGCGAGCTGGCCGCCGGCACTCCGACTGTTTCGAAAAATTGCCTGGGTCATTTCCAGAGCAAGCATATCTTTCCGCGCGTCGCGTCTTTTGGCAGAATCCTCAAGAGCCACCTGAACATAGCATGGATAGTCCACACGTCAACACATTAAAGCTCTTAAAGATAATTTGAAAGAATAAACAAGGCCTGTTTGCGGTGCACACAGCCTTCCTACCGTTGAAAATGGCATAAAATTGGTTTTCAAGCTAATCGGCATCTGGTCTTAGCCGCTAGCAATAAACTTTGAAGGAGACTGAGCATTTTCCTACGTGTGGTTTACTTTTACGGTGATAAAACACGGTTGTTTTCTCCTCCAAACACCGGGTATTCAACGTACTGTACTTACCAGACCGCATACGATTTTTAGACTTTAGCATATTTAGCTTCTGGATATTAAATAATACTATAGTTCTGCATATGTTATGTCTGTACTGAAATTTTGCATGCACATAAACGAATATGTGACCAAAGAACATTAAATTTGGACGCCGCTCCTTTATGCAAAGAGCAGGGTCACGAACTTGCGTCAGGTATCTGTCTGCTGGCATCGATAAAAGAACAAATGAATGTCGTGTGTGAGGACCAGTCGGCTGCTGCCGTCAGATTTCGTCTAGTGGTACTACCGCCTCCAAAGCCTTGCATGTGGCGGCTGCTCGAGAGAAGCTATATAATGCATTAAGTTGCACATTTGATATCAACTATGGTTTACTTTGTGTAATACGACTAAACTTGGTGTACTGTTTTATTTATCTGTTACCATTTCTCGTGTTTGTTTATTTAATTATTGTTTTGCATTGCAATGTAGTTTTTTTTGTTTTTTTTTTTTTTTTTTTTTTAGGTTTGCTCGCGGGCAGCGTGCTCCCGGTAGTGCGAGTGTTATTGGTTTTCATGTTTTTTTTTTTTTTTTTTTACATTGTTTACAGCACCCTTATTGTGTAATGCCCTTTTTAATCGGCCCTTAAGGATAAATGACGATGAAACGAGTGTGACTAAACAGTTTTTTTGCGTATAAGTCGCAGTGGCCAGTAAAACACTGCATCACTTTTCCTTTTGAATAATTGAGGATAATGAACATGCTTAATTTCAATTGAAATATTAGGGTTGTAATGTTGCAATAAAAGGCTGCAAGCTGTATTTTTGTTTAAAAAATAACCAATATGAAAAAAAAAAGTGTTTACGCCCTTTTCCGCAGCCCACCATTGGATCGAAGTTTTGCTTTGTGCCTACGCATATTTTTCTCCCCCGCTTTTCTTTTTCCATTAACTGTAGGTTCTATAAACGGGCATCGGAAGTTGCAAATATCCGAATAGGCCGCGCGCGAAGTCGTGTGCGCTCTTGCTTTTCCATCTGACATGGATGAGAGCGAGAGGATAGCGCAGTTGCTCACCTTGGAGAGCAACTGCGCTAGGCATCGTCTTTTTCATCTGTTACAAGCGCATATACCTTAAATTTTCGGCATTCCTTTCGGAACCGAAAAAAAAGTTTGTCGACGAAACGTTTTACGGTGGTGCTGTCGACGAAACGATTGTCGACGAAACGTCACACTGTCGACGAAACGTGTGTCCATGAACCGTGTGTCCATGAAAAGTTGTCTACGAAACGTAATTCCACGAAACGAGTTTCGACGAAATGATAGGGACCCATTTCTGGTACACCACCGCAAAAAACAACGACATTCTTTTTCTTTTCTTTTTTTGCAGTTGTGCGCAGCGTTTGTGGCCAATTTAGAACTTTGTCCGTTTTTTGTCCAAACCTGTCGCAAGGTTTCCCTTTATTTTCAACTGCGACACGTGGTTTTGTTTACTGCTGCTTGTCATTTTTGTTTTTCCGTCCTTTCCGCGCGGGTTTGGTCGCAGAAAAGGAAGATCCGGGTGACTTTCCTTAACAAGCCGCCTAGCTAGGCCTGCAGGCAAAAATTCTAGAATTGCAATAGAGAAGTTTGTACGTTCATTCCTGATCAACATAGGCATTACAGACACGGTAGCGTATCGAAAGAAACTGCTTGAAGCCATTGCATCGCAAAGTTTTTAGCGTGTAACCTAAATATTCAAGGCTTGGAAATCTCTAAACATACCGGGTTGGAATACTTAATAAAGCAGGTTGGAACAAGGTTGGAATTTATAAGTAAACCAGAATTATTTTTTTGAGATCCCATTGTCTGTTGCATATCAATTAAGTTACACCACAAAACGCACAACGGGAAACGGTGGTCTGTGCTACGTGTGCCAAAAACTAGACGTTTACAAGGTAACGCCCCACCTTTTCAGTCAGTACATACAATTATCACAGTTTATAAAACAAAATATAGCGAAATAATTGCGAGGTGGCCGTACCTCACCGCCATAAGTTTTCCCCCAAGGCGGGGGTTACACTGCTTACACATCATACAAAGAACAGTCTGTAAACAGATTCAAACGCGAGTCACCACGAGGTCTGAGCTTCGAATACCGCACGGCAACGAGTTCAAGGAGACACTTGACACGCGGAATTTGATCCACGGATATCGTGGTGACTGATATCTGCAGACTGTCTTTTGTATGATGTAAAGCAGTGTGACCTCAGCTTAAAGATACTTCTAGTAGAAGCAAACACCGCAATACGACCCGGCAAAATAGCGTAATAAATATTAAAAATATTAAAAGATGGACAACAGGGACTTCACTATATAGTATCAAAACTCGTGCTCAGGCTCCAAAAGCTACGCCAAACAATGTGCGAAGATAAATAAAATTAAAATAAAAAGACATTGCAGCATGACTATTTTTTATTACGGAGATCCGAATTTTGTATGTACGAAGCTAATTTTTTTTCTGGAGTTTTATACGTGCTACAGACTGCAGTCAAATATATCAAAAGGCGTGCTTGTAGCGCTAGCCGCAACTTTTCCAGATGAAGATCTTAAATTAAATAATTAAATGAGCATCACAAATTGTCTATCTACGTCCCCAGAGCAGCTGTTCGCCGTTCTAACACTATACACAAGCATTTGTAAGTAGAAGTTGCTGTAACTCGACGTAACAAGACTTTTTCTTGAACTCCTCTGCCTCGCACCATGCTATCGATGACTGGGTTGGGAGCGCCTCCCCGCGAAGAGACGCCGCCTCATTAGAGTTTTTTTAGTAGATCGTTCAGTCACCCCCGCTGCGCTATCCGCTAGCCGCTACGACCTCCGCTCTGTGTAGCGTATGGGAACCACCATTTGCAGTTTTAGTAGAACGTTCGCAACCCGATACGGATTAAGGCGCATTAGGAAGTTTTCGTAGACCGCGTTTCCCCCTGTGCTAAGCCCTCCGCAACGAAGAAGCCGCTACTGCGCCTGCGCGCCGATGGCCTTGACTGTACAATTTCGGGTAGCGTAGCGTGTTGCGGAGAGCGTTGCGGGACGGCGAAAACGATCTACGAAAATTCCCTATTCACATTGAGCCAAAAACGTGCGTTGCGGTCGACGTCGACGCCGGCGTTGTAAAGTACAGTCACACATGGCCACCCGACGGCGGCGTCTTCTCGGGTAATCTCGCGATTGTCGAGAGAACACGGAATTTTTTATTCATCTGCCTCGCACGATTGTTGTTGCCTTGCCTTCGCGACTGCATATACGCTGAGAGACAACCGTCTTCACCGAATGGGCGGCGGCGATGATTACATATACGTTTACACTCCGGTTATATGCAGCATTGGCGAAAGGCACGGATTCAAACGGGCAGCTTCTGAAGGTGTTTTGCCGCGTTTTAGAGTAAACAAAGCATGGTGCTACGCCGGCGCGTCCCAGAGTTTCGCGTCCGTACACTGCACGCAGCTTGTGCGAGTGTGTTTTCGATGGAGAACTGTTGTATTCCGTAGTGGTGGGTGCACACAAAGACTACACAACACATTGGGAGTGATCGCTCCCGCACAGTCGGAGGTCGGAACACACCGCGAACCTCGGTGGCAGCTTTCGCGCGAACGATGAAGAGTAGATTCGCGGCGTCATACAGGGCACGTAAAACACTGCTCAAAGTCAGATGTTCCAATCGGCTTGCTTCTTTCCACGCTGAAATGCTTCCATCCACGTTTGGCGACTATGTCTCCCTCGAACTCTTGCGTGTTTCGCCTTCATTGTGGGTCGAAAATAACAACAGTGAAAACATGTCGTAACCGGAAAAAGGCGACACGTCACGTCCGCATAATCGCTGATTGGCTCAAGCGTTCGCGTCGAGGGAAACTTTGGGTTCCGAGGCGTCGTCTCCCTGCGTCGTCCACCTCGGCGGGCTACTTTTTTCGATTCAAAAATAGGCAAAACAATTATCTCACGACGCGCGTCTTTCCGCGGTGTGAATGCGCCTTTACAGCGTTACGAGAGCTAACGCAACGCCTCTAGGGGCTCTTTCGGACACTAAAGCTCGAGTAAAACAAATTTCTAAAGCTATTCTTCGCATTTTTTTAATTAACGTCGTTATATTAATATCATATTTTGTACTTTTTTTTATAACATGCTAATCGTTGCTTCTTTTGTAAGTAAATGACTATTATGTTTGTAATTGCATACAACTTACGGCTAGCTGTCCAAGCCAACTCGATATGAGTCAAGAGCCAAAGCCACCGGGAAAAATCTTAAAAAAACAGATGACAACAACCGTAGCTCTTCTGTTGTGTCGTTGTTCACCGAAAATGAAAAGCCACGGCAATGCCTCATATCCGCCTGCTCGCTCGCTTCCTTGGTCGGTTTTGTCCTCACGACGAAACGGCCGAGCAGAAGGCGGCACCCCTCGCTCACAGCACGACGAACTGCGAAAATTTTTTTCCGTGGTTGTATTAAGCTTGTCCTGTTGCAGTCGTGGAACGGCTTTGTCGCGGCTCCTTCTCGCAGCACCAAGATATAATCCACCCCTCGAAACCACGACCGCGAAGCGCACAGACCGGACAGGCGCGGCGTGGCTACCATATTGTCACGGGTGGTGACAAAAAAAAAAACAGGAAATAAACAGGAAGAAAGAAACGTTTAATGTGGCGAACTTGTGCCTGAAATAAAAGGGTACAAAAACAGTAACAGAGCGTCGCGCGCGTCGAAGTTGGCGTAGCAGCACAGTCAACGCTGGGGCGAAACTGACCCCGCTCGCCTTGCGGAATTCCTTATGTACCCTGGTGGGTTTCTGGATCGTTCGGTGTAGAAGGTTCGGCGCGTAGAACATTCTGACCTCGAACAAGCCCAACATGGTTCTCGAATTCACCAGAACATTATTTCACAGAGTCAACAAAAATGCGCCTCCGCGGCCAGTAATCGAACCCTGGCTTTCAGCGTGGAAAGCACGCGGGATAACCGTTAGACCACGAGCGCGCTGCCTTCTTGGTCAGCTGCGCTCGCGGCATTATCCCCCCCTTTAAAAAAAATGCATCTTCCCGATGCAGCACAAAACGCAAACACAGATCCCTAGCAAAAGGATAGCAGATTCGCGAGTCGCACTTAACAGTTCACTCTTTGACGAAAGTCCAGAGTTCTATCGTTCGTAATACGGCTTGAGCCGGACGACTTGCACCACCTCGGGTCATGGCTGGCGTCTTGCAGATGGGCGCGTTCCGTCGGGTAGAACTTCGTAGTTCAGATCGCCGAGGCGTCGGATGATTTTGTAGGGTCTGAAGTAGCGTTTGAGAAGCTTCTCGCTGAGACCACGGCGACGAATGGGAGTCCAGACCCAAACCATGTCTCCGGGCTGGAAGTGGACGTCCCGACGACGAAGGTTGTAGCGGCCAGTGTCGACGCGTTGTTGGGCTTTAATCCGGAGTCTGGCGAGCTTACGGACTTCTGCCCTTTGGGAAACCACCTGGGCGTCGTCGCTTACATCGACAGCCGGTTCGTGGGGCAACATAGCGTCCAGCATTGTCGTTACCTTGCGCCCATGCACCAGTTGAAAGGGTGTCACTCCGATGGTCTCTTGTACGGCCGTGTTGTAGGCAAATGTGACGTACGGCAACACCTCGTCCCATGTCTTGTGCTCCACGTTGACGTACATGGAGATCATGTCGGCGATAGTTTTGTTGAGTCTCTCCGTCAGCCCGTTGGTCTGCGGGTGGTACGCCGTGGTGCGACGATGGCTGGTGTGGCTGAGACGAAGGACTTCTTGCGTCAGCTGGGCCATGAATGATGATCCACGGTCTGAGATGAGAACTTCGGGAGCGCCGTGCCGGAGGACGATGGACTCGATAAAAAACTTGGCGACTTCAACAGCCGTTCCTGATGGAAGGGCTTTTGTCTCGGCGTACCGCGTGAGATAATCGGTTGCGACGATTATCCATTGGTTTCCTTGCGTCGACGGCGGGAAAGGTCCGAGTAAATCCATACCGATTTGCTGCAATGGGGCAGATGGCGGCGTAATAGGCTGAAGAAGTCCTGCC
Organism: Ixodes scapularis; assembly: GCF_016920785.2. Taxonomy (NCBI): domain Eukaryota; kingdom Metazoa; phylum Arthropoda; class Arachnida; order Ixodida; family Ixodidae; genus Ixodes; species Ixodes scapularis. The sequence continues at coordinate 98,179,651 of NW_024609868.1, read as the reverse complement.
GGTCTCGTCGGTGGCTTCTTCCGTCGTTGACACTCGTGGCAAGATCGGGTATAGTGGTGTACTGTCTTCGCAAGCTTGGGCCAGTAGTACTTTTCGCGTATCCTTGCAAGAGTCCTGCTGTAACCAAGGTGTCCCGCCGTCGGGTCATCGTGGCATGCTTGAAAATTTCTTCTCGAAGACTGGAAGGGATCACCAACAGCCACGCCGTGTTGTTGTCGCTGAAGCTCTCCTTGTACAGTACGCCTTGTCGGATGGAGAAGGTTGGCAGTGTCCGTACAAAACCGCGGGGAACGGCGCTTCCTTGTCCCTCTAGGTGCTCGATGAGTGCTCGCAGCTCAGGGTCGTCTCGTTGGAGTGCTGCCATGTCGCTGACATCCAGAGCCCGAGGAAACACTCATCGTCGTCCTCTTTGGTGCAGGCAGGACCGGCCTCGGCTGGGGCCCTTGACAGGCAGTCGGGGTCATTGTGCTTCCGGCCGGACTTGTACACCATGGTCATGTCGAACTCCTGCAGTCGTAGGCTCCACCGAGCGAGGCGTCCGGAGGGGTTCTTCAAATTGGCCAGCCAGCAGAACGAGTGGTGGTCTGTGACCACGCGAAAAGAACTTCCATACAAATATGGGCGAAACTTTGTTATTGCCCATACGACAGCGAGGCACTCCTTTTCAGTCGTTGACTAGTTCCTCTCCGCGTTAGGCAGCGTCCGCCTTGCGTATGCGATAACTCGCTCTGCTCCGTCCTGCACTTGGACTAGTACCGCACCCAGTCCGGTGTTACTGGCGTCGGTGTGGATCTCGGTTTCAGCAAACTGGTCGAAATGGCCAAGAATCGGGGGCGTCTGGAGTCTTCGTTTGAGCTCGTCGAATGACCTCTGGTGTTCTTCTGTCCACTCGAACTTTACGGCGTCCTTCGTGAGGTGTGTCAGCGGTGCGGATAGCTTGGCGAAGTCTCCAACAAAGCGCCTGTAGTAGGCACAGAGTCCGAGAAATCTTCTCACGGCCTTCTTGTCAGAAGGCGGCGTAAATGCAGCTACGGCGCGGGTCTTCTCGGGGTCAGGTAGAACACCCTTGTTATTCACGACGTGGCCAAGGAACTTTAGTTCCCCATAGGCGAACCGACACTTTGTTGGCTTGAGTAACAGGCCGGCGGTCTTGATGGCTTGAAGCACGGCTCGAAGTCGTCTGAGGTATTCGTCGAAATCTCGTGAGAATACCACGACATCGTCCAGGTAGACGAGGCAGCTCTGCCATTTCAGACCTGCCAGCACGGTGTCCATGACGCGCTGGAAGGTGGCTGGTGCTGTACAAAGGCCGAACGGCATCACTTTGAATTCGTACAGTCCATCGGGAGTGACAAAGGCAGTTTTCTCCCGGTCACGTTCGTCGACTTCAATCTGCCAGTAACCATTCTTCAGGTCCATCGACGAAAAATATCGGGAGTGGCGCAGTCGGTCTAACGTATCGTCGATGCGGGGGAGCGGATAGATGTCCTTCGTCACAGCGTTCAGTCGACGATAGTCCACGCAAAACCGCAGGGTTCCGTCCTTCTTCTTTACAAGGACGACTGGGGACGCCCATGGGCTCTTTGAGGGTTGAATGATGTCGTCGTCGAGCACCTCCTGGACTTGATCTTGAATCACTTTAATTTCCTTTAAGGATACTCGATACGGCGACTGGTGGACAGGAAGTGCGTCGTCGTCGGTAACAATGCGATGTTTCGCCATTGGTGTTTGGCGAATCTTCGATGTTGTGGCAAAACAGTCACTGTATTCGGCAAGGGGATCAACAAGTTGCCGGCGCTTCGTAGCTGGGAGCTCGGGGTCGATGTCGAGCGGCGGCGGCGTCGTGCTCTTCTGCTGTGGTGACGAGGTTTCCTCGGAGATTCCGGTGACCACGGCTGGCGCCTGAAGCCCCTCGATGTGGCCCACGGCGGTACCCTTCGTTAGGTGCTGCGGCTCCTCTCGAAAGTTCGTCACAAGAACAGTTGTACGTCTTTCTTGGAGATCCGTTACGCCTCTTGCGACACCAATTCCGTTTTCGAGGAGCAGTTGGACGCTGCCTTCTAGAAGAGCTTCACCGTGCATGGCTGCGTCTGTTATAACGGCGACGAAAACACTCGACCGCGGCGGTAGGTTCACATAATCGGCGATAACTCGGATCGCGGTTGACGTCGTGTTGGTCTCCACCGACGGTAAAACAGGTTTTCGCAGCGTCAACTGGTTTGCCCCGAGGTCGATGACGGCGCCATACTCGCAGAGAAAGTCCATTCCGAGGATAACGTCCCTCGAACAGTCTTGCAGAACGACGAACTTCACAGGGCACGTTTCACCGTGGATCCCGACGCAAGCAGTGCATCTCCCGACTGGCGTGATGAGATGTCCTCCGGCGGTTCGTATTTGGGGTCCATCCCACGGCATCATGACTTTTCGCAGGCGGCGAGAGAGCCTCCCACTCAAGACTGAGTAGTCTGCTCCGGTGTCCACAAGTGCCGATGCGTCGTGGCCGTCGATTATAACGTTTAGGTTGTTGGACACCGATGCAGGGACGTCGTTGTGATCCGTAGCGTCGAGAGAGTGGGAGCGCTCCGTCGTTCTTGGAGGCTCTTTACGTCGGTCGTCTTCGGTAACTCCACCTCCAGGGGTTGCCGCGCGTAGTTTCCCCGGCGAGGAGCGAGGGGCGACAGACTTTCACGTCGGGGTCGGTGCATCGGCGAAGCTGGACGTCGCGGTGACGTCGACCGAAACTCTCGGCGGGACGCAGGCTCGGGGGACTGGGGTCGTCGCAGGTACTCGTCGATCTCCCGAGGGCGTCCACCATACCGGGGGCGCGGGTCGTTTGGGTGGAATCCGCGCAGCCCGAGTTGTCGGTACGGGCATCGGCGGTACACATGGTCAGCTTCCCCGCAGTGGTAACACAGCGGGCGTCGGTCGGCCGTCCTCCAGACGTCTGTCTTCCTCGGTGCCGTTCGCTCTGGGGGAACGTGCGCCTGATCTTCCTGTCGTCGGGGGTACTGCGGCGTTGGGGCGTCTCTTCGGGGCGGCGCCGTGGCTTGGCGGGAAGCTTGCGGCGGTCGTCGGGCCATGGTGGCGTAGCTCAACGTCGGTTCCTCCGGTGCCACCGTGGTGACGGGAACCTCTGGTTGGAGCGCCCGATGCACTTCTTCTCGGACAGCCTCGGCGATGGAAATGGTTGGAGGACGGCTGGTGGTTGGCAGCAACCTTCGCAGTTCCTCCCGGACAACCTCCCAGATAATTTCGCGGATGTCCGTACCAGGCGCGTTTTCTCCGCTAAGCAGCGCGGTTGCAGTGACGCTTGGCTGCCGCTGGTAGTGGGAAGCGCGCGCTTAGAGGGCGCGCTCGATGTTTGTCGCCTCGCTGACGAAGGCGTCGACGGTTGCCGGCGGGTTGCGGACGAGGCCTCCGAATATGTCGTCCTTCACGCCCCGCATCAAAATGCGCAGTTTCTTTCCCTCGGTGGCCTGAGGGTCGGCGCGGGAGCTCAGGCGGAGCACGTCTTCCACAAAGCTCGTGACGCTTTCATTGGGGCCCTGGTTCCTGGTTCGCAGTAGGTCCTCGGCTCTCTCTCGTCGGTGGTGGTTGACGAACATAGCCTTCAGATCGGTCTTGAAAATGTCCCACGACGTCAAAGAGGACTCATGGTTCTCGTACCAGTGCTTGGCGGTCCTCTCAAGCGAAACGTACACGTTGTGCAGGCGCTGCTCGTGTGTCCAGCCATTGTGGCGGGCAACGCGTTCATAATGGTCAATCCAGTCTTCGACGTCTTCGTAGAGTTCACCGTGGAAGGGGGCAGCCGTTCGCAGTGCGACGGGCATGTAGATGACGGGAGAAGCGGCGGGGTCTTGCGGCTGGTTGGCCATCGTCGTCTTCTGCGGCTTGGGTTCGTTCAGCAGCAAACCGCACTCAGGATCCTCTCCCTTGGTGCGGCGGTTGGTCCGAGTTTCAGGTTCTGCGGTGAGCGGTATTCTCACCGAGCCGGGAATCGGACTTGCACTGCGGGCCCTTGGAGGGGAACTCTGCATGGGCATACGGTACCCCACACCTCCACCAAAATGTCACGGGTGGTGACCAAAAAAAAACAGGAAATAAACAGGAAGAAAGAAACGTTTAATGTGGCGAACTTTTGCCAAAAATAAAAGGGTACAAAGATAATAACAGAGCGTCGCGGGCGTCGAAGTCGGCGAAGCAGCACAGTCGAACGCTAGGGCGAAACTGACCCCGCTCGCCTTGCGAAAAATCCCTATGTACCCTCGTGGGTTTCTGGATCGTTCGGCGTAGAAGGTTCGGCGCGTAGAACATTCTGACCTCAAACAAGCCCAACGTGGTTCTCGAATTTACCAGAACATTACTTCACAGAGTCAACACAAATGCGCCTCCGCGGCCAGGAATCGAACCCTGGCTTTCAGCGTGGAAAGCACGCGCGATAACCGTTCGACCACGATCGCGCTGCCTTGTTGGTCAGCTGCGCTCGCGGCAATATTGAATTGTTTCCCCCGCTGGCTCTCCCTTACCTAGCCAAGTCTCGTCCTCGCGAGAGTCACGCTAGCACTCCGCGCAACGCGCCTCGTTATTTTGGTCCGATAGCGCGCCTTACCTAGCCTCCGCAGCTCCGCTATGTTTCCGCGAACAGATAACTAAACGCCAGATCGGTAGCATCGCCGATCTGGCGTATAGCGTAGCGGAAGAGCCCAAAACGATCTACTAAAACTTTGTATTCTCTTTTTCCGATTACGCCCTCTCCGCACGAATGGGACGGTCGGAGAAGCGTTCGTGTGCTTCGGGAGCTCGGAGGCCATGGTCTCACGATGACCTCCGAGATTTTTTGTGCGCTCTGCTCCGATGTAGTGTACCGACCCCGACGCTACGCTGGTGTGAGCGCACGAGCACATGAGGCACGAGACCAGGCCAGGGTTCCGCGTGCCAGGCAAGCGCATTCGAACACCGAGCCGCCTCCAGCAAGAGCGGCCTTTCTCATGCTTACCTTTTATAGCAAAAGCCAATGGCGTGACAGCGATCAAGTTAAGCCTATGATGCGGTCGTTCCAATCGGTACATAACATTGGAGACGAGTGTTGTGAAAATCCTCTGGAGACGATTTTCGCCCGTCCAGCCCGGCCGCCACAGGTTTACGGCCTTGTGCGTCGACGCGAGGTGGTGACTGTCAGCTGTTCCCTGAAGCAAGGCGAGAGGCTCCTTGGGGTCGCCAACGTGCCTCGTACAAAGGGACGAAGTGGCGTCCAACGAGAGACTATCGAAGTGACTGACGAAGTGTCAACGCAGAACGCAATTACCAACCGGCCCATCGTCACCCTGACAACCTTGGGGCGCTCCTAGACGAAGGAGAAGGGATCTGCGTCCACGAGTTTCGAGCGTTTCTGAGATTATTTTTTTACCACACGGAAGCAAAGGCGCCTGCAATTAGGGATTGCAGGCGCCTTCGATAGCACCTACAGCACTGGGATCGACCGGCGACCCAGTTATCAAGGGCGTCTAGCCCTTCGGTGTGCGTGACGCGAGTGTTGGTGTGTGAAGGAGAGGGAAGAGGCGTACCGGGACATTAGGAAAAATGGCTCCACCGCTTTGGTCGAGGCATTGACCATGAGGATTTTCTGCTAAAGATAGGGCGAAATGTGACGCTATAAAATGTAACAGCGGGCAGCTGCTAGCGCGTGTTCTCAAATGTTCTCAAGTGCTCTCAAGGTGATGATGATGATTGGGGTTTAATGGCGCAACAGCGACTTTGGCTATATTGCGCCAGACAAAATTACTTAAGACGGCTATACTAGGAAAGATATATTGAAGTTTTCATGGTAAAAGTTACAGCTGATGTATATATCCGGTCTTTTTAAGATAGTCAAAAACACGGTTAGGTGGCACTAAAGGATGATCACCAAGCAAAAACATAGGATGAAATGGAAGGTGACCTCTAAAAAGTTCAGGAAAACTTTGTCAGCGATGTTGGTGATGAAATCTACAATGCCATAAAATATGCAAAACTGTCAGTACTTCTCCACAATGAGCACAGAGCTTTTCGTCTTCACCACAAAGAAGATGTAGATGAGTCAGACGTGAATGGCCAATCCTCAGGCGGCATAATAGAACCTCCAGTCGACGTTCCTTAAAGGCCGGCCCGCAAGCAGAGAGAAGGAACCCGACTCTCACTTTCCTTCTCGCCACTGTGAAAGGAGGAAATTGCCTCTCGTTTCCTCCTCACCATTTTCCGTTTTTTTTTTTTTCTTTTACAAGTTTGGGGTGGAGGAAATGAAAGCTTCGAGGATTTGAAAAGATTATCCAGAAGCCAGCCAGCACACCTGTGACAAGGAGCTGAACCAACCGAGTAGCTGTTTCGAGCGAGCTTGGCACTTGCTCTTCCCAACGAGTTGCATTGGCTCTTTTTTAGCGTTGGTTTGCAAGACGATTCTTTGCTGTTGTGAGAGCACAAATGCCTTGTTCTGCTCAAAGAAGTAGTCATTGAAGTATCAATTTTAGTATATAGATATCTGATTTGGCATCTTTCGTTGTTTAGGCGGATTCATGGCGACAACGGGAAGTACGAGCGGTGTTTTCTGTATATCAGGGATGGCGCTCCATAGACCAGTGGTTCTGAATCATCATGGTTCTTAAACCGGCAGAGGTGACGGAGGATCCCATCCGTAGTGGGTCTAGCACTTTTCGGTGTAGAGCGTTTTGTTGTAGGGCATTTCGGTGCGGACTTTTTGGTGCACAGAAATTTCAGTGTACGGATTTTTTTCTGCAAAGACTTTTCGGTGTGGGACTGTTCGGTGCGCGTATATTTCGGTGCACGGACATTTTGATGCATGGACATTCGACGCTATGGTTTGCTCGCCGGTATCTCTTTTCCAACGTACGCAGACACGCTTCACATCGTGTTTTTGCGTTGAGTTGATAGAGATAGTCTCCTCTATAATGTTTTGGCTTTATTATTGGTCCTGCGTGTAGGAAACGACCCAAACAGAACGACGTTTGAAGTTGTTTGTGTATTCAGAACAATTTTGAATATCTTCAAATGCGCCTCCTCCGCGTAATCGCATAGCTCCGATTGTTCATAATAAATTGTGATGACCTCGCACGACAAAAAAAAACAAAAAACAACAATGTAATTATCACTTGTAACTCATTAGGGAATAAAGTAGGCGTGTGCTGGTACAAAATAAGTGTAACCAAATCAAATATCAATTTGAATCAAGTAAACAAGCCGAATTGGGTGAATGTTAAATCTATTTTATTTGGTATCAAATGTTTCCTCATTCTCGTACGAAAAAAAAAAAACCAGTGACCACAGATCATACACAGAGTATGATCTGTGCTCAACGCCTCCTTCCATGCCGTAATGATGTCGCCGGACGTAAAGAACTGCCTTACAATCGTGCTTATACAGGGCGGTTTTTTTTAACGACTAGACATTTTTTCAAAAAAGACGTCAGAGTTACGCAATTACGGTTTGTGCCTTATCTGTCATCAAAAACACCAAATCATTCATTTTTAAAGTGATGTAGTGGACGTGAAGTGGCTCACGGCGTGCTAAAAAGCCTAATTTGGACGCAAAACGTGTTACCGCAATCTTTTCGGCCACCGCACTCCTCGCCCCTTTTAGAGTGGCGTTGTCACAGCGATGCGCATGATTTGTCGCTTTGGCTTCATGGTGTTAGGCTGTGCCACGCGGAGATGGAGCCCACATAAAATCAGAACTATATTTTCGCGCCCAAATTAGGAGGACGCCGTATAATAGTGTACGCGCGTTATGTCTTTTTAAGAATGGACGGTTTGGTGGTTGCGATTATGGCCAACAACTTTCTAAATACAAGAGGCCGTTTTCTTTTCTAATTAAAAGGTCAATTAGCGAATTTTAGGCAATTGGTCGGTTTTAGTTGCTTTCGTTATTGAACCTGATCCTCGCCTAGCCGTACAGCTCACCTGCACAAACCGCAATGGCGCTAATTTTCACTGGACAATTTGGTGGCTTTCGATTACGCCCAACAACTTTATAAATCAACTATCCCGTTTTCTTTTATAATCAAAAAGTTCATTAACAAATGTTAGGTAATCAGTCGGTTTTTGTTGCGTTCTTTCTTGAACCCAATCTTCGCCTGGCCGTATAGCTCACATCCACAAAACGTTAATTTCCACGTTTTTTCTAATATCTAGTAGGTGAAAAAAAAAATAAATAAACGTTGTATATAAAATAGAGGGCAGTTCTTTTCTGATATAAATAAAGCGTGGGGCACGCGTCTTGCATGCATCTCTTTTTTTTTTTTTTTTCGGCCTATGAAAACAAATCCCGGGACATTCGAAATTGAGTTTATGATGGGGCGGGCGTTTTATCACGGGGTATTTTGTCATGTTTCATAAGCCTTATTACTAGTCAGAAGGAAGCCACGGGAGCCGTATCACGTCGCAAACAGCTAATCGGGTGTTTCTCAAGCAGCTCTAGAACTTTCCAATTGACATTTTGGTTCTTAATACATCTAAAAAAGTTTGGTACTTAGTCCTAAACATTTAATTTATTAGGCATAATTAAAATACTGCAACTCTCGCAAGACGTCTGCCCAAAACATAAAGTTGGTTTCATTGGCGTAAAGTGGCTGCGTCTCTCATTTTTATGCTTGGTCTTTAAAGATTCGTGAAAAGCATTCGCGACCTTATCTGTCAAGCCGCGTACGCGGACAGCGCGGTCTCCTCGGCAAGTTGTTCCCTCATCGAAGACGACAATGAATAAAAGGTACGATCAAAATCTTAATGCCTGAAGAAAGCGCAAGTTTAAAATAATTCTAAGGGTGTGAGTTGATTTTATTTCTACGATATTCAAATTTCAACACTCGTCGCGGGCAGCATGAAAGGAAGCACTGCACTCTTGGCGCAAACCAGTGCCCAGTCAACGGTCCTACACTAAAACACACATCACCACCCGACCTGTTTGAAAAATAAATAATTTCCAGTACTTTTGGTAGAAAAGGCGAATTTTCTACTGAGTGTGATATTTTGTGGACCCAAAAGTCCTGTAGCCGAGATCGGTAGTTCATAGCTTCAGGAAGACGAAGAACGACGGATGCGTTATTTCCCGCGGAAGTACTGTTTTGACTTTGAATTCCACATAAAATTGTATATGCACAAATTGGTGGCACGATACCGAACTTGCTTGATTACTTTTCTTTTAAAGACAACATAACCAGGCATAATCTACAGATATTGCAGAATTCATTTTAATTGGCGTTCAGCACGAAAGACAAGTATGGACATAAAGAACACAATAGAGCTCTGCATTTCTACCGCATTTCTTTCCGTACTTGTCGACAGTTAGACCGCGGGTAAAGATCTCGCACGTGTTCAAGGACACATTTCGGCATGATTTTCCTCTTGGTGACGACGTTGAACTGACCGCTGTTCCGCTTCTTTTCTAAGTAGGCGGGGAACGCCAGAACGCTAAATTAGCCAAGCAGCCCCAAAAATTGCGGTAGCACACCTTCCGAAGTCCTGGGTTTTTTCGGAGATGGCCTTCGCCCACCCTGACAAAGCCCCAAACAATTATGTAAGGGCTGCAGAGGCTATCTGGGCATTCCATTTCTTCATCAGTGAACAAATGCGAACAGAAGAGAACGAAAACTTCGTAATACCTGCTGTTTTTTAATAAATGGCATAATATGCTACTATTGCCAGTTACACTATTTTACGCGAAGAAAATTGTGATTTTTCGGTTCAATCTCCGTGTTTCCCGTTCTCTTTGCTGATACGCAAGATGTTCGTCGGGTGTCAAGTTTTCAGTTACGTTTGTTGACAGAAACTAAATGCACGTTTGACCACGAAGAAATTTTTGTCAAAGGCTGAAGATAGATGAAATATACCATAAACCGTTTCAGTTTTTATGGAAGTTTGTTTTTGCTCTTCTTAATAGCTTCAACGAGGCGGCCGTCACTCTAAAAAACACCTGTAGTACGAACCTATATATTATGCCCCAGAAATGGTCAGACTGTGTCCCTCTGACTGCAATATCTTTGACTTGTAATTACTCGTGATTATTAGTTTGTACAAAAAACAAAAGAACTAAACAAAAACACAATAGTGATACAATCACTCTTCAGTGTGGCGTTGTTAGAACGACAAATTTTCAACTCTCTGGGTAGAGCTCAAAGTTCGGATAAAAATACCCATCTTTTTTCCTTCTGCTGTGATGTTCAAGTTCCGTTCACTCGAGATAAATATGCGGTGTTGTAGCGTGTGTGGCCGCATGCGGAAGTATCTGAATGTAAAAGAAATTGTTGTTGGGCTAGTTGGTGTTGACTATCTGAGTGTTTTTAGAACTGCAGAAAAAGAGCAAAAAAAAGAAAAGCGAGCCAGCCCGAACCCTTCCGAGCTCATATCCAGCCTGCCTAACTAATCCCTGGTGTTTGGGATTGAAGCAGAGAACCTTGAAGGGTTACAGAGATTTTGTCGGGGGGCCGGTAAGCCCATTAGCACTCGTGCGAGAAGGCCGTAAAAAGCGAGGAGGAAAATGGAGGAGGAAAGGAGAGGAGGAAAAAAAGAAAAGAGGGGGAATCTTCTGCCACGCTGAAGAAAATTTTGAGCGCCCGCCTTTAAGGAATGAGCTCTCCCACAGAGCCAAGATGGGCTTAATGACATGAAGTTTATTGTTACTCTCCGCGTCCCACTCCGACTGCCATGCCTTCAAAAGAGATTTCTTCCAAAGGGGCCTAAGGTCCTGATAGGGTAACCCAAGAGATATTGCCGAGTCCTTCGCACCTGCAGCCAGTTTATCTGCTTGCTCATTCCCTGGAATTCCAACATGACTGGGCACCCAGCAGAATATTATGGTGTGTCCGAGTTCGAGAGCCCGGTTTATTTTGGACCGTATATGTAGTACAAGAAGATTCTTTGTGGGAAGTCTAGAAGAGACAGCCTGTATCACGCTTTGTGAATCGACAAAAAGGATAGCCTTTAATATTTTGTTACTTATGATATGGTCAATGGCTAGAGAGACACCATAAAGCTCTCCAGAGAAAATGCTTGCCATACCATCCATTCGTAAAGCTTTTTCAAAGGAACCAGAATATACGGCACAACCAACAAAAAATGAAGATTTCGACCCATCAGTATAGAATTCAGTATCATCTCTATATGTCTAGTTACCCAACCAACCAGAGCGACCCCATTGACGGCGAACGTATTAGACCTTGTTCTCGCTACTCATCCTGAACTCGTTTCACCCATCTCCTATCTTCCAGGGCTTAGTGATCATTCCATATTGCATTTTAATGTAAAAGCAGCACTACCGAAACCATCAACTAATGTAAAGCAAATTCGAGATTACGCCAAAGCTAACTTTGATAAAATTAATCTTGACCTTGCAACTTTCCTTGATGAATATTTATCACTCTTCTCAAGTCGCTCAGTAGAAGAAAACTGGAACTTTTTCATAACCGAAGTTAATAAACTAACAAATCAGTACATTCCCTTAAGGAGAGTTATCGAAAACTCTCAGTCACCCTGGTTCACCAGAGCCTTAAAACGCTTATCAAACAAAAAAAAGCGTCTATTTCGCGCCGCAAAATTATCCACGTGCGAGCACCGTTGGTTGCGTTATCGTACTGCTGCTGAAGTGTACAAAAAAGCAATTGAAAACGCCAAACTAGAATTCATGACTCATAGCCTACCCGCAATGTTGATCAACAATCCTAGACAATTCTGGAACACAATAAACAAAAAGACGCAGTCATATATACACTAAAAACCGCAAATGGTGATTGTATAGCCAGCGATGAGTGTTTAAATTTATTAAATAGTACTTTTGCAAATTCATTCTCTACTGATAACATGCACGATTTCCCTTCGCTAGAGAGTGCCGATTATTTGCCCATGGGTCCTCTTTTTCTTGATTACGTTGGCGTCGGTCGTATCGTAGATAAACTCAAACTGTCATCTTCAGCAGGAGTGGACGGCATTAATTCCAAGTTTTTACAAAACACTAAACAATACTCCTCAATTATTTTAACAAAATTATTTGAACGATCTATACAAGACGCTGTTCTCCCATCAGATTGGAAGGTAGGGAAGGTGGTACCCATTCACAAGGCTGGAGATAAACATTCCCCTCTTAATTATCGTCCGATCTCAATAACCAGCATTCCTTGCAAACTTCTTGAACATATAATTTTTTTCTCACCTCGTCAACTTCTTATAATCTAACAACTTCTTCAACAATGCCCAACACGGTTTTCGAAAAACATTTTCATGTGAGACCCAACTGCTATCTTTCACGAATGACCTACATCACATTCTGGACCGAGGATCCCAGGCGGACTGCATTTTCCTGGATTTCGCCAAAGCATTTGACAAAGTTTCTCACAATCTTCTGCTTCTAAAACTTTCCAAACTTAACATAGACAATAACGTTATCGCATGGATACAGTCTTTTTTAACTCAACGGTCTCAATTTGTCACTGAGAATAACAATAACTCCTCTTTTGTCAAAGTTGCGTCAGGGGTTCCGCAAGGGACAGTCTTAGGGCCGTTGCTATTCTTAATTTATATTAACGACCTACCCACTAGTGTCTCTTCGTCCGTGTCTCTGTTCGCTGACGACTGTGTACTTTACCGTGAGATTCTCAATCATAATGACACCGGTATACTCCAATCAGACATTAATGCTATTTACCGTTGGTCTGACTCGTGGTCTATGAAGCTTAACACTAACAAATGCAAGGTCATGCGTGTGTCTCGCCAGTCTCAGGACTCTCCTAACTATTTCCTTAATAATGCTCATCTAGAACCGGTATCTTCGTACAAATATTTAGGCGTACATATAGCTTCTAACCTTTCATGGAAAACACATATTCAGCATATTTCAGCTAACGCTAACCGCATGTTAGGTTACATCAAGCGAAATTTTTCATTAGCCCCTGTCTCACTGAAATTAACTCTTTACAAAGTTTTAATTCGTCCCAAGTTAGAATATGCAGCTTCTGTCTGGGATCCCGGACTAGTCACTCTCGTATCTACATTGGAAGCCGTTCAGAACAGATCCGCTCGTTTCATCCTCACAAACTATCACCGCACCGCTAGCGTCACCTCTATGAAAACAACTCTCTCATTACCACCTTTATCCCTACGTCATAAAATTTCTCGTCTTTCCCTATTCCATAAAATGTATCACCATAATTCTTTCCTGCGCGACAAATTAATTGCTCGGCCTGTCTATGTTTCCTCCCGTCTTGATCATCAACATAAGGTGGGCATTCTTAACTCTATCACAACCACGTTTAATTCATCTTTCGTTCCCCGTGCATCCCAGGAGTGGAACCACCTTCCCCGGTCGATCGCCATTATCATGGACTCTGAGCTCTTTAAAAGTACAATAACTAATTACTTTATTACTGAGTGTGTCTAAATATGTATTATGTTATTTGCATTAACCTTCTTGTTGCTCTCCCCCTCTGTAATGCCTTCGGGCCCTGAGGGTATAATAAATGAAATGAAATGAAATGTCTCCTGCAACGACTGAAACTCCTGCTGCAGGGCTTGAGGGGAAATAGCCCGTTTATCATACTTTGTGAGCGACCAGTCGCAGAAAATCGGCAATTCGTCCCACGGAGAAACTTTTTCTTTGTGCTTTAGTATGACAGCATCATTCAGTGGAAACTGGAGGGAGGCACAAAGGCTTTGAATGCGGAAGTTAATAGGACGCACGATACGTGGCTTGGTTTCAAAAAATTTAGAGACGCGACAGGTACGGATGCTAGTGTAGGATGGATGTTGCGGGTCAGAATAGACCCTGCAAGCATAAGAAAGGCTAAGGTACTGTCTACGCTTCTCGAGAAACATCTGAAAGGTTTCTGCATATAAACTCAACACAGGTGATGTGCGAAAAGCACCTGTAGCCAGTCGGAGCCCCAGGTGATGAACCGGATCCAGCATCTTTAGTGCAGATGGACGTGCAGATCCATACACAATTGCACCATAGTCGAGGCGAAACCGAACTAAGGAATTGTAGAGTCGCAGGAGGCAGAGCCTGTCGGACCCCCACGAGTTGTGGGACAACACCTTGAGAATGTTTGATGATTTTAAGCATTTGCGCTTCAATTCCTTCAAATGAGGTACAAAAGTGAGCTTCTTGTCAAGGATTACGCCCAGAAATTTGTGTTCCTGGCGAACAGGTACGTCAATGTGGTTTAAATGCAAAGAAGGATCAAGGGACAATCCCCGGCGGAGCGAAAAGGGAACGCAGACAGTTTCTTCGGGAGAAAAAGTGAAACCGTTTTCATCTGCCCATTTGCTCATCCTATTGACTGTAAGTTGTAGTTGTCGTTCACAGCTGGAGAGGTTGCAAAAAGAAACGGAGGTCTGCACATCATCCACATACAATGAGTAAAACACAGACGGTGGAATCACACATGCAAGACTGTTAATTTTTACAGCAAACAGAGTAACACTTAAAACTCCTCCCTGAGGGACTCCATTTTCCTGGGGGAACACATCGGACAGTGTAGAACCCAAGCGGACCTGAAAAGTCCGGTCGCTTAAAAAATTCTGTATACACTGGAGCATGCGGCCTCGTACCCCATAGTTGTGCAGATCCCGAAGAATTCCATACCTCCATGTGGTATCATAGGCCTTTTGCAGGTCGAAGAATACGGAGACACAATGTTGCCGATGTACAAATGCCTCACGGATAAAAGTCTCCAAACGAACCAAATGGTCTGTGGTTGATCGTCCCTCCCGAAATTCACACTGATCAATGTCCAAAATATTTTATTCCTCCAGAAAATAGACTAGACGCCGGTTGATGAGCCTTTCATAAGTCTTCCCAAGACAGCTAGTGAGCGCAATGGGACGGTAACTCGCTGGAAGAGAGGGGTCTTTACCAGGTTTCAGAAGAGGAATAATGTGGGCGCTTTTCCAGCATCGAGGGAAAGCAGCTACTTTCCATAGATGATTAAAAAACATAAGCAAATAACTTAATGATGCTGGGGACAAGTGCCTCAGCATTTCGTAATGAATCCTGTCTGGACCTGGTGCAGACTGCTTTTTCACACCCAGCGCCACTTCCAGTTCGCACATACTGAACGGTCTATTGTAAGCTGCCCGGTCATATCCTGACATCGAGATTGATTGCTTTTCAGCAGTAGACTGAAACTTCTTAAACTTTACACTAAAGTTGGAAGAACTAGATATATGTTGGAAGTGCATACCAAGAACATTTGCCTGATCTTTGAGAGATACGGCAGGCAAGGGAAAAAGAGGGATTCGGAAAGGTTGATAGTCGCCTTGGACTTTTCGCAGGCGGTCCCACACTTCCTTCGCTGGAACAAGGCTATTTATAGAAGAGGCATATTTGGTCCATGAGACCCTTTTAGCCTGTTTTCGTGTCCGATTCGCCTTAGCCCTACTTTTCTTGAATGCAATTAGGTTTTGATTGGTAGGGTACCGACGAAAAACTCCCCAGGCTTTATTCTGGTCCTTGCGAGTGGTTGTGCACTCCTTAGTCCACCAAGGCTTGCACCTCTTAGGGAGATGTCCAGATATTTGAGGAATAGAATTCAAAGCCGCACCAATTATACATTCAGTGACATAAACTGTCGCATTGTCGGGGCTCATAGTACGAAGCAAAGATGGATCAATCACAGCCTCTAATTCAAAAATAGACCAGTCGGCATTCTCCAACGTCCACCTCCAAAGGCGAGTCGGAATCGATGAAATCGGTTTAACGCTTTCTAAAACAATTGGAAAATGATCGCTGCCAAAAGGATTGTTTAAAACTTGCCATGAAAAACATGGAAGTAACGATGGTGACGATAAGGACAAATCAATAGCTGTAAAAGTGTTATGGGCGGCACTAAAAAATGTTGCTTCTTCTTGGTTCAAAAGACATAACCCGGATGATAATAAAAGTCGCTCAATGAGTCCACCACGAGAGTCCTGTCGAGGACTACCCCACAGGGGGTGGTGGGAATTAAAATCGCCAAGAATTAAAAAAGGCTCGGGCAGCTGGCCGACGAGTCCCTGAAGTTCTTGCAAATGCAGCGGAGTGTTGGGTGGCAAGCAGAGCGATACAAGGGTAATGAGGCGGTCAAGAAGAATTCGAACTGCAACTGCCTCAAGTGGAGTCTGTAGAGGGACTGGAGCACAGGCAACTCCACTCTGCACTACCACTGCTACACCACCCGAAGCGTTTGATCAAATGCGGTCCTTTCGGAAAACCTGATGACGATGTAGCACTTTTGTGTGGGTGTCACTCAATTCAGTCTCCTGTAGGCACAAGGCCACAGGACGGAGCTCATCAAGAAAAAAATGTATGTCATCAATGTTACGAAAAAGGCCGCGACAATTCCACTGCATAATGCTAAAATTGTGGACCATTGTAACGTTTATAATAAAAAATAAAATTAAAAATAACTGTCAAGAGTAAGCAAATTTTTTACGACTTAAAATCTATCTTTACACGCGGAGCATTTTTCTTTTTGGAGGTGTCATTCGGCCTGCCCGTGGTGCCACCGGAGGCCGGAAGTAGAGATTCGGAGCTCGAGTGGGGTCTGTCCTCGTCGGACCTTGACCCACTCTCGTCCATTGGCTCAGCTGGAGCCAAAAGGGGCTCCTCCTTGGAGGCCTGTAACCTCGACGGCTCCCCCGGTTTCCGAGATCCACCAGGGGCAGAGGGACCAAGTCCCCGACCTCGTGGTGGCTGGAACGGAGAAGCAGGGGGTGCAGAACCCTGTACAGGGAACGCAGACACCTGTGCTCGGGTGGATCCCGACGGTCCGGCATCCACCCTGTCATCTCGAGGTAGGGCAGTGTGCACTGCTCCAGAGGTGCCTTTCTTCTGCGACAGGGTGGTCTCCGTCTGCTCGGATAATAAATCCGAACCTTTCGCACGGCTGGGGAGGGCACCTGCCCGGGCAGCTGAGATAGCGCGCCCTGGGAGTTGCACCTTTAGTTTGGGACCAGAGGACTTAAGTGGTTGAGCAAGGTCCCCATAAGACACTTGCGTTCCCACAGACGCCATAGGTGGTGCAGGTCCCCGGCGCACCACCTCGGCAAAAGAGCCTCTCTGAAAACCCAAGAAGCGACGTTTTGTTTCGGGATAAGAGATGTTTTCCTTCACCTTCAGCGTCAGAATTTCCCTTTCTCTTTTGAAATGTTCACATGACCTAGAATACGCAGGGTGCTTGCCTTTACAATTTACACATTTCATGTCTTCATGACAGTCGTCAGCGTTGTGCTCGGAGCTACCACACCTGGCACATGTCTCACGGGCACGGCATGACCGCGAGCCGTGCCCAAAGCGCTGACAACGGAAACAACGGACAGGGTTAGGTATGTAAGGCCGGACCCTACAATTCAAGTACCCCGCTTTCACGGAAGAAGGCAGGCTGTTGAGCTCAAAGGTAAGGACCAAGTGTCGCGTAGGAAGTTCTTTGTCATCCCTACGGATGGTGATGCGCTTTACAGCAACAACACCCAGGCTGCGCATGCCTTCAAGAATCTCTTCCTCCTGACTCTCCATCAGGTCATCCTCAGATATAACACCACGAATGGTGTTGAGCGTACGGTGTGCAGAGACGCTTACTTTCGTGTCAAGGATATGGTTGAGGCAGAGCAACGCTGCTGCCTGATTTTTCTCAAATACTTCTACCAAAACGTCTCCAGAAAAAGTATTTTTTGCATTAAACTTTTCCCCTACCTAGTCTTTTAAGACTTTAGCCACAAGGAAAGGGGAGAGTTTCGACATCCGTTTCGTCTCAACTTCGGAATGTATAATGAGAAACTTAGTGACGTAGTCAGTGTTGTTCTTGTCCAAAGGTGGTAGATATGCATCGGTGCGGACCCTTTTGGGGGCCCGATCAGAAGGTTTAAGCTTGGAACCCATATGAAGGGGGAGGGTTTTCGGAAACTGTGGTGCACCGCCCACCACCGAGCCCAACAAGGGAATAGGTAACGCTCCATAACAAGAAGGGCTTGGCTGAAGACGTTACTCTATTAGTGCTGCCCAGTCTCTATAACCAAGTGTGGTTCAAGACAAGAGAATCTATTGCCACCCAAGGTTAGCCCTTGCCGCCAAAGGAGTTGAAAAGGAAAGAAGAGAAATGAGAAGAGTGAAAAGAAGGAGAAGACAAAGGTGATAGAAGAGAGGGGATAGTAGAAGGAGTGGCGACTAGACTGAATCATCCTGGCCGGGCCTTACCAGGACTCCCGTCTATGAGAAGCAGGGGCCGAAGTGGTGTATTGCCTCGCCCGGGGGGCCCCGAAGTGTCCAAACCTACCCCGGGCTCGTCTCAACCACCAGGATGCCCTTTTCCCCAGACACGGGAAAGCCACGCACAGCCAGACGTGGGCGGGCGAACCCACATGGCTCGGGGTCCGTGGAGACGCCACTCTCCAAACACCTGCTTTCACAGGTGCCCTCTGCGGGGCTCTCAAGGTGAACCTGTCAATATGTAAATAAACAGACTTATACGAGATAGTGCTCCTGCGCCCTAATCCTTCTCGATACCTCCATTCTGATGACGTCCTGACCTGGCTCGGCTCCCTGCTGTACCCGAGGTCCCGGACAACCGCTCGTTCGCGACAGCTGGATGGCAGCGGCAGGATCCTACAGTGCCATTACAGCGTAGGGATCCAACCATGACTTCTTCTGTAGGTGAGTGCCCGGCCGTCTCTTTCTTCATCTGCCAGACCCGTTAGGTTCTAGTTTTGCCAGTGGGGGTTTCGGATAGTCGGTGTCAGAAGAACGGTGCGACCGTTTTGACCGCGAGCATTATGTGGGATCATAATCATGAACATGAGTCTGGAAATATTCCGCTTGCACAAGTTGGTACAGGTCTGTACCCATTCAGGGATCGATTTAAAGCAGAAAAAAGGAACACCGGCCATCCTAAAACTCATTCAGGCCGCAGACGTCAGCGATAAGGAGTTTACAGAGGCTACGGAGGAAACTCGCCAAAGGGAACATTAGGAGCGCGAAGCAAAAAGCGGGGTGACGAGGCTCTCAAGAAACGCGAGTGAAAGCGCGAAATGGAGCCGCTCCACGACGAGATATAGCAACAGGGGTCGAGCTTACGAGCAAAACGCTGGAGTTCGAGTCCTTTCGTCGGGCGACAACTGGCGTTAAAGAAGTGTTATGTACATTTAATTACATTGAAGTTATGTACATATATACAGGTCAGATTCGGGACAGTACATTATGGACTGGCGGTTCGATCAGCGGTCCTAACTTCACGAGCACTCACCAACCTTGTCACTCGTCGTCTTCTTCCATTGACGTGAAGGTACGCTCGCAGTCGCGCCTAGCAGGCGCATATCTTACACTCCTCCCTACTAGACTAATGCACATAGTCGTTAAAATAAGTAGGGCGACGTGTTGCTCTTTGATGTCTCGAAGGGTTGCTAGAGAAAACTGTTGCCGAACCAGCTGGTTCGACTGCTGGTGTGGCATCGGCCCCAACGTCCGCTTCTTTGGAGACCGCTTCAGGTAGAGCAGTTAAACTCAAGTCGACTGAAGAGTTATCTTCTGAGTTTTCTGCAGAAGTTGTCGCTGGCCTTCTGCGCAGCTGGTCAACATGGCGACGCCAAGATCGTCCATCTTCGGTTTCAATCCTATAGGATAGTGGACCGGTCACGGCTGTGACTACTCCAGGGGTCCACTTGGCACCAAACAAGTAATTTCTTGCATAAACGTTTTCACCTACTGTAAATAGTCGTGTCTTCTTCCCTTCCTGGAGAAACTTGTCCTCTTGTTTCCATGATGAATGGAACTGAGAATCTGGATGCAGGCGATCTAATGCTGTTTTCAGACGTCGGTTCATCAATAGTTCCGCAGGACTCCTGCCCGTTGAGGAATGTGGCAGTGTATGTTGACGGAACAAAAATCGCGCCAAATCGATGTTTACGTCGCCTGAATTTATGTGAGTGAGTGACTCCTTGGTTTCTCTCACCATTCGTTCGGCCTGGCTATTCGATGAAGGGTGGTAAGGTGCCACTGCCACGTGTCGAATCTGGTTGCGGGTTGTAAATTCCTTGAACTCTGTCGAAACGAAGGCTGTGCCATTATCACTGACAATGACGTCTGGCACTCCGTGTACGGCAAACAACATCTTCAGTTTCTGTACGACGGCTGAGGAAGACATAGAATTCATAATAACTACAGCGAGCCATTTCGAGAATGAATCGACCACGATCAGAAAGATCTTTCCCTTGAATGGTCCCGCAAAGTCACTGTGTAGACGAGACCAGGGATGTTGCGTCGTCTCCCAGGGATGCGCTGGTGCCCGTGGCATTGATGGTCTGTGTTCTTGGCATGCCGAGCAACTTGCTGCCTTTTCTTCAATGTCATGGTCGATTCCAGGCCACCAGACTCTACTCCTCGCTAGTGCCTTCATCTTTACAATGCCTGGATGGGCTGTGTGTAAGACGTCGAGTACAGTGGATTGTGCCACTTTGGGAATAACAAGCCGGCTTCCCCAAATGATGCATCCCTTATAAGTTGATAGTTCACCTTTCCTAGTTGTATAGGGTTTGAAGTGTTCGTGTTGCTTGTCATCTGGCCACCCATGCATGATCTAGCGCTGGACTCGCGCAAGCACAGAATCTTTTCTCGTGGATGCTGCAATTTTTTCGGAGTTCCAAGGCTGTTCTGGAGCGATCTCTAGCATCCGTACGTCTGCGACTGGAATGTCGTCCAGCTCTGTTGCAGGTATAGGCAGTCGACTGAGTGCATCAGCGTTTCCTATCTTGCTTCCCGGGCGGTACTGCAGGTCGTAGTGGTATGCGGCTAGCGTTAGACTCCACCTGAGAACTCTTGGTGACACCATAGCTGGAATTTCCTTGTGCGGACTTAGCAATCCTAGCAGAGGCTTATGATCTGTGATTATGGTCACCGGGCGGCCATAGATGTACTAGTGAAACTTTTTTAAACCATATATGATCGCCAGGGCCTGACGATCAGTTTGCGAGTAATATCGCTCAGCCTTGCTCAGGGTTCTGGACCCGTAAGCTATTGGTGACTCTTGCCCTGAGTCGGCCAAGTGACTCAAGACAGCTCCAAGACCATAAGGCGAAGCATCGCAGGTCAATAATAAAGGCTTGCTGATATCGTAGTGAGCCAGAACTGCCGCTGACTTGAGCAGTTCTTTCGCCTTGCGATTAGCATCAGCTTCCAGGACGGTCCATGTCCAGCTCGCCTCCTTATCCAGTAGTCTGTACAACGGCTCCAAGGTGTGAGCAGCTCCCTTGAGGAAACGATAGTAGAAATCAAGCAAGCCCAGGAATGACTGTAGTTCCTGTTTGTTCTTGGGCTCTGGAGCTTCATGGATGGCCTTGACCTTGTCTTCAGTTGGTCGCACCCCGTCCTTGTCAATCCTGAATCCCAAAAACACCACTTATATTCTGTTGAACGTACATTTTGCCTTGTTAATGCGTAACCCGTCTTCCTTGAATCGCTGCATCACAGCTCGCAGGCGTCTATCGTGCTGTTCTTTGGATTCTCCGCCGATAAGGATGTCATCTAAAAAATTTAGTACTCCTTCAATTCCGGCAAGTAACTCCTCCATATAACGCTGGAAGATCGCTACGGCGACGGATACTCCAAATGGAAGAGGTTAACCTTCAAAAGTCGCTTGTGCGTCGTGATGGCGAAAAACTTTGCTGACTCATCATCGACGGTCAACTGCTGGTAGGGCTGTGCAAGGTCGAGCTGTGTAAAGCGACGGCAACCAGCTAAGTTGCTCAGGAGTTGCTCTGGCGTGGGCATGGGTAAGATTCCCACTTCACTGCCTTGTTTACGGTACTTTTATAGTCACCGCAAATCCGCAATTCACCACTCTTTTTCAGGACTGGGACTATCGGTGTAGCCCAATTTGAGTGTTTTACAGGTTCAAGGATTCCCTGCTGGACCAACTTTTCTAGTTCTTGCTCCACCTTCGGACGCATCACATAGGGAACTTGCCTTAACTTGCAAAACTTAGGTGCAGCAGATCTGTCGACCTCCACACGAATAGGTGGTCCCCGACTCTTTCCCAGACCAGTGTCAAAGATTTCCTTAAACTCCTCCAAGAATCTGCTACCCTCCTGGGTATTCCTGAGTTGATGGACACCAGTGAGGCCGATTCCTAGATGCTTGAAGCAGTTTCGTCCAAGAAGGCTTGCGTACTCTCCCTTGACCACCAGAAGTGACAGAGTTGCCGATCTTTCTTTGTGTTTAACCTCCACGACTACTCTTCCTAGGACGATAACAGGCTCCTTCGTATATGTGCGTAGCGCAACAGTAGATGGTTTTAGCCTCTGAGTTGGAATATGAAGTCGTGCCATTTTTCTCCTGCTTATGACAGAGAGCATGCATCCTGAGTCCACCTCCATCGCTGTTGGCTGTCCGTCGATGTCGACGTCCACGAGGATAGCTGGTTCGTTGGACGAGAGGTTGTACAGCTCGTACGTCTTGGTGGTATCGCCGTCTAAAAGATCAGCTTGCGCCGTCCCCCGTCTTGCTCTTGGAGGACTTTTCTTAGCCTTCTTTTGAAGACAGGCTTTGACAATATGCCCTTTGCGGCCACAGAACAGGCATGTGGCGTTCTTGAAGTGGCAGTCCTGTGGAGAGTGTGCCCCGTTTCATCGATAGCACACGGAAGTCGCGTGCTTAGTTTCAGGCTTCGCATGATGTTGTGCAGGCGGTGACGGTTCAGGTCCATCTTTAGCCACGCTGTGGATTTGGCTGACGTCCTTAGGCGTAGTCCTAATCTCCATGGCATTGTTCTTCGCACATTCCGGTCCTATTGCCAACTTCTCCGCTTGAGCCAACGTAAGCTCGGCTTCGCTCAGCAGACGTCGTTGCAAGGCCTCATCTTTAACTCCACAAACAATCTGGTCGCGCAAACTGCTGTCGAGGGCGTCTCCGAAGTTGCAGGTAATTGCAATACAGCGTAAGTCCGCGATGAATGCAGCCATGGGTTCGTCGCTGTGCTGTGCCCGCTTATGAAACTTAAAGCGCTCCACGATCTCCGAGGGCTTTGGTGCAAAGTGATTTCCCAACTTCTTAATGATGTCAGCGTAGTCCGTCTCTGAAGGTGTCGTTGGCGTGCCGAGGGAATGTAGTATTGCATAGGTCTCGGCTCCGCAAACGCTGCAGAACACGGCTCGCTTCAACTTGGGTGCATCGATCCCATGGGCTTCAAAGTGGAATTCCAGCCGTTGAAGGTATAATGGCCATGTCTCCGGCTTACCTGCCTGGAAAGCTTCAAATGTCAGCGATGTCCTTTCAACCATGATGAGTTGCCGGAGTCTCGCCCGCTTTTTCCGATTTCCTCGTCGCCAAATTTGTTATGTACATTTAATTACAAAGAAGCTATGTACATATATGCATATCAGATTCGGGACAGCACATGATGGACTGGCGGTTCGATCAGCGGTCCGAACTGCACGAGCACTCACCAACCTTGTCACTTGTCGTCTTCTTCCACTGACGCGAAGGTACGCTCGCAGTCGCGCCTAGCAGGCGCCCTAACTTACAAGTGAGAGAATAGGTGTGTCAGGGAAAGGGGTATGTGGAAGCTCGTGATACAGTGTTGCCAGAAATCCAGCGCCTTTCTCCTATAAAAAAACCGGAAATGCCTCTCAGAGGAAAATGTAATCCTACGCCGAGAAACGCCAGCCAATCGTTTTCATGACGTCACGATTCCGTGGACCAATCGCGATCTTTTTGAAAAAAAAAAAAGCTCAACATGGCTCCTGGCCTTAGCAACGCGACGCTAGTATCTCATGACAATTATTCTGCTTTTTTGCACCGTGTTTTACGTGCCCGAGGTTACGCCACGAAATCTTAATGGTATCGGCTTGCGTCTGCAGCCGTTTTTGCGCGACGTGAGAATCCAGCGACGCTATCGCCAAAGAAAATAATAATAATAATAATAATAATAATAATAAGTTTTATTTGCTCAGGAGAGCCGCGGCACCGCAGAAAGGCAACAGCCCGTACCAAGGAGGCCCGCGGTGCCGTGTCTAGTGATGGTGATTATGTGATGATGTAATGTACAGATGAAAGTGATGGTGATTATAATATGGTGTGTTGGCCAGGCGGCGGTCTTTACGAAAGCGGGCCTTGGAGTCTTCCAGCTTGCGGTCCAGCTTGTAACTGGGCAGCGTGAGAACCCCCTAAATTTTGGCTGTGCCCATGAAAAGCTTTCGTTGATAATCACTGTGTCAGAGACGATCCTCTTCCTCCTCATTCCAAATTACGAAGCGGGCGCAAGGCTTAGCACTGCTGAGAGGTGAAAAGCTATGCCGGACGTCGTCTGCTTCGTTCTAGTTCTGTCGCCTCTGCCCCACGTTGCTGCTCAACAAAGTACCGGCAACGCTGCTTCAATTCGCTGTGGTTTCCGCGGGGTGAGCCGAGATTACCGTGCTTATCAGTCGCAGGTGGTGGTGTCGATGACTTGGGAGGGTGCCGATTTGTCAAAACCCGAAAAGTATAATTATTCTTGTTTTCTATTCATCCAACAAAATAAAGGCACACATTTCGTGCGCCAAGCCCACAAAACTAAGTAAATCACTAAATATTTATTATTTGCAGGAACTATAAGTGCTTCGCTTTCCCTCAATCGAAGGCGCTGGAAGACGGTATGTTAGACAATATCTAGGACAGAAAATGAATTGGGAAGACGGTACATTGGACATGACTTTCTTTCTTTACTAAACAGCTATTTCGTTGACAAAAACGTATTCTAACGTATTTAAATGTCCTGAATGAATTAAATAAATATTGTAGTAGTTTAAGACACGTTTCCTGGAGGAAAGAAAAAACAACGTTGCTAGCGAATTACTTTCTCGACGGCGGAGGCACTTCAGATGGGCGCAATGCGCTTGTGGGTGGAGCTAAAAGATTGTTCTCAGGTTGCATCCGACTATAAAAAGACTGTAGCGTTTACGTTTAGGGATGTCTTCCATTCAGAGATGGCACCCCCTACATTGCGCCGATTGCACGTGTCGCGTATTGTACCAAACCACGGTTCGCGTGGCTGCAACGAATGATTCGGTCACCAAAAATACAATAAATAAATTGGCTCGAGGCGCTCGCTTCAGATCTGCCCTCGTCACCGTTGCGATCGGTTGCTTGTCTCGCGTTCTTCTCGGCAGGTTCTGGCCCGGAGTCGACCGGCAAATTCCATGTAAGCATTCATCTATAATAATAAATAAAATATACACCAACCAAATCCTTGTACAAAGGCAAAACCTTACGTTTCGAGACCAGCTCGGTCTCTTCTTCAGGGGTTGACTACGGCTATGGCCGTTGAGGAGCAGTAATCTGTTTTCTTCTTCTTCTACGGCAGTGTCTATCGTTTTGCATCGGTGAGGTGGCGAAGTCCGTTCACGTAGCCGGTCAGCAGAGTGCCGAGGGACCTATTTATGTTTTCTGGCGTTGTTTGTATGTGCCAAGATTCAATAAAAAGTCTATGTCTGGGATTGGTTTCAACAACCAGGATGCTGGTGTTGGCAAAGTCAATTTTGTGGTCCTTGACGTCGCAGTGCTCAGCTACGGCGCTTGGTTCATGGTCGAACTTTCGAACATCGTTCATATGCTGGCGGATTCTCTCCCGGAAGTTCTTCGTTTCCCCGATGAATGTGACCGGGCAGTCCGCGCATGGAATTTTATAAACGACGCCTTCTGCTTTTTCCTTAAGCGGGCGAAAGCACAAGGCGTCGTTTATAAAATTCCATGCGCGGACTGCGCGGTCACATACATCGGGGAAACGAAGAACTTCCGGGAGAGAATCCGCCAGCATATGAACGATGTTCGAAAGTTCGACCATGAACGAAGCGCCGTAGCTGAGCACTGCGACGTCAAGGACCACAAAATTGACTTTGCCAACACCAGCATCCTGGCTGTTGAAACCAATCCCAGACATAGACTTTTTATTGAATCTTGGCACATACAAACAACGCCAGAAAACATAAATAGGTCCCTCGGCACTCTGCCGACCGGCTACGTGAACGGACTTCGCCAAAAAAACAAATTAGTCGTTAGTTGTTTATACAGCAGGAGTTTAGTCTGCCAGAACATGGCGACATTGTTACCCACTGTAGATGAGCAATTTAGCCAGTGCGGTACAACCGCTAGCCTGGGGTCTTTAACGTGCACCACGCAGTAGTGATACACGACCGCACGCCGGTACGATGCTCATCCAGATCGAAACGGGCAGGGGGGGTGGGGCTCGAACCCAGGATCCCTGGGTTCTGCAGCGCGAGCTTTCGCTCCACGCGCGTCGAGCTGGGTGTGCGCTTTAGCCCACTCGGCCACCGATCCCCCCGGAGAGAGAGAGAAAATCGTTTTATTAAAATAATAATGAAATTCGGAGAGGGTTAGTCTAGCCGATTAGCTGACATTGTTCGCTCCGAGAAAGGAAAAAAAATGTTAAAAGAATAGATGAAGAGTGCAAAGAAAGAGAAGAATAAAGAGAAAGGTGAGAGGTGTAAAGTTATTCATCACGAAAGCACTTTCGTATGTTCATAACTTTAGAAAATGCTCTGCTTCTTATAGTTGACCTTGTAGCCCAGTGGCTTGAAGGAAGGTCAGGAATATCCTTTGAAGTACTTTCCTCCGAGCTCGGGTACCAGAAGGGAAAATAATGCTTGCAATGTCTTCCACGACGAAGTGATGTCTTTTTAACTGTGATGCGAGGTCTTTCCTTTCCTTTTCAAATTTCTGGCAGTCTTCTAGGATATGGTTAATATCTTCGGTAACACCGCATACGTTACAGGTGTCTGTATCGCGTTTTTTCCAGCGGTGAAGTAATTTTCCTGTACGCGCACTTCCTGTACGTAGGCGGAAGAGAAGTGTGGCTTCTGCTCGTCGAAGACTTCCTGTTAGACAGGGTTGGATAGGGGAGGAGTGCGCTATTGATAAATCACAGATGTGTTCATTTATAATTTGGTAATATTTTCTGGGATCATCTTGCGTCTTGATGCTAATAGGAAGATTGTGTGCGTTGGAGGCAAGTTGGTCTGCCTTTTCGTTTCCATGTGATCCGACATGAGCTGGTACCCACTGAAATGAAATTTCGAAACCATCTTCTTCTAGTGATCTTGAAATTGATTTGGCCGCCATTACTACTTGTGACATTTGTCGAGACCTTTGGAGCTGTTGAAGTGCAGCACGAGAATCCGTTAGGAGAATAACTGCCTGTGGTGTTAAGTTTTTTATCATGTGAAGGGCTTCTAGGATTGCATGCATTTCAGCTGTTGTTGATGACACAAACTCATCTAGTCGCCCACTCCATTCGATCTGTAAAGTAGGCGCATAGTAGGCGGAAGTGCTACTTCTTCGACTTCGACTTACTGATCCGTCCGTGTACACCTCCAGGTGGTTGGCGTATCTTCTCGAAATGTATTCATTAGTTTTTAGTTTTATGGCAGTTGAGTTGGCGCTGAACTTGTTGTGTATACCGGGAATGCGGCACTTACATTTCGGGCTGTAAACGTTCCAGGGGGGAGCTGATAAAGAGTTGTCTTTGTCTTGCTGTAACTCTGGTGTCCATCCAAGATGTTGAAGAGTTTGCGTAGAAATAAAAAAGCGAGAGTGTTGCCTGGTTTGAAGTCGGCGTAGGAGGCTCCTTCCTGCAGACGTAGTGGACAAACGAATTTGTTGGGAAAGAAGGCATTTGGTAGCCATAAGTGGTAAAGTCAGAGCTCGGGCTTCTCAATATACATTTTCGTTCCTCGTTGATCTTGGCACTCCTAGGCAAGTACGTAGGCCTTGTCGATGTATGCGCTCTAGAGATTGAGAGTCTGTCGGCGATAATCTAATGAAAGGTAATGAATATAGAATACGACTGACAACAAGAGATGAATGGAGACGTATCATAGAGCTTGACGAGTTTCCCCATGATTGTCCTGCCACTCTACGAATGGCATTTCTTGCTGTCATCGTTGATTTCATGACGTTAGTGGCTTGCGCATGCCAGTTGAGGCGGGAGTTCAGTGTGATTCCCAAGAATTTGTGCTGTCGAACACGGCGCAGGGGGACGTTATAAATAGTCAAAGTAATTTTTGTGCTTCGCCGTTTTTTTCCAGGAAAAAGTATGAACGCAGTTTTCTCTTGTGAGCACTGCAGACCACAACCAAGTAGATAATTGCTCGCTCCCGTAATGGCTGCTTGGGCGGCGTTTCGAAGACCATGATGTCGATGTGCTGAGACCCATATGCAGATGTCATCTGCGTACAGTGATATATTGATGGGGAGAGTGTACTTTGGGAGGGATGTTGGTAACCTGGCCAAAACAATGTTAAAAAGGATTGGCGAGAGTACGCTTCCTTGTGGTAGTCCTTGAGCACAGTTGCGAGATGTACTAAAAGACGCGCCTAGTCTAACCTTGAAGGTTCGATTCGTGAGGATGCCTTGTACAAACGCCTGGACTTTTCCCGTGATGCCGATGGCTGTCAACCTTTCAAGAACAACTGCTGGATCAACGTTATCATATGCCTTTTTAATGTCAAAAAATACCGCTAATGTCGATTTGTTGTCGTGGTGATTCTGTTAAATTGAACTTAATAGATCTACAATGCCGTCTTGAGAGGATACCCCACGCCTGAATCCTGTCATCTCGTGTGGTAATAAGTGATTGGTTTCAAGCCACCAGGTGAGTCGAGCGTGTATCATTCTTTCCATGAGCTTCATAACACAAGATGTAAGTGAGATGGGTCGGTAGGACGATGGCGCGTCGCGTGGTTTACCAGGCTTGTGGATTGGAATTACCCAAGCTGTTTTCCAATTTTCTGGTATATCATTTGTTTCCCATATATAGTTAAGAAACTTGAGAAGTTCTTGTAGGCGTCCATTTGGTATGTTTTGCAGCATCTGATTTGTTATTCCATCCGGTCCTGGAGCGCTTTTTCGTTTACTCTCTTTTAAAGCCGATAGTAGTTCTTCGATGTTGAAGGGAGCATCTAATGGGGACGATGTAGTCACAGCGTCATACGTCCTGACTGTCTTGTTATCGATTAAAGAAAATTGGTCTGCAAATTGTTCTGCGGCGTCCTCTAGACTTGTGCCCAACCGAAACGCCATCGATGCGTGTGATAGGTGGAGATCTCGTTTGCCCATGAAAACATCAAGGATTCGCCAAATTTGGGTTCCAGGTTTATTTACATCTGCTGATGCACAGTTGTCGTCCCAGTGTTTACGCTTTGTTTTTTTCGCATATCGTGTTGTTGCTGCATTGATTCTGTTTAGATCGGTTTTGTTTGCGCTGGAATACTTCCTTTGGAGTTTTAGTTGGGCCTGTCTTCTTGCTGCACAAAGATTGAGCAACGTGAGATCAGGCTCTGGGTAGTGCTCTGGGAGCTTTATCTTGATGGTGGCCTGATTTGCGCTGGTCAAGACTGCTTGTAATATGGGTTCTGATGATTTTTCTATATGTGCTCGAAATGAATCCCAGTGAGTAACATATCGAATACGCTGTTTAGTCCCACGGAATCCATGCAGATCTAAAAATATCGGATAATGGTCGCTGTTCATGGTATCAGGGTTTCTCGTCCAATTTACGCATAGGTCTGTGGAATGAGCAGTGATGTCGATGGCGCTATACGTATCAGGAGGACGAAAAAAGGTCGGACTGCCGTCGTTTGCAACAGCGAGGTCGCACTCTTCAAAGCATTTTGCCAACGCCCGGCCACGAGTATCGTCTCTGCTAGCTCCCCAAAGGCTGTGGTGTGCGTTCCAATCTCCGCAAAGTAAGATTGGGTCCTCACAGCGCTGGCAAATTTCTTTTACGACTTCAGAAATCTTGATTCCACTCTTTCCAGCACGGACATATATGGATGCCACACACAAACTCCGTCCGGTCAACATGACACGTGCTGCTACCAGTTCAATATCTTGGGTGCACAAATCGCTCGTGTCAATCTGGTGTTGTGGAAGAGCTTTTCGAATATAAAGGGCTGCACTCCCGTCAGGAAAACCGCTCATGGTTGGATTTTTGTAGCAATAATACCCAGAAATGCTGCGGTCATTGGGGAGACCCGCCTCACTTAATGCAAGTATCGGAATAGGGAAGTGTTCTAAGTACAAAGAAAGCTCCGCATGACGATTTTTCAGCCCGGCACAGTTCCACTGCATGAGAATCGGTATATTTCATCGTTTTATTGCTTTTCGTTGCGGCTGACACTTTGAAGTGTCAATCATGGCTCTGGTCGAAGTTTCGTGTCATTTCTGTAATGGCCGGTTGGAAAAACATGATTGCTTGTAATATGGTCTTGAAATTACCTGACGGTAGGTTGGCAATGAGGTTTGGTAAAACAGAAAATATTAGACTAACTAAATCCCCGATTTTCGAATTCTGAGAAGGTCTTTTTCCAGTGACGATGTCGCTGTATGATCTCTTTCCTCTGGTATTAGTCTTTGAGGTGGCGGTAGTGTCGGTGTCAGCATCTTTTGAGTAATGTGCTTCCACTTCTTGTTCTTTCTCGGAAGAGGTCTGCTTTTTTCCCTCTTTTGTCCCAGCAGCTTTGGCTTTCTTCTTTTTCGCAGTGTCATTCGGAGCCTTAACCCTTGGATTCCTCTCCGCGGTGATTTTGTCATCTTGGCTTGTGGCCTTTAAGCGTGGTGCATCAGGTTCCACCTCTGTGCAATCCGCATTTTTGAAAAAATTGGGGCCTCTGATAAAACTCTTCTTCTTCGCTAGACCTTGAAGTCGAGTTTTGCAGTTGACATAATCGGCTGGATGGTCTCCGCCGCAGTTCGCGCATTTGACGGGTGATTCGCCATTGCAGTCCTTGGTGGCATGTGTTCCTCCACATCTCTTGCAGATCGCGGTGGCACTGCAGTATTTTGCCACATGGTCCAAAGCTTGGCAGTTGAAGCATCTTGGGGGCGCTTCGACATAGTCAGTTACTTCATGTCGTGTGAAGCCGAGATTAACCTTGGCAGGGCGTTCTGTGTTAGGGCGAAAAGTGATCACCACTTTATCTGTCGGCCGCACTGTTTCGTCTGGTTTGCCGTTGCGTTGGTATAGGCGCCGTGCTGCAATGACTCCTACTGGTTCGAGGAATTCAGTTATCTCTGAGTTTGAGTACCAGTCAGGCACTCCTTTGATCAGCCCATTGTTTTGCATATACGCTTTCGGGATGGTGGCCTGAACTAGGATCTTTCCCAGGCAGCGCACCTTCAGGAGCCTGTTGACCGTCGCCGGCTCTGCTACGTCAACGAGTAGACCTCCCCTGGCTGTAAATCGATGGCGTACGAAGGGTGCGCCTGCAGCTGCCCTGACTTCGTCATTTAGCTTGAGCGGGTTTAGCTGCTGTAATCTTCTCCCTTCTTGCGTTGGAGTGAACAGCACAGGTATGCCTGTTGTCCTTTTACGGCGATGTTCGACTAGGATAAATCCCTCGTTGTCTCCCTCTGCTTGGGATGCGTCCATTGAATCGCAGTCGCTGAGGAGCAGTTTGGCTGGTGTGGACTCTTGTGATGTGGAGTCGTCGGTTTTGTCAAATCGTCGCTTAACAGGGGCGTGGGGTCGCTGACTTGGCGGGATAATATGGTAAGCGTGGTCTTTCTCAGCGGTCTCTTCAGTTAGAACCACTGGTTCGATGGCGTCCATTTGGTCAGCCTCCGCGGAGGCCATAGCTGGCCTTGTAGGCACCCAGGTTGCCCCGGTACCTGATGTTCTCCAAGAAGAAGAGTCTAGTTTTGAGACCGTGACCCAAGAAGTGGTGAAAACCGTCGGTGCGGCGTGAAAAACGTCCCAAAACCAGGAGCGGTTTGTAAAACACAAACGGGGTGGGTGACACTTCTTTTTCCTCCTTGATCCCCCCGGACTTCGCCACCTCACCGATGCAAAACGATAGATACTGCCGTAGAAGAAGAAGAAAACAGATTACTGCTCCTCAACGGCGATGGCCGCAGTCAACCCCTGAAGAAGAGACCGAGCTGGTCTCGAAACGTAGGGTTTTGCCTTTATACAAGGATTTGGTTGGTGTATATTTTATTTATTATTATTTTTGCTCCCCAACCAAAAAGACTTCTCTCAAATTTTCACCTTCAAGCATTCATCTGTATCATAGTCCCCGTTCATAGTGATGTCCAAGGCGAGCGTAGGCAAGGCTTTTTTGACCCCGCACGTATCTTTTGGAAAGATCGCACAGGACAATACAACGAAGACCGTCGCCGTTCTTCGCAAGACCGATGCAAACCACGAGCGCGGGAAGGTTATAGTGGATGGATTCAAGCGAAAGAAGTGGTGTGTCAAAAAAAGAAGAAAACAGAAGCTGGGGGGACACCGAGGAGACCGCAAAACAGCGTGTTTCTTCTGACGCGACCGACGCTGCTCCACGCAAGACCGACGCCGTTCCGCGCAAGACCTACCCAACACCCGAGCTGCGGGAGAAAGAAGAGAAGGCTCTTCGGGCGTCCAGCGGTGGCTTCACGGAGACAACGCCTAGGAAGTCAAACCAGCTCATGGAGACCTGCGCCAAGGTTCAGGATATAGCGGTTCAGCTATCAAGCCAGGATAATGACCGCTCTGAATGGCACCCATGTGGCTTTGGGACCAAGTCCGCGGCGCCGTCGCAGGAGTCCAACCGGCCCACCAGGAAGGTGGTGATTTGGATTTTATTCGACGAGATTAACGAGTCCTGCCTGGTGCTGTGTCGGAGCCCGGACTCCAGCCCATTTACGGAGTCCATGTGCAAGAAGAACATCGACAAGTGCGTGTCCGGCAGCGAGTTGTCATGGAAGTTGGAGGACGGGTGACCCTTAGTAGGTCATCCCAAGGGACCTGCAGCCGTCGGCGGCTAGGCGAGCAGGGGACCCACCGGGGACACAAAGAAACCCGAGCGGGACAAAGCGGACCCGACGCAAGGACACCCGAGGACATCGTTGTGTTCGCGACACGGGGGATCTGAGCCCGAGAACTCGGATGCCGTCATGAGCAAGCGACCGAGACCCAAGAGGAAGTGGCAGCGCCAGATCAACGTTGTGCGATCTGGCAGCGATGCTTCCTGCAAAGAGCGTCAAGGAAAGCGCGACGAACGCCGCTTCAGAAAGTGGAAGCTGTCCACAAGGCTCAGAGGGGGAAACCTCCAGGACCCCTATCCCAACGAGCAACGAACCAAGAGGTCTATGCGAGCAAAGAGCCTGGAAGAGGCAACAACGAGCCAAGGGCGACTTAACGAGGCTGAGACGGAGTCACAGGTCATCGCCCGTAGTTCAGCCTGGCATCACGGCAGACCAAGGGAGATTTCCGGTACTGCACTTCGTGCCGTTACTCAAGCACAAGGAAAAGAACTTGAACAGTTGAAGTGAGGCCAAGGACAAACTCGGTGTGGATTAGATGAAAAGGACTTTCGAAAGAAAGCACAAGGAAAGCACAAGGAAAAGAACTTGAACAGTTGGAGTGAGGCCAAGGACAAACTCGGTGTGGATTAGATGAAAAGGACTTTCGAAAGAAAAAAGAGAAGTGAACGTGTTCTTTTGTTGTGTGTTATTGAGTCGACTATGCTATTCGGCAAGGTTTTCGTTTTCACCGGAGCCCGAGTTTGATTGCGTTTTATTCAACTTTAGCTCATTATGTTAGTGGGAAAGTTTGTTTAAAGCGGTTTTATCCTCGGTATAGTTTGCCTTATGTAGGACTCGCTTATATTTATTAGGGATATGCCCTTTGCGAGTTACTTCACGGTTTATAATGCGTTTTCTTACGGGATTCCGTTTTATTTTAGGTTTAGGGTTAGGGGGAATTTATTAGTCTGCAAAGTTTCACTAAAGCAACCTGTCGGAAATATCTTTTTTTTTTTTTTTTTTTTGTAGTTGCGTATTTTGATAGAACAGCACGGAACTTTCGTGGGGCATTTTATTCTTCGTTTTGGTCTGGCGGATTGGAGAGGTTGGGAGCTGGGCGCTTTGCCTGCAGGAAGTTTGGTTTTGTGTATCTTGGTCCTTTTGCCAATTCCCAGAGTAGACTCCAGCCGGGACTTCAGTCGCTAGCCCAGCCGCGAAACCGCGTCTTTCCAGGGACCAGTGTGTACTGCTCCCCCTCAAGACATTCTTCTTTGTAACGGAGCGAGGAGCTGTTGTGAAAGGCCTCGGGAGAGCATTTTCGCACTTTCAGTCCGACCACCATAGGTACACGACCTTGTGCTTCGTCGCCAGGTGGTGACGGTCAGCTGAGCCCGGAAGCAAGGCGAGAGGCGCCTTGGGATCGCCAACCTGCCTCGTACAAAGGGGAGACGTGGCCTCCAGAGAGAGATTATCGAATTCACCGACGAAGTGTCAAAACGTGGCGCTATTACTATTCGGCCCCTTGTTGCCCCTGCAGCATTGCGACGGTCCTAAACAAAGGAGGGGGCTTTGCTTCCTCTCCCTAGCTTCGAGCGTTTATGGGATTATTCTCCTACCGCACGGAACCGGAGGCACCTTCATAGGGATCTTTGCCTCCATCCAAGACCTACCGGTGACCTAGTGACTCAGGACGTCCGGCCCTTCGGTGTGCTTGACGCGACTGACGGTGTGTGAGGGAGATGGACGTGCTGGAACGTCACCAACAATGGCCTCACCGATCTGGTCGAGGCATTGACCATGGGGATTTCCTGCTAGGGATATGGGGAAATGTAACTCTATAAAAGGAGCAGCAGGTGGATGCTAGCGTGTGTTCTCGAGAGTTCTCAAGTGCTCTCAAGTTGAACTTGTCAATATGTATACCTGCCTTGCAAGTGAAGTCACGCTAAGGAAGGACGGGGCCCCGCACCATGGTGGTGGTTGACTTCACACCAAGCGAATGCGCTTACCAAGGCGTAGGATGCCGCTAACGGCCCGGACATACACTAACATGCACCATATATTCAACAAAGGTACCGTGAACCTAGAAAAACGTGCTGAGCTTATGATGCTGGCATTTATCCTGTACGTGCAGAGTTTTTCGGCATTGGTGCGATTACGCTACGACGAGAAAGTTTAGAAATTCCGCCGATGAAGTTTTGACGAGTGGCTCTGGGAGTCGCTTGTAGAAAAATTGTTACGATTTCGCAAAATACTGGTAAGCAACACAGTGTTACTGTCATAATCTTAACCCCCTTAGACAAGGATAAATCAAATAACTGACAAGGCAGCTTTCATTGTCTCAGGGCTTATATTATGATCTTTCCTAACCGGCTCGCCTGCATACTTTCGCTCCTTGCAAAGGTTACCGGCTCGCGGACAGCACAAACCGATGACCCGGCGGCGGCTCGGTGAGCTTGCACACGGGGGCCGCCGCCGACTGGTCGCCGTCGGGACGGGCTCGCGGCGCGACACTCGCCCGTACTGGGACGGGAACCCCGAAGGTGCGCTCAAAGCGTGGAACCGGCGTTATGTAACGAAAGTCAAAGGCCATCTATACCACAAACAAGCAAAAGCCGATGCAAAGGCGAGCGCCAACGTCATCACCGGTAGAAAAGTGCCGTCATTCGCCGCTATGAAATGCGTCCCGCAAACTCGATAATCCGCAGCCGCATCTTTTTGCTGCCGCTCCTACTTTCAACTTGACGGCTACTCTGTCTCGCGGGGTATCCTGACGAAACGATCGGACGAGCGTGGGGATACGGGTAACTGCAACAGCCGAGCGCAAAAACAGTTTACCATTTCTCTCGCTGCGAAGGGCCGTCGAGTCAACCACCAGCATGGTATATACCGGTGTTCGACGTCATCATGTGACGTAGGTGCAAGGCATGTATATAAACAGAGTTATACGAGACACCCCTCCTGCTCCTTGGTCCTTCCCGATTCCGGCTTCCTAATGAGGTCCTCTCCTGACTGTGCTCCCTGCCGCATACCAAGTCCCGGACAACCGCTCGGTCGTGGCACGAGGTAAACCAGTAAACGTGCAGCATCGTCAGCGGCAGCGCTCCACCATTCCGGGTATGGCTGCAAAACTATAGTTCGAAGAATTTGCACACAAGGACTCCGTGTCTTGGCCACGCTATATCGAACTTCTGTAGCTCCTTCTCTTGACGACCGACATAACAACGCCAGAGAAGAAACGCGCAGTCCAGCCTAGCGTCTGAGGCTCCACAACATACTCCATCTTGCGTTCTTTGTGTTTGCCGAGCTCGCCAGCTGAAATACCATACAAAGACATGACACACAAGCTTCAAGAAAATTTGTCCGTCAACAGTCTGTGATATTCAAGCGATTCCGGTTCGTCATACCAGTTCAATATTCATGGGAAAATTTGGCGACCTTTACTGCAGAGCTCTGGCCCTTGACTGAGCGCTACAAATCGGAGCAATGATTAAGGCCACGGTCCCACTGAATGTGGCAGTTTAGGTACCTTTTGGCAGGTCATTACTCATCTTCTTATAAATACTGTTTTGTGGGATTGATGTCATTCGAAAGGTAATGCAATTCTCTTTCATTTCATATTATGTATGTGTTGGTTTTTACTGTTCATGCGCGTTTGTAGCGTTGCGAATATGATGGCGCGGACCCTCACTTGCTCCGCTAGTTCATGTTTTATGAACGATCCATTAAAGATAGCACGGTTCCAATATAGCAGTTTTGTTAAGATGATGTCGGAGCAAAATGTAACGATACACTTTTTTGGTATTTGCACTACTTTGTTTTTTTCATCCCTCAAAATATTGCCCTAAAATTGACATTTTTCAGCACAAATATGTTTTTATTGACAAGCGCTAGGGCAATGAAATTAGCTGCAGATGTAGTCCTTATAATTGGTAATATGCAGAAAAAAATTTAATGTTGTGTAAAAATTGTTTGTTTAGATATTTTATATCAAACGTAGCACTTTTTTGTGCTTTGAGCCATCGTACTTCAAATGCCGCTGAGGAAATATTTAAACTATGATAAAATATTTTATAACATTTAGAGCTACAATGGTTGCCCAAGAGGTGGACGATGGCTTTTTTTCGTTTTCAAAGTCATAACGCTCTAGGAGCCCTTCAAACTTACCTGTTTTTGACGCATATCTTTTTGGACATCAAACAGATTTATTGGCATCTAATAACATTTATTGTTTGGAATAGACATACATTGCGATGTATAAATTTTCACAATGATCTTGCTTTGGTTTCATAATAGGTGTAGAGCTTAGCTAATTAAAAAAAAATTAAAAACTGTTTGGGTGTTTTGTTGCGCTACCTGGCGGATGGCAGACAGAGTGCTGATTTCTAGTGTTCGAAAAATTTCCGAGGGCGGCGTTGGCGTCTGTATCATCATCAATCGCCGTGTCTTTTTACCTTCACATTTAAAAAATATATTGGAAGATTTACTATCGATAAATGAATGGTTTAAGTACAGGGCCAGGTTAATAAATCTAAGACAAATAATTACACACGCGTAGCGTGATATAATGTGTTAATTATTCGATATGATTAAATTCAATAAACAATAACGACGAAGAGGAAAATAATACACCCGAGTTTGCTTCATGCCTAGAGTCACTGAATGTGCTTTAAAGTATCGGCACTCCGTTCCCCAAAATTGTTTTGGGCGCCGCCATTTCGGGTCCTGTTCAGTGCAAACACAACTGCCGATCGTCATGATCCAAAAGTATGACTTCCTCAGCATTAGATGCGGTGCTAGGAAGCTGATGCAATATTGCAATGCTCTGTCGAGGGTTGTTTAAAGATTTGTGGGGGACGGAAAAGCGTTTCCTGTGATTTTAAATAAAGCTTCAGGTAACTGGCAACCATGATTTTAAGGCACAATATGGCCAAGTGTCGTTACTCTGAACCGTAGCTAATTTACTGGCACAAGCGGGAACAAT
Organism: Ixodes scapularis; assembly: GCF_016920785.2. Lineage (NCBI taxonomy): Eukaryota > Metazoa > Arthropoda > Arachnida > Ixodida > Ixodidae > Ixodes > Ixodes scapularis. The sequence goes on along the minus strand of NW_024609868.1, from coordinate 98,141,895 downwards.
GAAGCAGAGGCAGGTGTCAAAAGGTAGTGGCTTGTGGAATCCACGGGGCTTACGTCTTGGCCCCTCCATGTATTAGAAGCCTCTTGAACAAGAGCATGAATAGTGTCATTAAATAAGCTACGCGTCAGAGTAGCGACACTTGGCCATATTGTGGCTTAAAATCATGGTTGCCAGTTATTTGAATCTTTATCTGAAATCACAAGAAACGCTTTTCCGTCCTCCACTTTAAACAGTGTGCGACAAAGCAAAGCAACATTACATGAGCTTCCTAACACCGAATCTAATGCTGAGGATGTCGCACTTTTGAATCATGACAATCGGCAGTTGCGCCTGCTCTGCACAAGCGCCAGAATGGCGGCGTTCACAACACTGTCGGGGAACACTGTCGTTCACAACACTGTCTAAGCGCAGCTAATTTATTTGCTCTAGTTCCCGCGAAACTCCTTTTCCCTGACTGAAACTGACAGTAAATATGAATAATACACCATTATTATAGATTATTTAGTTATAACCAACTACACATAATGAGAGGAAAAAGCGGCCAGGTAGGAGAAACGGGGGTTTTATGTGCGACCGTTCTAACCGTCTCAAAAAGAAAAAGAACGCGCGAGCTTGCGCTGGTTTAAAAAAAAAGGCATCCAAAGAAAAGAGGCGGCACGCTGTGCTCTTTGTTATTATGCGTCTAATTGCAAATTGTTGTGTGTATGTTTATACAGCCGGAAGTTAGTCCGCCTCAGTGGGCGTCTGACTCTCAGTTGTAGATGAGCAATTTAGCCAGTGCGGTACAACCGCAAACCTGGTGTCTTTAACGTGCACCACGCAGTAGTGATACACGACCACACGCCGGTAGGATGCTCTTCCAGATCGAAACGGGCAGGGGCGGGGTGGCTTCTGCAGCGCGAGCTTTCGCTCCAAGTGCTCCGAGCTGGTATGCGCTAGACCATGCACTCGGCCACCGACCCCCCCCCCCCGCCCCCCCCCCCCCCCCTTGTGCGTTTAATTTATATACAGGTATAAGTATTTGCAGATCGACGATGGGCGTCGATCGTCTCGAGGTAATGTAACGTAATAACATTATATAAATAATAAACTTGTTGAAGGACTCAACGACTCAATTTTTTAATTCTTGGATTGTAATATGGCGGTAGCCTATTGTACTTGCTGTTGATGAAGAGCAATATGAGGTGACGAGGTAATGATTAAATGATGAGGCTTTATAAGGACGACGACATTAGGGAGTGTCGAACCACAACGTACAGTGCCATACTTGTTTCAAGTATCGTGTACCCAAAGACTTTCTTCACCCGCAACAGAATATGGTAGAATCAATGAGGATGCTACTTTACATCTGTACGTGGAACAGGAAAACTGCACTGTGCAGAAGTGCGGCTTATTTGTTAATAGGAGGGACGGCTTTCTAGCTGCATTCCCTGATTGATTACTTGGAACAAATGGCCTCATTGACGTAAAGTGTCCCCGTTACAAAAGATTCTTGAAGCATACTTAAGCCGCGAAGGAGTATGAGGCGAAAAATAAGAAAAAGGAGCCTGGTGTGAAAGGTCCAAATCACCCACCATAGCTTTTACTATCAAATACAAGGGCAGTTACACAATACACAAAGAGAGTTTTGTGATTTAGTTATATTTACACTCAAGGGCGTTGATATCCAACGTATACAGAGAGATGACACCTTCTGGTCAACCAACATAGAGCCTTTTCTACTCAAGTTTTACATGGAAGGCCCGACTTCCGCTGAAATTCCTTACGTAGACGAGTTGTCCGACCGAATAAACTGCAATTACTCCCGATCTGGGAATCTCTCGATCTTCGTTTGTAAGCCATAGTATCATGAGATCGAGGTGTGTGGCTCTTCGTCCACCGAATATTTCTTCGGCGGGTGTTTTACCGTGCAAGAGGAGACCGTCGACGTGCTGCTGGAACAACAACCTGGCGATTCTTCACTGAAGTGCTTCTTCCGTAAGCTTCGAAAGGGCTTTTTTTGTTTCGCACACCATCTGTTCTGCATGCCCGTTAGTTGGAGGATGGTATGGTGCACTAATGTGATGCCTGATGCCGGTTTTTTTTCTTTAAAAAATTTTTTATTTTGTTTGAAGCAAGATTTGGCGCGTTATCAGAGTAAAGTATTTTTGGTTGGCCAAAAGTAGGTAAAAAAGACCGTAGAACGTCAATGACATGTTTGGACGTCGTGGCAAGCATCGTGTAAACTTCCAGCCACTTAGAGTACGCACCGCCCGTGACTCTGCAGATGCGGATACGTTTTCGCTACCCACCGATTGAATAGTGGATCGTTTTCAGTTACTGTTCATGATGGCGTTGGACTCAAGGAAGACTTCGAGTCTTTCCAGAAAGTTAGCCTAGGTGCCAGGACTCTTGTCGAAAGCGGTAAGTGTTCGAAACGTCGACAACGTCGGTAGCCACGTGTTGTGCTTGACGCTGGACACTTACCATTTGCCGAGACGAAACTTGCTTGTTCGTCTGCCACGAGTCGTCCAATATCAGGTCATCACCGCAACACCATCTCCCGACAAAAACGCATGTCCATAGTTAGCAATCACGTGAACTTATAAATTCCCGAACGCTCATAACCTGCCGTCGCTAAACGCCATTCATTCATAGCGTCATCATTGCAAATAAACGCCTCCCTATTTCTTCTGATGGTTTTCATCATATTCCTCCTAAGCTGTACTTACATCATTATGTGTGTCGGTACTTCCGAAAATATTGCAACGGCGTTTGTTTTCTGGGAACCCCCCCCCCCCCCCCCTGTAATGTAACAACCTTTACAACATCTTCCGGACCCCGTGAAACACAATATTTCGTGACGTTATTTTAGTCGTCATTAAAATGGTGAGGTAAGCACCGTAAATCGCGAAGCCGTTCACTAGACGTCCGCTTCCACGGTGTCTTGGAAGATTGAGTCTACTGAGCGTGCATTCCTGCAGAAGAAATTTTCATTGATAGAATATTGACACATCAATCGACATTTGATTCCTTCTTGGTAAGATTTATTGCGAAAGCCCGTTACAACCGCCGAACCGCATCTTCCTATATCAGAGAACAATCAGCCTGACATTCTCGGATACATCCGTTTGATGGGCCACGCTACTTAAGCTAGCTGAGCACAGCTGGCAGCGGCACGAGCAAGGCCACGAGGGGAACGTGATGGTGCTCGAGCCATCCCACTGTTAACCAATGTTTCGGCCACCCCACGGGTACGTGTCGCCATCTATTGGTTGAACTAACGCCTTGTTCAAGATGGCTGCCGTGGGACCGCAGCCTTAACGACATGTTTTGAGACCGTGTCATTTGCGGCCTCCATGACGACCCGTTCAGCGCCGGCTGCTCGTCAGGACCACTCTAATGCTGAGTAAAGCACTCGACATGGCCAGAGCGGCCGAAGCGGCCAAATCTCAAGTGACTGAAATTTCGCGCCTGTGCGTCATCGCCGGCAGCTGCATCAGACTCCGAAATGCACAGGGTTGGAATAAGCGCCGCCACGAGATCGACACTTCGTCGGACCACCGAACTGCAGCCGTCAAGGCTTCCGTCTACCGAAATTGGCGGCTCGACATTTAGCGCGGAACATCGTTCAAGGACACCTGTACACGGAAGAGGCTGGCGCAGCAATGGGGCGCATGACCCAAGAGCGTTCCGCTTTGGTAGGGTGGTGTTCCGTTTTTGCAATAACAAAGGACACATCGTCACGGCTTGTATTAAAAAAGGCAAAAGCCGAACGCCGATGGTCGACTGTTTGAAGCAAAGTGGGGCCAAGGACTGACCCGTGGGGTATTCCTGCTGAGACTACGAACCTTTCAGGATCCGTATAACATAACTTGATGTATGTGGCCAGTAAAAAACCTGCGAGCCACCGAAAAAGGAGACAGCCAATACCGGCCTCTGCTATTTTCCGTAAGAGTATAGTATCGTCCAGCGTATCAAACACGTTGCTAAAATGAAGTTGGATCATATCTGTCAGTGTGCCACGTTCAAGGTTCTCGCTGATGTAATGCGTGATTGTTGCAAGTGCAACCTCGCAACTTCTATTATATCTGAAGCCGTATTGGGTGGGAGCTAGGACTTAGATTCTTCAGCGTTTTCACAATTGCACATTGCAATTGTGAAAGCTCAGAACCAACGCCTTTAGTACGGTAATTGTGATCTGTGTATGCTTATACAGTCGGAAGTTAGTCAGCCCATTGCCTGCTCTATAGTCACAAAGCCTGGCAGCTCGATGACGGAGCAATAGAGTGCCCGGTTGCAGATTTGGAACACGACGATCTGGTAGCGGACAGCGCTTCTCGGGGAGTTTGGTATTCAGCGCACAGCTTTTGAGCGGCGAGTACCCGAAACATAGTTTTCAAACCCGACGAGAAATGAAGCAGTAGCCAGAGGAACGCGAGAAGCACGAGCGGACATTCCATCGCTCGGGACAAGTTTGTATCGGCGTCTCGTTACGATCTGCAATTGTCTTCCGCTCTACCTTTTCACTTTGGGCGGCCGCGTCTCGTGGAAATCTGCCAGAATATGTCAGTGTAGAGGAGGCGTCAGCCCCAATGGGCGTCATGTGTCTCAGCTGTAGGTGAGAGTTTTAGTCAGTGCAGCACAACCCCTAGCACGGGGTCTTTAACGCACACCACGCAGTACTTTTGTACGACCGCACGCCGACACAATGCTCATCCAGACGGAATGGACCGGGGCAGGGATTGAACACAGACTGCTTGTTCATAAAACCATGACGACGACGACAACGAGCTTCTTCACCGGGTGAAGGCGGCCCTTAGTGCAAGCCCTGGACGCGAATGCTTCGGGGCTGGCAGTCATCTACCAAGACTGTGCCACGTCTTCCAGCTTGCCGCCTTCACTGAAGTGAGCAATCACACCACAAAACTTTCACGGCTTTGCCACCTAAGGCGTTCATTGAACTGCAAGCGGGAGGTCACTACAGCTCGCTGATTGACTCGCTTTGATCTTTCCCGAACCTTTGAGCAAAGATACTTGCAAGGATGAGAACACTGCATCGTTCTCCCTTTGTGCACAACAATATCGTCTCATAATCACTATCTGTTTTATCTTGTATATTACATTGTCTCATAATCACCGTCACTAGACGCGCCACCGCGGGCATCCATGATCTGGGATGTTGCGCGACTCTCCTGAGGCCCGATTCAGAAGGGGCAACTTCTCCAGCAACTTGATGTTGCAACACCAGCAACACGGGCCGCACGTCTCTTCGAGATTGCATCGGTAATAACATCGCCTTACTCTGGCAGACTCCTGCTGTATAGGCGATTGCAAACAATGTATCTGGCCGCTGCCATGTTCCTACTTCATGTGAGCCCGTGCAAGTGCAAGCCTGCCAATGTTACATTCACGCGCATGCTGCGCGTACTTACACGCATGGGGCACCAGTCGGGAACCCATGTTTGCAAACGTCTATAAACAGCTAACTACAAATGTTTTTATTTGTTTCTGAGTGCGTTGAACATACAGTCAGTGAGGCGCTCCAAACTTCAATAATGCCTTTGCTTGTACGCCAACCACGTTCTTTTTGCGTTTTATAAGCACTTTTGACGGCTTCTACTGGGTGATTCCACGTCAATTCATGCAATGATGGTCCGGGTCATAATTTAGATATTTTTGTTAAAAATATATATGAAAGCCATGTTTTTGGGAGGAACATTTAGCTAGATATGAACGCCGTAACAATTTTTGTCGCTGAGATATAAAATAGAGAAGCTTGAGGCGTGGAAATTGAGAAGATTTCACAATGCTACTTTGCACAGTCGTCATTTCCTTATCGAACCTTTCACGGCACCATAACTTTTTAATAGGTTTTACAAAGGTTATACAACACATACATAAAAAATTAAAAATATCAATAAAATATTTCTATGCAAACAAAAATATCAAACATGGCATAAAAACGCGTTTTAGATACATATTCACAATTTTGTTGCAAATAAACCATGGTTCATAATACTATACAAAACATATCAAAATACGGGTATTTAAATATTCTTTACGGATATGTAAAAATTATATGCCCACCCTTAATTGTCTTTTTGTTATTAACACGGAAATGCGGCTGATTTCTCAAAATGGGGCAAGATTGGGCGTCCATGTTTAAAAAACTCCATCTTTTATTTTTTTTTAACTCCCCGTGGCACTTTACAGTGACTTGAACTAACCTGTGATGGCAAAAGATTGAGTAACATATGACCTCCAAGCGCGAAAAGCTACGACAACCTTCACTCGGAGCGAGCCGACGTCTTCGTCAAGGCGGCTTTGCCGCACAGCACCAAACGTTTTGAGCGTTAGTTATGGCATGTATTTTATATTATTAAAATTCTTTTTTTCACAAGGGCTGAGTATTAGTGACGCGAAAATGGACTTTGAGCTGGAATACCATTAATTAGCTTACAATTCACAGGAACAAAACGGCCCCACTGTGCGAATTCGCTAACTATGCATAGATAAGCTTAAAACTCTCAGTTGTGCGAGTGGCCATGTATACATCCGGCCTCTCGGCATATGATGACTTCCACAGATGAGAAGCCTGGATTTCTCTCACAGGTTTTATGGTGGTCCACTGTGCTTGCTTTACCGCACGAAGCTCTCGAACCTGTTCCACAGATAGGTGGAACATGCAGACATTTGTTACTTTTTTACGTAGCACTTCCACAAAGTCTTTAGCGGTGGCAATCGTTGAGTTGAGCGAAGATCTCAACTTGCTGAGCGTTGGTTCTTCCACCTACTTCATCACAAGCGCTTTCTCCGTGTCCAGTTGCTGAAAAGATCCATCTTGCCGAAGAGTGCGGCTTCCGAGACAATTCGTGGAATTGGAAGCGATTCTTGAAATGCGCCGCCGCTCCGTCTGATACAAAAATTATTTAAAAAAAGACTGGGAAATGAACATTAACATACTCTTTTATGGCCTATGTGGCTAGAAGAGCGTGAGCTGTGTCATGTGTCGTTTACCATCGGTGACAACGGCAAAGCTTTGCGTGCCTTGCGTGGACGTAACCACACTTGTGGAGAGAGATACTTGAGTATTTTTCAATGAAAACTCTGCACTTCGGTTGGAAAGAGTACTGTCCATTTTTCCGCAAAATCGAAGTGGAACATCACTGCCTTGGGTGGTAAGGCGGTTCTTGTGTCATGTATCAGGCTTCGTTCAAGGTCAAGGATGTAAGAATGCCTCATATACTTTTCGCTCTCCTATTGCCGCAGGAAGGCAGAAGTGTCCATAACCTTTTTGACGAGTCCGACAGCGTCCCATAACGCGAAACATATCTCTTCGTCTTCGTCGAGATGAAGCGACTGCAGCGAGATGCTCTTCGTTTTTGGGCACTTTTCGCAACGGCGCAGAAAGCAATCGTTCTGTGGAGCGCAGAAGAGGTAGATGCGCTTGAGGTCGTCTTCAGTAAATGTCTTCTTTAAGGCATTTTTTATTGCCGTTAAAAGCAACTGAAAATTGACGCAATATATGCATGCGCACACCTCGTGCTCGGGACCTTTTTTTTTACCCATTTTGGTCGTAGGGAATAAAATTTGAAGATGACTAGTTCGGGATGGGGATGATCCTTCCTAAACAGCTGGTAAACTTCCTTAATAGAGCGGGTCATAAAGCTTTTTACGACTTTAAACATGTCGTTGATTATGGATTTGACGACGTCCTTTTTGTTGGGGCTTTGAACAGAGCATGCGAGGTCGTCGCGTGTGTAGTACTCAATCGCAACCCTCATGTCTTCGGCATTCGCCTTTTTCCCCATGTAGGGATCAGGGGTTGCCCAAACACCACCTTTGCGCTTCAGTTTTCATGTTTGGTCAATCATGTAGGCAGTCGCTTCCGACAGCAGACGCAATATTTTTTTCTTCAGGATGATTGGTGGCAGAAGCACGTACAATCGCTCGCGTTCCTGGTGGGAACTACATGCCTTCAGCACTTCGCAAAACCCGTCAAACCACTCTGCGCAGTGCTCACAACTGTCTTCGAGTTCGAGAGTTTCGTGCGGTGAAGCAAGCAAAGTGGACCACCGTAAAACCTGTCAAAGGAATTAAAGCAACTCATCTGTGAAAGTCATCATATGCCGAGAGGCCAGATGTATACATGGTCATTCGCGCAACTGAGAGTTTTAAGCTTATGTATGATGCATAGGTAGCGAATTTGCAGAGTGGGGCCGTTTTATTCCTGTGAATTGTAAGCTAATTAATGGTATTCCAGCTCAAAGTTCCTTTTCACGTCACTAATACTCACCGTTTATAAAAAAAGAATTTTAATAATATAAAATGCATGCCATAACTAACGCTCAAAACATTTGGTGCTGTGCGGCAAAGCCGCTATGACGAAGACGTCGGCTCCCTCCGAGTGAAGGTTTGTCGTAGCTTTTCCCGCTTGGATGTCATATGTTACTCAATCTTTTGCCATCACAGGTTAGTTCAAGTCAAGGGGAGTTTAAGTGCCAACGGGAGTTTAAAGAAAATAAAAGATGGAGGTTTTTTAAATATCGACGCCCAATCTTGCCACATTTTGAGAAATCAGCCGCATTTCCGCGTTGATAACAAAAATATATTTAAGGGTGGGCATATTACCTTTAAATATTCGTAAAGAATATTTAAATACGCGCATTTTGATATGTTTTGTGAAGTATTATGAAAGATGGTTTATTTGCAAAAAAATTGTGAATGTCTCTAAAACGCGTTTTTATGCCATGTTTGATATTTTTGTTTGCATTGAAATATTTTATGGATATTTTTAATTGTTTGTGTATGTGTTGTATAACTTTTGAAAAACCTATTAAAAAGTTATGGTGCCGTGAAAGCTTCGATAAGGAAATGACGACTGTGCAAAGTAGCATCGTGAAATCTCAATTTCCACGCCTCAAGCTTCTCTATTTTATATCTCAGCGAAAACAATTGTTACGGCGTTCATATCTAGCTGAATGTTCCCCCCAAGAACATGGCTTTCATATATATTTTTAACAAAAATATCTAAATTATGACCCGGACCATCATTGCATGAACTGACGTGGAATCACCCTACTGCGTTTCAATGAACGGGTGGAGCGATAAAATTAACCATACTAATACAAAAGTCCCCTAGGCGCCGCTAACAGCTCGATTACCACGGTAACAACATGCAGGCCCAAAAAGGATATCTGTATGGCTGTGTTCCTCTTAAGGCCCTGTCACACTGCGGCAGCGATGGCATTTTTTCGAAGTTCAGAAGAGTGGATACACCAACTGAGCTGTATTCTAAGGAAAGTATCTCCTTACTAGAAGAGAGGAGAAAAAATAAGCGTTTAAAAATGCTTTTCGTGATTTTAGATGGTACACTGCGGATTGATAAACACAGATTCATCATCCCCATCAATTCAGAATCACACGTAATAAACATACTAGGACATTCGAAGAGTACAGATTAAAAAAAAAAGTGTTTCCAAATTCGTATTTCCCTTGGACGATAAGTGAATGGAATAAACTTCCTAAAAGCGTTGTTAAATCCAAAACGGTGTTGGGTTTTGCAAAGTGTCTCCCATGTAACCAATAGACCTCATGTTATCATTTTTGTTGTATTTTGTGCTTTTTGATATGAGTATTAGGTGTCGTATAGTCCTTCATTTTTTGGCATTGTGTTCTGCATGTGTATTGCATTATCTGTGGTTTGTTGTACTCACTCCTATCATAGTCCCCGCTGGGGGACTGATAGTATTATGAAATAAATAAATAAGTAAAGAGCGTCGCAACACGTCGTCCAAAAGTCGGGTAACTTGTTGGTCGTCCCCCGCGTTATCCAACAAACCTGTCACATCGCGGAAAAAGCAGCAGAACATAGACGACAGCGAAAATGTGGCCTCGGTTTGACAGCTTTCGGCAACAAAAACAACAGCAACTTGTGTTAGACAACGTGAGTTGCCCTGATCGCTGAATGAGCGAATTTCGGGCCGGCAACACGACAACACAAATAGCTTCGGTGGCAGAGCTAGTTCCCTATCAATAACGTCTTACTCAAATAAAGACTTCGAAAACGTTATTTGACAATAAATAAGGCAGGCGTACAGCTAAAAAACGTTTATGAATGTTTTTTACTGCGTTATTACGGAAAGCGATTGTCGAAAGGGTCGCAGCTATGGTCGAGAACGTTCAGGTTGGTGTTCAAACTATAACTGCCGAGAAACCAGCTCATATTACCCCAAGCAAAATAAAAATGCATGCCTACTCACCACCAAATGAAGTATAATAATCAAAATCCAGGAAAGGGCTAATCGTAAAAATCGAAGAATTAAGACGACCACTTTGATTATGATTGTTGATGCCTGGAACTTGCAAACAGCTGCTACCAGATACCCCATTTGTTTTTAAAAACAAATGGGGTATCTGGACATTTTGGGGAATGGAGCAATCACTTAGCAGGCGGTAAGCAAATAGACAGCGTTGAAAAATATTTATTCCACCGATTGTTATGAAGGCCAATTGTGTCAATGACTCAGTTCTTAAGCACTGTCACACTACAACACCACACTACTGAAGTCGCTTTGGGGTAACGCCGGTGATAACTCCATTTTACAGGAGAAATAGGGATTGCATGAAAGAAAGAACCGGACAGAAACACTTTATACGGTGACGTAAATCTCTAGCATATATCAGCAAATCTCAGTTTCCTCGGTTAGAGCTATCCGCTTTGTCAGCGAATGAAGAACATTTTGATTAAATAAAGGATGGAAAATACCCCCCGTGTCAAATTTTGTAATCACTGTCACTGGATGATGTCGACCCGTGGTAACTTGCGGACTTCGAAAGCACTAGCAGTTTGTAGGGTGCAATTTCCTGTGATGCCGCGCTGCACACAAACGAAGGTAAACAATCAAGATGGCGGAGTGTTTCTCGTGTAGTCCCTACCGTCAACTCGGTGTGACAGTGTGGTTGGACAGCATTTCGGCCAACACGGTTGCCGGGCGGCAGTAACAAGTTTCTTGGCTGTTGTTGTTGCCGCGATGTGACAGGGTCGCCGGCGATACGATTTCCTCGTGTTGCCGCATGGAGTTAGTGGTGTTGAAGTATTTAGAAATGGAGAAACGGGGGCAGCGTGTGTGCCATGTTGGCCCGTTCCGTTGTGCGGATTGCTTGGATTGAGAATTGCAGCGTTCGTTTAATCCGCCATTTTCTAATACACCAATGTTGCCAACCTGTATAGTCGATTTCACTCAATCAAGGACACTAGAACTACCCTCGTTGTGGGAAGATGAAATTGAGAATCTAATACATCAAATAAAATGTTGCGAAGTAGCGAAACAAAATTAACTAAAATGAAGTGATGTCGATGTTCAGCTGAACGCTTGCTCAGATGAGTTCTTTCATTTTGTAATAGTTCACTCTTCTTCACAAAGAATTTAAAAGGGATTATGTTGCAAAGTCAGCAAGATGCCGTGGTGGCTTCCGGTTTGTGACGGGGTGGCGTCGACGAAGGGGGCTCTGTCGTCTCGCAGGCACTGAGGGTCCTGAGGGTGCCACTGAGGGTGCTGAGGTGCGACTGTCTGTGCTGGATGACGTTGCCATGGTGTCATCTAGGTCGGTCTCTGCTCTGCGTGGCACTCGATTTATCCTGGAGGCACCCTTGAAAAAACTCGCGTTCCGTGTGATCATTCGGTTGCCTTGGGATGCTTTGATCTGAGATCCATGAATAATGGTAATGGTATTAGGGGTTGGATCGTAATACGACGTAAACCTGTTGTGTTGGGCTTGTTTACACAGGACTCGCTGGCCCACCCAGGAGCGATGTTAACGAGCGCCTCTCCGCGTGTCAGCTCGATGCTTGTTGTAAGCCTTTCTTGCAAGCTCCCTTGACCTCAGTCCTTCCGAGTCCACTGTTCTTGGGGTTGGGGCTGCATAGAGGGGAGGGAGATTCCTCATTGGTCTTCCAAACAGCAATTCGTAAGGCGTTTTTGTTGTCGTGCCTTGTTTTGTAGATCTGTAAGACATCAAGAAGGTATCTAGCTCAGCCTTCCAGTGCTTGTTTCCGAGTTCACTGGTGTGCACCTGTTTCTTTAATGTCCTCATGAATCGCTCCACCTCACCGTTGGCTTGAGGCCATAGGGGTGTGACTTTGTGGTGTCGAAATCCCAGCTCTTGGGTAAACTCAGCAAACTCTGTGCCTTGGAACGGTGGCCCGTTGTCCGTTTTCAATTGTTCTGGGATGCCAAACTGCCCAAACACTGCTCGGAGGTTGCTCAGTACATTGCGTGCGCTTGTCGAATGAAGGACCTGTACAACAGGGTATCACAAAAAGTCATTTCTCACCACCATTGCATATTTCCCATAGGGAAATGGACCACAAAAGTCGAGGGACACTTTTTCCCAGGGACTGCTGGGAGGTTCGGTGATCGCAAGGGGCTCTTGAGTTGTTTGGGGTACTGCAGCTTGGCATGGAATGTAACTCTTCACCAGCATGTGCACAAGGTTGTCCATGCCATGAAACCATACCTTTTCTCGTAGTAATTGTTTCGTCTTTGCGATTTCCTGGTGACCTCGGTGTGCGAGTTGCACAGCACGATTCTGGAGACCAGTTGGAAGGACGAGGTGTGTCCCTCTAAGGATGAGACCTTCTGGTGTTAAAATGAGTTCAGCCTTCATAGCTGCAAATGGCTTTAGTTCTAGTAGCAGCCAGTCGTTACGCAGAGGACGCTGGATGGCTCTCACTGCTGCAGCTGTTGGTCTGCCTTAGTCTGTTCCACAACTTCCTCGACCGAGAAGGCTTTTGGGATGCACTGGCGTTGGATGAAGTTGACATACTCATCAGAAACTTTGGCGATGCGAGTGCCTGTCTCCCATAGTGGCACTGGGCGTCTTGAAAGGTAGTCCCCAAGGGGTTGCTGCTTCCTGCAGTGTGTTGTACGTCAAACGCATACTGTTGGGTGCGGAGAGCAAGGCGCTCTATGCCGGCAGGTGGTGACGACCTTGGGTTTCCCAGGATGCTCACCAGGGGCTTGTGGTCTGTCAATAAAAGAAAGTTTGCACCACACAAGTAGAGCCGAAAGTGTTCCATGCCCCATACTGCTGCCAACATTTCTCGCTCGATTTATTAGTAGCGGCTTTCCACTGGTGTTAATGCTCTGCTTGCATAAGCTACCACTGCGACCTGTGCACCATCTCGTTGTGTTACAACGGCACCAAGTCCGTGTGGGCTTGCATCTACAACCAGCTCTGTCGGCTTGGCTTGATCGAAGTAGGACAGGGTAGGTGCGTCTGACATGACGCGCCGCAGTTCGGCGAACGCTTTCTGGTGTCGTTCAGTCCACTCCCAGTTTGCATTCTTTAGCGTCAGTTCACGCAGTGGCTGAGAAAGGTCAGCAAGGTAGGTGACCATTCCCAAAAGACTCTTCAACTCTTGAGGAGACGCTGGTACTCTCACTTGTAGGAAAGCCTCTATTTTCTTAGGGTCTGGAGTAACACCCTTTGCTGAAAAAATTAGCCCGACGAAGGTCACCTCTCGCTGGTGGAAGTGACACTTCTTTTCATTGAGCGTTAGTCCTGATTCCTGAAGTCGATGTAGGACTGCATCTAGAGAGGTGTAATGCTCTTATTTCGTCTTTCCAAAGACCAGAATATCATCATTGACATTTAGGACGTTTCGGATGCCGTTGAGTACTTGGCGAATCTCTACCGGTCTCTTCCAGAATCTTCCGGACGACTCGTGATCGGCAAATGTCAGCAGCACCGCGCAAGGCGCAGGGACAACGTCAACATCTGAGTACGACGCCGCGAGAGCAAAACTCGACACTCACTTCGGATTAAGAATCAACCCAACATTCGCTATTTATCGTCTCCGACAGGCACAACAGAACGTCGGTGAGTCACTCGAAGCTTTCTATGCGCGGCTCCGGCAGCTGTCTCGTCATTGCAACTTCCCAGACGTTGATCTTGAGATAAAGAATCAGATCATCATCGCGACCACATCCACGCGCCTGTGGAAATATGCCATACTGCATTCGCTGGACTTGCCAGATATCCTCAAGCAAGGACGCATGTTCGAGGACGTGGAGCACGATGTGTCTGAAATCGAGCGTAGCGCCGACAACCAGTCCTCGCAGTACAAAGGGATGAGCAGCATCGCGGCAGCAAGCCAAAAAGAAGTGCGAAACCGCCTCCGCGACCAAACTACCAGACACACCGACATCACAGCCCGTCGACAGATTGTCACTACTGCGGTGGCAAATGGCCACATAACGGCGGACGATCAAACTGTCCTGCCTGGGGAAAAACGTGCAAAGCCTGCAACAAGATCGGACACTTTGGCAAGGTTCATCAAACAAGACGGTTCAAACTATCGGCCAAACCCACGAAGACAGCAGTTCAAGCGATGAAGAACACGGTTTTGTAGCAAAAACATTGCCTCCAGCAAACACGTCTCCCAAAGCTGTCATCAGAGTCGACAATGTTCCAATCACCTTCGTGATTGACACGGATGCAACCGTGTCGGTTGTTGCTGAAGATGAGCTCCGGTACTGTCACTTAGATGAGAAACTCGAAAAAACATCCGTAAAGGTGTTTCCATACAGGGCAACGTCTCCGCTGCAACTTTTGGGAAAAGTCTCAGTCAGCATGATGTACAAGGAGAGGTGCAGTCAAGATGACATCTTCGTCACCCCAGGAAGCTGCGCGCCACTCCTAAGCTTCGCAGCAGCATCAAATCTTGGTCTTGTTCGAATCACATACCAAGTCGAAAACTTTCCAAAAGGAAATTCGATCGTGGAATCATTCCCTAACTTGTTCAAAGGAGTCGGCAAACTCAGGGAGCAGCAAATCCACCTCTTTGTGGATGAAACTGTTCCTCGCATCGCTCAACCGCACCGACGCATTCCATTTGCAGTGCGAGCACTTGTGGAGACAGAACTCGACCGTCTCCTGTCAGAGGACATAATCGAGCCAGCAGTCGGACACACACCATGGGTGTCTCCAGTGGTGATTGTACCGAAACCACACCACCCTGATGAGATCCACATGTGCATCGACATGCGCCTTGTGAACACTGCCTTTCAACGAGAGCAACATCTGTGTCCAAAAGTTGATGACATCATCGAAGCTCTCAACGGAGCGGCGATTTTCTCGAACCTTCACCTGAAAAACGGCTATCATCAGCTGGAACTGGACGTGTCTTCGAGACGACTAACAACATTTTCAACGCACACTGGTTTGTTCCGCTACAAACGTCTCAACTTCGGCATCATCAGTGCAGCAGAAATCTTCCAGAATCTTCCGGACCGACTCATGATCTCTACCGGGAGAGACCGGTAGAGATTCGCCAAGTGCATGATCTCTACCGGGAGAGACAGGTAGAGATCATGCACTTCCTCACCGGAGTAATGAAGGAGGAGCGCTTTCTTGCGTACGTCCGACGTAATGTTGTACGCAACGAGAAATTTCTCGAACCTGTGCACCCAGTTGGCCCACTCAAGGCCTATGTTGTTGGCATCCGTCACTTGGATGTTGAAACTCAGAAACGGGGGCAGCGTGTGTGCCATGTTGATCCGTTCCGTTGATTGCTGTGGCGGTGCTCGCCGATGATTTCGTGGTGCACGGGTTCTAGGGGTCTTCCGTTACCACGAACGGCACTTCTGACACCATTGTGGTGTTGGAGTATTTGAGGATTGCTTGGATTGAGAATTGCAGCGTGGTTATTCACGTTCGTTTAATCCGCCATTTTCTAATACACCAATGTTGCCAACCTGTATAGTCGATTTCACTAAATCAAGGACACTACAGAGTTGTCCAACGGTTGCCTCAGTGTGACAAAGCATTTACCCAAATAGATTCGGCGAGTCATATCATGTGTAAACACAGGTAGAACAACCCTGAATGCAACTTGATTGTCGAAGGGCAAGCTACATAACATTTACTCTCTAGAGAGATTATGTAATTTTTGGAACACGGCGTGCGGCGTGTATGTTGTGCATCTAACCATTTTTGTATTGTGTCGCTACTCTGGCAGCTATATATGCCATAAAAAGGGGCTCTAGTGCATACCTCCATATAGTATGTTGCAACATAAAATTAATAGCAGGTGCTCAGCCTTTAGCACGTGCTCATTGCCTTCCGGTGTATTTGGCTGCGCGTGCGCCAACGTGCAAATTTCGCGTTGGAGGCGACGCACTTAATGCTGACCTGTGTTGCAACTAACTATATCAACGCACTTTATTTTATTCTATAGCCTTAAAATCAATCATTTATCATAATTGTGCTGCATCTATGTTTGCAAAGCGGGATGTTCTGTGCCTCACCGAGCGTCTCGTGTATCTGCTCCAAATAAGAAGGCATAAGTATCACACAAAAACAGTTTTTTTTTTTTTTGTATCTGTGTGTCTAAACGTGTTCTGGTTTGCTCAGTGCATGTGTACGCAGTAGCGCGTGTATTTTGGCTTTGTTTCTCACTCACAGCTGGTGTAAAGCTACAGAACGTTGCTTTTTTTTTTTTTTTGTTCATTGTCCTATACCTTTCGCATTAGGCAGAGCAATGAATCATGTTAAAGCCGGCCTCTCAGGGTTTTGACTTCAATTTCGACGTATAAAAACAACACGTGGATAGGTCACGAAACTGTAGTGGAACCTTTAAACTCTAAACGACTAGATAAGAGTAATACTAGTTCAAATATCGGGGTCTGCACAAGTTTTGGATATCCGAACAGCCGACGTTTGCAGCGTAGTGATAGTAACGACCTGTATCTAGGTGCAATCAACAGGACGTCTTTCTTTATTTTATTCATTCTTCTTTTCAATATAAAGAAGGCGTCTTGGACCATTCAAGCGTCGTATGATCGTTAAAAGGTGAGTAACTTATTTTTCAAGCTTTTGCGATCAGTTCGTTGTTCACAGCCAAGGAAAGGAGCGGTATTGAAACCTTTTTTTATATCACTTGCCAAACTTTTTTATTAACTGATAAAATAAATAAAAAGTAAAAAAGTGATTAATATTGACTTATTTGAGAGTTCAGAGCTGTCACATAAACTAAGCGCCCCACAGAATACCCTGCAATACACTCAAAATTCTAAAAAAAAAAAAAAAAAACAGGGAAGAAAATTGGTGGTTGAGGCAAATTTCTAGAAACCACAGGGCTGATTACCTTCGAATGCGATGTCATTTATCGTTTCACACCGTTAAATTTAGCGGGGACACTAAATTGGTGCATATGTCGTGACGCAATTTTTTTTTTTTTTTTTAGCGAGGAAACTCCTTTTTAAATTTAGCGTCGTCGTCCTGGAGGGCGCTTAATCCTTGGCGTTCTTGAGATCACCCTATAGGTCGTCCTTGATGCCGCCCTAGACGTAGTTCTCAACGCCGTCCTCTAGGGTGTCGTCCTAGACGCCGTCCGTCGAGGGCGACGTCCTAGAGACGACGTCAAAGACGACGTCTAGGGCAAACTCCTGGACGACCTTAAGGACGACGTCGAGGATGACGTCAAGAGGATATTAGAAGAGGGTGCGAACAGGAAAGAGTGCGTACTGCCTCTGCGCATACGTGCGCCGCAATGGGGTGAACGCACAGTGAGCTGAAATGGTCTACTGCGCATACCTGCTGCGCATAAGGAGGCCAAAATATTCATTGCTGAAAATCTTGAGTAGTAGCTTTATAATGCTATCAAATTAAAGGTGCACTATTTACATTAGGGTGCAATGCTTTGTCGTGCTACTTCCATACAATAATTAATTCCCTCAAACGAGAGTAGATTTTGTACTGTACAATTTACAGGGTGCGGCCGTAAAAACTTTCGCATTTGGCACGCCTAGCGAAAATCGAATTTAAAACGTACATACCTGAAATTGGGCACAGGACCGTCGTTCATTCCAAAGAGTTTTAGCATATTTCTTGAGAAGTCAACGCAGGAGCATGGAATTATTAGAAAGGTAACATAAATGGCAGACACGCATTTCCTATAGCCTATACCCACCCGTTCGCCGTTTGCAATCTGGTTCGCGACGCCGCTCCCAGGTGGCGCACTGAACGCAAAAACGCGGGAAACACCGCACGAAAGGCTGGCGTCGGGCAAGATAATCACGATAAAAAGTGATTTTAACGAAATATATTAACGATTATGCCATTTTACTTGAAATTTAGAAACTGGCGGCCACCCTTGTTTAATGTAAATATATCCTAAAGCAGACGAACGTGTGTCTTCCTTTGTCGTCTGCTTATCTGCTGACGGGTCCGTTCCTGGTGAAAGCTCAACTCTGAAATCAAGAGTGCCACTGGTGAGGCATCTTGATTGCTCCTATTTATTGTTTTTGTTGCACTATCTGCTGCAGTTTTACCAAAATATTTTCCGCGCCGCCCTGCGATGCCGCAATACTTGGCAAATGAGTGTACCCAGGCGGTGAAGTGGTACCTGGAGCGGAAGTCTGTGGCCACAGTACAACAAAAATTTCGCACTGCATTTCATAAATGCCCGCCTTCACGACCGACAGTTTTGACTTCGGCGGATCGTTTTGCGAGCGAAAACTTTAAAAAGAAGAACCTGGTCAGTGAACACGAGAGCCTGCTGAAAAATGAGGAACTCTTGAAGTGGTGCTTGCTGTCTTCAAGGACGACCTGCCATTGTCAACAAGACTAGCAGCCAGGTTGTTTGGAATTTCGGAAAAAAAGCCTACGACGGATTCTGCGTAAAAATAATTTGCACCCGTACAGGATGCAAGTTGTCCAAGCCCTGCACGACGGCGACAACATCCGACGTTTAGAATTTTGCAAGGCGGAGTTGTGGCACCTGCAATTTCTTTTTATTTAGTGACGAAGCAAACTTTCACCTTGGTGGACGTGTGAACTGCCAGAACAACAGGATACGGGCTTGCAATAACCCTCATGCCGTAGACGAACGGCCTCTCCATTCACCGAAGGTGACAGTGTGGAGTGGGATTTGGCGTGAAGGCATGGTAGGCCTCTTTTATTCAAAGACACCGTTAACGCAAATGCCTATTTGGACATGTTGAAAACGGAAATGCTCCCTGAGCTTGACAGGTACCACATGACTAAAGAAAACGGTATATTCATGCAGGATGGGGCAGCTCCCCATTACGCAAAAAGTGTGAGGGCATGGCTCAATAACACGTTCTCTCGGCGGTTGATGGGTCGGGGATCAAACTATATGGACTGGCCTCCACGATCCCCCGACCTAAATATGTGCGACTTTTTAGTATGGGGATTTATGAAAGGACTTGTCTACAAGAAGAGGATCCCTAACACGGAAGAGCTGAAGCGAAGCTCGACTTCGGCTTCGCGTGTCTGTGAACGGCGGGCACATCGAATCGGCCGAACCCTACTCGTTTAACGGGCCGCTTCAGCGTCAACATTAGTTCAAATCGCCGAGTCAGAAGAGGCGTATCAGAAGATGTATTTTTCCAGAGTAAACAATTGAATGAACGCACAACTTCCACTTCCTGACGGAATTTAATCAATTAGTTTCCCTCTTTGTCTCTCGTGATGCTTGCAGCAAGCGGAGAGCAAAGTACAGGCTGCTGATAGAGGTACCAATGGGAAACCAGCAAAAAGACGACTATCTCTCTCAAATACCAGTCATTTGATCACCTACCCGCCGAAATGACTCTAGCGCCGTAAAGTTTGCTCCATTTATTATGATTTCTTTTCTTTTTTTACAAATGTGACTTGCGAAATGTGTGTTAATTGTAACCAAACTGTATGGAAAAAATATTACTTTATGAGTTACAGTGGCCCTGTAAAACTCAGAATGAAATGATAACTCAAAACGAACTTGTCTGTGACGGTAGCAGCACCAGTTGCTATTCCAGGCTGTTAATAAATAATCTCGTCACATCATGGTGTCTTCTTGCTTTCATGACGATCTGTGAAAACTTGATTGCAACAGGTAATTTCAACAATTGTTCGTATACATTTCCTTAAAATCACTTTTCATCGCGATTATCTTGCCCGACGCCAGCCTTTAGTGCGGCGTTTCCCGTGTTTTTGCGTTTAGTGCGCCACCTGGGAGCGGCGTCCCAGATTACAGACTGCGAACGGGCGGATATAGGCAAATGTACGTCTGCCATTTTTGTTATCTTCCTAATAATTCGCTACTCGCGAGTTGACGTCTGAAAAAGATAGGCAAGCAACTTTGGAATAAACGACGCTCGTCCCAAACACGTTTAACATTAAAAAACATTTTAGCCCGATAATATATAACCAAGAATACGAGTTTACTCTATAGAATTTCACAGTTAAAGAATATATAAAACGTCAATTTATTAAATAATGCTGGTTCTACTTTTGTGCCGTGTCAGTGATTTTCGTGATGAATATCTATTGCTCTCAATAACTGTCCGCTATTTTAGGTTCCAATATGAAATCACAAAAGGCGAATACAGCCCACGTTTGCAGAACTGAGGTAGGCCAAGGTCCTAGCACCTTCTCTAGCAAAAATCTGCAGTCTCAAGTACCATGAGTCCTAAATTGAGCTCTCTTCGACATTTTTCAAATCTCGGGCATTTTAGAGGGAGATTAGTTCTATCTTCGACCGACTGTCCAGATGCGCATTCTGGAGAATCCGCAGGATGCATACTGTGCAAAAAGCTAGCGGTATAAGCGACATTAGGACGAAGTCTGTGCAGTAGTGCTCTACGCTGCGTGTGAGAGAAATGTGAACGCAATATTTTATCGGAGGGTTGACTTCGTAGATAATGAAGCGTTAAAAGTCCGTCAAGCACTTTTGGCGTACTGCCGTCCTTAAGGGGAAGCTGAAGAGGTTCCTAAAGAAAATGAGTTTGAGGTGAATTCTGGAGAATTTTTATCCAGTAAATCTGAATATCACCCTCGCGTTCCTCAAAAACGAAACGAAACGCGAGAAAACACGAAAAACCTCCGACCAGATGTTATGGCACACATCTTTCGACCACCAAGCTCGTGTTGCTCGTGTGGGCAGCCCGTGTAATTGCGAGGTTGCCAAGTATGTTCACCGCACTGATACCAATCGTGACGCCTTTTTTTTTTTTTTTTTTTTTTTACCTTTGCAAAAATAGCAAGAGTGCTTGTGAATAGCTTTTATAGGCGCTGAATATGCGCGAGAGCGGAGGTTCCGAAAACTCGTATTGCGACGTCAAGCTACGGGAAGGTGTGGCTTTAGCGGTACTTTGAAAGTTACTTTCTGCAGCCTGCGTGCACAAAATTGAAAAATAATCTTAATAGTTGTGATCCCGGAGGCCAAATGAAGATGACGTGAGTGTTTTCTCTCATATACAAAACCCTTTCAATTTTCCTTTAATATCTCCCCAGTGTCTCCACGGGAAAGGGAATACGTTGATATTGCCTGTCCCGGTGTGCCTTCTTGGTGAGGCAGTCTGCCGCGTCGTTGCCCGTGAAGTCGCAGTGTCCTGGAACCCACTAAACTAAAATGTCCTCTCCCGCCTTCATTGCCGCCGTCGTTTCAATCTGAACTTTGTGAATGTAACCGCCGTGGGCGCTTTTACAGTTCATTGATTGCTTGAATGTGAGGGCCACTTCAGAGTCACTGCAAATGACTCATGTTTTTATCGTGCTTGCATGTCGAATAAATTGTGACTCTGACGGAATGGCATATGTAACTCAGCTGTTGTGAAGGATGATTGATATGATAGCTGGAAGGAGTGATGTGTGTCTTAAGATGGTATAACCAATGCAGAAGCTGATCCTTGATCTTCGATAGGTCCGTCTGTTTACACTTGAGTGAAACAGGGGTACTGATTATACCCAGGCAGCACAAGACGTCGAGATAACGTCGAAATAAAGTCCTAGACGTTGGGCGACGTCAAAGTCCGTAACAAAATTTTTATCGACGGCATTGGTACGTCCACATGAGAGGTTCCGTCAACGTCAAACACGCGACGTAGTGACAACGTCATGAGCTTCACCTCGACGTCCTCAACAATAATCGATGTCTGTTCGACGTCTTTTATGAGTTGTTTTATACGTCAACCACGAGACGTCATAACAATGTCCCGAGCAACACCTTGGTGTCTTCAACATTAATCGACGTCAGTTCTACGTTTTCTCCGGGAAGTTATGTGAACGTAGACCACGAGACGTCCCAACAATGTCCTGAGCAACACTTTGACGTCATCGACATTATTCGAGTTCAGTTCTACGTTTTTTCGGGAGGTTCTTCGAACGTTGAGCGCGAGACGTCCCCGCCATGTGTGAGCAACACCTTGGCGTCATTGGCAATGATAGACGTCAGTTTTACGTTTTACCTGGGAAGATCTTTGAACGTAGAGCAGGAGACGTCCCAACAATGTCCTCAGCAACACCTTGATGTCTTCGACATTATTCGACGTCATTTCTACGTCTTTTTCGGGGGGTTCTTCGAACGTTTAATGCGAGACATCCCAGGAATGTCTGAGCAGCTCCTTGACGTCATTGGCATTAATAGACGTCAGTTCTACGTTTATTTTTTTTTATTTTTGGGGGGGAGGTTCTTTGAACGTTGAGCGCGAGACGTCCCAACAATGTCTGAGCCAACACCATGATCACCCCGAAGAAGCGCCTTAGAGAGCCCAGGGTGCTGTCATATCACCTTTAAAGCTTCTCGTCAGTGCCAGCATTTTTGATACTGTGCATGCAATCCACCTTTCAAGCTGGCCTGAGCTGCATAAATATCTTCCAATATTATCATTCTCGTGATTGATGTTTTAGCAGGAATTGCTTAAAAAGCCGAGAATTCACAACAACAAAAAACAGGATTTAGCTCGGAGACAGCGGAGCTGTTTATAGCAATTTTAGTGTTCCTAACCTAATATCAGCGTCTTTGAAGCTCTAAGAAATTATAATATTATAAGAGATTTCTGCAGCTGAGCCAGGTTTAAGGGTGGACGGAATGCACAGTATGGAAAACGCTGCCATTGACGAGAAATATTAAAAGGGATATGACAGGTCCTTGGCCACTATAGGACGCTTGTTTAGGGTGACTACGAATTACATCCAAAAATGTGTGACCATGGAAGTGGCCGAAATCACCGACCACGAGTAAGCTGAAGGAACACCGTTCCCATGAATTCTGGAGTGCGGGCTGGGGCGCTTGGGGGATTTAGCAAATGGTCTATTCCGTCCGGTGGCATCAATTTCCGGTCCGATCTTCAGAGGCTTTTTTTCTACAGGGTCGTTTTACTACCTTCAGCGCCGATCATATTTTGTTTCACATCGTGTTGAACCACAACGCAAGTTTGGGGCCTTCTACAGCCAACCAAGCGCCAGTCCAGAGATGTCGTCAAGCACTGATACAGATTCGAGGAGCCAATAACCGACGCCACTTCTGAACTTGCGCTTGATTGGCTGTGGAGGCCCCTAGGCTTCAGCTGCGGTTCGAAACCGCATAAAACGAAGTAGACAACAACACTTTTCTTTTGTTTTCACGGGTCGTTACAAACCAATATTTCGTTCATACTGAACGTCTGTACCTTCTGAGTGGCATTGGCGATCGTTAAGGGATCCCTTTTTGTTCCGCGTCTGTAAGCTCACTATTTTTCTTTTTGCTTGCCACTTTGCTTTTCGGATAGCGGCACGTTGACAATCGCCTAATCCACGTTTTTTTGTTAAATTAAATTCTTAAATTACATTCAAACACAAACCTTACGACCTCTCAGTTTACGACTGCCAAAAATTGTGTCCCGCTTGGCACATGTGCATGCATCATTTGTTTCACAGAAAATTGTATGTTTCAACAAAGCGTTGTACGCAGCCTACTTCAGAGCACGGCCCTGCCTAGAGAGAACACATATGGCAATCATTCTCAAAAGCCACTTGCTGCGTGGAACGTCTATGGTGGGAAGAGCCACAAACACAGGGATTTTGCGGATTGCCTCTCGACTGGTTCTGCTGAGCTGAGGGCGTGCACATGCAAGCAGATAACGCAGTTACGTACCGCTTTTTTTTTTAAGTTGATTGGATTAGCTTATTTATAGCCTTCGAGTCATCCACCTGCAAAGGGGAATACATAAAATTGTATTCTCTGTGATACTGATTCTATATATCGAATAGTAAGAAATTTCAGTGTAAATATTGTTGAAAGATATCGCGATTACGTAGTACATTTCTAAGCATTCGAAGCGTGAATGTTTTAATAAATTTCTTTTTTTTTACTGGAAAATTTTATTTTTGACCTACATTATCATCATCATCATCATTGTCGTCGTTATCATTATCATCATCATCATGACCTGAAATTTCAGAGCCCTGGCCAGCATTAGCCCAGGGCCCCGAAATATTTTAATCCGGCCCTGGAGAAACTTGGGCACGCGGCATTCGAACCAGGGATAATGGGGTTACTGGTGTTTGCAGTGTGACCCCGGTTTAAAGCTGAGGTCACACTGCTCACACATGATACATAAGAGCTCGTTACAAGAACTTCTTGCCATGCAGCATTCCAAGCAAAAACCTCGCACTGACTCGCGTGCGAATCTGTATGCAGCCTGTTTTTTTTTTATTTTTTTTTTATGATATATAAGCAGCAGGTTTGTAATGCACCTAGGTACAAGTAACTGGAAATCGGTGTCTAGGTACTTTTGTTGTACCTGAGGTACAAAACCTAGGTACTTTCATTTCTAGGTATTTGTATCTGTGTCTTAGGTACATTTTCAGGAACTTGGAACTAAGTAAAGTTACTTTTAACAGGTACTTTTCTATTCACTTCGTCAAAGTTGTAGAATCTATAAATCTTGAAGTATTAACACACTACCATGTGCCGTCATTAACGTTAAGTTGGGTACAACTTGAGGGGCACTGATTTGATAGAACGACGTTTTAGCGAACGAAGCCCCGCCCATGATGTTTCGTCGAACGACACTTTAACGAATAGCGGTGTTCATTTCAGCGAATAATGGATTAGTGATGCCGTTCTAGCGACACTATTATCGAATCGCTTTGGAACTCCGTTTATAGAAAATAGCAAACTGCATCCTTTATCCCAAAAGCAAAATTCACTTCATAGCGTGTCTGAAGCTCCTCTGACAGCAATACAGGAGGAGATAACTTGAAAGATGTGCACAGTTTCTGTTTCTTGTACCTTGTCCTGGTGGTGGCTCTCTTGAGACATAAATACAATAAAAGACACAATTGAAAAAATATAGTTACATTGGTAAAGCAATGTAACATCGCGTATATATTCCAGTTTCCACTCGATAAATCGGCCCCACATTTTGTAGTTATCAAAACTGAAGCTGTTCCGAAAGAAAATAAGCTTATTTTTTTCGAAATTAAGAAAAGAAAAAAAAAAATGAACGCCGTTTACAACTCCCTGTAACGCCGAATTAGGGCGCAGCTCTTGAGGAGGAGGAGGGGAGGGTACTGAGGGGAGGGTATACCCCTTTTCCCTCCTCCTCACCTCGTCATCCTGCCTGCTAGTCCGCCACGGGGGCCACGTGGTTTCACGGTTACGCCGACGGCGACGGCGACGCCGCTCAAGCCGGAAACAAGAGCTGCGCCCTAAAAACAAAGGAAGCTTGAAGTCTTTGTTCGTCGTCGCAAAGGTTAGGTCCATACGCACTCGAGTCATGCGTTTCTTCATGCGGCCGACGTCTTCTGGGCCCGTCGACGTACGCACGGACTCTGAGGGCAAGAACACAAAGAAGCGAGTTTCGGCGGTTTCAGGGTGACATGGTAAACAGTGGAAGCCGTGGCCTCGTTCAACCATTTGGAGCGTGGGGATAAGGCACATCAGGACTCAAACTTGAATGTGGACATCGCATTGACGCCAATAAAGTATGTTTATCGAACTCGTTTTTGTGTGTATCCTTAGTATACAAAGTTTGACTTCTAATATATTTTAAGAAATTTGAAGGAAATAAGTAAACTACCTTTGAAGTAACTGTACCTTACCTACGTGCATATTTAAGCGAGTACCAAAGTACGTACCTATGTACCTTTTCCTATGAGGAATTGTAACTCTATCTTAGGTATATTTTTAAGTAACTTTTATAACACTTTTAAGCAGCGTGACACCAGCTTTAGGAAAGAATTTGCGCAGCGTCCCCATCTTTTTTCAAAGTTTTTGAAACATTATACCACTTTTTTTCAGCACAATTTAAAAATTAAATGCCCGTATATATATCAAAATGGGTCAGCTTACTTAATTGGCCCACCCCACTGCTAATGCATCGTATAAAAGAATGTCTGCGGACAATATATGCGTTTTCCTTCCTTGTATGACAGTTCAGCTACATTAGTCTGTGATGGTCATGCACCAAATCTTTAGACATGCTTCTATCATGTATGAAGCAAGCAGGCTTCGAGCAGGCTTGTGGTATGTTCTTAGATCAGTGGTTCTGAAGCCTTGATGTTTCGTGGATCCTTTGCGGATCGGAGGAGATGATGGAGGACCCCGCTTGTGGTGAGGGGAAAGGAAATATATAGGTTAATTATGATAGCGATTTATTAAATGGATATAACTAATGGCTAGTGTGAAGTAGACTTCGGTTATTAACATATACACAAGCAAACCCACCCAAAAATTGGAACGTTTCTTCTCAATCCGAAAAAAAGATAATTGTTATTGCCGGGCTTGACTGGTGAGTCTGGGCTTCGCGGACCCCTAGAATACCTTCGCGGACCCCAAAAGGTCCGCGGACCCCGATTTGAAAACCACTGCCTTAGATGATTCTATAATCGGCACACGAGCCGCATCACTAACCAACCTTACGTTTCTTATCGTCAACTACCGAAGTATAAAAAAAAAAATCGGACGATCTTTCTGGTCTTGTCGCGGTCACCACACCCGATGTCTATCGGAACAGAAGACGGTACCCAAGTACCTGAAGTGCAAAAAGTCAAAATCCTAATAATGTACATCCATCGCGACGGAGGAAACAAGACCATGCTAGAAACTCTCCTTAGCAGAATCAGCAACGCACATAGAATGATCAGAAGAATCGCAAACAAGCACGCAGGGATGAAGGAGGAAATTTTGTTGAAACTCGTGCATGCATTCGTCATCTCGCACTTAATATACTTGACTGCATTAGCTAAATGAAAAAAAAAACGAACTGGAAAGACTAAACGCCAAAGTACGAGCAATATGTAGATCAACATTAGGAATACCCAAAACTACGAGTAACGAAGCACTGAACCGCCTAGGAATACACAACCGTGTGGAGGAAATAATTGAGGCACAGAAGCAAGCTCAAAACAACAGGCTAGCATGGACCAAAACCGGAAGGGATATTTTAAAAAAACTAGGACTAACAGCTAAATATGGTCAATGCGACAGAGAGACGCTGCCGAAAAGTGCATATGAGAGAATAAAGATCTACCAATCCCAAAGAACATGGACCCGAATCATGACGAGGAACGAAGAAAAGCTAGAGCCAGAGCTCTGCTAAAGACCTACGGTAAAAGAAAATATGTACTTTTTGTAGATGCTGCTTGTTACGACAATAAAAAGCTCGGACACAAAGTAGCAGTAGCAATAGATACAGAAAGCAACGCTATAAGTGCCATTAGTATTAGAAACGCCTCGATAGAAGAAGCAGAGGAGATGGGCATCGCCATAGCAGCGAACTGCAAAAACTGCAGCCACATCTTCTGCAACTCTAAAACGGCTATCAGCAACTATATCAAAAACTACGTACACAAAAGAACGACTAAGATACTTAGAAAAACCAGCGAAAACTCAGAACAAATAACCATACTTCGGTTCCCAGCACACATTGATCTAAGCGAGGACGAAGACCTGCCTAAGCTTAACGTACGCGCAGACGAAACCGCGAGAAAACTAAGCCGCGGAATAAGTCAGGCGCCTACAGAGGAAGAGAAAGAAGAAAGCGAAACTCCACAAACTTTTCAAGAAATTACTATAGGTTTCAAATTAAACAGGAGGGTCTACGTTCCACCACATAAAAATTTCAGTAGAAGAAAAGGCGTTTTACTCAGAATGTTACAGACTAAAACAATCCCAACACCCAAAATGGTGAACATAATGAGACCAGAGTTTCAAAAAGAACCTATATGCAACGTATGCAAAGAGAAAGTAGGAACTTTCAAACATATAATGTTCTAATGTATAAAATCCAGGAAACAATATCCGCTGACCCCTGAGGAGGAGGTGCTGGCTGCCTTGGCCCAACCAAACGAGCGAGCCCAAAAGTGGGCCATCCAGTATGCGGCTGACACCCTTTCCCAGCAAGGCCTGGACGGGGGTCAGCCGCCCATGCACTCTATAAGTGCAATAACTGGTTTTCAATTAAGTCTTTCTTCCTTCCGGACACGTCGCAATCGCGGGTTCCGCCGGCCCAGCGAGCGAAAATGACAAATTTTATAGGAGGTACATTCCGTATAGTGCGAGGCAATACTAAATTTCAGGACGGGTGGACTCCACGCCCTTAAATACGCGATTTGGATGCAGCTCGTCGCAGAGCTGAACTCCGACGGCCCTCCCGTAAAAAAGGGGACACGTTGATAAAAGTTTCCTAGAGCTCCAACGTGAATCTAATTGATTTGCAGTGAAGAAAAACTTAAAAATTTGTGTTGTTTGCAGTGATCTGTGATAAAATAATCAATGCCACATTCACTCGGAGTGTTAAGTCGTCTGCTACGATCGGCGGCAAATATGGAGCCAACAACAAAGATGTCAAGGTTCGATCCGCGAGTGTCGGCAGCCCAGCGCGAGGCACTATTGAATTTTATGGCAGAACATCCCCAAATCGCGCTGGGAGCCGCTGATCTCGCGCCGACGGCCACACAGTTGAATAAAGATAAGCTCTGGGCTGAGCTCGTCGCCGAGCTCAACGCCATCGGACCTGCAGTCAAAGACAGGAGAAGGTGGCAGCACTATTGGACTGATGTGCGCACCGCCAAAAAGAAAACCGATGAGTTCGCCATGAACAGCGGGTGAGTGTTTCCGGCTTTCGATATTAGATGTATGGCTCGCGAATATGACGTATTCCGCGGCGTTGGAGGTTATCTATTGCATATGACAAGTGTCATGTTTACGGTCTGAAGACTGAGGTTAGCATTTCAAATAAACCGCCAAGGGAGATGAGTAAGCTACGTCTGTAAACTTTAATTCAATCCATACTTTCGACCAAGAAAAAAAATAAAAACTCATATTGCGACGTTTTCTTTCAGAGGGGCGGGCGGAAACGGAGTACCTGGCGAGGCCGGGAGAATAATTGCCATTATCGGCCCCGAAGCCGTGGAGGGATGCGGGCACCGGCGGTGCCGAGGACACAGGTAAGGAGCTCTTTTTCTTTTGCCATAGACCTTCAGACATGTTGTGCAGAACAATTTATTTAGCTGTCTGCAGATTTTGTGAAACCAAAACTTTTATCGAGTTGTAATTTCTCAATTCGGTAATTTTAGACAACTTTTTATCTATTCACCTTTTACCTGATGATTACCGATTACTTGATGGGAATGTACCAGTTGCAGCATGCTGCTAAAAGGTACTCGGTAGAACACGTGAGCATATCTGGCAAAGATTGCAGCATAAATACTGTACTTAAAGAGGCTGCATTTAAAGTTTTTTTTTATAAACCGTGAGGCCTCATCGCACATGCCGACATGATTAGAGTGTTCATCTGGGTGCTTCTGTTCAGTTATGGGGCCCAAATGTACTTGCAGCACATGTGTTCTACTCGTCTTCGCCTCAAAATGTCATAATCTGTGCAACCACAGTGATTGTAATTGTTCTTAGCAGTTGTCGACAATGATAAGTATGGTTAGTGAATACATTGTTAAATCACTATAATGTCTGTTGTAACACGATGAACAGTAGCCCTCTCAGAGTGTGTTCAGGTACATTAAGCCTCTCTACAGAGCGCCAGTTGGATGAAGTCCTCGGAAGACAGCTGCAGCCACTTTACGTGAATTACAGAAGTTTGCATGTGATCATAGATTGCATAGATTTCTGTAGGGTTCTAGGGATACCAGACATACTGCTTGACTTCCTTGTCTCTTCTATTGTTCAATACTGCTTCATGATAGTGAGATTAACCAGAACCCCGACACTTTCAGGCTGTACCATCGCCAGCTACGGCAGGCGGCAATGTATTCGTTGGAAAGGTTTCAGGAACCAGTGGCACCAATAAGTGTCCCTTACAGCATGCGTTGATATTTGTGTTTTAGTTCACGTATATCCTGCCTATATAAACAAATACAAAGAAAGTCCAGAAACAAGACGAATGCGAGGCTTTAGGCAGATGAGGAACCTGGTGTCCGACACATGTGTCCACAAAACCACTCCATACTATAAAAGTAGTTGTTAGTGAGGGGGAAGGGGGGGAGGGTTTTATTGCGTTATCATTGTTTGCAAACAAAAATTTCTCCGAGTGCAGCTTGTGTCTTTTCTGCATGCGCTTTCGATATGGACCAGTTTGCTGTCTTCATAATGCATGGACTGCCCAAGAGATGTCATAGCACACTCGTCGCTGCCGGCTGCAGTTCCTGCCTTTTCTATTGTCCTTCCCAACTTGGTTCAATATCACCTTTGTGTTTATCTCAGAGCCAGACGCCCAGCCGCCCCCACCCCCGGTGTCCCCAAGCAGAGCGGCATTCTGTTGGCACAGTGGCCGAGGAACTCATTAGATGCCAGCAGCGATTAGTGGAGCTGGCCGTGGCTAGGCTTGCTGCCCTTGAGCAGGTACTCGTATAAGACAAATTTCTGAATGCCCTAGGAAGTTTTTTGATGGGTTGGCGACTGGTATTGGTGCACATGCCTTTGTCCTTGTTACCAAAGACAAGAAAACTGCCACATCAGGCACTGCATGCATTTGAAGCGTTTTATGACCAAGTAGTAGTTTGCTCACTACAATGATAGTTAAGAAAAAGGAAAAAGTATGATTCTGAAACATTCAGTGTTTCCAGTATGTGTGAGGACAGTGAAGAGTACACAATGGCACAATTTACAAAACTCGTTGAAAAGTCCCCCCTCCCCCAGCCATCTGCAGGATTTAGTAAGAGTTATTAGAAAAAACCGTGTTGTCATATATACCATGATATGTTTCAGAATCATCAGGTGGTGATCTGCATAAAGGTCAGAGTACAACAGGGCACACGTATGTACACACATAACAAAAAAATGCATATATATAACCCTTGGAGCATTAATCGTTTGTAATTTCCACTCTACTTCCCCTTCAGACAAGGAACAAGATATATTTATATAAAAACATATATTCACAACTTCTTTCATGTAACCTAATTAAGTGATATTTCCTAGCGCTTATTTAGACATCGTGGTAGAAGTTGCTGTCTCCCCTTCTGAGGAGCATGGTGTACTCTCAGTGCCAATATTTTAGTTTTCTTGAGATTCTAGCCCACAGTATCATTCCTATCTTGTAATATGTAGATGGCTTGAAATACAACGCCAACTGAAGTATGTTTCTGTCATTGGAAACAGTCAGCGTAAGGCATTACTTGGCTTCAGAGTATGGCAAAAATACAGTGAACCCTGGTTATTCTATATGGGTGACCTGAAGTGGGAATGGTCATCTTTCGAAACTTTTGCCATTCCAGCACACCTCGGCTATCCGGCAGCTGACACTGGTGCTGCTGCTGCTGGTCCTGATAACCTCCGCCACCCGGCAGCCATGCCTGCCCCTGCCCTGCAGGCCCCTCACTACGCCGCCTCTCGACTAAGCTTTTCTTTTATTTATTATCTTTAAATATATTTTGTGCACCAAGACGTAGCCTTCATGGGTTTTTTTCCTTCTAATGTACATGATATTTCAATCACAAGAAGTGCATTTCTTTTTGCAGACCAATGTAAATATTTATGTCATAAGATGGTGATTGTTACAATAATGGAATGGTTATAAACTTCTCGTTTACAAAATGGAGACATTTTATTTTTGTTCTCACAGTGCATGATGGGTACTTTCATAAGGCAACTCTGGGCCCTAAAATATGTCCACAAGGTTGTAGCATCCCCCTTTATTATACACGTTTGCAAGTTCGGACTCAGAGTGCTGCCATTTTGCTTGGCTGGGGTGCGTTTGGACGCATCATAATCTAATTACGAAGCCTTGCTAAGGCGTCGTAATCGGATTAGGGTCACGCCCAAGCGCACCTCGGTGAGCAAGATGGCGGCGCCGTAAGAACGGACTTGCATGCGTGAATACAGCGGGATGTATTTTCTTATGTGAAAGAGGCTGGTATAGTACTGGTGACACAAGCAAAATTGACGGCACCTATCGGCTAGAATAATAGATTGTAGAGACAGGTTCGCTCACCAACCATTTCAAGCGAATATAATATTAACAGCGCCTGGCGGTCTAAAGACGAAGCCGTTAAAGTGGGTTCAAAAACATGTGATGAAAATCGCCAATAATTCGACATAGATTTTTTTTTAAGAAACACAAGTAGCAATCAGCGGTTCCTCATTCCTGGCCACCGGTTGAATATGTCCACCTTTCGTAGCAACAAGCCAAAAACCACTTATTTTACTAAGTGTTGTGGCTATATACACACAGGTGCAGCATCGGTTGACGGCCACGGGCTTCGGTGTTCGAATTTTATTCGAACCCAATAGTACAGTGAAAAATCTAAAAAAATTCACACTTGCTAGCAAGAGCTTTGCCTGTTGGCATCCGCTAGATATGGCAAGGGTACATGAGCTTTCTCACTCAGATAAGTTGAGACCAAAGTTAATCACCCCCAGCCGCTGTGCGCCACCTCAAAGATGCAACATAGTGGGCACTATTACTTTGAATGACACTACTTGTTCTTTCTTGCAAACATTCTTTGCAGTCCTGTCATTACTGTGTCAGGGACCTTCATCAGCTGATCCCTAGAAAAACGCTGCAAGTGCCGCAACAGACATCAACAGCAATGCAAGTTTCCATGCTATCTAGGACCCTCTAGAGCTTGCGACCAGAACATTAAACACAAGTTGGAAGCACTACACGTGTCCATGCAATCCAGACATGTGGAGCTTGCATCCAAAACAATAAATACAATTCAAAAGTACTACACGTGCACTTGCATCCAGGCCTGTGGAGTTTGCACCCAAAGCATTGGACAGAATTCAAAAGCGCTACACGTGCGCATGCAATCCTGACCTCCGGAGCTTGCACACAAAACCATGAATACAAGTCAAAAGCACTTCAGGCTTACACACAAGTTAGACCTGAGGAGTTTGTGCCCAAAACATTGAACACAAGTAAAAATACTACAGGTGCCCCATGCAATCTACACCTGTGGATCATGCACCCAAAACATTGAACACAAGTAAAAAGTACTACATGTTCCCCGTACAATCCAGACCTGTGAAGCATGCACCCAAAACATAAAAAAGAAGTACAAAAACACTACACGTACCCCTTGCAATCCAGACCTGTGGAGTTTGTGCCCGAAGCATTGAACAGAATTCAAAAGCACTACACGTGCACATGTATCCAAGCCTGTGGTGCTTACACCCGAAACGTTAAAACACCTTCCCTACGCACGCACACAGAGTCCAAACTGGCTCTTTCCGGCACAACATCCACAGCACTGCACACACTAACACAGACTCCAAAATGGCACCGGCGCATCCACAGCACATTGCGCAGACACAGAGTCCCAAATAGCTCCGGCACAGCACACAGACACAGAGTCCAAAATAGCTCCGGCATAACACCCACCGCACTGTACACATCCGCAAAGATAGTACAAGATGACTCGAGCACATCCACATCACTGTACACATGCGCACACAAAGTCCAAAATGGCTTCGGCACAACATCCACCCTACTGTACAAACCACGCACGCACAATTCAGAGTGGCCCCGGCGACGAGTGGCGGTGCATCAACGGTGCTGGCGGCGACGACGGATGCGACGCAGTCGGTCACGGACGCGTTGCAGGTGGGTTATGCTCGGCAGAAGCAAAGGCGGTCCCGCGCAGCATTGCCCTGACTGTAGGGACGCCTCGACTGGAGGCCTATCCGCTCGAGAGCCGCGTCGGCACTTTCTTCTTCGTCGTCGTCCTCGTCAGAACTGCTGTTTGAGTATGACTAGGGCTCTGGCTCGGCCTTTCCTGAGCAGAGGCAGATACTGTGGAGCACCGCACAGGCTGCCACGATCGTGCCAGCGATCTTCGGATGATGGTAAATGGTCCGGTGCCTGTGCAAGCACCGGAACCTGCTGTTCAGCAATCCGATGCAGCGCTCCACGACTGCCCTCATGGAGGCGTGGGCCTGATTGTATTGCCCAGCCGGTGTGCCAAGTGCTGGCCGCCCTGGCACAGGGGTCATCAGCCAGGAGGCACCCACTGTCGCCTGCATGGAAAAAAGTATGACTGTTTCTTAGATATCTGAACCACTCCCTACACTTTACACAAGTGCTACTGATCATGTCTAGTACCTCACTCGTATCATTTGAGGAGAGTGCTTTCACAACAACCAATCAACGGGTATTATTTAGTTTTAATCAATTTCTGCGGTAAGTCCAAAACAATACCCAGTACACCTGAGAGCGATATGATATGAAGGGGAAAAGCCCTTTTCTTGTTTTTGACGCTCCTGCAAGTTTTGGAACAAGCTCATTTCGAGAAGAGGGCTAGAATGCAAAGTTTAGACCCCAAGCCACGTACAATTTGAGACGTTGAGAGTTAATATAGCTTTAGGGAGCCGTAAAACAGGCAAGAAACCAGGTAAGGTGTTCACCTTCATAATGCTGGCGGGTGCACTTTGCTGACGCCTTTGCGCGTAAATCGTATCGATCTATAGAGTGTCATTCTTGGAGGTATAGAATGCTCTACTAAAACTCCCTACAAGTGTTAAGCATGTGCTTCAAAACAAAGATGCTTTAAAACTGCTAATGCATGTTCTATTCTTATATCTCAAACACTAAAATTTCTCCACGAATCTTGACTTGATTTAAATGGTGGTCGCCTTTGACTGAAACATTAAGGCCTGTCCACAACTTGCGTTTAACTACAACCGACTGAGACAAGACCGATTTTAAATCCTCTTGTAATAGCTTACGACTAGCTCCGCAGCAATGCATCCGGTAGTAAGACGCTTTAAACCCGGTCTTGTCTCATTTGGTCGTACTTGGCTGCAAGTGCCTGAACGGGTCTTCATGGTACTGAGTTAAGATCACTCACCAAGCAGGTTCTCATTGTGCCTGACAAGATGACCAACGACGCACTCCTGGCGCATCCACGAACGCCTCCACACATATAAGTCGTGAGCTGAGCCGGGCATCCTGGGGTCGATGGCCAGGCAGGATACGCATGCAGGTCGGCGTCAGACATCCAGAATAAAGAGCGCACCCAGAAGGAGGTAGGACAGATGCTGGCGCACAGTTTGTACAGTTGTCGGATACATTCCTCAACCTTTACGGGTCGCTTTCTTGTCATATAAGTGTTCCTCAAAAAGTTTGAATATCAAGACGTCTACCCAGTGGCATAGCCAGGGGGGAGGCTTCCCGGATTTCAGCACCTCCCCCCCCCCCCCCCAGCCGACCCTATATTATACACATACATATCGAGCCTTCCACCCCCTCCGCCCCCCAAGACATGGACATCCCAATCAACTCCCCCCCTCCCCTTCCCCTTCCTTATTGAAAAAAATTCCTGTTTACGTCGCTGCGTCTACCGAAGACACGAACATATACGACTCGGGAATATCCCTGGACCCCGAACACTTACGAAAAGGAGTAACCGCCGAATTCACAAACCTCACTCCAATAGACCGATGTCACCGAGTGAACTGCGCAGGCGCGGGCATTCCGGAAGTGGTCCCGCCGCCATGCTACTTGTAGTCATCCCTTTCCGGCTTCCCCGCTACATAGGGCTGATGCCCTAGTTTGTCAGCAAGCGCAAAAAAGCAGTTCCAGTTGTCTTATCGCTTTAGAATCGCTTTGTCGTCTGCGTCGTCGTCGTCTGCTTTTTCGTCTTTGTGAACACGTGAGCCCCGTGAGCCCACTGCCGTTCACGCGGTGGTCCCACTGAGGCCGCGAGTAAAAAACAACAAGGCCACTACTCGAGCATTCCGGCTGCTCGGACGTCTTATTTAACTAGGAAACAAGTGAACATCTAGTGCTATGGCAAAGAACAAGAAAATTCGAGGGAACATCGGCTCGGTGTAGCACCGCGGAACATCATCAAATGCGTTGGTGAAAAATTGAGCTTGGTAGTGCTCAGTCTTGTAGACAACGCTTAATCAACAATGAAGTAAGAGTAGCTAAATAGACTTTCTCGGCGAGCGATAGTTTTCTAAAAGTTGTCTTATTCTGGTGGCCAGCCTGTGCGACAGGGAACAGATGAACTACAGAAGAAGCCTACGCACACAGAAGAAATTATCTACAGAAAGGACATACCTGACGCGCCGTAACAATTGGCATCTGTGAAAAAGAAGCAACCATGCCAGATACCTGAAAGCTTAGGTGGAGATGATTTTTCGTGTACAGTTTCTATTCCGTTTTATTTTGTTTGCGCAAGCTCCGAACAGTCGCCCGAGGAGGGGAAGATTTGTTCCTGCGGTATCGATTGGTTAATGCAGAATGGATCAGTAACGCCAGCCTAATCGACCACTACAAAATGAATAAGGTTCGTTTGTTACATTTTTGGCGGTAAGTGTTGTATGTGTTCACGTCTGTATATAAAAAAAAAATGATGACTGCTTCCGAAAAAAGTTGTTTTATTTCAAGTGATGCATATCTAGAATTGCTGCTCTTTTTTTTTTAATGTTTGTCCTGATCTTTTGAAACACAGTTGGGCTTGAAACATGTCGTCGCAAAAACAGTTATGACTACCAAAATACATCGATCAAGAAGTGTATTAAAAACGGCCTCCGCAAAGCAGTGCGGAGGTCCTATTTGAGATAGACCAACGGATAGACCGCTACGCAGCGAATGCTCAGAGAGATTCCAGCGTACGGAACACTTCGGCACGCTCTATATCTCGTGCCCTGCAATCTTACGCAATAGGGTGGATAGAAATTATGAAGCAAATCGCGAAACAAATCGTGAAATGCTATTTTTCTTGCCGCTCTGTCCGTCTCTGTTTACCTTTCTTTGCCATGCTTCTTCCTTTCGGGAAGATATAATATCCGAGGTCTTTTTGCCTGGCGCTGTCATCATAGCTCCATGGCATACAACAGGTGCAGCCACCCGTTGAAAACCATGACTAAACACCCGGCCAAAACTCTCATGCTAACCCGAAAAGTTCCAAACGTCGGGCGTACAATGCGCATTGACGCGGCCGGAAATCTGGAAAGAACTACAGGTACCAGAATGCACCGCCGCAGCGGTGGCGTCGCGCAACTCCTGGTGAGATCGGTCTATTGAGGGGCCCCTCCACTTCCTCGAGGAATGCGCAAGGGCCGGCGCTGGCCAATCGCGACGACGGACAGGCGGCGTGGGCTCGTCGCCATTGGCCAGCGCCGGCCCTCTCGCCTTCCTCGAGGAAGTGGAGGGGCCCCTCAATTGGAGTGAGGTTTGTGAAATCGGCGGTAAGGCTATACACACGACGTCGTGCACCTTAACCGGAGATGGCCATACGCACGACGCGGAGGCATCATGCCATTTGGGTCACCCTTTTCGGACAGCGCGTGTATCACTGTGGAACGTGTTAACACCCCCCCCCTCCCCCCCCCTTGCGTTCACTCCACTCAGCGACGACAGTCTGTGGCTGCTTATTACAAAACTATCCACCCAGTTGGTCCCCCGTACACGCCGCTTCGCGGTGCCAAGCCAGCAACCCAAGCCCCGCTGTCCCTCATTGCACCGCCGGAAAGGGAGTCCCATGCCATCTAATCCAGCAAAGTTTCGTCGACAACTTTTTTTTTTCAGCTATAATTGGAAAAATGAAATGTCTTAAATGTCGCCAAAAAAGTATGCCGACTTTCTGCATTGAACCCAGGTCCACTCCGTGACAGGCAGAAAGCTTCCTACTAAGCTACGCTACAACTTGAGATATTTGTTTTATACAAGACCCAACTCTATCGGTGTAAATATGATTTGGTATTCACTTCGTGTGCGTCTGGGAGCAACGCGAACTAGAAAATATATTGTACTTACCAGCATGACGTTCAGGGCGTAGTACAAATTTCTGCACCGGCTTCGTCACGGTAGGGTCGTACTTGGAGGGCCCCTTTATTGCGATGAAGGTGCCGTCGACGCACCCGACGACTCCGGGCAAGAAACCGCGACGAAGAAAGGCTTCTTGCGTCCCCGCCCGTTCCTCCGCGGTCTCGGGGAAGGCGATCCACCGGGGACCGAGGCGGCACACGATGGCCGTAGCCACGGCGCGGACACATGCGCTGAGGGTGGTCTTGTGGACAGCGAGGTGCCGGTCGCTGACCACTTGCCCCTGGTAGCTTCCAGTGGCGTAGAAACGCAGCCCACAAAGCAGCTGCTGCTCCACCGTCATCACCGTCCTTGCGCGTCGCGGCCGCCTCAAGGCCGCGTCGTCTCAAAGCTCGTCGCAGAGCCACCGCACGATGTTCTTTGACAAACGGTAGTGCCGGCGGAACTCGTCGTCGTCCAGTTCGAACGCGTCGACGTGCGTGATAAAACGCCGACGTCGGCAAAATCATTAGTACAGCAACTCGTACGCCGCCATCTTCGCTTCTCGCTCAAACTCGCCACTGTTTGCCCTTCTCCGACCGGGCGCGCATTTCGATCTCGCGGCGAGACACCGTGACATCAGCATGACGTCACGGGGGATTCGCCGGCGAGATTGCGTTTTCAAGTTGGGGACTCTGTTCGCGCCACGGTGACGTCAGGGTCTAGGGAGTTGCCGGCTCCAAGGTCAGTCGCGGCGCCGACTAATCACGGCGGTCGTCGCCTCGGCGAGTTTTCTCGCCGCTTCTCGCCGCCGTCCAGCTTATGGCCCCAGGTCCACGCACACACTCGCCCCATCAAGCAAACGAACGTTAACTATGCACTCCAACACCAGAACACGAGAGCTGCTCACGACACAAGGCGAAAACGACAGGTTCAAATCGGAGAAATTAGCGTCTTGCGAACACCGACTGGCTCCAACTATTCTGGCTAGAGACTTCCTACCAAGGAGATTAGAAGTACTAGGAAGGGGCACGTTGCAATATTGGTGAAGCCTAGTCATAAAACGTTTAAGCGATTTTGTGCCCAGCGTGACCGCAGATCTCTCTGGCGATTGGTGCGCGTGACATGTCACGTGTGAGATGGATGGTTGATTGTAGAAACACTCCTTGCAGGCTTGCGCGCGCTCCATCCGGTAGGTTTTATCAGATCGAAGGCTAGACTGTGGTGTATTCTAGTACCCCATAGCAAGACGAAGGCTAACTACGGTCACGTGATGTGGTCACGTTGGCATGGTAAGTGAGGAGAGTGAGGTGGAAAATGAGAAAGAGGCGAGGCGTCAAGGGAGCATGGCTTGTGGAGGCTACGCGGCCGACGTCATGCCCTCTCCTACCCTTCTATCCTCCTTGCTTTCTACTCCAACTTGCTTGTCGTACAATGTTGTTAAGCGTCTTTTGTGAAAGAAGAACGTATGTTAAAAAAAAACGCCAAAATTTAAAAAAATGTAAACGAAACAGAATGAACTTTTCTTGTTTTCGGAAACATTTTAGTATTTGCCACGTGGCTATTTTCATCCCAGTTAAAACGAAAAGGAAAATATAAACGCTCACACGCGAATGCAAACAAGAAGAAAAGTAAGTAAGCCGCATGGCCATTGCATCAGCAATGGCTGCTGCGATTGCTGCAGCACTGGCTTCCCCGACGTGCTGGTACGGAGGCTGCGATCGTGATAAAGTAAGCTCCAACCCTTAAACATGCCCCCTCATACAATATTTGACGCTACGATTGCGTGTGGGTACCTCTCCCTGCGATCCGAAACAGCAAGTAGGTCGCTAACGCTGACAATCGGGTATAAGCAAGCGCCGCCATCTTCTCCGCGCACTTGCGGTAGTAAATATAGCTAGTAAAGAGTTAGTAACGTTCCGAAAAAGGTAGTAACAGCTGCATTTGTTAACTTTTTACTACCTATCGCGCGTTTGAGGTAGTAAATATTTAGTGAAAGGTAGTAACGCCCAGAAAGAAGTAGTAACTCCTGCAGTTACTAGCTTTTTACTAGCTTTTTCTTTAAGAGGGTGGAAATATGTTAAATCTCAAGGAAAAGATCTGGCGGGTGTCCCTCCTTTTGTAATGGACGACGCTCTTGTAACGGACGACAGCCTAAAACCTACTGCATTCAACGGATATTTCAGATCTGTCTTTCCAACTACAACACCTGCGTCTCTACCGCCAACTGTTGACGTAATTATTGATTCTATGGACGACATTACCTTTGATCATAACAGCATACGTAAATTATTAAGCAATATCATACTGGAAAAGTCCACCGGACCCGACGAAATCCCCAACATTGTGTTAAAATCATGTGCTGATATCGCCGCGTCATATATAATCATACTATACACGAAATCGTTAGAAAGCGGATGTCTTCCTGGTGATTGGAAAAGCAGAAATGCAGTTCCGATACACAAGAATGGCGCAAAAATAATGTAACCAACTATAGGCCAATATCACTAACGAGTGAAGGCTGCGAAATAATGGAACATATTCTCTGTTTAAGTCTTGCGCATCACCTAAATAACCATAACTTCTTTTCTCAAGTTCAGCACGATTTCTGCCCAGGATTATCATGTAATACACAATTACTCGAATTTTATCACGACCTTGCTTATTCGTTTAATAAAGGCTCTCAAACTGATTTTTTTTTTTTTTTTTTGGGGGGGGGGGGGGGGGGATTTTAAAAGTACATTTTATGTTCTGAACCACTCGTTTCTGCTTCACAAGCTGACATGTTATATCGCTCATTGCGATCTACGTGTGCAAGGCAAGGGCGGCCTCATGGTATACAAGATCTTCCTCCTGCCCACCGGACCTACAAGTCCTCTGCGGATGGTTGGTACCATCTCCGGGTCACTCGAGAAGACTTTGTCGAGTTTTGTGCTCTGAATGGTGGCAGCAAGTCCGCCATTTCAAGGAATGCCTTCGGATCGCCTGCTCTCGGGGAAGAAATCAACACCAAGCCTCTCGTCTTTTAGCACGATGGTCAAGGACCACAGCACAGGCCACTGATTTCCTTTGGAATTAGGTTCCTCTTACATTACCACCCAAGAAGAAAACTCATCCAAAGGAAGGTAACGTTGTCGTCTTGGGCGATCTACCTGTCCCAGATCCACACCAGAACATCCTGAAAAAAGGACCGATGTTTTGCTTCGAGCCCACCCTTAAACGCGTTGACAAATTGGTTTTTTCCAGGTTCATTTCACGGAATGTACCAGAGGAGGACAAACCTAGGTGCATCACCGAATGTGTAGACAGACGTCTTGCTAAAAAGTGAAGGTAGCCCCAAAAGATCCCGCAGTTTAGATCCTACGATTAACTTTCTCTCATCCAACAACTTGAATGTTATATTATCCGACAAAGAGGGGTGTTTTGTAGTAATACCGAATGGTTCATTCTCCGAGAAAGCTCACATAGCTATCCAAAAAAATTTTAGAGAGGTATCGGAACGTCCAGCTGAGATAAAAAGAAGAACCATTAAGTTTCTCACTCAACTCAACTTACACAAAGTCGCGTCAGCAGCCCAAAAAGGAGAAGACCTCACGTTAATGTTGTTTTTCTCCGCTAAAACCCATAAACCCGGAATCCCTTTCCGCACTATAGTATCGGAACGCAACACTTGGCAACACGCAATCTCGGGATATTTACAA
Organism: Ixodes scapularis; assembly: GCF_016920785.2. Taxonomy (NCBI): domain Eukaryota; kingdom Metazoa; phylum Arthropoda; class Arachnida; order Ixodida; family Ixodidae; genus Ixodes; species Ixodes scapularis. Next base: position 98,100,227 of record NW_024609868.1, on the reverse strand, counting down.
ACACACCTAAATTCCCTTTCAGTCGTTGACCCTTTATGCATTCCCAACTCCAAGGTGGTTATCGATTTTCTACAAGGTGGTGCGACAGATGGAAGATATTTTTTATTACATCCAAATATATCCATGTTAGATTTACAGGAAAATGTAAAGTAATTCCTTCAGTTTTATTTTAGGTAGCCAGCTTTTGGATCTTGCTACTCGGGCGAAATATCTTGAAGTGCAGTTGTCCAGTGATTCCAGATGGAAAAATAACGTCACGGGTTTATGTTCTAAAGCTAGCGGCATGTTATATTTCCTCCGTCGCAACTTTCGGGAAACTTCTGCAGACCTGAAAGAGGCTCTTTATTTCTCTTACGTTCGACCGATTTTAGTATAGGCCTGTGTTGTGTGGGACCCGCATACGCAAATATGTGTTATTAAGTAGAGAGGATTCAAAACTAAGCGGCTAGATTTGTTTTAGATATTTAAAACTTCCGGGAAAGCGCCTCAGAAACAAAGCACACACTGGGATGCAAATCTTTGCAGTTAAAAAGAAAATGTATAAGTCTAAAGCTATTGCACAATCTTTACTATTGGAACACAGGTCTGGATAAGACAAAATATTGTATAACGCCTTCCTATATTTCCCGCAGGGTAGATAATTCTAAAAAAAATCGAAAATTCTGTGCGAGGATTCATGTCCTAGAGTATTTATTTCCCAGTCGATCCACGGACGGAATATACTCCCGGATCAATATCAACACTATCATGTTGATGTAAGGTGCCCATTATCCGTTGCTTTGTCAATTGTTTTGTTGTTAGCACTCTACTGTGGCTGTTGATTTTGTTTTGCATGGCGCCTTCTGTATATTTTGCTGTTCTGCGCTATTTCTCATGTACTATACCCCCCCACCCTTTTACTGCAATGCCTACCGGGGTAAGTAGGAAATAAATAAATAAATAAATTTGCAGCGACTGCCGCGTGTTTTTAGAGCGCAGCTCTTAGGCGCCCATTTCCGGCTTGAGCGGCGTCGCCGTTAACGTCGCCGTCGCCATCGGCGTCGGCGTAACCAAGGTCATCCCAAGGTCACGTGACCCCTCCCAAGGTCACCTCAATGTCACGTGACCCCCAAGGTGACCACCACGTGAACCCCTGAAGGTCACGTGACCCCCAAGGTCACGTGACCCCCATGTCACGTGACTCCCATGTCACGTGACCCCTCCGAGGTCACGTGGCCCCCATGTCAAGTGGTCCCCTCCCCAAGGTCACGTGACCCCTTCAGGTCACGTGACCCCTCCAGGTCGCGTGACCCCTCCAGGTCGCGCGACCCCACCCGGTCACGTGACCGGGAGGGGTCACGTGACCCCTCCCAAGGTCACCTCAAGGTCACGTGACCCCCAAGGTGACCCACGTGACCTCCCAAGGTCACGTGACCCCCAAGGTCACCCCAAGGTCACGTGACCCTCTCCCCGAAGTCACGTGACACCCCCCCCCCCCCCGAGGTCACGTGACCCCCCCCCCGGAGCATATTAAAGAATGAGGGGAGGAGGGGTCTACCCTCCCCTCGGTACCCTTCACTCCTCCTCAAGAGCTGCGCCCCAATTCGGCGTTACAGGGAGTTGTAAACAGCTTTCACGCCCGTTTCCGGCTTGAGCGGCGTCGCCATCGGCGTCGGCGTAACCGCGCGGTACATTATGGGAAAGGTCCCATAATGCACTGCGCGAGCCCCCCCCCCCCCCGGGGTCACGTGACCTGGGGGGCACGTGACCTCCCCCGAGGTCACGTGACCCCCCGAGGTCACGTGACCCTCTGAAGTCACGTGACTCCCCTGAGGTCACGTGACCCCCTCCCCGAGGTCACGTGACCCCCGCCGATGTCACTTGACCCCCCAATGACGTCATCGTCACTGATGACGTCACCGGCATCCGCATCGTCATCGTCATCATCACTGATGACGCCATCAGTGACGTCACTGATGACGTCACCGGCATCCGCGTCGTCATCGTCATCATCACTGATGACGTCACCGGCATCCGCATCGTCATCGTTATCATCACTGATGACGTCATCAGTGACGTCACTGATGTCACCGGCATCCGCATCGTCATCGTCATCATCACTGGTGACGTCATCAGTGACGTCACTAATGACGTCATCGGTATCCGCATCGTCATCGTCACTGATGACGTCATCAGTGACGTCAGTGATGACATCATCGGCATTGTCATCGTCGCGTGACCCCCCCGGTCAGTTGAACCCCACCCTCAGTACCCTTGCCTCGTCCTCCTCAAGAGCTGTGCTCTAATTCGGCGTTAGGGAGTTGTAAACGGCTTTCACTTTTTTTTAGAAATGTAAAGGCCCGAAGAATAAAAAAGAATAAAGAACTGTCTTTTTTTTCTGTTCTTTTTTCACAAACCCAAAGTGAAGAAAGGACGAAATTTCAGGACTTGCCTATATATTTAAAGCTCTAAAAACATAATACGCGAACAATCTTACCGCATATTTTGACGTATACACCAACCCAGTGTTCCAAACAAGCCCGCTTTGCCCACACCAGGTGTGGGCACTGCGCATGCGCTGAAACCGAATTCGGGAGGAGTGAAGCGTATGCGCAGGCGCAGTACCGACAGCAGCGACACCGCAGTGGCGTGACGTCAGTGAGCTGAGTCGGTCTATATTATTCAGGCGCCGAGAAAGTGAGGGAGAGGAGGAGGCAAGAGCGCGCGGGGACGTCAGAACGCCGAGTTCTTAGTGGGTAGACCTAGAACTAAAGCTGCCTTTGCCTCCGTTGCGCTCGTAGAACGCTTCGGAACGCGAAACGCCGCCGTCCAGCGTCTGGCTTTCGCATTTGAACGCGTTCGATGAGTGCAGTGGAGACAAAGCCAGCTTTAGTTCTAGGTCTAAACACTAGTCACTCGAGTCAGAGTTTGGCGTGAGTTTCGATGTCCGCGTATGCTTCCTATGCACCTTGTGCGCTTACACATCTGTGACTAGCCAGCGTTTCTTCTTCCAGGTGTCTTGTTTACATGGTAGTTTTGATGCGTCCTACGCTTGAATGCTGGCGTTTGACGATTTTTCTGGTGCTGGCTGATGAGTTACATTTATTAGACCCGAATCATTTATTAGTTTTGTTTCGTTTTGAGACTACCACAACGTAAGCTGTCGCTGTGCGTATGACGTTTACTGTAAAATACTTGATCCGGAAAAGCACTGGCCGGAGGCAAGACATTTTTCGCATGCCGTTACTGAGCAGTGTGATCACCGGAAGTGAATTAATGTTGAGCAATGAAAATCAAAGTTACTGCATTTTTGCGGCTGATCAGTTCAATTCATTTACAAAAAATACGCACAGGCATTTAGTTGTACCTCTGTTCATTCATTATGATTTCTGAATAGTTGTGCCATTTTACAGTTGCAATACTTGTTAAGAAGACGATTATTCGTTAATTGGTGCGGACAGCGAATTTTTTCAAAATGTCGGACTTTTACAAACACACACAAAAAAAAAATCTGTTTTAGGCTATGCAAATTTTTCGAACATTTTACATCTCTAGTTTTTTCTATGATTTCTGAGCCGTATGGACGCTCTTTAGAGGAGACATTGATATTCTATTCATGGATATGACACCCTTTATACTAATAACGATCATATTTGTTACCACTCGGAGATACTGGTGACAGCAGAAAGACCGAAGGTTCGTGCCAGGGACTCGCAACACAACAAACAAAATTGATGTCTCTTTGGAATTCTTCAAAGGGGCTCTAAAGGCGTTGCATTATAAACATAAGTAATTTCATTCGTCTCTGTTGGTGGTCACAGTGAATTCCGCTGCTCATAAAGCGGTTGCCCATATGCCACCGATACGGATGTCATTTATCCAGTTGGCCCGATTTGGACGTGGTGGTTCAAGGCCACAAAACGCAAACTATTTTTATCATACACCCTTTCTTCTGATCAAGGGAGGGCTGAAGGAGGGGGGGACGTACCCTTGACAGGGAGTCGCGAGACGCATTTGGACCCGCGAAGAGGCGCATGCGGCACGCGAGCCGTATTTTGGCCATTCCTGACGAACATAATCAATTAAGGCCGAGAAAGCACCCCACAACGCTCCACGATGAACGCACCTGACGGCCAGATCGCAGGGCCACTTACAGCATCCTACGACGCCGGACCGGACAGACGGTCTCTGAAATATATGGACTGGTAAGAAGACACTGTAGTGGCGCGCCATTGGCCTTGTGAATAGGAGTGACGTGTGCTACCCTACACTAGTGTACCTGAAACGCGCCTCCGACTGGTATGCTTAGTTTCCTATTACACTCAGCAGTCAGAGTGGTTCCATAGTGGCAACAAATGACGTCACAAATTTCAGAGTGCCATGCTGTCAGAGGTCGCTATCCTGGCGGTTGGGAGCAGAATTATTAGAAAAAAAGTCCGAGAGATTGCGAGTGTCGGTGTCGTATAGCGGTGTCCCATCTTCTGGCTGCCGAAACTTTTCTGGACTGTCAAGCTGGATAGCTGAATGAAGCAAAACGGGCCGTCCGCCACATCTACCACCTCTACTGTGACACCGTCAGGATCGTGCCCTTGTGACCACGTGACACTTCTATGACATCATCAGGCGGAAAGCGGTGGACCACTTTTATGGGACGTGGCAGACTCGCCAGTCGGAGATGCGTTCCAGCCAAAGTTGGACGGTATCGCGGAACAAATGTATGTCGACAGTATTTCAGCATTTATTTTAGTATTTATATTGCTGCATCACGATACAATGCCGGTATTTCGATATCGGAATACATTTTCGGCGTATTTCTTTGCATCGGGATACAATCCTGGGCCAATCTATCTCGTTACAATATTCAAGAAATCAGTAACCCCCAGCGAAAGCTCAAAACAGTTTCCTTTTTTTTTCTTTAGTGTTTCAGAGCGGTAGGTACAGTAAATAGGACCTTGAGATTTTGTTATCAAGCAAACTAAGTTTTGTTTCGAACATTATGACCCCAAAATTGGTGATTCTCTTCCCTATTAGCCAAAGATAACTTTTGTCTTCTGTAGTGCTTCAGTTAAGCAACTATTTTTGTAGAATCAAAACGTTGAATGCACTGTGGGCATGAGCTTTACAACTCTACATAGCTTACCTAGCCCCAAAACGTTTTGTCCTCACATCGTCAGAAAAAAAGAGCATCATTTTATTCCAAACGGCGTCTTGAAGCGACCGCAAAAAAGGTACCGGCATGGGTCTAGACTCAATATGCAGACCTTTCAGGGATACTTGGGTACACACAAAAACAATGTAGAGCTTTGCATGACATTGCTTCGAAAGCGTGCAATATAACTAAAAGAAAACTGCACTGCATTATATATGAAAAGCATTTCCAACTTACTAAGGATTGGCTTAGTTCCCACAGATTGGTTTTACAAGAAAAATGACAATTATATACGAAAATACTTTCGGGCTCGGGAACGCCCAAGTTCAACTTGTAGCTTCCTCACGGTTAGTATGTGCCTTTGTTCACACTAGAGGGCTCGTTTTTGGCTTCAGAAGTACAAGCCCTGTCAAAGAAGCCTGCCTATTACCACCTCTAACCGTGGTTTTCACATCCATTAAAAAGCGAGAAAAAATATTTGGGTGGTTAAAAACCTTTATTAGTGTGGAAACGGTTGACTTTCGTTTTAATGTTAATCCCTGTTCGTTGACATTTGTGGAACGCTCAATCTCGTTCGCTAACATGACTGCTTGTCCAAATCGGCAGCGGCTCACCGACGAACTATTTAAAAAGCTACTAAGACACAGTACTGTATTTGGGGAGGTAAAATTTGTAGCGCGAAGTTATTTGTTTTCTGTTTTACATACCGTAACTTTTAGCCAATTATAAAAAGTTCACATCACAAAGAAAAACTCTTTTAGGTGTATGTGAGTAAATGCCCCGCCAAAGTTTATTCCTGCAGTTGTATTTACAATTTTTTTAATGTATTTCTGATACATAGTTTGATATGTTTTCATGGATGTTTTTCAGTATCAGTATTATAGCAGTTGTATCCCAGTATTTTTATTTCCTAATACATTGTAGAGGTCAATCTTGGTTCCAGTCACCATACTTCCACTGCCGTGGAACAGAGTTGGACGAAAGAATGACTCCGAACTTTTTTGCGAGAACAACACATAAACTTAATGAAGCAGGCTCTTCTAAGTACCCAGTGAAGTCCATCTAATCATGCGCTTTGCGTAGGCTTGATTTGATGTAATCTTCACTTGTCGTCATTTTTTGTCATTGTGGGTGTGGAATAGAGAGCTACGCTGTCCGGTAAGATTCATAGAAGATTTGATAGCCACTAAATAGTCTTTGGGGGTGTTTAAGCAGAGGAAAAATGATTGTTGAAAAACTCAACAATGTCTTGGGCGGCTTTGCAGCAGGTTGCCATCAAAGGTGAATGCAGAAATAGCAGATTTTCTGTTCGTACTGTCGATGTGAATGATGAACAAGTTTCTAGGAACCTCAGAGAACTCGCCTATTGAACACAAGAAACTCGAAGCTATGCTGCACCTCGGCTTTGTTTAAACAATTGCTTCTATTCGCGTCTCCAGCTCGACGCTCGCCCTCCCGCGGCGGAAACCGGAAGTGAACTAGTGAGGGTCCTCCGATTCTCCTGCTCAGCGTGCACGGCCGAACTGCGCGCGACCACGGCTCGAGAAATGTCATTTCCGAACCCAAACAACACTCTTTACTGTCCCAACGTAGTGCTGCAGCCGGTATGGGATTGGACCTTACTAAAGAGTTTTAGTATTGCGCATAGAAGCAAACGCAAGCGTTGTGCGTTTGCGTTAGAGTTGCGTGCCCCACGTTGTGCGTGTGCCTCATCGCCGTGTGCCATCGAAGACCGTAATTTTGGGCTCCGCGCACACGCAGTGTAGAACACGCAAAGCCAACGCAAACACAGCGCTTGCGTTCGCTCGTATACGCAATACTAAAACTGACAAGTGTTTCACCGGCTTCCAACGCCAACAAAACGTGCTGCAGTTATCAGTCGTGCAAGCAAGTAGGCGTTCCTTCGAACTGGAAAGGCTGAGATTGGCAAAACAAAGGAGCGTAAAAATGAAAGTAACTTAATGTTATAAAAAAAAATTATTAAACATTTTTTTTTTTTTTTACTCTTGGGCGTTTGGTTTGGAAGGATATTGGCGGCGATTTTGAACGTTTTGCCGATTGTCAAAAGTCGGGACTTTGATATTTAATTATACTTTATTCACAATTAATGCAATTTTACATGGATTTCTCACATTAGCTAGAATGTTTTTATTGATTTTATTACTTGGAAATTAAAAATGCTGCAATTGGCACCAGTGATGATAATTAGAACACTTTCGATTGTCCTATTTGTTCGCGAGTTTGAAATTATATCATCAGCAACAAATTTTATTAATGCTTGAAAAATTACGTATTAAAAAATCATACTTTTAATATTATTATTAATAATTCAAATCGCGGCAATGTATGCCCCCCATTAACGCCAAGATCACGAAAATACGCCATTTAGCCATAATAGTATTTCCAGAAAGATATAATTTTATTTTACTTTTATCATATGAAAAACTCTGACATCATTATCAAGGTAGACAAACAGTCAAACACTGGACGTATTATGCGTCACGCGTTGCTATAAAACACACACGGACACTTCAGCTGCTTGACTTGGATTCCGTCTTTGGGTTGTTCCAGTGAGAACAGCGTTTATTAATTTATACGTTTTGTGGACATATTGTAAAAATTGGAATTATCCTCTTATTCCTGTGCTGAGAATAATGTTAAACCAATTAATCATCTAAATACCCAAAAGCCAATTAAATGGCCCGTAGTTCATTATTTCCCATGACAATTATCTGAGCGAGAAAAGGCAGCGAGGACGCACAAATGCCAGCACTGATTTTTCAACGACTACAACTACAAATATCAGCCTGGATCGAACGCGTATGTCAAAAAAATAATGTTTCCGCGAACAATCCCTTTAACTAAATGGTTACGACGTGAGATACATCTTGAGTTATGAGAGATAACGAAACTAAGACCTATATTGAGAAAAATAAATTAAAAATGGGGGTTAGTTTCGGTTCCGCTCCAGAATTAAAACGCGCATCCTTGCGTAAATATTACGCTAAACACCGTTGTTGTTTTCAGGGTAAAGAGGTGACCTGCGCTCATAACACCAATAGCTTCCTCGTATTACCAGAAATAATCTGTGTCGCTCAGTGAAGCCAGCACACTAGAGAGGCTCAACAGCGGCACGGATCTCCGACCCTCACTAAACCCGCCATTTTGGAAAATGAGTGGCTCCACCTATAGTTGGTTGGAGTCGCGAATACTCAGTTTCACCTAGTGTTGAAATCGTTGAAACGTATCGAAGGCTCGAAAAGCGAGCTCATTGCAATGGCAGCTGTGAGAGCTTGTGCCACCGACATGTGCCCTAGAGCAAGGAGCTCGCGCTTGAAACCTTTTTCTGCGGTATAGACGCTTTGCAGCAGCTGTGCATGGGCGCCGCCATAACTGACCTTCAGTTTTTGTTACCCCTTATTACGTTTACTACACTTCATTATTACCATAGCAAGCCAGGTTATTGCCATCTTAGATTTTATTTTGTCTTTCTCCCCAGCATTGGCCTTTGCGGAGGCTCGTCCTCACCAATTTCAGTGGCTCGGTATCTCGGTAAAACAAGTGAAGGTCAGGAATGGCGGCTGTATTCTGGCGCGTGTTCAAAGCGTCTATATCATCAGGTGAAATAGTGTATGACAGTGGAAAATTTGGACAACTTTTATAGTGGTTCGACACCTAATTTGACCCGAAGCAGATTTCAATTCCTGGCCCTGCCTGTTTCAATCTGAATGAGCATCGTATCTGCGTGTGGTCGAGTATGTACTGCGTGGTGCACGTTAAAGAGCCCAAACTAGGCTTGGTGCTGCACTGGTTAATTTCTTATATACAGCTTAAGCCAGCATCGCCGCACCTCCAAGCAAGGCCGACCTTACGGTATAGAAACACGAGCGTTAAATTTGGTTTGGTATGGAGACAAATTTCCCAAGGACGCAATCACGCTGAATGGCGTCTATCAAGTTTAACCAGGATTTGTACCCGCTGTCCGGTGAGGACTCGTAAAATATTATGGGGCAAGGAGAACTAGCGTGTTAGGTATGTCGTGCCAATGGCGGAAAAATAACTCGATTGGCATAGGAGAGAAGAAACAACAGTCTGGAGAATAATGGCGCCATTGCCTGAACCAGCAAGGGTTCCAAAGTTCAAACTGTATTTTGATGTGAAGTTCGCGTTACTGACAAAATCCAACTCGAAGAACGACACTTTTTTGCAAGCACAGATGTATGATGGCTCGCTTCATACATGGGTACATTCAGAGGTCTCCACGATATCGAGCATAATGTCATCGGATTGGATCGATGAAATCGGGAAGGCAAGGTTGAAGTAATCGACGTCGGCAATGGCATCTCTAAGAGTGAAACTTCTTGCGTAAGCCTTAAAGGGGCAGTGCAACGATTTTAAGGGTGAAAGAATTTACTGTTTGTATTTTTTTTTATATTTCCTATAGTACCACAAGTAAACGGAAACACGCATACTTCCCCCGAAATACAGCGATTCCGCTTTCCTATCGCAAAGGGAAAAGTAAATTATTTGCCGGCCTAGAGCCGCGTATGGTGGTTACAGAAACTGCTGCGTAGCGTACTGCGGGGAATGTCGTGTGTAAGTTAGCGATTTGTGCAGGAGAGTCTCGTGAGCCAACGCGCTAGCGATGATCGAACTGCTTGGTCTACCCAACGGTTTGCCGATGTCCCTTTTCTGACAAGAGCATACCTTATATAGATATTTGTACATCGATTAAAGGGGCGCTGAAACATTTTTAATACTTTGCGCGAATACCACTCCGACTTTCAGAAATAGGGCGTACACCCCTTGTCTCATATGTAACACCCCAAAACTACATTTTGATGATGAGTCAACTGACGTCAAGCTGGCGATACTAACTTTTACGAGCAGCTTGATAGCTGTTGGATATAACGTACTAAATCTCTAATCTGCGTATCAAGGACTACAAGAAAAACACTGAGGTTTTGCGCACGGCCATAAAAACCTTGATTTTCTTACTGTAGCCTTTAATGCCTACATTAGCTACTTTAATAAGTTGTATCGGTCGACTATCAAGCCGCTCGTGAAATTTGGTATCGTCGGTTCGACGTCGGTCGACTGAATATCGACTTGTTGTTTTCGGGCGTTCCATACGGGACAAGGGGTGTACCCCCTACACCCCCTATTTCTGAAGGTGTAGAACGAATCTCGGACGTTTATGACCAATGAAACACGCGTTTGGTTTCCTCCCAACGCAATAAATGTCGCAGAAAAAACTAAAGAGAAAAACAAGCAGCGTTTTTTTTCTCAACTTGCAGATAGAACAAGCGGCCTAGTCATCTGGAGCCGGTCATATGCCGCCAATGTTGATCATAGCAACGCGCTGAGGTTTGCAGTGCACAGGACACGCGCTGAGCTCCAAACATGGCAAGGGTTCGGCTATTGTCGTCATTGCAGCGATTGGACACGAGCCACTACCCGAAAGCTTGTCGAGTTGTTGATTATCACGAGCCCAAGTTGAGTGCTAACGCAATCCTCTGGTTTAATCTATGAGCCGCATTCAAATATCATCAATGGGGGACTATGGCGACACTGCGACTCCCACGCTACGTCATCAAGTTTTGCGAAGAAGAGACTGAAAGAAAATACTCGCTTATATCCTTAGAATTACACCGCAACGAAGAGGTTTCTTGGTCGTGCGAGTATATTTCCGTTCCACTAGTGCCGTTAAACTCGCGTAAAGGGAAAAAAATTCCAAATGAATATCATCGCATCGCCCGTCTAAAGAGCTTGAGCAACGTCTCGAATAACGTCAGGCAGTTTGTTTTGTTCAAGCCGCAGATAAGAGTTTGATCTTTCGTTATATCGTCTTTCTCAACGTACAATCGCATCGTCCGCCGCGATCAGGGGCGATGCCTACCAGGTGCGGTGTTTTGCTGTGCCCGAGCCGGAGTCCCTTTTTCGCAAAGCAAAATCTTTTCTTTCATCGTGTACCGCGCGAGGGTCCCCTTAGGGGTGCCTGGTGTCAGAGACCAACACGCCATGACACCTTGTTGGTCGAGAACACGGTTGACACGGTGTTCAGAATCACAGGAGGACAGCTGGAGGACCTAAAAACAGAGGTCACAGAGCCCATCCGGAAGTGGCACGCTCCCCTCGAGATGTCACTGCGCACGTGACTTCAAAGTACCTTGTCGCCGATGTACGAGTTGACAAGCGCCGAAACTTCTGTATTTGCCATTTTCATAAATGCAAACTAGCGCACGGAAGCAGAAATAGTTTTTTGTTCTTGGATTTAGAAATGACCGAGGCCAACTCCCACAACTATTTGGACAAAGTTCGAAAATCGTTGCACCTATCCTTAACGCCTGGGTCACACTGCTCCTACATCATACAGAAGACGGTCCAATTGAACTGTATTCCGTGTGATGTAAAATGCACAATAATTTGGGTAAACCAGCGTACCTAGAAATGAAAAAAATGTACCTAGGTACTCTAATAAGCGGTTGGATATAGAACAACTAATTATTTATGATCAGGCAGTATTACACGTCATCTATAGGTAAAACAAGGCAGTCATTTTGTTTGTGTTTCGGTTTTCGAGCTGGTTGTAGTTGATCTTGTATGCTAATTCAAATAAAAACAGACTAATGTTGTAGTTGAAGACTGCATCGGCAATGTCACACGAGGCCTGTTTTTTGAGTCTGCGGTGACTGTAGGACTAAAGTTTCCCATATTGTGTCCCCTTTTGACCCTCACTTCCCGAATTAACTGCAACCTCTCGTCTACTGCCATATCTTTTTCCGCTGTGCGCAATCCCCTGATGCTGACGCTTGTTCCATTTTTAATCGACGTTTGCAGGCAGGATATAATCGCCTGCAACTTTGATTTCTCTACCTGCACAGCTGCGTTTAGCTACATACAACAATAAGACCCAAGCTCATTCTGCATTCCTTTTTAAAAGGGAAAAAAAAACACGAAAAGAACATTTCGTCCGCTTTCTTTGGGGTAAGTACTCGTTTATTTCTCGTTTCTGCAACTTTTACAAACGACATGAAGAAGGTTGAACTATATACCGCGTTCGAACCCTTCTCACTAGAGGATGTACCGATCGTCGCGGCCAGAAAGAGACGCAGCGGCTCTGCTTCAGCGTATACCTTATGTTTCTCGTCACCGTCAGCAACACCGTTGTCACGGTGTTGCTGGCCACCTCGAATATGTGTCAAGAAACCTCGAGGCTGTCGGCGCAGTGCAAACACGAAATAGACAAAAACGTACCAGCTGTGCACCCCGAACAAAAGCTTTATCGATAGCAACCCCCTTTCGCCTAAAATTAATCGCTACTCAAGAGTTGACGTTCATAACGCACGAAATTAAGCGCACTAGTATAGATATACCCAGGCACGTAGCCAGGATTTTGTTTCGGGGGTTAGAGGAGGGGGGGGGCGGCATGACAAAATGCTTTATGAGGCGGAGGGGGGAGAGGAGGCGGAGCCCTAGCCCCCCCCCCCCCTCCCCGCCAAAATCGGGTGCGTGCCTGGATATAAATAACACTTATTCGCAAAACATTTTTGTAGTCGCCATAAAAATAAAAAAATACACTTGGACTGATTATGGTCCGTCGTGTGTCTTGAATCCCAGAGTGCGCCGTCGGTTCGTGTAGAAGTCCCTCTGAACTGCTCGCTTTGCTTGACGTGCTAATGCGGAGCGGAAGTTTGTCTACTTCTTGCAATGGAGTTGCGATGATAATAGAACACCGTGCTGTCATTGACTGATTGAAAAGTATAGTGGGTAATTCTCGAGGCGACTCTCATTGAGGTCGACCGCGTATTCTATCAATCAAAGCCAATCGGAGCTCGGCGTCGTTCTGGCGTCACTGCAACTCCTGCACAATAAGCGGACGACTTTCTATGCAAATAGGTTAATTTTGCGACATTAATTTAAAAGCCGGATTCAAATTAATGTTCACCAGATTAATGTTCACCAGCATCATAAACCCCGATCAACATCGCGGTCATTTTGCTTGTAGGTACATCCGTGAGCGATATGAAAGTGAACAGCCCTCTTCTTGTTTTTGACGCTCCTGCAAGTTTTGGATAAAGCTCTGTTCCAGAAGAGGGATAGAACGCAAAGTTTAGACCCCAAGCCACGTACCATTTGAGATGTTGAGGGTTAATATAGTTTTAGGGAGCCATAAAACAGACAAGAAACCAGGTAAGGTGTTCACCTTCACATTGCCGGCGGGTGTACTCCTTCTACATCGGCGCCCCTGCTCTCCCAGTCACATGGCTGAACACTCCTTTTTCTAGATACAACAGTAAATTTTAACCCACTGTTAGCTTTCAAGAAAACCAGCTCAGGTTTGGACATGTGTGCACTGCCTCGCCCTAATAGAGTGGAAACTGATTTAATTGCTTAAAAAAACACAGTGCGACGCCGATAGTATTTAAGAAAAATGATACTCCAAATGTTAGGTAGGCCGATATAGCCAAGAGGTGCAAAACACACGAGCAGTTGCATCCGCCACGCTTTCGCTTGCTTCGTTTTCCAAGACGTTGATACTGCGCCCAGATATGTAGGGAGTTTGGTCATTATTTGGTAAACATTTGGAGAAATAAAAGGCATGTGATAAGCCGAAATTGTTTTAATGACATTGGGAGCGATGATTGACAGCTCTTGTGACCAACCACTAGCCTCAAATATTCCCCTAGCAGAGGCAATGAACTTAACGAATAGCCTCCAGTCACGATTTATAGGTAAGTATGCACTCAAGTATTTGATTTTATCATCTAAATTTGAGATTTGCAACCCTTCGTAACTGAAAGAACAGTGCACGTGACGTTGTCGTCACGGCGACATTCAAAACACACTTAAACTTTCTTTTGACTGTACTGGCGACCGCGGCCACGACGAAGTTGGCAGTAAAAACTGAGGATTCGGCTCCTTGGGCATTTTGACCCAAACCCCAAACCCGCACCCCACCTTCGCAGCATCGTCTCCTTTTTCAGGAACTGTTCTCGTCGATGTCACTTTTCCCGGCTCAGGAATTGCGCGAAGCACCTTGATACTCCTATTTTCTACTACACCTTATAATTATACGTTCATGTACTTGCATCGTCATCTAAAAAGAAATGCACCGCGCTATTTGAATTTTTTAAGGTAATCCCAGCGCATTCGAACTTCTCAAGTTAATGACGGGAGAAAATATTCGACGCTGGCAGCGTTGCCGCTTTCGCCGCTCCACCCCGGCGTCCTCCGGATCCTCCCATTGGCCAGACTCTCTTTATATTTCGTCCTACTAAAACCCTGCAGTACAACCAAAGCTGTATGTAGAAAGCGTATTACGTACCATTGTATACATGTTCAAGAGTAGGGAAAGGAGAAACTGGAGAGAAAGGCTGCAATCCCAGCCTCTCTCTCTCTCTCCTGTTCTTTTAATCGTGAATTATGTTAGTTTAGTTTTAAAACAATTAGTGGCGCGGGAGATAAAAAATTGTTTATATAAAGTCGCACTCAAAATTATCCGTGCAGTTTTATTGGCGTATTCTCGCCCATTGAAATACATTTGCCTCTGAAAACTTTATAATTTGGTGTTACAACAATTTAAGGTCAATTTTGAATGTCAGAGATTATATATAAGTAGGAGTGTGCGAATAGGCATGCCCGAATCGAGTAGCACAGCGTTTCATACATTACTGATAGTGCTGGGAAAACCGACGGCAATCGGGCTCGTTTTGCAGTGTTAAAGCTAAGAATAACGCTGTGCTATTCACTTTGAGCCGTGGTTCACTCACGCCTAATTATAAATGAATACTGTCAATTTACTTGTAAAATAAACATAATAACTGAAAAACACTACGTATATGTTAAGGAACAGGTCAATATGTTTATATTTAAGATTAACGTATTTAGATCAAAACACGCTGTTATACAGTAACGTAAATCGGGAGCCCGGTTAAAGAAGAAGTAGAATAGCTTTATTTCGTTTCAGATTTTGATAATATTTGATGATACTTGATAAGGCAGCGATTATTTTTCATAATTTTTGTACAGCTCGCTTGAACCTTTGCATTAATGCCATTATCATCATAAACTTAAAATGCTGGCCGTTCACCCCTGTTGGTGTTAGACTGGTGGCAGCTGATAAACACCGTTTGCTCTACTCACGCCTAACTCCTAGTTAGCTTAGTTAGTAACGCACTGCACTGGAAATGGAGAGGTCCCTGGTTCGATACCAGGTCCAGGCAGATTTATTCGTTCGCGCATAAGTCACCTAGCTGTGTTCGGAGAATTGTGTTTTTCCCTTTGTCCCCCTTGTTTCTCTTCTCCAGGGATAATTTTCGTTATTCGTGATGATATTTAGCTGCTATTTTGAATAGGAGTTTTAAGGGGACGGCTTTAATTTCCCTGAATTCGCCTCATTCTTTCGCATTTTTCGTGTACTTTGTCTTCATGGAATATTTTCGTTGGCGCAATGAATTGCGGTTACGAAGAAACATCTAAATGAATTTTCGTGCTGTAATAAAAGCCGCAGAGATCAGAGCCATTAATATAGAAATCTTACATATTCAGGGAATGTGCATTAGTGCAGTGTATTTTACCTGGTAGACATGAAAAGAGTAGGAATAGCTCTCTTCTTGTAGAAAATGACACCCAAAACTTGAAAAGGTCAACGTCGAACGTGTTCGCGATTAGAGCTTTTTTTTTCTTTTTTTTTTTCTTTTTTGTGGAGTTATCTTTTGATAGGCTTCGCGAGGAGACGACGCATTATTTTGTTCGATGAGACTGTCAAGAGATGACGCCACAAGTTACAACTGGGTTGCCTGCGAATTTATTCGCTGTTGATCCTCGCAAATATGTTTGTCTCATCGTAGACAGCCTATATCTTATAACCATGCATTGTAGGCAGCCAATAGTATAATATATAAATGCCTTTGATTTTAATTCAAATAACGACTGTAACAAAATTCCGCTTTACACATCGTTTGCTGTTACAGATAATTACATCCTTGCGAACAAGTACCTGAAAGCGGTGGGTTCAGAAAGCACTGCGCGGGCAGGCAATACTTCGAGACAGTAAAGTGAAGATGGTGAGAGCACGCATTGAGGACGGCATCGTCTATTCGCCATTTCCTGAGCACCCTCCTGCTGAGATTTCGATGTTCGAAGCCGTACGCCGGTCCCTCATCAAACACGGAGACAAGACTGCGCTGGTAAGTTAGTCTCTTCGGCGCTCATTTCTTGTGCCCGCATATTAGGCAAAAATAGGTTCTACGTTGACGTTGACATGAATTCTGAAGACGCTCAGGAACACGCCCAGCAGTCAATGACGCCTCCTCATTTGTCTACTATACTTCCCAATGAATGGCCAAACCACGACCGGCTTTAATGGGGCGACCCTGTCACTCCGCGTTTGCCTATGAGAGCGCGCGGGCCAAGAAATATCACGTGAACGGCTTGGAGGGACCGAGTGTTCCACTAGGCGCCGTCTTAGCTCCACACCAAAACCGCGGCGGCCGCTATGAAAGGCAATGGGAACGTGTGGAAATAACGTTGGTTTCAGGTTATTTTTGTCACATTTAATAGGCAGGCGCTAATGCTAGCACATAGAATGTGTATAATAGGTTGAATTTAGTCACTATATTATAGTTTTCTCGAGCGGAATAGTCAGTATTGTGAGCTCAGCATCAATAGGGTGCATCATACAGGATGGTACATCCAGTCCGCCTGCTGGAGCCCACTCCGTGATCGGAATAAAAAGTCGAGTTAGTTGTCCCGCAGGTGGGCCGTAACGCTCTTGGTGAATGTTCGAGGTAAGACACTGTCGTTTGGTAGTGAGCTGGTGACTGGGGGGGGGGGGGGGGGGGGAAGGGGGGGCTTTTAAAGTTCTACGGTACGGGGTGCGAGGGAGTTCTAGTGACGAAGTTACGGGTTAAAAAGGGCTGCAGTCCACCAGTGCAAATACGCCGTAGGAAGGAGGCACAAGGAAGCGAGGAGTTCGGTAGCAGAAAAGTGGCTAGGAGCAGCGTGGTCGCTACTTGACGTGGATGTTGAATCGGGTCCCTGCGGACTGGACGGAGGAAGTGCAGTGCTCGATAGGATGGTGTTCGGAGGCCAAGTTGACGCCTCATAATAAGGTAGTAAGTGCGACATTGCACCGGCTCGAGGGAGGCAACAAGTTGCCTGGTTGCCGAATCCCACACCGAGCAGGAAAACTCCAGCATGGGCAACACCAGTACTGTGAACAGCAATTTGGGCACATCGGGACTGGCACTTCTTGTGGACCGAATGACGAAGCCAAGGAGTCACGTTTCCCCGGAAACGGCGTTTTGGACATAGCGATGGAAATCGAAATGCTGGTCGATGATGACACCTAGGAAATGGATGTGCGTTGTTCTTGGGATCTCGACTCGGTTCAGAAAAAGTGCTGGAGGTTCGAAGGTTGGCGCAAGGCAGTGATGTGCATGGTAGCGTATTTGGTTTAAGTTTCGGGGAAGTTGTTAACACTTGATTAGAGAAGAATATTCTAGATCAGCTTGTAGCTATTTACCGAACGTACAATCGCAATAACGATGAGAAAGGTCCTTAAAATAGAGTCGATTATCCTCAAATAGAGTCGATTATCCGCCGGTCATGGAGCGGACACACACAGATACACATGCAAAAGCGTCTGCTAGTGTGTTGAGCTACAGAGCCAAAAAACGCGGAGGCAGTTCAGCGAACTAGAGGAAGTACCAAATAAGCAAAAGCAAATGCGGCGCGTTCACGCTGGTTCGGGTGACCTGTTGGTCGCCCCTAATAAAGCCGGTCCTGGGTCAAACTCTCTACATATACGGCTCTGCCTCTTTTTATCTTAAGGTGAAACCCTACCGTGCATGACGATTTAGTGCTTTTTTGACGGCGTATAACTTTATTTCCATGTATCTTACAATTATAAAGTGGATGTCAATTAAATAGCTGTTTTCCAACAATACTTTAATGTCTCGATTTTATGATTATTTTTAGTTTTTAGTTATTTATTCGTCTTTTAATAGACCACAGTTTCTAATATTGAAAAATGTATTTCTCGAGTTATAACGTCCCATCGTTCATAATATTTTACGTGAGCGTTCGGTTGGATGGAATAAATTTAAAAAAGTAAGCAACGAACTATAAAAATAATGTATATCTTAAAATAAAAAATAAAGTTTAAATTGGTACTATTTTATGGCGCTATAAAAACGGAATCACGTCAACTAATCAAAATAACGATCCAGTAAATTATGAAGCATCCTTCGATATTACATTTCCAGAACTTCTATAATGATATATTACACGTAAAGAATGTTATAAGACCTCAAACTTTTCCCATTCAGTTACGGCACATTGTAGTTCCTTAAAAAAAAGTACATATGGCGACACGTGTTCAAGAACAGCTTGATGCGTATTTTTCGTCGTGTGCCGCTTGGAACGCCACGTGAAAAACAGAAAAAGCGCCAGATTTCAGGGTGTCAGATGCCTCGATGCCCACACCTAGAGATGCCAGAACGACAAGCGCGAGGCTGCGGGTGCATCACAGCTGATTTTGCGCGCGTTCTATTGTGCTTCGGTACACATGCCCGACGCAATCCAAATGAAATGGGCGCCATGAAATGCATTCAGCCATTTCAGACACCGCCACGTATGGGAAAACATTTTAACGTTTTTATCACTTGCAAAATCATTTTCGCAATCAAACTATGCTTGTCGGAATGATTTTACTATATTTTGTTCCAAAAACCACCTCGATGGCTCTTAAGTGGCAATGATACTAAAACGAAACACAAAACATTAAATCGGTGTCTCGGAGCCAACGCGCTGGCCCATGAATTCATATTTGTCGGGTTTAAATATCGGCCGAGATGCCCGCAATCCGACGGAGGCCAATCTGAGATTTCGGTTGCACGTCAAAAGATCTCCAGTTAGTCAAAATAAACCCGCAATTTTTTTTTTATTATTAGGGCGTATTAAGTGATTTTTGTTGGTTGGGCTTGTGAAACCCTAAGATCTGAATATTTGCTTTGCTTTACCTTAGTTCGGAGCGCAGCCAACGCTACGGGCTGATGAAGCCATTGAAGCAGCGCCAAGAGCGCGAAGTTCAGCTGTTCGTTCTCTTTCTGTGCCTATGCGCGATCGGGCTAAACTAGAGCCACTAAATAAGCTACGCTTCTTACACATCTTGGTGCTTAAAACGATGGTTGTCAGTTATCTGAAGCTTTATCTGAAATCAAAGGAAACTGTTTTCCGTCCTCAACAAATGTTTAAACAGTTCGCCACAAAGCAAAGCCGTATTACGTGAGCTTCCTGACATCGAAACTAATGCTGAGGGTTACCCTCACGAGGGTAACCGTTACAGGGGTTACCCTTACGAGAAAAACCCTCACGAGGGTTATCCGCCCGAGACCGTCCTTACGAGGGAAACCTTCAAGAGGGTTATCCTCACGAGAGTAATCCTCTTGTGGGTTACCCTCATGAGGATGACTTTCGTGAGGGTTACCTGATGGGGTTTACGTTACCCTTCCGGGAGGGAGTAAGGGTAGGGTAACCCTCATGAAGGTTACTCTCGCGAGGGTAACACCCGAGAGGGTTACTCCCGTAAAGGTTACTTTCACGAGGGTTAACCTAACGGGGTTTACGTTACCCTCATGTGAGTGAGGATAACCCTCACGGGGTAACCCTCACGAGGGTTACCTTCACGGGGTCACGTTACCCTCACAGGGTAAGGGTAACCCTCCTGAGGGTTGCCCCATAAGGGTCACCCTCATAAGGGTAACCTCACGGGGTTACCCTCATGAGGATGAACCTTGTGAGGGTAACCTCCGTGAGGGTTAGCCCTCATGATGGTAACCCTTGAGGGTTCCCCCCGTCAGGGTAACACCCGTGAGGGTTACCCTCGTGAGCATAACCGCGTGAGGGTTACCCCCGTAAAGGTAACCCTCATGGGGGCTACCCTCAGGGGGTAACCCTCACAAGGGTTTCCCTCACGAAGATTAGCCTCACGGAGTAATTCCCTCACGAGGGTTACCCTCAAGAGGATTACCCTTACGAGGGTAACCCTCACGAGGGTAGCCCCGTGAGGGTCACGAGGGTAATGTCAAAACGCTACCCTCGTGATGCCACATGTGTCGTCGTTATGGGAAACACGGGACGTCACGTGACGTATGACGTCCACGCATCTAACATTGCCAAAATTTCCGCTAAATTTAGCGGGAAGAAGGAGGCGCATACCCATCCCCCGTACCCTCCCTCCTCCTACTCAAAGCTGTGCTCCAATTCGTCGTTACAGAGAATTGAAAACGTCTTACATTTTTTTTGCTTGAATTGATAGCTGGTATTAACATATCATTGCTGTACAACATAGTCCTGAGCCTTAATTTTTGCTAACTTAAACATCGCTCAGTAGTAAAAGAAATAGACTAAATAAGTTACACTTTTATAATTTGAATAAAGCTACATAGTACCCGTTACGTTGAAAAAAACTACACCGATTTCTGTTATTCCCCGGCGAAGAGCAATATATCACGTATGTTTTCCCAATAGAATACACCGGAAGACTGCAAATGTAGACTGCTTGCTGTCTGCTTCAATTTGCAACCGGACAACACGCTTACTCTTTTCTTAAGTTGAATTTTCCATACTACCCTGCCGCAGATCCCAGTGTTCTACTTTTGTTTCTACAGTGCGTGTTGGCAAATCATGGGTGTCGATGTTTGTGTTTATTGAGCAAGAATAGGATGTTTCCTCCCTTTTAGCACCTACAAATGCATAAAGTGGAAACGTTTTTTTGGTTTTGCCCGCGAGTTCTTGCTGTTGTTCCGTCGATCAGAGTTGCGTTTGCACTGGCGTGATTACGCTCACTCCTCACCTTGTCCGGACACGTAGAGATGAACCCCGGCCCCAACGATGCTCCCGAACAGCCAAACTCTTGCTACGTTGCAAGAGAAGTCGGATGCTCTCCTCCTAAAGACCGAGTTAAACCACCAAGCAAGTCTTTCAAATCTTAGCGCGATCACTGTAGGGGTCGTTGAATTAAGCGAATGGTCACGACTCTTGATAGAAAGGTTGAGGAATTGTCGGGAACAAAAGAAGAAGTTTCTAAAGTCTCTTAAGACCTACGCTCCCTTGAAGAAAGAATCCAATCAATACCGTTTAACTTTGAAACTACGCAAAACCTTGCTAGCAACCTTGACGCTCTTGCTAACCGCATCCGCCGGAATAATCTTGTATTCAAAGGCATTCCAGAGGAATCCAGGGAAACCTGGGCTAGGTCTGAAGAAAAAATAACTTGCTTTGACAAAGACCACTTGGATCTAGAGGCAGGAGAAATTGAAAGAGCCCACCGGGCAGGTCCAAAGAACGCAAACTTCCCCCGCCCCATCATTCTAAGATTTCTTAGCTTCAAAATCAATCAAACGATTCTAGAAAATGCACACAAGCTGAAAAACCTAGCATCTTCTTGGGTTTGAATTCAGGAAGATCTCTCGCCATTGATACGTGAAGCACGCAGAAAGCTTTGGGACTACGCAAAAACGCATCGGGTTCCCAATAACGCGTGCGTCTAGTTTTTGATAACCTTTTTTATGAATGACAAGGTGTTTTTGTACGATCCCCAACCAGGCACCGTTGATGAATCGAAACGGATCATTCCAAGCCAAAATACGAACTGACTAAAAAAAAAAACCGCATCTCCACGTGATGAATGATGTTGACTGGGTCGAAGCTCTGGTGGTGCTTGTCTGCGTAGACACTGAGCCGCAGCATACCGAGCCTTTCGTTCGTTTTCATCCATGTCACGCTGCGATCAAATGCTCCAATGCGTATATAACCACGTTCCATACCACACATTCTCTTTCTGACATGGAAGAAAACGAACGAAAGGCTCGGCATGCTGCTGCTCACCGCCTACGCAGGCAAGCACAACCAGAGCTTCGCCCCAACCAACGTCATTCACCACGTGAAAATGCGGTTGTTGTTTGGTTTTTTGTTTTTTTTTTGCCTTACACGAGCACGGGAGCACGTGCTCACATGCTCGTGAGCGCGTGAGTTCACGAGCAGGAGCACGAGCCCCCGAAGCCGAACATCGGACGGACATACGGACATGGCTAACCCCTAAGGAGCATCGCCCCTAAAAAGAGAAAACTACAGTGCTAATCACACTTGTCTATAACGCGCGAGCGAGCGGCTTTCTCCGGGGAGTGCTAGACTGGTGGCATTCGCGGAAACTAAGCTAGTCACGTGGCGCAACATGGAACGGCCCGCTCCAGGGGTGACCTGCCCACTCTATCAGCTTGATAAACGATAAAAGTAGAGTGCTTTATGATATATTCTTGTTCTTTGATGACGACATCGTTGATACGCCCTCATGCTTTAGTTTGTTTATTGTTCGAGCAATGATGTTTGTAAAAAGCGTGCGAGCAGCCTTCCGCGTTCGCCGCCAGCTGATAGAGTGCGCAGGACACCCCTCGAGCGGGCCGTTCCATGTTGCGCCACGTGACTAGCTTAGTTTCCGCGAATGCCACCAGTCTAGCGCTCCCCGGAGAGAGTCGCACGCTCGCGCGTTATAGACAAGTGTGATTAGCACTGTACGTCTCATGATTTGTCCTCTTTTCTTGCCAACTTTCGGAGCATACTATCTAAATAAGACGCTCTCGCTGATAAAATTGCAATGTGAAACCCCGACGTCGTGTTAGGAACGGAGGTTTGGTTTTTTGATAATTTACTGAATGAGTTAGTGCTTGACCGTGACTTCGCGATTTTTAGAAAAGATAGAATGCAGTCACGTTGTGGTGGAGTCCTTATTGCTGTCAAAAGAAATTTGCCTGCTCTTCCCATTTTAATTGATGACAACATTAACATAATCTGGGTAAGTGTAAAAGGTTGCTTCCTTGTTCATTTTAGTAGGTGCTTGCTATCGACCGCCGAGCTTTTCGTCTGATTTTGTTGATCACCTCTATTGGAAATGTTACATCTCGTTACCGCCTGTTTTTCTTGACGGCGACTTTAACTTTCCCGGAATCAAACAGACCACTGTTAATTCATCTGACGAATGCCGCAACAATTTGCTTACATCCGCCTTCCTAAACATCTTGCAATCATTGTGCCTGACCTAAGTAGTACTTAAACCCACTCGGGACGATGCAATTTCAGATTTATTGTTCACTTTTGTGCCAGAATATTTAAAAAAAATATTACGTGTCTTGACAAAATCAGTGACCACGTGACTATCCCTATTAACTTCTGTACATCTGTAAGAAATGCTCCTTACAGTCCAAGGAAATTCGCGATTTCTCTAAGGCAAACATTGATGGTATAAACTGTTTTAAAAACTTTTATTTCCGAATTTAACTGCGATTTTTTCTCTCGGTCAGTAGAAGAGAACTGGAAAATGATACAAAATAAGTTCGAAGACATACTTGCTACATTTGCTGCAAAAAGTACTATACCTGATGCACCAGAAAAGCCGTGGTTCACGAAATCCCTGGAAAAAAAGCCTGAATACTAAAAGATGTTTCTTCAAAAAGGCACAATCTCGGAATACTGACGAATTATGGTCTCAGTACGATACTCAGGCAGAGCTGTGCAAACGTGAAACCAAGGTTGCAAAATCCAACTTTTACGGCAATGATCTAACAAACTTGATGCATAAAAATCCCAAGAAATTTTGGAAAATAATTAGCCCACCCAAAGAACAATTTTTAATTCTTTTTAGACCAGCATGGAAATGTAATATCACCAATTAATTGTGCAAACAAATTTAATGAGTACTTCGGAGATGTTTTCACCGAATAGTCTTACCCGATCCTTAGTTTTATTTTGCACACAACCATTTTTTTATTGTCGAAGATTAAAATTGACCCGGATGGTATTAACAATACAAGTCAAAACCTGCCCTTCCTGTCTTCTCCTGGTGTCGAAGGCATCAGTTCCAGGCTACTAAAACTAACACAGCCACATGCCGGGCTTCTTCTTGCACAGCTTTATCAACAATCCTTAGACCAGAGCATTATACCGCATGACTAAAACATGCAATCGTCACTCCAGTTTACAAATCTGGTAGTAAATCTTTGTTTTGTAATAATCGACCGATATTTCTCACCAGTGTTCCATGCAAGATTGTTGAGCATGTTTTGTACACTCATATAATGAGCTTTCTCGTAGACAAGAATTTCATTTTCATAAACCAGAATGGCTTTAGAAAGAACCGGTCTTGCGAAACCCAACTTTATGAATTATTAACCGATCTACACACAAACATGCATTCACAAGTTCAGACTGACACTGTTTTTATTGATTTTTCTAATGCCACGTGCCACATAAACGCCTACCTTAAAAACTTGAGTGTCTTAATATGTATAGTTCTTTAATAAACTGGTTTCGGGAATTCTTGACCAACAGAACACAGACAGTTTCTTTTCATTGTCATGATTCTTCTAGCATTAATGTGAAGTCTGGAGTTCCTCAGGAGATAGTTTTGGGCTCCTTATTATTCCTTATCTATATTAATGATATTACCACTAGCATTTCTTCCAGAGTCAGACTCTTTGCAGACGACTGCGTTATTGATAGAATTGTCAAAACCCATACCAAGTGTCTCTCACTACCGCATAACCTAGACGCCCTCTCTTCGTGGTGTGATCAATGGCAAAGGAACATCAATACCTCAATATCTAAATTCATGAACTCCACAAAGAGATCCACTGTAAGTTTCAACTACTCAATAGGTCATCTATCAATTGAAAAAGTAAATAACCACAAGTACCTAGGAGTTATTTTTAGCGAGAGCCTACCCTGCCAAGATCACGTAAATTATGTGGCCCGCAAGGCTAGTAGGTCATTAGGCTTTCTCAGACGAAATTTATATCTGGCACCTCCGGACGTTCGTTTACTCGCTTACAAATCATATGTTCGGTCTCAATTAGAGTATGCTTTTATCGTCTGGAATCCTTCTTAAGACTGCCTAATTAAAAAAATAGAGTCAGTTCAAAACAGGGCAAGCAGATTTATTTACAAAGATTATTCTCGACACACAAGCGTATCTCAGCTGAAAGAAAAAGCAGACTTGCCACTCCTCTCCACCAGAAGAAAACTTTCTAGGCTAACTTTCATCCATAACATGTATTATAATAACCCACTCCTCAGGCTTGAACTTTTAAAGCTGCCACACCGTATTTTTCCTCGATTTGACCATCAGCATAATATACTATTAAATTATCCCCTACAAAAACGTTTCCAGACATCACCCTTACAATTGGCCATTTCTGACTGGAACAAACTTTCAGCTAACATTGTGTCTTTAGTAAACGTCGACGAATTCAAAAGTGCGTGTGCTCAATACTGCGTAAATTGATGTGTATGCTTTCCACGTGTTTTCACTTTATTGTGTTTTTTCATGATGTTTGTTCATATTTTCACTGTTCTGCCTTTTTTTTATGTATGCTGTTGAATTGCCCTCCTCATGTATGGCCCCTTGGGGCACTTGCGAAATACAAATAAATAAAATAAATGGAATAAATGAGATGAAAGAAAGTCCCGTAGACACTAGCGCCAGCTGAGCTTCTAGCGTTTATTGTAATAACTGTATGGTCGCCGCGACCACAGCCCAGCAATTTAGGAATTTTTTCGCTTCTGTGATAAACTCCTGAAAGGTGTTCGCTGCGTGTTAATTTCTCGTGCACTGTTTACTTTCACCCGGGTGCGAAGCTACGAACATCATTCGAATAAGGCGCGTCAGTGATTAGATTTTTTTCTCTCTTCTGAAGATTATTGACGACGAGAAGATCACGCACACGGAGATGCTCAGTATGTTTCGAAGGTTCGCCGCCGGCTTCCAAAGACAAGGCGTACGACCAGCCGACCGTGTTTTCGTTCACATTGAAAACTCCGTGGAGAGCTTTATCGCTTTGTACAGCGTTATATTTGCTGGGGGCGTTGTCATCTTATCTGATCCGCAATTGACAGTGGGTGAGAAACTCGTAAATTACTTTGGCACCACTAACACTTTTTTTTTGGGGGGGGGGGGGGGGGGGTGGAGGGTTGCAGATAAAATAGGTGTGATAAGGTGTAGTTCAAAGATAACAAGCCAGTTTCTTGCTTTTTTTATTGTCTTTTATTAAAAATCAGGCACCTTTCATCTTGATAAGTGTCTCCGTAACCTTATCGCGAACGACAGGTGAGGGTAAAAATATTCTAAAGCATGGCTTTTTTTTATGCGACGTCTGATTTAGTTTGATATCTTGTAATATACAATGAGCAAAACCGAGCCGCCGCTAGCGGCTCAGGTGCATTCTGGGAAACATTTGTCAACGCAGATTTTAGTTTCAGTTTCCCCCATAGGACCGCGGCCTGCCGCAAGCGGACATCGCAGACCTGCACCGCGCAACTCAATGTAACTTACCTCGCCAAGTCTTCAGACGGTAACTGATTCAAGGCGAAGGCAAGCCAGGTCGCTTCAGCGAAACTAAGCCTAATATTGATCGGCATACGCACCGACTCCTTGTGGGTGGGTGTTCTCGACTTCGACAGGCTTCGAGGAAGGCCAACGCCAAGATTAGCATCAATGTTTCGCAATGTCTATATGTCGTATTTTATTTATTGTTCCTAAAGAGACACTTATGTTCGCCAAGGTTTTTACTTGTAAATAACATATGAGAGCCCAACTACCCTGGACACAATTTGCAGCTCGAACTTCGTTTCCTTTCGGCCCGAAAGCCGCCGATCGAGAACTGGCCCGTTTGAATCGAGAGGTTTCTATGGCTTTGATACAACCACCAAATATAATTAAAGTCGTGGGTCATCGGAGGCACACACTCAATATTAAAAGTAGAAAGGAAATATGGTACCCATCTTTGTGGCTCCTAAAAGGCGACAAATACGGTGATTGTAGAAACAAAAAGTTTCACAGCCACGTGACTTCCGCCAACTCTCTCTTCCTCTAAATTTCTTTTTCCTTCCCAGTCCAAGTTCAATTTCGGTTTCAAAAAAATGTTGTTTTTTTTTAGTTTTTTTTTTACTTTATTGAACATATACGTAACGTTGTGCGAAATATTGATTGGGAAGTCTTCTGACAACCATAATAAATCGGCTGGCAAAAATCAAACAAAATATTTTGGGGGGTGTCAGTGTTCCCTTTAACCCATCCTCTTTTTTCGCTTTCATTTCCCCGATTCATTTGGCTACAAGCTGCCCCTTCGTCTTCCTCTTTACCAAACTTCTCGCGACTTGCCTTCACTTTGAATCAAACACCGTCTGATAAAGTCACGAGAAGAAAAGTATACTTACTGCATCACCTTCACACGTAGGTCCACCTGCGAAGATTCGGACACGTACTCTGCGGTGTGGGGCGTGGTGTAGACTCTCGGTGTTTGACTGCAGCTGACCGCGGTCCGTTGGAGGAAATCGAAACTAAAATCTTCGTTGCCAACTGTTTCCTGGAATACACCATAGCCCCTAGAGGCGTCTCTATTTCGCAGAGGGATGTTTCAATGACGCTGTTTTCAAGAAACTATTTTGTTGATATATTCGAAAGCAATACAATTTCAACTTTCGAAAGACTGCTATTGAAAACGAAAGTGATCTCGTACTTCGAAACTAGGGTAATATGATGATTTTGTTCTTCAAAGAAAACCGCGTATATGTTTTTCATGTTAATAAACATTCCTTTAGATGAAATTTTACTCAGAATGAAACATGGAAATGCATCTCATGTGCTCTCAATCTCGAAAGATTGTCATAAGTTTAAGAAGATAAAGGAAGAAATGAATCTCAAGGTAAAAGCCTGGCGCAATGTTCCTACCCTCTTTCCATTATCTCGCTTTCAAATAAAAATTAAATTTTACAAGTACTTTCTTTTTTATCTGCACCAAATTAAAAAAATAATGACTTGCTTTAGGACACTTCATTTTGCTATTAGTTTACCCGACTTCGTGGCCACTCGTAACATGGCTGCTTGCGCTGTTATTCTCCTAATTAATAGATTAATTTAATTAACTTTTTAATTGTTGACTTCAATGGGCCTTTTGCATTTACGAAATTGAAGCCCGATCTTCATACTGTATTTTTCCATCGCACAATGCTATATAAAAAAAAAAAAATTTAAAAACTGGGCATTTCCGGTTATTTTATTTTATTCTACAGACTATTTTACGCCGAAACTAAATAGGAAAGAAGTGACAGTGATGTCGGGACCTCAGCCCTTACTTACCTGACAGCAAATACGTCATCTGGGACGCGGGCAGCCCCACCGGCATTACCGCAATATGTTTCTTTCTCTATTGGTCTTATTTTTTCTTTTTGTAGCAGCTTTTATTTTATTAATGAAATGATAGGCTTCCCGTCGGAGCAGCAGGAAATGACACTGCAAAGTTATCTCCTAGCGTAACACGCCAAGATTAGCAGGTGCCACCGCAATGTGCGAAAACGTAAGACGAAACGACGACATCTGCGTCACAGATGACGTCGTTACTGTTACGCCAAGCAAGGGCGAACATGTCGACGCCACTGTCCCCCCTTATTTCATTAGCTTCAGTTTGAAACAATTTGCAGGAGTGAAATAATTTAGCCGGAAGTGCCCGGTTGTTTTTGTGCGTTTTTATCATCGTGCGATTGGAATATATAAAATGGAGATTGGTCTTGAATTGCGTAAATGCAACATGGCCTCTAAGATCAATACTTGGAAAGTCAATTAATATATATATATATATGTTTTTACTGGTAGGCTAAGAGCACAAGCAACCCTGTTCAGAGTGGCCGGAAAGTCGAGTGAGCAAATGCTAAAAGTTTCATAAAACAGCTCCTTTGTTTTTATTAAGGTGAAAATAAGAAATAAAACACCCTGTATAATAATTCATTATGAAAAGAACCAAGCTGCCTGAGTGGCTCCGTCAATAAAGAAAAATTAAAGCCTGAATAACTTTGATAATAAAGAAAAAAGAAAAAAACAACGCCTGAGTAGCTCCGAGGCAAAGTGTCGGCCTACGCATCCCCAGGTGGCGGGTTCGAATACCGGCCGAGGGGCCCGCAATCTGACGGAGGCTTAAGGCCCGTTCACACACTTGCTACCGAGTACGACCAAAAGAGACGAGACTCGTTAAAACCTCTTAAAATTTCTTAGGACGGAGAAAACACACTGGCACCTTGCCGCCATCTATGCGGTGACCCTGGAATTGCATTTCACAAGAGCAAAAGTTTTGCGGGATTTCCGAGGTCAAATGTGCGTAATACCTATAAAAGAAGGCTCGTTTATAACGTTGACAAAGTTTTTCGAGCCGAGAAGAAAAGGATGATACGCGTGAGAAAAAGAAAACATGCCGAACCGCCAAGTTTACGCTGCTACAAAAAAGATGGCGCCTGTGTGTCCTCTCGTTGTAAGAGATATTTAGAGTCAGTCTCCAAGGCACCCGGTTCCAAGAGGTCGCAACTGTGTGAACGTGCCTTTATTGCGGAAAAGGCGCGATGTAAATAAGCTTACGGATGCACGTCAAAAGATCCCCAGGTGGTCGACATTAATCCTCAGTCATCCTCTGGAGCGTGCCCGATGCCCGTCTTTCGTTTGGCAAGAAAAAAAAAAACAGCTTGAATTTGAAAAAAAAAAAAAGAGCAAAGGTAGATGCAAAATATTTTGCAGCAGTACTTTTGCGACACCCGACAAAAATCACCATACGTTAGATCTGTGTTTGGTTCTTTTCACCCAGGCTCATAGCGCGACTGTCGACGAGAACGCAATTGGTTGCGACTAACATAAATGTTCACGCAAACCAATCGGGGTGAGGCGCTATCCCGAAAAAACCCGGCTCTCTCGTGACTTTTTCGTGTGACGCTGATTGTGTTTTTTATTATTATTATTATGCCGCTGCGCTTTTTTTGTGGCGTTTGTGTTCTTTTTTTCGGGTTTTCATTCATAGCCGACCCTATCCCGTATTTTACATTAAAAACGTTCGAAACGAAGTATTCATTTATTCATAGGGGTGTAGAGCGTCTGTACTAGGGGCATTGCGCACCTATAACAATATCGTGACCTCAGGCAAGAATTGCTTACTGATACCTTCATCTACATTACAATATAATCAGATACTTACAATGACAAAAAGCAAATAAAATGTCAAATGTGTTGGTTTTAAATTTCATAAAATAGCTTCTTTTAAAAATAGGAATACAAGAGTAACAAAAGCCATTCGTGATACATCCAGGAATAACAAAGGAAGAGAACACATTTCATTTCGAAAAATAATCAGCTGACGAAACATGATGACTCTGATGTATCCTAAGTAAGGCATCCTCACTTACTAAGCGAGCCTTTAGAAAATTTTCGTCGTAGGGAAGTCCGAAGGATGCACGTCGATGTCAGAGTCTACAACCCTGAATGAGAGTGAGTTCCAAGAAGTGCCACTGACTAACGTCAAGAAAGAACTGGCCGCTCTGACTTACACATCGGGTACCACCGGTATCTCCAAAGTTGTTGAAGCAACCCAGTACAGCTTCGTGACAGCCTTAGAGCCCTCCAGGTATGATATTCCAATAAATATGACGAGTTTATGATCCGTTCACATCAACAGTTTCATACCAGACTATTATTGCGTAGCTCAGGGCCATTTTCGCGGCCTTTTGTATAGGGTGTACGCTATATGAGCTGTACCAATTTAAAGCGTTGAGTATAGTTTTATTGATGATGAAACCAGCTACAATTAAAACAAATTCGTATATCTATCACAAGTTTTTTCGTTGCAAGTTTGAATGCTTATATTGCATATCATACTGTACAGCAACCCATCTTTCTGACGTCCCTAACAACATTTTTGTGATCCACATATGTTATAGTCTCTTGACGTGACGTGACACGCTCGCCTTCTGCTAAATTTACCAGATGACGTAACTTCCGTGATTGAGTTTTGTGTCGGTTTCGTATGTCAATCTTTTCGTACAGATTACGGCTTATAATACTGTATTCTGCCTTAAAACATCACCATGTTGCATTAAAGTGGCAATCTGGACCAGTTGGTTCATGATCGAGTGGGTAAACGACAAAAAAACACTGGCAAAAAAAGAAACAGAAAAGTATCTCGTCTGTTTACATCCTCGACGGTGTGTGTGTGTGTGTGTGTGTGTTTTCTTTGTTTGTTTGTCTTGCGCTTATTTGCAGGATTTTACCATACATTTTGAATAGATCCTCACAGACCTAGACGATGGACGCGACGGCGGCGCCCCCTACAACTTTGTGGCGGTGCAAGTAAAATTTCGATGTTTGGTTCTATTGCCGCGGACCGACGGGTGGCACTGTAGTCGCGTTCTGCACCTAAGAAACCTAAATTTGAGAGAGGTCGCAGCTTAAGTCACGGAAAAAGTATGCAATTCAATGGCGGATGAGGCGCCCATGCGCATGCGTGCAGAGTTGTATGGCGGAGAAGATGGAGGGCGGAGATGCGGAGTCGCTTGCAGACGATCGACACATTTGCCTCCTCTTTGCATCTGGTATTGGAAACGTCGTGCCCCGATCGTTGGAAGCACTCTCAAACATAGGTACACCATATGCATTTGCCTTTTGGTAGCGTCCATTGCTTACTGCACGGTGCGGCTTTTATAAACTGCACAGCAGTGCCTTTATTTTGTAAGATTTACATGCGCAACGAATAATCATGCTATTAGTGATGAAGCTTTATCGCTGCTTATATTTGGTCCGGTGAACATAACAAAACTCGCGCGTCCCGTAAAAGGTTTTTACCAAATGGCAAAGAGCGCGCGTCGGAGGTGTGGCTTTCATCCTTAGCCTGCCACCGAGCGTAATGCGAACGCAGACCTAAATGCCATAAGCACTTGCTCCATTTTTTGTATGTTTTTGTTTTCTTTATCAGGTTAGACATAACTTTCGACGAGACTGAAGTCATCGCCACGTGGGGACAACTAACGTTTTCCTTCGGCTTCCGCTATTTCCTGAGCATCGTGTGCTCCGGTTCCACCGCCGTTGTTCTTTCACGAGACACACCGGTCCAGAAAATGGTCGATACTCTCCGTAAGCACGAGGTACAGGTTTTGTAAAAAAAACTGTTCAACTAACTTTCTAATTTATTAACTAGACCTTACAAATGTAACTAATCTTTAACTGAACTTAACACGGGTAAATGATTCTTAACCAGTTCTTCACTAAGCTTAATATGCAACTTTTTCTTAACCAAGCAAAACTAATGTAACTAATTCTTAACGCGACTTAATATCCAACGCCTTCTTAGCCTAGCCAAAATTAATGTCACATTCTTAAATGACCTTAATGTGCGACGCATTCTTCTCCGAGCAAAACTAACGTGATTAATTCTTAACTGAGTTGAACTTATTAGTCTGCATGCTGGCTGACACACTTGTGGCTGCTTATGACCGTGTACCTTTCAACCTCGTAAAACCTCTTACGATGACGACGACGACAATGATGATGATGATCTCGCGGCTCTTTTCCTTTAGAACGATCATGCTCTAACTGAGTAAGTGCCCAAGTTTTGGACAAGGGCAGAGCCGTTTATACTGAGAGAGTTTGGCCAGTGGCCGGAGCTTATTGCCCGCTAGAGCCAGCTGATTTTGCGATAACACGAAATGGCCTTACTTTTCTGTCTCGTTCATTCCTGAGAAATCGCATAAAGTTCTTAGGAAACACAGCCACAAAATGGCGGACGAAAGTTGTCATCCCCCACTTGTCAGACCACGCTGCTGTGGTTGCCAGGCTGTCAAAATCTTCTTAAGAAGGCAAAATTTTCTTGGTATAAACGGCTCTCGACAAGAGAGCACAGTGCCGCTATCTATCCAGTAGTCGTGGAAGTTGGAACCGTTGGCAATTCTGTATAGTTCCTTTTTTTCTATCGCATAATACTTTCTATTTTGGCTCAAAAAAATTTGTGATGATGTTTTAAACAACCACTTTTCATGGATAGTACGTACGTTTGATCTCGCAGGCAAAAGCTTCGCGCTAGTGAAATGTACTTCCAGAATCACCTCATAGAATGTGCCCGCGTGCCAGTTTGTTCTCTAGAGAGCTTAGACTAAAGAGAGGGCCCAGCTCAAACCATGGTGAACATTTGCAATTTGCTGTCCGACGCCTCCCCCGTAAAACAACCCGAAATGCGCCTGAGCTACATTTTCACGTGGCGAGGAGGATAGGAGGCGCAAAGGCGGGGACATTTGCAGACGATCCAGCCTTTCGGCATCTCGTCGCAGGTGGTATTGCAAACACGGCCCATAACTCACGTGACTTCGATCGAAAAGTTGGAAACTCTTTGTAGTACAGGCTGTCTAGTTTTATTTCGTCGTGAGAGATCACATAAACTCGGTCGTAAGCAAACGCAGTGTGTGAACGGGGATTTAGCCAACGAATTTTCTGCGATATCACGCTTCCGTTGGCATGTAACGCAAATCCTCTAACTTCCGTTTTGTCATCCTATCCAGGTCACGACTCTTTCCGGACCCGTCGTGGTACTACAGCAGCTCGTTAAAGAATTGGAAAGAACGAGCGCGAGGCTCGACAGCGTGACCAAGGTGGAGGCGTACGGCGTTCTCCTCTCGAAACAGGTGGCCAGGGAAATTCTTTCCGCATTCAATTTGAAAGGGTTCAGGAATCCCTATGGGGCAACGGAAGGTGGAGGCATGATCTGCACGACCTTGAAAAACCGGATCGCTTGCGACACAATTGGGTTTCCTGTGCCCATGACTCAAATAAAGGTAACAGATTTTTTTCGTTTACCTTCTTTGGCGCACATTTTTGTTTTTTCCAGTACATAACATTTTTATACGCTAAAAAGCATGCGAGATCGTCGCTGGAACCAGCAATTAAAACGGAGAAAATGATCGAGAGAGAAAAAATCTAATGGGCTAGAGACTCGTGAAGCTATAATGCGGGAAACCGAGGGAGACTAGGAGAGGAAAGTGTGCGGTGACGTCAGAGCGGCGAGCTATGATTGGACGGATTAGGGGGTAGACTCAAAGCTTGTTTCTAAATGCACTGTTCTGCCTTCAATCATAACGATCATGTGCGTCGTCTGCTTCTTCGCTGGGACTGCCGTTCGAACGCCGGAGGCCTGCGTTCGACGTTTGAACAGCGAGTATAGAGACAGCCGCAGCGAGACTCGGCGTCGCTCGTTAAGAATGCCTTAGCCAGATCGTCTTCTCATGATGTGCGGGTGAGAGTGACCACCAATCATCCCAAACAGAGATCGGCGTTTTCACGTCACCGCGCTGCCCTCTCCTCCCCGCTCTAAGCTTCTCTTCCTATGTGAATTGCAAGTTCGTCTGCTTCTTTGAAGAAGTTATGGCGTCAGACCGCCGAGCTCTATTTGACTCTTTTTGAAGGATAGTGGGCAGATCTAAATGCAGCTTGCTTTGAGGTCTACCCACTATCCTTCAATCAGAGCCAACTGGCGATCGGCATTCAAATGTCTCTACAACCCCAGCTAATGAAGCAGACGAACTTGCGCTTCGCATATGCACCAACAGGGTGAGGACAAATACTTTGTGAGGACGTCAGGGCGTCTCTCTTGAACGCTCGGCCTCCAGTACGCGATCGCTGCCTCGTGCAATGTTCTGGCTACACGCACACGCTCGAAGCTCACCAAAACGCAAAAGTGTTAGAAAAGTAAGACGCTGGCGCTGGAGGCGCGAGCTTCTTAAACTCCTCCCTACCCTTCTCATCCTGCCAGCGACTTTAGCGCTAGCAACACAAAGCGGACATTCTCCGAAACGCTACTTTAACACAGACTATGTTTTAGGGGCGGTTTCTAGGCGGAGAACGTCGCGAAATGGTTTTACGAAAATATGATAACACGGCCAGGTGTCTTAACAGTATACGCTTTGTCCTTCGGCGGGGAATCAAACCACGGACCTCTAGCTCACTAGTCCGTTAAACTACCCGTGCGCCAGCAAAGCGGCTTTGATTACCATGGATGAAATGGCTGCGTACTCACGTTGCCACAAAACTCTCGATTCTCCGATGTTGGGAGGTGTCACGTGACGGGGTAATCCTATAGGTTACATGATCGCGTAATCACCATAGGTCATGTTATCGGTGATTATGGGCAATATGTCTAGTCTTACCATAAGCCACGTGATTGTTGCGACTATGAGTCGCGTGACCACGTATAATGATTTCGCGTGATATCACTCCCTCACGTCACGTGAAGTCACTCAACTATATCTTATGTGACGACATAACGTGTAGTGATTACATGATTACGCCACCATAGGTTGAGGCCAACCACGTGACCATGTGACCCGCGGTTACTGATGACATAGAAAACTATACTTATGAGAAGCCGCTGAGGCGGCTTCTCATAAGTATAGGTCGCGCAGCGCAGTACTTGCGGTAACATTTGTTTTCTACGAAATGCCCATAACTTCCGGTTGTGTGTGCGTTGAGCAAACGGGGAGGTGCATAAATGACAGGGCAGGTGGACATGCCCTATCTATCAGAAGCTCCCCAACGGGCAATCTCTCCATTAACTGTGACAGTTGTCTTTGTGCGCCTAATATCGAAGATACAAAAATGAAGGAAAACTTACAACTAGAACTGGGGGGGAGATACTCCTATCGCATAAATATTGGTTCACAGGCTTCTGTGAGTCCGACCGATGGCGACTGCAACGGCTTGCAACGTTAATCCTTTTACGAGTTGATATGGAAACAGCCGCGTCGGCTCCAACAAAACATGGTAAAGACCGGTTTTGTTGGAGCCGACGCAGTTGTTGCCATTGCAGCCCGTAAAAGGATTATCGTCGCAAGTCTTTGCAGTCGCACTCGGACGGACTCAACGCAAGTGTGTGAATCGCCCTCAACATTGACGAACGAGAAGAGCTACACAAGTGCACCGTCGCGGCACCTAACTGAGAAAGAGTTTGCTTTTTTGTTTCGGGAACCTGATTGCAAGTTGTAAGTAGCGCTGAGTCGTGTCCCTTCTTTCCCGTGTCCACATATTTTTGAGGCGCTTTTCTACTTAAACATGTACCAACAAGCCCATTTATCAATTTTCCTGCAGTAGAAAACATATGTACAGTGCTCATCAAACTTACACAGGACACTCAAACTGTCTGTGCTTTACGGTAGCGATATCCCGGAGTAAGCTCAACAACGGCTTTTGACATAGAACTTGAGATGGTTCCTTATGTTCTACGTCACGAAACCGTTGCTCGGCTGCCGCCAGGATATCGCCGCCACGAGACAAGACACAGTTTGCGCGTTCCGTGTCACTTTGATGAGCACTGTACGAAACTCCATACTTCGCATAAAGATAGACACGCAGTGCACTCGGCACCGAGATAAATATGAATTCTCCTTAATCGTACCAATAACGTAGGGAGACACCTTATGTACTGCGTATCGCCAAAGAGAAGACACGGCAGGGCTAGATCTTGTTCCACATAAAGTCGATACTCAGCTGACGCAACGAGAAGGCGGCACCAATCTCACAGCGTAAAAAGCGCAAATCATGGTGTGTATCATGTTTACGTACATGTTCTATCATCACTGGACCAATCATAAACAGAAAAGTCCCAGCGACTTGCACTTTAGACTCTGCTTGTCTGGTCCCATCAGCTGGTAGCGTCGGCTCCGTCTCGACTTAAAGGGGCTACCCTCAGCAAAAAGAGGCCGTACTTGAAACGAAGTTAAAGTATATTGAATATGAATATTCATTTTGTATTCTGTATTATTTTGTCCACACTCGAAATACGCGCGTAAGGTATTCAAAATATATCATAAATATTAATCAGAAAAGATTTTAGATATACCAAAAATATAATTCCTTCCCCCTCAAGATGCCATTTGTGTATTAAAAACCGGATTCACAATTTTTTCTTTCATTTCGGAATTTGTTGGTAAATGGTGTCCCTGTGGTAATTGAAGGCACCTACTAAATACATTCAAATGCATTATAAACGAACACAAACGCATACACCATGCCGCACTGACCACCTGAAACACAGTCCCGTTGACTGCTCTAGAGCCTTATAAAGTGTACATATTGAAGATAATCATTTGGCCGGTGACCACCTTTGCACTTAATAAAGTTCCAAGTATTCGATATTCTCCTAGGGAGTCTGTCAAGGAGGAAACAGTGTTTTGAAGTTCGTGGACGATATCTCTTTCTAAGAAGCATTAGTACAACTAATAATAATTCGGCGCAGTCGCTAAAAGAATATCCACAAAAACAGCTCCTAGAAGAAATGTTATTGCTCCTCTGCATAGCACCACTCAGGACGAAGCGAGTCAAGGCAGTTTCTTCACTTAAAAATAGTTATTTTTGCTCTTTTTTTTACTACTTGACTATTTATTACGGTCATTAACGTCGCTATATTAAAGTTACTCACATCACGTACAATGGTGAGTATATACATTCAGTGAACTAAAATTGTGGAAACAGAACCACGCCAAACATATCTGCTCACAGCACTGCTGAAGCTTTCCAGCATCAGCAAGTGTTGTGGTTGTAGTTCCCGAGCCCCGTTTGTGATTGGTGCGCAAGAAACTCATCAGGTGTGTTCTTGATATAAAAAGGAAACAATACCATAAACTGGGCTGATTTTTCAGTGCGACGCTGCACTACTCAATTGACAAACTAATCAAATGTTGCTTTTAGGCACTTCAGTGTACTCCACATCTGCTTGAGGTAAACTTCTGATAGGCGAGCTTTCCAATACTTCGGTAGTTTAAGTCAAACACCAAAGTATTGCAGTCGAAACATACTTAGCGTATAACACAACAATATTCACGATTTCCAGGTATTTTAAGAGTATTCTGCACATATTTTGATAGCTGCATTTTATAAGGGTTGGAGTATATTTTGCATGAAACAAGCAGATATTTTAAAAAATTTATGTGAAAGGTATTTTTCGCCTACTAATTTAGAATCTACATATTTCAAAACGCATGAAAGGAAGTTCAAATGTAACTTAAATAAAGGTATTCTAAAAAAGATTTTCAGAAATATATTTTGGTTCTAAGTAAAAAAAAAAAAAGAACTGCACATTTTTGGTCTATTTTGTGTACTTACAATTATCAACTGTACTTCAAATACACTCATATTCGAATGTGGTATATTTCAAACGTCTTCGTTTCCACTAAGGGTGGGACACGAACATTAAATGGATATACTATTCTCTAAATAAAATTTTCATAAGCTATTGAGTAGATACACCAAGTTTCGCGATTTGTGGAGCTCTAGTAATTGCGCTAATCAATTTGCGCATTTCAATTTTTTTGGTTTGACGACCAGTCCACACTGTTTATGACAGTGTTAGTTAATGCCCTGGAACTAGTGTTGGTTAATGCACAAGTGAAACGTAACGGGAAAATAACGTGGGAACAAAACAACTCTCACGCAAGAGTGGACTACGGCCTCTTGTCCCACAAATGTTTTGGCAGGTTAGGAAGTATGAAAATAGATGAAGAAAGTACAAAAAGCACAGAGAGTGACCACAAAAAAGAATGAAGATTAAATTTGTCGATTTGAACCAGAACAAGCTCAGGAACAAGGGGGTAAGCCGAAACTAAGTGAAGCTAAAATATAAGAACTATTTAAAAGTATTGAGAGCACAGTATCGAAACAACCAGAAAGATAATCGAAGTGTGAGAATCTAAAATGAATTTTTAAAGTGAAATTAGAGAAGCATCGAATTAAACAAATAGGAAAGCAAAAACGAAGGCACAAATCAAAATGCTGGGGGGATAAAGAGGTCAAAGGAGCCATATTGCGGCGTCAGGAGGCATCTAGGGAGCACAGGTGGGCAAAGAAAAGAGGCTCCTTGACAGCTGAAGTAGCATCAAAATGGAAAAACTGCCAAGTTCATAAAAAGGACGCATCAGCTTTAGTACAGGCCAAAAGTGGAAGTACAGGAGTCCAGTGGATGTCGGAAATAAATTAAAAAGATAGCAATCCAGCAAAACTGTTTTGGGAGTACATTAAAGCACTGCGGAGAAAGACAGAGGGTTTTCAACACTTACTGACCACACAGGAGGGGAGAAGAGTTAGAGGGGTGAGAGGCACGGCAATATACTAAGCAGAATATCAAAGCTGCTTTCTCCTAGCTTGAGCAGAAGCAGACTGGATAGAACTGACAACAGCAGTGTAGAGTAGGAGCATAAATGTTTTAACAATGGAGAAGACCACAAGGGAATTTGACAAGGCAGGTACAGCGACAGGCCCAGACGATATACCCATAGAATTCATAAAGACAATAAAAAAACAAGAAATTTAGGCTACGGTATGTGCTTAATCAATAAATTGTGGGAGGAGAAATACTTAATTATTAACTAAGTTAAATGAAACTAATATATCAGGACAGAGGAGGCAAAGACATCATTGAGTCATTTCGCCCGGTAACGGTAACTTCAGTTCTTTACATATTAGCTACGAAGATAGTAAAACAGGTAATGGATGAATGGGCAGATGATATGCAAATACTGCATGAGCTCAAAAATGTATTCCGAAGAGAATAAGACTGGAAGAGAACGTAATCGTCCCCACTCAATGTATTGAAATAACAATAACTAACCTAACTTCTTATTTGAACATCAAGTTACCGTACGATGTGAGCAGGAAAAACTCTGTGGTCAGCTGTAGGAGTATAATTTAGATTCAAATTCAGTTAGGTTTCTTCAGCAGCTCTACCAAGACAATAAGGTACTTAAAACATGAGAAGCAGAAGCTACACCACCCGCAGCAATCAAAAGACGGCTCAGGCAGGGCTGTTCACCGTCACCTTTGCTTTTCATGATGTATCTTAGTGAAATGAAAAAGAAGAAATTAGAGCAGACTAACTTAGGCTTTGATGTGAGTTATATGAAACGAGGGAGAAATGTAATACAGGTAATACCATAACTGATGTATGCGGAGGACATAGTACTCATGGCACATAGCTAGGGTACATTACAGGAACTAGCTGGAATATGTGGAGAGGAAGGGGACACCTTGGACTTGAGTTTTAGTAGTGACAAGTTTGTAATAATAGTGTTAAAATATGAAAGAGGGAACCCCTTAAGAAACAAGACTTTGTAATAGACCATGTTGGAAAATATAAAAATCTGGGAATCTGGCACAATAAATCGCTGAAATATTTAGAGGAACATGAGGAGAATATAACTGGGAAAGGGAAAAGAAATTTATCTTCCATGAAGCTCAAGGCGCTATGAAACTTCAATAGATATGAACTGGTCAGGGGTACATGAAAAGAAGTAATGGCACCAGGCCTGTCTTCTGGCAATGGGGTACTATTCATGAAATCAGAGGTTCCATCAGAATCAGAAATTCGACAAGGAAACGCAGGCAGATTGGCACTGGGAGCACATGGAAAGACACCAAATGAGGGAGTGCAGGGGGACATGGGCTGGTCGTTTTTTGAGAGCAGGGAGGCAATAGACCGATCTCACCAGCCAGTTTGACTACGGCACCACTGCCGTAATGCATCGAGGGAACTTTAGTCTTTCTGCACGAGCAATAACCTTGCTAAAGCTCTGTGCTTGTGGAGCACGAGACGCCACCAGCTCCCGCATTCATTGACGTCTGCCGCCCGTGAAGTAAACTTACGGCGACGTCACGTATGCGCCGAACGCTTAGTGAGAACGGTCTACTCGTATGTTGAAATCTGAACAATTGTTGACCGAAATGAATGATACGCGGTGGGCACGGAAGGTGTTCAAGTATTTATACATGAAAAGTATAAACACAAAATGAACAAATTGAACCGAAGACCTTACATTTAAATTCTTACCCACTTGTTATGGGGTCTGAGCATACTACTTCAGTGGAAAATAAAGTGAAAGGGGCAGGAAGACAAATGTGGGAGGGAAGAATGCAGGAAACATCAGCAATAACGATGTACAAGCAACAAAAACACGACATAAGAAAGGAAAATGTGTTTGACGTTTCACTAGGAAGTTCTTTACCGTTTGAGGTGAAGACGGGAGTTTTCAGGACGAGGACGTATATGGCTAAATTTCAGGGGACAGACGCATCTTGTGCTGCCTGCCGTGATGAGAGCGAGACACTAGAGGACTTAGTTTTGAAGTGCACGGGTCTCCGCCCTGCCCTTCCTGAGGAGGTGATAGATTTAGCCCGGGCCCTGGGTTTTGTTGGTGACGATGGAAGGACGGAAGAGAAAACGATTACAGTCACAAAGAGGCGATTGAAGATTGGTGAAAATTACCTCGGGAAAATTGAATGATACACAACTAACTAGCACTGCTTGGGAAAAGCGGGATGGAGGAAAATTGGGCAACCCTCGCGCGAGGCTCCAGCCCAAAGTCTTAACACTGCCTCGAAGTGGGTCCGGTGCTAGGGTAACGGTGACAAGGTTTGACCAGAGGAAATTTGGCGACTCTCTCGCTTGGGGGAAGAGGTGGGGGGTGATGTTTTCAGTTTTTCTTGCCCGATTTTATCAAGATCATCCTGGTGATATCCCACACCGCCTAGAGATAATTAAGGAGAGAAAATTGCTATTAGAAGGGCGGGAGGAATCATGTTTCTCTTTATAAGCTTAGGCTAGGTGGCGCAACCTACCGCCCGCTTCAAAGGGTAGAGCCATGAAAATCCATCCATCCAGCCATGGTGCCTCTAAACCACGTTCTCATGAACGTTATCTCAGTCTAGGCGCCCCCATGATCGCTTCAGCTCGTGCCGTCCCGGTACGAGCAAAACCAATCACGCAACTCTGGCAACGCCACCGCTATTTTAGCTCTCGCCCCCCCCCCCCCCCCCCCCCCCCCGATTGACCTTCCGCCTTGCACGCGCTGCGAGATCGTCCCTGACGACGGCGATCACGGCGAGTTCGTCCGTGACTCGCCATCGCTGGAGCTGGTTGCCAGCAGGTCGCAGTCAAAATGAACAGCTTCTAGCATTTCTTCTTAACAATCACTCTCATCGCTGCTGCGATCAGTGTCGAAGACTTTAACGAAGCTAGTGATGCCGCAGACATAATCGTCATGAACCGCATGCTCGAAACGCGGAAAGGAGTTTCTCCCTCCCACGATAGCTCGGTGGGGTCGCTAGAATCTCATCCACCCTACAGAGCTTTAACTACTTCAAAGGAGGTACCCCAACCTCACCAGGTTGGCATATTTGCTATATTTATATTTATATATATCTATATTTAGGATGGGTACACTGAGACGCATTTTCTATCACTGCGGTCAGAATAAATGTCCAGGGTGATTCAGACGGTACTGGGACGGGTGGCGTAATCGCGCTCTCCCCTCCTCACCCCACATGCTGGAATGAAAATCGCATTGTTCTTAAACGAGATAAAACGCCGTAAGGAAAGTCGCTATTAGTCCGGACGTGGCTAAGAACAGCCGAGGTCACACCGCTAGCACATCCTACAAGAGACAGCTTGCAGACACTGCCCGGGACGTGTTTTTCCTTGTACGACGGTCCTCTCATATTGGTCATGCATCGATGGGTGGATGGTAATAGTTGTACACTTTGTAACGGGCGCTAGTTTGCGCCACCTAGTTTAAGTATAAAAAGACATACATAGGATTCCTCCTCCTCTAAGTCATTTTTTTCCCCTCACGGTCACCATGCCATGTCTGCAGAAACTGTCTGGAAACATGTTTGAAGCATACATGAGAATGAAGAACACATGTTTCAAAGGTGCTTGAAGCTATCCGCACATAATTTTGTCATCATGTCCTCGAGGAAACACCATGTCTTTTATGTGACGTGTGAGCAGTATGACAGCGGCTTAATTAAAGGATCTCCCAGAGCATGCTGGAAGATACGCTGCAAGTTCTGCGACTTCCGAATTTCATCGGTAGGATTAAGACACGTTCAATTTTTTTTTTTTTTCGCGCTTCTCACATGTAAGATGGGAGCGGAGTTTGAAGGCCCGTTCGCAAGCGCGCATTTGCTTGATACCGAGTTTATTTCGAGCTCTTGCGGCGAGAGAACGAACTGCCACTCTGGCATCATCTATGCTGTGACTCTGAACTGCATTTCATGGCAGCGAAGGCTTTGCTGCATTTCCGAGATCAAGTGTACGTATTTTTTATTAAAAATATGTCACACTGACTCTTTTTTTTTTTTTTCGCCACGATGCTAGGTTGTTGACACGGAGACAGGAAGAGTACTCGGGCCAGGAGAAAAAGGGCAATTGTACAT
This sequence comes from Ixodes scapularis, assembly GCF_016920785.2. Taxonomy (NCBI): domain Eukaryota; kingdom Metazoa; phylum Arthropoda; class Arachnida; order Ixodida; family Ixodidae; genus Ixodes; species Ixodes scapularis. The sequence goes on along the minus strand of NW_024609868.1, from coordinate 98,056,989 downwards.
CAGATCGCCGGCGCTATTGGCGAGCAACCGCAACAACCCGGACTCCACTTCGGTTGTGTTTACCACTGACGGCTGGATGCTATCAGGTACGCAGATAAAAACTGAGTTTTTGAATAAACAGTACTTATTTTAATGTCCTAGAACGCTCCCGTCCTTTGTCTTCATTTACTAAAGATATGGACAGACGTATTTCTGATGGCTGATGGTTGACTGACTTTTTTGTTTTAAGACGCCAGGCAGAAGTACTGATTTATACCGACCCCTTATGCTTGCATGAACTTTATTTTTATTTCTAGGTTGCCGTTGGAAAATAGTTCTCATTTTCATTCAACCTCTAAATTACGGCGGCTATGGCAGTATTCCAAATAATATTTTTAAACCTTGAATCGAACGAAATATGACATACTTTTACAACATTGGTTCAAATAAGCAATGTTGAACACTGGAGTATATGCATAAAAAGCCAAAGAGATATACATTTACGAAAAACAGCCTCAGTGCAATGGTGTGTTTGTCTCCACTGAACTCGTCGAACGCTTTGGAACGCGAAACGCTGGTGTCTGGCGTTTCGCTTTCGTATTCAGGGAATTTTCTTGTTAGTGCTGGTGACTTACGCGGCAGGGAGGATGCAATTTAGGGAGATGATTGTCGCGAGAAGTCGATTAACAAACCAACAAATATTGTTCGCCTTTTATACATTAAAAAAAGATTTGTCGTAAAAAAACTATTAGATTGGACAATTTCCCAAAACTTTAGAGCGCGTGGGAAGCGTAATGGTGCGCTGACGTTACCACTCGCGCAACCGTGCGCAAAGCTGGCGGCATAAAAGCGCGGGTGTCGCGGAAATACCGCGCAGGCACGTTTTTCCGCGCAGGCACGTTTTTCCGCGCGTAAAGTATGTGGAGGATTTAAAGTCGCCCATACAAAAATGTCCTATGGTCGGCTATAGAAAACTTTTTGTATGGTCGGCTTTAGCTATTTGGCCCATTTAGCTAAAGAATTTTCTATGGCTGTCTTTAGCATCTTTTACGGTCGCCCTTATGTGCCTCTTTAGCTTTGTCTATGGCCCTATCGCTGTCCAGTCAAAGCGCTCTTTAGCTTTCCTAATGGCTGACTAAAGACTCTATGGCTTTCCCTACGGCTCTCTTTAGCCAGCGAACCCTAAAAAAATTTAAGTTCCCCGACTTGTGAACGCTACATGGTGTATGCATAATATATATGTATAGATATATGTGTAAATCTATGTATAGACATACATACATCTTTGAACACACAGAACACTAGCAGAACACTTCCCCACACAGCAGCAACAACGCAGATCTACAAACGCTATGTTAATGTTTAATCTTATTTTCAGTGACCCACCAACAGCTTGACGCCTCCTTAGTGGGGCACTTGTTTTTTTTTTCAGAAATGCAACGCTAAACAGGATAAAAGCGAAATGTTAGGAAAAAACAATAGCCTCAACACACTGTCGAAATTTACGATTTTTGTCAAATATATCAAGGCTAGCATTCGCACAAATCTGTTCTAAATGGTTATAAGTCAGTTGTAGGCGTGTCATGGGTGCAGCATGGTAAAAGTCGATAGGATAAAACAAAGTATAAAGTCTACAAGACTGACGAGGAACGTGCAAATAGATGTGGCTGAGTAGCTCTGGGGAATCAATTATACCGTTTACAATCTTATACAAATATGTCAGTTCACGAATTGTTCTCCTGTTGTGCAGCGAGTCTAACTTCACGAGTTCACAAATCCTCTCAACTATAGAAATAATTCGGTTGAAAATAACGATCAAACAAAACACGAACAAACCTGCATTGAACACTCTCAATTAAACCTGAATTTGTCACTTCAATACAGTTCCAGACAACTGAGGCATATTCAACCGGACTACGCACCAGTGAAGAAAACAAACGTAAAATAAAAAGTGGTTTAGAAAAATCGCGTGTCACTCGTGTAATGGCTTCCAGCACTCGAAAGGAAGCATTCGTAATTGTGATCACGTGATGGTTGAAATTAATTGCAGGATCCATAAAAACGCCTAGATCACGGATGACCTTAACGCGAGTAATATTGGTGGAATCTAATACATAAGGAAAACTCAGAATTTCACGCTTCATAGAAAAGGACATAACTTTCGTCTTTGACTCATTTAAGAGTAGGTCATTTGAAAAACACCACGCCGAAATAGAATCTATATCGCGCTGAAGACATTCACAATCGTCAACCGTTTTAACCGCTGTAAACAACTTAATATCATCAGCAAATAACAAAAATCGTGTGTGTTTAATACAGGAAGTTAGATCATTTACAAAAACTCAAAACAGCAAAGAACCGAGGTTACTGCCTTGAGGAACCCCAGAAGTAGATAAAAAAGGAGCAGATAATCGGCCGGATACTCGTACAAAGTTCAGCCGATGAGATAAGTAACTATCGAGGAGACCACAGTACTTAAGGGACAGACCGTAACTACAGAGTTTACTCAACAGCAGGGATGGGCAAAATACATGCAAATATGTATTGAAATACAAATACAAAATAGTTCGTCAAAAATTTATTTAATTACAAATCTAATTACATTCAAAAAACATTTAAATACAAGATACAAATACAACCAAATGTATTTGGTCTCCTCCAAATACTTTTCCAAATATATTCCTCAAAATTTGCGTCAGCGACTTCAGGGCACCTGCAACGGTTTCTGGGTATCTCATTTTAATTTTGCATCGCACACTCCGGAGTTAGTGTGCGAGGCTCTAGTAACGTAATTGAAATATAATCACAAAAAAATGTAATCAGCTTGGACGTGATAGGTGGAAAAAGTACAGAGCTTCAAGCAGCTTTTTTTTCTCGATTACATTTAGGTATAGACCAACAAAGAACCGAGACGACCAAGACGCGCAGCACTAGCTAGAGAATTTTTTTATTGTTACAACTCGCACCAGTTACGAAAATCTGGGCGACCAGCGCATTTAGAATGTTCCAGGCAAAATATGGATGGAAATCACGCTGGAAAGCATCACAAGTTCTCACAGGCACTTATTTAGCCAGTCTGCCTGTGAACGTCGATTTCGTTACTATTCTTGCCCTGGACTAGCACCGTAATCGCAAAGTCACTAAACGCTTGTGCTTGATTGAGAGACACTGCATTTGGTGCAGAACGTAGTTTTCTTCCTGTTCTGGACACGTCTTAGGATGAGCAAAATGAGTCGTGGCAATAAATTTGAGGGATGTATTTTTGCCCACAAAATTGTATTTAATTACAAATGTATTTGAAATACCCACGTTTTAGTATTTAAATACACACGTAAAATACATTACCCAATTTGTAATTAAATACAGATGCAAAATACACAAAGTATTTGAAATACGTATTTCAAATACTTGCATTCGAAATACTGCCCACCCCTGCTCAACAGTAATCGGTGATTAACTTTGTCAAAAGCTTTGCTCATATCAAAGTAGACTAGATCCGCTTGTCCTCCGCTATGGACAGATGGTACAATCTGATGTAGGAAGGAACAAAGGTTTGATTCTTTGGAGCGGCCTTTCATGAAACCATGTTGCACCGGAATAATCTTCCGACAAAAATATGCGTAAAGGCGGGTGTGCAAAACACTTTCATAAACTTTAGAAAAACGACAAAGGAGGGAGACTCGCCTATAGTTGTTAACCATGGATCGATCACCCGATTTATGTAATGGAACAACAGCAGAGCGCTTTCAAGCGGTGGGAAATGTTTCAGATGCAAGTGATGAGTTAAAGATTTGATCCAAAACTGGACAAAGGAGTGGAGCACAGCCTTTTACTATGAAGCTGGGAAGTCGATCTATTCCCGTAGATAACTTTGGATTCAATTTTTTAATTGCCTCCAAGACTTCAGATTCATTAATTGAAGCAACAGTAAAAAAAATCCAGGCAGTTTATATTCGATCTAGGCATTAGGCCATTATTTGTACTGAAAGAAGCACTAAAGTGGCACGCAAAAATATTAGCTACATCAACAGGGTCAGAGACGCAATCCTCATTATCTCGCAATGTGATCGTGGTAACATTCTCTTTGATGCTCTCTTTGACAAACTTCCACATACACTGTGGCTGTGTGCTCAATGATTGCTCGGGGATGTCAGCATGTTGTTTATCTCGCTTAAACAATTATTTCGCCTCTGCACGACACTGACTAAATCTCGTGTACAAAACCACATTGCCAGTTTCTTTTTTGTAGAGGCGATGATAGTGTAGCTTGCGCCGTAAGCAATCTCTTAGTTCCTTCGAGAACCACATGGCATAGTCACTTTTACGAGAAACCTTCTTTGGTATAAACAGTCGCATGCTTTCCTGGACAATAGTCGAAAGTGTGGAAGTTGATGATTCAACACACTGACAGTTAGAACACTACTTCAGTCATAGTCCCGAAGATACTGATACAATGAATAGTAATCACCGTTGGGGTAGGAAAACCATGATTGTGGATGGAAAATTCGCTTGGCAAGTGGAAAGAAAAATGATACAACAAAAGGTTGATGACAGTTATCTACGCGAGATAGCGGAGCTTTGGCAAGACTGATATCAACAGCCGAAGTGACCAGGGCAAAGTCAAGTATGTTTCCACAACAGTTGCGTACAGTATTACGTTGTTCAAAACCATTGAAATGAACGAAGTCTAACAGACAAAGTAGCTTCAACCTTGCGTTCGCATGACTAGCTAAGAAGCTGCCTGACTCCCAATCGTACCCAGGAAGGTTGAAATCGCCATACATGTGCACTCGAAATTTAGAGAAGTCAATTCTTTCTTCCAGGAAGTTGATATGCTCACTGAAAATAATGTGATCGAACATCGGCGGAAAATAGTAATTGCCAATAAGAAAGTTTCTACCATCGGTAGACAGTACTTCAATCCACACGCTCTCAGGATAACACTCGAGATCGCTCCTCCGGTGAACTTTCAAGCTCCTATCTGCAGCAATCAAGACACCTCCCCCCAAGCTCTTTCCCGTTTTCACATAGTCACGATCACGTCTATATACTTCATACTTGGGTGGAAAATAATTAGAACTATAAATTCCATCTACAAGCCAAGTTTCTGTTAGGCATATGATTGAATACGTGCTTGACATAGCCTCCGAAAGAAACTCGGCGTCCTTAGTTTTCAAACCACACACATTGTGATAATAAATGGTTCACTCATCATGCCTCTTCGTTTCTCCTCAACAACCCAAAAAACTGCCCAAAGAGACAGCCAATGGGCCACACACTCGCGTCATTCACCTTGTCAAAATCGTCCCACTCTACAGCGATGTGGAACGATGCATAACTCATATGTCTAGAGGGAAGTGGGGTACAGACACATGTTTTGACGACGTTGCTGAGTATTGCTGCGATGTCGTCAACAGTAATTGTAGGGTCAAGCCGAGATACAAAGAGCCCCTACTCCTCGGAGGTCGAGGTATAGCCGTCAGCTTACTTGTAGAGTTCGTGCCCGTGGCGGGCGTTACCCTCCTCTTCTCTTGCACAAGGGTGTATCAGTCTTCGTCAGTAGTCGATCGACTGCCGCGGATACCGGTGGTCGGAGCTACGAAGGGGTCCCCATGCTCCAGGTTAGGTGCACGGTTCCAAACTGGTAGGGGGCGTACTTGTCTCCCTGCTTGCATGTCACTACCAGTCGTAGTGGTCCGAAGCGTGGACCCGTAACTGGTAGGTCTAGCTTCGAAATATGAGGACGTCGAACAAGATGGCACCGTCACATTAATTGTAGTACTCGGAGTCGCTGACATATGACTTGGATGTGCAGCTTCTTGATTTAACAAAGGGGAGCGAGGAGGACCAGTGCCTAAGGACTTACGAAGGAGTTTCGCATTACCGGCAAGTTGAAGGTGCAGCTGTTCATTGTCTGCTCGCAGGGCCTGTACTTCAGATGACAGAGCATCAACCTTCCGTCAAAGCTGAAAGATGATCGTTCGAAGGTCTGCGTTGTCTCCAGGTCCTTCCTCTTTGTCAGGCTGTTCTTCGCCTGCATCACCACTGGGATCCACACAACAGGGCACATCGTCGGAGCAAAGCTTAGCCGAATCGAGGCCGGGCAGTTTGGTGCACTCGTGGCACTCGTAGGTGCTGACTCCGTTCTGAACGAGAAGTTCACACTCCGCAGCGGCAATATTCACGCATCTGCAGTGGAACCGGCGGTTGCAGGTCCCAGCACAGGTAATATATTGCTGCAGCCCATTGATGGTCTTGAAGCAGCGTCCACACACGTCTGTGTCTTCGTTATCGTCGTCTTCGTCATCGCCGTCATCGTCGTTCGCACTGGCTGTAATATGGCAGTCTAATTTTTGAATCCGAGAGGCGGAGCAAATATTACTCGTACTTAATACATTATTTGGATTGTCTATTGGAATAGCCCCCATCTCTTAATTCAAAACCCTGAAAAAAGCAAATGTAGATTATTAGGCTAATTAACTAAAATTTATTAATTATCTTTTTAATAAGTTTGATGAATCACGTTGACAATGCAGTGATGACATGCAGTACACTGGTACTGAAGATTGCAACCAACCAATTGCTTGATTGCAGTGTTCGGCGCCAGTGTAAGTTATTTCCACTTCTGGGGGGTAATAATTAAATTTAATTGTTGCATAAGTATTTTAATGGCTTTTTAAAACAAACAATATTACTGGTTTTCATGACTCGTTGAAACAGCAGAGAGGATATCTTGGGTCATAGTTTTTCACCGGCCTGACAAAAATTTAGTATTGCTTTAATTTTCTATCGTGGAGTTTTTTACTAAAAAAAGTAAGCGCCGGTAGTGATTTTCTGTAGGCGTGGAAAGAAAATTTATTGGTTCTTAGTCTTTAGACTTGGGGCCACAAATCTTTCTATAGAGGGGTAAAGACAATTTATTAGTTTCCAGTCTTTAAACTCGGGGCGAAGGAGTTTTCTATAGGCGGAAAACGAACATTTATTGGTTCGCTGTCTTTAAACACGGGGCCATATAATTTTCTACAGGCGTCTAAAGAAATTTTATTGGTTCCCAGTCTTTAGGCTCAGGGCCATAAAATATTCTATAGACAATCAAAGACAATTTATTGGTCCTCTGCCTTTAGATTTGTGGCCAAAGAATTTTCAATGGGCCGGTAAAGAAAATATATTGGTTCTAAGTGTTTAGGCTCAGGGCCATAGATTTTTCTATAGCTGGCTGTAGCTGTCTTTATGGATTTCTATGGCCGACCATAGAGGGCGATAAGGGGTGATAGCCCGCCATATAGTTTTCCATAGACGACCATAGACCATTTTTGTATGGGCGCGGGAAGCGTGATGGTACACTCCAAATGTTTCTTAACTTAATTGATGCATACAGTAGTTTTGCGTGATACTCAGCAAATTTTCAATCACCATACGTTTATTTTCTCTAATTAAAAAGTCAATGAACAAACTTTACATAATTAAGCGACTTATTATGGTGATTATCTTACTATATTATGTCCCCCTGGCCGCATCCCTTACCTGCAGCGACCGCGTTAAAATAGCTCTGCCGGCTTTTAATAACTTAAAACTCTGAATTAAAATGAAACGGTGTATATGCCCTGTTGTATTCTGATGCGGTACGTGATGCCTAACTCCGTTTGAAAAAAGTCACCTTGACACGAGACTTTTCACTCGTTCTCGCTGATTTTATCCGTAGGTGACATCGGATACTATGACGACGCCGGGCAGTTCTACATCGTCGAAAGAATGAAGGACTCCTTTAAGTGCATGGGACGTCAGGTCTTACCAACGGACATCGAAGCTGTACTGCTGAGTCACGCAGACGTCGCTGAAGCAGCGGTTGCTGGCGTTCCTCATGACCAGTATAATGAGGTCGCCAAAGCCTTCGTCGTGCTCAAGCCTGCTTCGCAAAACAAGGCCATAAGAGCCACGGAAAATGATCTGCAAGACTTCGTTGCAGGTATAGTCTACACACAGTGTGAGACAGAAAGCTCGAACGAGAGATCGCCAAGTCCTCTTTTTTTGTCTCTTACCGTCAACAGGCTGTCGTAAAAAAAACTCGTCGTAAGCTGTGCCCCACGTCAGCACCTATCGATGCCCTGGTATTGGTCGGGAGGGTCAAAATTCGCTAGGTGTTTATAGATGTAATGTAAAAGCAAAATAAAGAAACAACAATGCAGCGTTTGCACTAACTGAATCATACAGCGAACAATCATAATCAAACTTAACGCGTTCACGCGAGGCGTTACGTTTCTGGGATATTTAGGCTCTTTGTCATAACGACTCTAGTATTATTTGACAGTATGTCAAGAGTGGTCCGCCTGGCGTAAGTCTTAAAACCATTATAAGAGCCCTTAAATCTCTCATTCGAAAAGGAATATCTCAGATTTCGGCACGTCAGGGTACGTGGATATAGTTGTAATACAAATAAATAGCCCGAAAATCAAGTACAGGAGTGGTACTTTTAACCTTCGCGCTGTTTATTTCTAATCTGCATGTCAACAAGCCAACCATAATATTTTAGACCTTACCAAACTTAGCCGCCAGGTAAATTGGAATCGAAACATACGGCCACACGCCCATATAAAACCGACTTCGAATCTTGTCTGACTTGTTTTCATAGAGCACACTTTATGCCCATTCAATTTCACAACAACAAAAGAATATAATCACAAAAGCTTCAATTTATTAGTCCGGAACTGGAACCAAGACCCTCGTTGTGAATTGTTTTCAGGCCCTTGTTATAGATTGTATTGGGTATTCTTCGAGAGCCACGTTGTGGATTGTATTGCGTGCTTCCTACGACTGCTGGTTTGATATTTTTGCAGAGCTCAGGTGCGTACTCGTTCACGAAGCCGAATAGGTTTAAGTAAATCTCTTACAGTCGTCTTAAGTAAGCTTGAAAGGAATTGGTCGAAGCCACAATTAATACGAAATATACGTCGACGTTTACATTCAACAGAAAAGGCGGTTGAGTGAGTAAAATAAGTTAAAAACCATGGGGTTATAACCAGGAATCGGGGGGGGGGGGGAAGGGGTAATTGATGCGAGGCAAAGCGTCTCCTGCAGATGGTATGCTGCAACAGGCTATACATTACGTTGTTATTAGTATAGCGAAGAAAAAAAACATTCGAAGCAATAACAAAGTTTAACAGTGTCGCCATGGAGTGCGTATATTTCTTCCCATTTGTTTTCAGATCGTGTTCCAATCTACAAGCGCCTGTACGGAGGAGTAGTGTTCCACGATTTTCTGCCAAAAACCGGCACGGGAAAGATTCAGAAGCAAATTCTGAAGGGAACTGCCTAAATACAAAACGTAAATTCGCCACAAAACACAGTACTATACCTTCTCACTTCTTCTCTTCGGGTCTTCATGTCCTTGGACATTTCCTTAATGGAAACAACTAATTGGAAAGCGAAACGTAAAAAAAATAAAAAGCAGCCGTGGTCACTGAGGGTTAAGAGCAGCGTGGTATCTGTTCAGCTGCGCAATGCCCAGTTGTTACGTGATCATACGTTCATTCGTAAACAAGAAAATCTCCACGTTGTCGCTGATATCGACACTTTAATTGAATTTGTGGCCAGATGCCGTCATCTTGCAATCGTGTTTTCTAGTAAAAAAAATTACCCTGCGGACAACCAGGCCCGTACGCCTCCTGCGCTCAAGCTTTGAACAACCTGTGGCGCCCTCATTTTGGGTAGTACAAGCTCACCTAATTCCGTGGCGCACTACTTGTGTCGCCTTACCTGAGCTTTTTTCTCTTTCTGTTTGGTGCTGAAGAACGGAAAAAAGCTGTTCAACTTCATAAATCGGCTAGATTAAATGCCTTAATACAATCGAAAGTGCCAGAATCACGCCACCACCGCTAGGGTACGCGTCTTTTATCTCTGGGTGGCGGCGTCACAAAATCTAGCGCTCCGACGCTTACTTTCCTTGACATTTTTCTTTCTAAATAGAAACGCGTGACACGGCGTTTTTTGGCTCAGACTTTTAGCGTCTTAGCTTTGACCTGTACTTCGACGACGTTCGAAATCTTGTTGTTTCTTTGAGTTTTACTCGTGATCGCGTTCCGCACCAGGTCACGCACGTTTCTACAGTTCGAGAGTTTGAGATTCTGCAGTTTTTACCCCCAAAACAAGTCCTAACAAGTCCCTTTTTGCAGCGCCTTCTGGGTAACGCAGAAGGCCTACAGATAAAGAATGCCCATGTACCGTCACGCAGAAACTAAATAGCTCCAAGCGAGCGGACGTTCTCTCCCTTTAATGAATCCACGCTGATAATCCCCGGACGATAACCGCAGTTTCTTTGCGTTGCTGGGCTCCCCCGGTCTGCTTCACATAGACGAGTCCTGAAGTCAGCAGTACTACAAAGAAAAACCAGCAGGCTAGCGATCCTCAGAAAATGCTGACTCGCTCGCTTGGAGCTATTTATAGTTCTGCGGGACTGTACAAAAGAAAAACACACACACGCATATAATGACAGCGTTGGTTCCACATCAATGTTCCAACGTCGCCTTAAAGTGTTTTCTCCCCCACCTTTATTACCCTGCTGTCCCACAATACTTCAACACCCGAAAACCCTAGAGAGAAGTTGCCTCGAACGTTCCTCTCTACACCGCTTTATATTACGATTTTCCCTCTCTCTCTCTCTCTTTCACATTTATAAACACACACACACTTACACGTACACACTCAAAGACACGTTTCACACTAAAAGACTTGGTGAAGCCAAGATGCCAGCGAGTCATAAGCTCGTTACACAGTGCTGTTCACCTCCTCAATGGACGTCATGGCGGATTTAAAGCGGTGAGGCTCGTGCGCACACCGAGCCGCCTGTACTGTTCTGGGGGACACCACAGCTTGGTCCCTCTGCGCGCAGTTACACACGCTGTCCTCGCCACTTGGATCCAACATGCCTGCTAGCCCTTCCTCAGAAACGCAAGTGAGCAGCTCTGGTCGCTGGACAATGTCTGCGAGTCCATCGTCAAGATAGGCTACGTCTAGAGCACTCCCTCCGGTCCCAGCTTCGGCCGGCTGGTTCAAGACGTCCACGGACGTGGCCTAAAATATGGTCCTCTAACAGTAAGCAAGATACGTGCGGCACGTTCACACGCGGGGCCGGATTTTTTGCACGTCTACATTAGGAATGACCATCGAATCGGCTTCGTAAGAGCCCTTGAGCCGGTCCGCCTCGTGGCGGTGAAAGAGAGAGCACTATTGGTCTCCGCAGAAGGCTGGATGAGGCCGCTGATGGTTCTTGTGGTGGTACAGACAATGTGGATGTGCGCAAAAGAAAGGCTCAGCCCTGCATACAGGCAGCAGGAAGAGCGGCGTGGCTCCGGCCAACGTGCATGCCGCCGAGAAGTTGAAGACTGCTTTGCGGTGCCCTCAGTATTTGCTTATGTAGCCTGTAAAAAAAATAAAAGCGATATCATGATTTTTGAAACTTTGACTGTTATAAATTCTACTATTTATAAAGGCTGGACCTTATTAAACGAGAGTACAGCGATACTGCGAACTAGCGATGGATTTATTCTTGGGGTGTTCACTCCGCGAGTTTCGTCAGAACAATTACTCTTCACCCCACGCACAAAAGAATTGAGCGGCCGGTAGAGTTCATCAGCTGTTCTTCAGTGTTCTTCCCTTGTTCGCCACATATTCGTTATTTGGAATCCAGCCCAACCCTCGATTGCTAAAAAAAAGTTGTAGCAAAATAAATTTTGAAGGTATTTTATATGTTAAACCCGAAACCAGTTCACAGAGAAAGGGCAAACGAGCGCCCATATCCCTCTCCAATCTGATTGAGTGATGATTCAATACACCGTTCTAAATCGGGCTTCCTAGCCGGCGCCATTTTTACGAGTGTAGCGCCGCCTATCCTCATCCGGGCATTTGGGCGAATCTGAACCCGCCCGAATGACCGACCGCCATTACTGGACTGTTACCCTGCTCACGGAGTCACACCGATCGCAGCGGCTTCTGCCGGCACGGCTGCCGTATTCGGCGCCCTCGGCTCATCGTCTTCGTCCATGGAGGAAAGCACTATCCTAACTGGTATGTCAGGCATGGGGAAAAGTGCATCCTGCTTGCCTGGCATCTTTTTGTCGGTAATTTTTAGCGCGGTTCTGGGGCAGTCGTCGCTCCCAAACCGAACTCGGCGTTTCGATTGCTAGTGAAATTGGGGATCGCTAGTGAAATTGAGGATTGAAAAAAGCCAGGGTGGCACGAATTACGTCATGTGAATTTTCGCTGAACTCGAATTGTCGCAGCTTGGGGGCACCGGGAACATTTGAACTAACTGCGCAGTTATGCGGCTCAGACCTGCGCTGCCACGTCTGCTTAAATTGCAATAGGAAACCTTAAATTTCAATATGAATCGATATATAAATAGCGAGTGCAAACAGCAAGTGCGACGGATCCTTTTTTTTCTGATTTGGAATCCACTGTCACAATATTGGCCCATTGACGTGCCTCTATAATCGCCTCCCGTGATAATTATTTGTGCGCAAACTGTGTCGCGGCGTTTACTATTAAATCAGTAGACCAGGAGTCACGCAACTGTTTCCTTTTTTCAATGTCTAAGCCGCCCTCTGCTTACCTCTCGGTTGTAGCCCAGGCGGAGGAACGGCACGGGGTTCTCTGCAGTTCGCCGGCCGTCCAAGAAATGGTCGGAACACACACGGCTGCTCTTCGATGGCAAAAATACGCAACAACGTCGCCCGGTCATCTTCGTGGACACTTCGACTGCGATGGCCTTTCCTGTTTAAATTCGCCAGCCACCAGCATCGCAGTTCCGGAGCAGCGCGGAACCGGTGCAGCATAAACATGCCGCACCCACATTCACCCTGCTTGACAGCGTGGGACTCGCACACTGAATCGGCGTTTAATTTACGTTTTCTTTTATTTTTCGTTTTTTTTTTTTTTGTTATTTGTACAACCAATTAGAGCACAGAGCTGCTCGGTCGATTCTTTTCTTCCATAGGCCATGTCACGTGCGAAAACACGCTATAATATCAAAGCCGCACCTAACATTGTCGAAACAGCTTGCCTCCATACACTGCGCACGTGCTTTCTAGCAGTCCACTCCGTGAAGCAGACGAGCTTTCGAGGGAAAGGGTGAGCGGAGCGTTGGAGCAGCGCTCTATTTCAAGAGTGTTTTTCTCTTTCTGCATCGACCTACTTGGAATGGTGTATGCGTATCTAGGGCTTTAATTTTTGCAGTGTGGTAACGTATGCACGGTGAGAGTTTAAATGCTATTGAAGCAGGGTTGAGAACAGATTTTTGCCGACGAAGCTGAATCAAAAGAAACAGGCCCTCTGTCACCGAAATGAAAGTTTGGTTTACACTCGTTGGTCAATAATGGTAAAAGATTCAAAAGCGTCAAAGACACGAGGACCCCAACTCAAAAATAATAATAAAGAAACGCATAAACGGGCGCTGACTTCCAGCAAAGGAGCACAGACTTTCTGTAGGTAAAATTTTGGAAGGGCATTTTTTAGAGCTTGCAAGCATTGTGGATGCAAACGCTTGTAAGAATCGACGACCTTTTTAAAAAAAAGCAAAAAAATAAAACGGATAGAAAGGGGTGTGCGAATATTCATATTTTCGAACACGAATAGTTGGCTTTGAATATCGAATCGAATATCGAACAGTCGAAGGCAGGTGCATTTATTCGCAGATTTTTTTATTTTCACATGTTGAAACTGCAGTTGATTTTTCTTTCAATTTTTAGTCTATTGATTTTTTAACTGCAGAACTGCAGTTGAATTTTCTGCATGACAACTTGTAATCTTCCCTACAACCAGGATTTTCGTTTTTGCCTTTTAGAGCGCAGCTCTTAGGCGCCCGTTTCCGGCTTAAGCGGCGTCGCCGTCGGCGTAACCGCACAGTGCATTATGGGTAAATTTCCCCGCTAAAGCTAGCGGAAAATATCCCCGCTATATCTAGAGGAAAAATTTCCCCACTAAATCCAGCGGAAAAATTGCCCCGCTAAATCTAGCGGAAAAATTTCCCCGCTAAATCTAGCGGAAAAATTGTCCCGCTAAATCTACCGGAAAAGTTTCCCCGCCAACTCTAGCGGAAAAGTTTCCCCGCTAAATCTAGCGGAAAAACTTCCCCGCTATATCTAGCGGAAAAATTTCCCCGCTAAATTTAACGGAAAGGTATGCCCGCTAAGTCTAGCGGAAAAGTTTTCCCGCTAAATCTAGCGGAAAAATTTCTCTGGGGGGTCACGTGACCCCCAGGTCATGTGACCCCCCCCCCCCCCCCGAGGTCACGTGAATAGGGGGGTCACGTGGCCCCTTCCCCAGGTCACGTCACCCTTCCCCCCCCCCGAGAACACGAGAACACGTGACCCTCAGTACCCTTCCGTCCTCCCCCTCAAGAGCTGCGCTCTAATTCGGCGTTACAGGGAGTTGCTATGCCTTTTGGCATGCACATGTCTGTTCGTTATGTTTCAAGATTCCTGCAGAATTCTGTGGCCAGACGGAATTACGGAAAGTGTCTATTAGACCCTTTCCGAAATTCAGTCTGGCAACTTTGGTCACTATCATCATCTGTGGAACGGCATCTCTGCTATACCAATGGCAGCCTTCTAGTGACTGATAAAGGAAGATGTCGAAGATGCTCCTAAGCGGATGATGCGAGGCCTGTACATTCAGGGGGTCAGTATGACGCGACGTAGGAATGTAACACAGGAGCTACTTAATGCATTTATTTCTAATAACTCAGCTTCAGTCAGTCTGTAGGCGCCACACAATCGGCTTTAGAGCACTTTGGTATATATAATTTTCTCGAGGCATCTGAGTGGGTTGGAGCTTTCTTCTGAATGCAGGTTCTTGGTCACCATCGAACTGAAAGTGATCGAGAAAGAACTCACACTGAACAATTCCTCGCTAGCCGATGACTGCCAAAAGTGACGGTGCCGATGCAAGTTCATTTCCGCCATTGATATGGCAAAATCTAACCTGCTTTACAAACCACCAGATGGCACTGAATTTCGGAAAGGGTCTATTTCAACTATAACACAAAAACGAAAATTCTAGTTGTAGGGAAGATCACAAGTTGTCATGCAGAAAAATCGACTGCTGCACATGGTAAGGTAGGAGGCGCTCCCTTCGAACAAAAACTACATTTCCAGCCACAAAAAAAAAAAAAAAAACTCTCTCTCTTGGCAGTGAAGTGGCAGGTATTGCCAGGTATTTTATGCAAAGCTTCACCAGACTCGGATATCTTAAGCAGGCAAACAGTTCGCCCACAACACACGGATCACTCTCCTTCTTTAGCAGTGCTTCCTAAGCATACGCTACAACTTCCCATTCTGAAGCTGAAAGCACTTTGCTCTTCATTGCACTTTTGGCTATGTGGTCAAATGCTTGCCAAATATCTGTTGAGGGCGTTGAGCTCTGCTCTTGTGACTGATCACAGTACTGTGAATGGCAGCCCTGTGTCGAATGTTCATTGTGAACCGCTTTATCGTGAATTTTGGAGTGAGAAGATGGCAGGTGAAGCTCACGTAACTTTTGTTAGCGCGCGATGTCCACATGTCGCTTGTGAAGGCAACAGCGGTAGTGCCGCCTTCAAAGGCACTGTTAAGCTCTACTTTCACCTTCTTTCGGGTGTCGTCATACATGCGTGTCACAAGCACACGCAAGCGTGTAGAGCGGGCACGTAGGCGATAGTTGGGAACGGCTTCTGTCAGAATTTCTTTGAATCCGTGGTCTTCCACAATGCTGTAAGACTGTAAATCAAGTGCCACCTTGGCGGCCCCTTGTTATTTAGCTTTCGCACCCTCTTTTCTGGCTGACAGACTTCGTGCGGCGTACGAAGTCCGTCAGCCTCGGTTGATCTTTTCCTTGCGTACCTGCGGTAATCCCACGATACTCTTTCAAACACGCAGGATGTGCCTTGAGGTGGTTGCAAGGGTCATATTCGTACCTGTGGGCGTGGATACTTCAACGAAATTTGAAATATTCCCGCCGCGTTCAAAAATAGGTTGAATATGATCCACAATATCCGTAAAAGACAATCGCACGTTTGCATTTTGAGCCTGGTGGCTGTATTTTTCGTTATAAACGGCCCACTCTGGCAAGCGCTCGGAAAAGGCCCAGCGGAGACCACGTGACATCCAACGCAATCCTGACGTAGGTCGTCTCAAGACGAGCAAAGCTACGGCGAGGCTGACGTCGAGAGGATGGCCTAGTCGTTCCAGGCACCGAAGCGGCTGCTTTAGTACAAATTTTGAGTGACGGGTTAATATTCTATAATCTTGTAGGGGTTGGTTGGTTGATTTGGTGTTTATGGCGCAAAAGCTACTAAGGCCATAGAGCGCCAAATCTTGTAGGGGGAGAATAGCGACTTCTGTGACACACAAAAGGCATTCTCGGGAAGAGGGGAGTTTCTCCTGCCCCTCTTTTCTCGTCGTGGCCGGAGGTGAGACAACCTCCGTCACTAGCTGCCAAGGTTGCTGGACGGGCATTACAAGCGAGGCGTTAGCAACATCCACCAGGTGCTCTTTGCTAATCGTTTAATTCGTTTTAAAATTCTTTTTCGTGACTTTTTTAACAAGATATTGGTATGTTCGATTTGATGGTGCTTTTTTGAACACATATAGACCAAAAAATGAGCACCGAAATTTCGTTGTAGTATCCCTTTAAGCGTTGACTCGAATGCTGTACATTGCGCGATCGATTCCGTCACCCTCGCCTAATATTTCTAAATAGCGCTACTCTTTCTTCGTTTTGGTGCCATTTCCCGTTCGTTCCTCCACTTCGCAGACGGTTCCCCGCAATCACCTCCATCCGCCATAACAAGGGTGGACGAACGCGAAAGTGAGCACAGGTTACCACTACCGACACCGACGCCACAAGTTTAGGTTGAAGCCGCCATGCAGTTATGTTGCTGTCAATTGCCCTTGCTTACCAAAAACGAAACCTCAAGCGAAGCTTACGCTTCCGAATACGTTCTCGAATATTCGATTAATTTCGAATATTCGTGTTAAGACGAATATTCGAAAAATACCAAAGGCTTAGTTTACGAATCGAATACAAATATTGAATGTATGATATTCGATTCGTATTCAAAATTTCGAATATTCGCCCACCTTTAATAGAAAGATGGTAGAGGCATTCTTTATCAAAAGGAAGGGTGACAATTGCGTGAGCCCGCCTTCTATGTGTTTATTAGATAAAGAGATTAGTCTTTCTTGTGCTATTTTGCGTAAAGTGTCGCGTGGTTATCGACGTATGAGGGAAGTTAGTTTACACAGAAGGTGTTCGAATGGCCTTGCAATAAGTTGTTCAAATAGCGACTGTCCATGTCGTTCGTGTTCTCTTGTACTCAACTCTTTTGCGCTTTTTAATTCTTTACTTGTGTCATTTCCCACCATTATTGGCTCTATCTAGTGTTCCGTGTCTTCGGGGCTTATGCTTTCCTACAACTTCAATGTGTTTTGGTGTCAAATTTGGATTTGACAAAAACTCGGCGTTTATGAACGAATATTTTAAATAAAATAAGACGCGCGAAGGCAATTCCCCAACTTTCCAACCACATGCACGTGATCCAAACACTTACTTGGAAAACGTCTCTGCAGCGATAGGAAAAAAACAAATCTAGGTTTGGTTTCCAAGAAAGAAGCAGCCTTTCGAAAAGCTCGGTAGACACTCTGTTCCAGATTAACACAAGCTAAAACTGTACATAAAAATGTTCTTCTCGTTCAGCTTAGGTTTTTTTGTTCTATATTTATTTCATTCAAAGAAAAGTTTAATTCGGGGTTTTTTGGTGTCCCTTGGTTTAGATAATACCGTTTCGGAGGTTAATTTTCGGGGTGTAAACCGAAAACATGGAACCCTAGCTATATCTCAAAGAGCTATTCTTATATTATGTGCCCTATTGCCGCTTAGGTCAAATATTCCATGTGAATCGCCATTTTCACAAGCCAGAAAAAAATCATGAAACAATATATTTTATCCATACGTTAATGGCGAATACTCGATTGGTACATACCTGTAACTAGACCAGCTTCAAATTTAGAACTATACTGTATTTTCTTGTCCTTCCTTCAAGTTTTTTCTTGACCTTCCTTCAGTTCAAGCTGATCTGTTTACACTATATAAAATGTCGCGAAGTGTGGTAGGTCGTGTAAAATGCCCGTGATTGGTACAACTTTGTATCGCAGTATTAAAAGTGAAATCGTGTTCTTGAACTAAGGAATTAATTACATCACATGAAATTGTGATGTAATTAATACACTTCAAAATATATATGTATATGATCACGACCCAACTGAGTTAAAAGCAATGAAATTTTCAAAATGTAACAAAAGTTTTAGGATAATTCCTTCCAGTCTATTTTTATAGAAACACCGAGCGGCAATCCAAATTCCTGTTGTTCTAACCAAACATTGTTTACACTCAGCACCGCACGCATGCGACTAATCATGGAGCAAGAAGTAATCGAAATTGTTCACTTCGCACTCTGATCGAATCTGGCCCAAAATAGCGCTTGCCCAGGTGAACATTTTCTTATACAGAATAAGCCGGCATAGCCCGGCTGTTGAGGTTTGTACTGGACAAGACGCCGGACAATTTAATTTGCAAATGAGGATCACCCTTGCTAATTGATGATTTTAACACGATAGCGTTAAGGAGCTCATGTCGCAGAAAACCCGATGTCGGTGGCGTGACTGGAAAATCCTGATTGGTCGATAGGTTCATGACGTCAGAGCTACATACCCTCGCGCAAGAATTTCAAACAACCCAAAATGCTTACGTGAAACGTGACATCACGCGTGGAATGAGTGATTAAAACATGACATGTAATGCGAGTTAAAGCTTGCCGAATGTCTCAAATGATTTCACTTTTGAAAGTAATTCCCTTGCCTTAAAGACAAAAAAATAAAGAATTTTAGACGGGATTCGAACCCACGACCCTTTAGTTGCGAGTCAGAGGCTCTTCACTAGGCCAGGCGAGGCACGCTTGCGCGGCAAACGAGAATGCAATGCAAACGAGGCCCGCTGACCCTATCCCGTTCCACTTTTGAAGGCGAAACTTAAGCGTCCTTCGAGATTTTTTTTTTTTTTTGTTAAGTAAAACGAAGTACTATTTCACGTTCTACTCGACATGGCAGCTACTTAATTAGACACTTTCTGGCGGTTTGCGTACGTAATCGTCATAGTTCCGCCGTGCGACCCTGTTTACTTTGTTTTGTCCAGCCCACAGACACATAAAAGTAATGTTCATTACATAAAAGAGGAAATAACAAACTTCTATATGTTTGAGAAGCTATATGTGTGAGAAACACAAAACACATAGTTATTTAAATTCGCTTCAAAATCAGAAATGTATGTAAGGCCGCCCCATATAACTTACAACGTGCCTGTCGAGGATAAAAACGCCGGAAAATATTGGCAGAACACCTTTCAAACAATTTGGGGGCATAGCTCTAGGGTGGTCGGCTCTCTATGTTGTCAAATATTCAGTTAATAATTAAATATATATTTATATTGATCAATAAATTTTACTTGATAAAGTTCACATCACCGCTTGAGACCGACGCAGAAGGACGACACTCGAAACTACGCGAGCTGTGGAGTATGCGTAAAAGTGTTTTTCTGTTTTCTGATCGGCACTGTGAAACATCGGGTTTCAGGGCACGCTAAAAAGGACTGTGTGCTCACATGATGAGTCGGAAGTCAAATACACGAAATGTTCAAAAAAAGAAAGATAATTAGTGTTATTTTTGAAATCCCTGCAAAAAGAGATACGTAAAGATGGCACGCAATGGAATTCATGATTTTACATCAATAGCGCAAAGGACAGACAAATATTCTTACAATCGTAGTATAAATTGCATTTAATTAGCTTTCATGAGCTCGAAACTTCGCGACATGCTGCCTCGGGAGGCTAATGTTATATTCAGCTTTACCTGCACTTGTTTTGGGCCCTCACTTTACAACACTATGCTAGAATAGTCATGCGCTCTAACATTTCTCTAGACTGCCATATCTCATCGCGAGACTGCTATAAATACTGCACAACTTTACAATTAGGACACCTATTGCTAGCGTTGCGAATATCACATTTCACCAGAAAGCTGAACTATTTAGCATGGTATGCACGTGATGTCATCACACTGTAGGCTGGTGGTCATTCTGAGTTCTTCTTGCTGAGAAAATCGAATTCGACGATGCAAAAGGCACGCTGCAGGAGGCTCAAGCTCAGTGAAAGCCAAGTATTTGAAAGGCACGTATTATTACTCTTAGTGCATCGTTGTGAGGAACGGCGCGAGCGTCTGGAACAAGAAAAACGTGCTTTTCGGCAAGAGCGTTTTTGCAAACGAAGTAGTTTCCGGGGTCACGCTTTTTGGTCTGCGCCAAATATGCAGGGAAGAGGAACCTTTAGAATACAGTATGGTTTTAAAACTCCCCCCCCCCCCCAAACACACAGACGCACTTCTTTATACAGCGGTGCTGTTAAGGGCTAGTTTCCCCAGTGTCGTGTCCGTCAGCAAACAAATGATGGCACTAAACTGTGGAGAGGTACCGCCATCTATAAATGACGACGGCAACCAGACAACCGGCTTGTCGGTTGTCTCGATGCCACCGTTGCGCATAGATGGCGGCAACCCCTCCAGCCTTTCCACTCTGGCTTGCCCACTTGCGGACGGCCATTATTACTTCATTCCCACCATAGTACAGCTTTTCTGGTCTTCCTTCTTCACCAGAGTGGAAAGGCTGAAAGTATTCCTGAGGAGTTGCCTCCTCCGTTTGTGTCTGTTAATTCAACAATTTTATTTGACACTTGTTAACCGCAACTCTTCATTGCTTTTATTTTGCACCCTGTGAAGTTTAAAGGGGTTATAATACGATATGGGGTTGGAATGTTCATGACTTTTCCGAGGCGTGCTGGTCCTCTGGCCCAAGTGTACTCGCACAGGCCACCACCGATTCAGAAGCTTCTTTGTCGCGGTGAAATGGCGAGGATTAAACGAGACAATTTCTTTTGGTCTTGCCTTCCCAAAGATGATGTCGTAATTGTGGGATCAAAACCACCCGCCTGTCGACAGTCAAGCGCGGCTCATGGATCGGACAGGAGAACTGCGTGAGCACCGTACATCGGCTCGTAACTCGTGTCCAACCACTGCGGTGATGAGAATAGCCAAACTCTAACAATGCCGGGAGCTGAGCACGCGTTTTCCTCCTTTAAAACCCCAGCGCGGGGGTATGATTAACGTTGGCGGCATAAGACAGGCACCAGGCCACGTGGCCGCTTCTGGCTCCGAGTTGGGGGGACGAACGATGCTCGTATTTCTTGAATTTTTGGGCGACTGCCATTACCTAGAAAAAAAAAGCAAAGCCAAGTTCAATCAGTTATTAACGTTTGGGAGTGATCCTGAGCAGTATTTATGAATGTATAGCAATAGTTTTATACCTCATTTAAGCAAAATACAGAGGGGGTCGAAACTTGGGCGATAACTTGAGGACGACGCTCGTGTGAGACTTGCAGCGACTGCCAACATTCGGCTGTTCCTCTGAGGTCACTCAAATATCTTCTTTTTTTTTTTAGGTATTCCTTCCGTACACACGTGTAGTTCCATGTAGCGTCACATTAATAAGTCGCATTTAGTCATTTCAGAACTTTTATTCTCAGGGACATCTTTGGATGCAGTTCAGCAACAACGAAAAAAATGTTTCGGTGCCTCAATAATGTAAAATTGGTCTTGCAACAGTTTTTTTTTTTTGTACTTTAATAAATAGTGTTAAAAAATAACCCCTGACGTTGATAGCTTGCGGAAACATCCATTAGTTTTTCCTTAATAACGGATGCAGAAAAAATAAAGGGCAGAGATAGCTGCCGATATCTCCTCAACTCGCAATTTGAACAAGCGGCCACGTGATCTGACGCTAATTATATAACGCCAGTGCTCATCACACTCATGCCCTAGGTGGCTAGGGTTTGGAAAACAAAAGCTGGGGCTGAGCTTCAGATATTGTTAGAGGTCGGCTATTAATTACCATATTTAATTGACATTAGCTATTACCCGAATATTTGGCCATGCTCATTCTCATGAACCCGAGCACTCAACTAGGGGTTATGAAAATCGCTTACGTCACGGCGTCACGTAACTCTCGGAGCGAAATCGTAATGTCATGTTGCGTCATGCTGTGAGCAAGGTTAATACATCTAATGACTTCCTCAAATTAAATCGAGTTGACGCAGTGAGTCACGTGACGTCACGAGGCCACGTGACACTACCTGACAACATGTATTGACACCATAACGTCACGTGACAACTTTACATATGGTTACACCTAGTGCCAATACAAAGGTGCCACGAAAATCCACAATTTATCATACATTGCAATTCTCTGTATGCCGATTTGATCAATAGGTACAAATACAGCCGTCAATTATTTATTCCCATATGTTCATTTTGTGATACTAACAAAAAAGAAACATTACCTTGAACCGTTTTGAACCGGTTACCGTTATATTTCTTTTCGGTTCGGTTCCGGTTCAGTTCCAAGATGGCGGCGAAGATTTCGGTACGGTTCAGTTCCGGTGCGGCTAAAAATAACGGTTCTGTTCCGGTTTTCGGTTCGGTTCGGTTCCGGTTCGACACCCTGGCTGGAGCTGCCGTAGACACGCCAGACCTGAGCCGGCCGCGAAAGCTACTCCCAGCAGCGTCTGCAGGACTCAAGCCTCTTCGACGCGTTCGTCTGCGTTTGTTGCAACCTAGAGCAAACACACGCATTGATAGCAACCCTGCCACATCTCTATTTGCTGATTGTCCCGGCTTTGCTCGCACTTTCTGAACGCTCAAGTAATCTCGGATCTGAGGAAATACAACACGTCATCGATGTTCGTTTGGCCCTAAAGATTCACAATGTTATAATCATTATCTGTTATTCATCCTAGTCATTATGCTAGAACGTTCTCAAGTTAGCGTTTTCAAGTTCGCTGTACCAAATGGTTTTATTTTTTGGATTTGTTACATTTGTGGATTCGGGACCAGTCAAAATGCTGCAGAGCAAGGTCTAAACAAGACACTGCCTCGGCCAGCTTTTTTTAGAATGCCTTGATTGAACCTTCGTTCGGAATAGGGGCACTTTCGAATTCTGGTCTTTGCCCATGAACATATTATAAATTAATCGAATAAGAACACCATGTCTTTCAAAGAGTACATAATGAACAATACATAAATAAAGGTGGAGGGCGCCTGTCTTTGTAATTGGGCGTTTTTAGGTAAGATCGATCAACCATGTCCGGTGACCATTTATAATTTTGATGAAAAAAAATATATTTTTCTGGCTCCATACCAAGAAGAATAAAAACAATCC
Organism: Ixodes scapularis; assembly: GCF_016920785.2. Taxonomy (NCBI): domain Eukaryota; kingdom Metazoa; phylum Arthropoda; class Arachnida; order Ixodida; family Ixodidae; genus Ixodes; species Ixodes scapularis. The sequence goes on along the minus strand of NW_024609868.1, from coordinate 98,033,664 downwards.
TTGTTTTGGGGAAAACAAATTGGTCTTTGCAACAAAAAATATCATAACCACCCTCTCAGCGCGTTTTGCGCGCTGAGAGCGCGTTTTGCGCGTTCATGCGCGTTTTGCGTATCGTGCGATGTTGGCATTTCGAGGGGATTACCCGAAAAACTGTTCTGGCTACGGGTCTAGAAATATTTACTGACAAATTATGCATAGGAAAAATTGACAAAAAGTATTAACCGCCGAGTATTAGGATTGTTATTTTGAGAAACAAAATCGCAAATAGGAAAACCACTCTGGGCTAATGATTTATTTTTTCGTGTCTAAAAAGCCAAGGTCTTCAACCATTGCCAGTGTGTTCCCCTATAAAAATAGATACCACCATTCTGTGGACATCTGACCGACGTTCTATATCCCCCGTCATCATTCTATCGCTTTTGCTTAGGGGTGGGCGAATATTTGAAATTTCGAATACGAATCGAATATTGTAGATTTAATATTCGTATTTGATTCGTAAACCAAGTATTTGGTATTTTGCGAATATTCATCGTAACACGAATATTCGATATTAATCGAATAGTCAAGAATGTATTCGCAAGCGTAAATTTTGCTTTCGGTTTCACTTTCAGTAAGTCAAGCCCATTGACAGCGACATAGCTGCATGGCGGCTTCAACATAAACTGCTGGTGTCGGTAATGGTAATCTGCGAGTTTCTGTTCCCCTGTGACACCTGACATTTTAAGTTGTGCTCAATTCGCGTTCGCCTACCCATGTTATGGTGGATAGAGGTGACTGCGGGGAGCCGTCTACGAAACGGAAGAACGAACGGGAAACGACACCAAATTGAAGAGAGAGGAGTGCTATTTGTAAATATTTTGCGAGAGTGACGGCATCGATGGCACAATGTACGGCATGCAAGTCAGCGCTTAAAACACCCACAGGTACGACAACGCCCCTTGTCAACCGTCTCAAAGTACATCCTGCGTTGTTGAAAGAGTATCGTGGAATTACCGCTGGTACGCCAGGAAAAGATCAACCGACACTGACGGACTTCGTGCGCCGCACGGAGCCCCTGCCAGAAAAGAGGTTGCGAGCACTAAATACCAAGGTTGCCGCCATGGTGGCGCTTGATTTACAGCCTTGCAGCATTGTGGAAGACCGCGGCTTCAAAGAACTTGTGACAGAAGCCGTTCCCAACTATCGCCCACCATCCCGCTCTACACTCTCGCGCGTGCTTGTGCCACGGATGTATGACGACACCCGAAAGAGGTGAAAGCAGAGTTTAACAGTGCCTTTGAAGGCGGCACTACCGCTGTTGCCTTCACAAGCGACATGTGGACATCGCGCGCTAACGAAAGTTACGTGAGCTTCACCTGCCATCTTCTCACTCCAAAATTCACGATGAAGCGGTTCACATTGAACACTCGACACATGGCTGCCAGTCACAGTGCAGTGAACATCGCAACAATTCTCGACGAAATGTGCCATGAGTGGGAGATACCCGATACATGTGCGAAGTTCATCGTACCGGATAACGGCCGCAACATCCGTGCTGCGCTAAGGAGACTTCCCTGGACTGAAAAAGCGCGCTTCGCGTTTACGCTTAAACTGGCGATTAATGACGCGAGATCCCGTTCGCCGGCCATTGATCGTCTGTGCAAGAAAGTGAAGCATGTTGTGGGACATTACAAGCACAGTTCATCAGCTCAGAAAAGGCTTGAGGAGTGCCAAAAGAAGATCGGAAAGGGCGCACTACGTCTGGTGCAAGACGTGGAGACGAGATGGAATAGCCAGTATCTTATGTTGTCTCGCCTTCTGGAACTCAAAGAATTAGTCACCCTGGAGCTTGCTACCTCGGACGGTGACATCGATGGACTTGGTTCATCAGAATGGAAAGATGCTTCTGAATATGTACAAGCATTAAAGCCATTGTTTGATGGCACTGTTATTGCCAGTGCTGAGAAGTATCCGTCCTTGTCTTCCCAAGTTCCTATGATTTTTGGTATGCTCCACTGTCTAGATAACTGTGCTGGGGCATCAGAATTTCCCGCAGAACTGATAAGATCCATCAAAGCAAGGTTCACTCTGTATGACAAGGACAAGGAAGCATGCCTTGCTATGCTCTTGGACCCACGCTTCAAGTCGACCATTTTTAAAGCCGAAAAGGAAAAATTATTATCGCTAAAAGCTCTGGTGCTGCAAGAGCTAGCCTCATGTGATGCTACTGAAGAAGCCCAGCCGGAAGCTTCAACACAGTCACAAGAGCAAGGCTCAATGCCGTCAGCAGATGTTTGGCAAGCATATGACCACTCGGCCACAAGTGCCATAGAAAACAAAGTGGTTTCAGCTTCAGAATGGAAAGTTGTAGCGTATGCGGACGAGGCACTGCTAAAGAGAGAAAGTGATCCGTGTGAGTGGTGGCGAACTGTAGGGTGCTTGAGATATCCGAGTCTGGCGAAGCTTTGCATGAAATACCTGGCAATACCTGCCACTTCAGCGCCGAGTGAGAGAGTATTTGTTCTGTGGCTGGAGGTGTAGTTTCCGCTCGAAGGGAGCGCCTCCTACCTGACCATGTGCAGCAGTTGATTTTTCTGCATGACAACTTGTAGTCTTCCCTACAACTAGAATATTCGTTTATGTGTTTTATTCTCGTTAAGTTTGCAACCTGTCATGCAGAAAAATCAACTGCAATTCAGCAGTTCAAAAATTAAAAAAAAAACATATATATTTAACTGCAGTTTTGACGTGGAAATAAAAATGCTGTGAATAAATGCACCTGCCTTCGACTATTCAATATTCGATTCGGTATTCGAAGCTAACTATTCGTATTCGATTCGTATTTGAAAATATTGATATTCGCACACCCCTACTTTTGCTTGAACTTTATGGACACTTTACCGCCCCTTTATCGGCAATTGGCACTGACATGGTAGGCGCTAAAATGGCGAAAGAACCTTTTAGCGTCTCTTTATTGACAAGTATTCATACAATATGTGTATATCGTCATTTTATAGTCATCCTATTGTTAATCTAACGCCCCGGAGGCAGTGCAATACCGGCCAATTTCTGCTGCAAGTGAAGCAAACTTCAACTAATGTACGCTAGGGGTTCAACTGGCGCGAGTGCGCCGCGGCAAATTGAAAGGTACTTTACATGGGTAAATTATTTCCAAAATGCAAATTTAATTACAATTACAATTACTTTGCTCCAAAAGTTGTTTAACCTCAATTACAATTACTACTATATGAAAAGTAATTCATCACAATTACAAATTACTTTAAAAAATTATGCAATTACTTTAAAATTACGTAATTCTGAGAGCGACCACCATGGGGCATATAACTTGTGGGAGCAAGAGTCTCCCACCACGGCCAAAGGCCGCTGTCGAATGCCCAAACTGGACAACGGCCGAGGCGCGCAATAGCGCACGTATAGGACAGGCACAGAAGCCTATAAAAGAGGGCACACGCCCACAGAAGGGGGAAGACGGACCGTGGCCACGGAGGCGTGCAGTTCGAACGCTCCGGCAATGTTTTACGTTGATACTAACAATCCATTCCTGTTACTTTAATAAATGTAGTTTCTCGTTTTGGAAACCCCGGCTTCGTGCTGTTCCTCCCGGATGAGCATGCAGCAAGGCAACCCTACCACATGGCGCCCAACGTCGGGCCCTAACCCACGACCCCGAGATTAAGAGTATCGTGCTCTACCGACTGAGCTAGCCGGGCTCAGCAGTGGGAGCAAGACTTCCCTTAGCGAAAACTAATACGTTTGAAATATACCACATTTTCATTTGTGTGTATTTGAAATACAGTTCATAATTGTAAGTGCACGAAAAATCGATCGAAAATATAAACTTTTTTTTTACTTAGTACTAAATTATACTTCTAAAAATCATTTTAAAGTACCTTTACTTAAACTACATTTCAAGTTCCCTTCATGCGTTTTGAAATATGTAAATACTAAATTAATAGGCACAAAATACCTTTCACGTATATTTCTTGAAATATTTATTTAATTCATGCAAAATATACTCCAACCCTAAAAAAATGGAGCAATCAAAAATACGTGCAGAATACTCTTAAAATACCTGAAAATCGTAAATACTGTTGTGTTTTACTCTAAGTACCTTTTGACTGCAATACTTTGGTAGTTTGACTTAAACTACCAAAATATTGAAAATCTCACCTTCTAGAAGCTCACTTCAAGCAGATATGGAGTACACTGAAGCGCCTAAATACAACATTTGATTAGTTTGTCAATTGAATTGCGCAGCATGGCACTGATAAATCAGCCCAGTTTATGTTATTGTTTCCTTTTTTTTTATCAAGAACACACCTGATCAGTTCCTTGCATACCAATCACAAACGGGGTTCGGGAACTACAACCACAACATTTACTGATGCTGGAAAGCTTCAGCAGGTGCCGTGAACAGATACGTTTGGCGTGGTTTTGTTAGCACAAAGTTAGTTCACCAAACGTGTATACTCACCATTGTACGTGATGTGAGCAGTGACTTTAATATAGTGACTTTAACTACCATATTAAATAGTCAACTACTAAAAAGGAAAGGCAAAATAACTACTGTAAAATATTTATTTTTTCGCGGGCTCAATATTACGCGATTTAGGTCAAAAGTGGAGTTTTGGAATAATATGCAAATTCTAATTTTCGCGACGCGCTGGGATTGCAATATATATTTTAATGTTTTTACATTTTGCCGGAATTGTTCACGGGACCTATTTTTCGGAATTGTAGGCGATTCGTGAACTTTGCGAGAATTAGGTCCTCACGAAAATAAAGTCGTTTACATTATTTTAAAGTGAAGAAACTGCCTTGATTCGCTTAGTCCTGAGTGTTGCTACGCAGAAAAGCAATAACATGTATTTTATGAGCCGTTTGTGTGAATATTGTTTTAGGGACTGCACAGAATTGTTATTAGTTGTACCAATGCTTTTTAGTAAGAGATATTGTCCATGAACTTCAAAACACCGTTTCCCCTTTGACAGACACCCGAGGAGAAGATCGAATACTTGGAACCTTAATAAGCGCAGAGGTGGTCACCGAAAAAATGATTACCTTCAATATGTAGGCTACATAAGGCTCTAGAGCAGTCGACGGGACTGTAAATGAGCTGTCCAGTGCGTCATGTTGTTTGTGTTTGTGTTCATTCCTAATGTAGCTTTGTGAGATGTATTTAGTACTGCCTTCAAATACCACACGGACACCATTTGCTGACAAAATCTAAAACAAAAAAAATTGTGCAACCGGTTTTTAATGCACAAATGACATCTTGAATGTGAAGGGATAATAATTTTGTTATATTTAAAATATTTTTTATTCACATTTATAATGTATTTTGAATACCTTACGCGCGTCTTTCGAATTCGGCCAAAATAATGCAGAATAAATACAAAATGAACATTCGTATTAAATATATTTCAACTTCGTTTGAAGTACGCTCTCTTTTTGCTAAGGGTTACGATAAGTTGTCCCAGACTGCGACGTGGCCCGCCATGAGGCAAGATGAAGTGAGGTATGCGCGTAGTTGCCCGTCACGCCAGAAAGCGAAGCCACGTGGTGGTCAACCCCCAGGTCTCATGCAACCAATCGCAAGCCAGGGCCCTTGGAAGATCTGTTGCTGTGACGTCATGGGTCCATTTCCACGTAGCCCACGCGGAAACCAGTACTTGTTCGTAGTAACAGACCATTTCACCAAATGGGTGGAGCTGTTCCCTTTACGAAAGTTGGATTCGCAGAAAATATGGGACTGCCTACTTCAAGTTTTCGCGCGTTTTGGTTTCCCGGCAAGCCTAATTTCGGATAATGCGTCGTATTTTACGAGCAAAGTGTTCGTCGAGGCATGCGCGGTTCTGGGAATCGAACATAAACGGACTTCGCCGTATCGTCCCCAGGCAAATAAAACGGAAAGGGCGAATCGAAACCTTAAGATGATGCTTGTGGCTCATACGGAGCGCCACAAAGACTGGGATGCAAAGCTCCCAGAAATGGCCTTCGCCACTCGCACCACGGTTAACCGGTCAAACGGGCTCACCCCTGCCCAGCTCAATTTTGGCAGAGAGCTTGCTTTCCCTCTCACTAACACTTTCCGTTCGACAGAGCCCAGGGCACAGGACCGAAACTACACAAGGTTCGCAGACGACCTGCGAAAGCGTTTCACCATCAACCTCAAGGAAGCCCGGGAGAACCTTGACGTTGCCAGACTGCAGCAATCCGACCAGTACAACCAGGGACGCCGAAACCTGCAGTTCGAGGTGGGAAACTTGGTGCTCAGGCGCACTCACCCCCTGAGTGACGCGGCGAAAGGCTTCATGGCCTCACTGGCCAACAGGTGGGATGGTCCATTTTGTGTAGGTAAAAAGCTTTCTCCGCTTACATACGCACTAATTCACCATTTCAGTGGTGAGTCCACAGGACCAACTCATGTCGCCAACCTTAAAAGGGCACTGACACATCAAAATCATATTTATTTTTATTATTCGAAACGATTGAAAACGATGCCGGGACATTACCCTCAAAATTCGAAATTTGGGAATTCAGTATTTGTGAAGTAAAAAAACAATTTACAAATGCCGAATTCGAAGTTCCCGCGCTATCCGCGCCGGTGCGTTGACGTCAAATATTCCGGAGTCCTGAGAGTCCACTTTCTTTCACGACTCCCTGCTGTTGCCATGGCGACCCAAGGCGAGGAGGAAAGAAGCGAGCGCCGGCGGGGCCGGCGGACCGGTTTTGAGCGGTGTCGCCTGTTTCCCGTTGTAGGATACAAATCCAGGAGACGGCACCACAACGACCTCCCGATTTTTGGTATTTCAAAAACAAGGGCCGTAGTGCGTTCGCAATTGCGTTAAAAAACATGTTTTAGAATTGCCGTTATTAAATGTTATAGAGATGTTGCCTACAAAGCTTCTAAATTTCATGATTATTGACGTCACGAATCAAAAGAAGCGAGGAGGCCGAGAGGCGGGAGAATCAAACGCCAAAAATAATAAGGCGCTCGCGCGCCCGGGAAATATTTTTTTTTTGCGATGCTTTTTTTTTTATTATTTGCGTGTCTATGACTGCTACTTACATCGTTTTAGCCTATAAAATAAAATACGACCTTTGGGGTGTCAGTGTCCCTTTAAACAATTCCAAATCCCGGAAGATGGTTTTTTGCAGGATCAGACCGATGCCGACGACCCCCCTCGCCGCCACACAGGTGGTACAACCTGCGACGTCGGTGACGCCTGGGGGAAGTTATAAAGCGGTGGACAAGATTATTCTTTTTTCTTCCTTCTTTTTTTCGGGTTTCGAGCATTGTACCTCGATCGCATATCATCCCACGGGTCTCATCGCCTTTCTGAGGGGGGAGAGGGGGAAATATTGCGCGATTGCGCCCACCCCATATCCTTTATCCTTTTTTTTTTATGCATCATGGAGCCAGGGGTTACACATGAGAGTAACCCACGGCAATTGCTCGTTCTGATTCACGAAGATGGATCACGGGCGACGCAACTACCAATCCCGGGCATCTGGACGCCAGGGTCCCAGGACACGTGGCGGTACCAGTCACGGCGGCAACCAGCGAAACTCACCCCACGGAACTGCGGCCAGTGGGCAAGAAGGCACCGAAAACTGCAACTGCCGGCGATTCCGGAAACGGCCACCAAAGCGACCTGGAGCGCGCCCTAGCGCCGATACAGCGCCGCCGTCCACACCCTCGACGACGACCCCTCCCAAGGACGACTACGACAACACTGGCATCGACAAGCCAGACGCTTAAGGGCGGGGAAGGGGGGGGGGGGGGAGTGTGGGAGTGTGGGAGTGTGGGAGCAAGAGCCTCCCACCACGGCCAGAGGCCGCTGCCGAATGCCCAAACTGGACAACGGCCGAGGCGCGCAATAGCGTACGTATAGGACAGGCACAGAAGCCTGTAAAAGAGGGCACACGCCCACAGAAGGGGGAAGACAGACCGTGGCCACGGAGGCGTGCAGTTCGAACGCTCCAGCAATTTTTACGTTGATACTAACAATCCATTCCTGCTACTTTAATAAATGTAGTTTCTCGTCTTGGAAACCCCGGCTTCGTGTTGTTCCTCCCGGATGGGCATGCAGCAAGGCAACCCTACCACAAACTTCAAACGAGATGTTAAGAATGCAAAGCATTTTTTCATTCCTTGCCCCGACGTTTGAGGAGGCTTAAGCGTCGCTGTATAAATGTCACGTATTGTATGCTCCTTTTGTGAATTTTGTTAAATGGATGAGAGAACTTGAAAATTTGGGGTTATGAAATCCTAAGGGCAAACTTGCTGAGCATCATCGAAAAACACTAAATAAAAAAATTAGAGTGCGATAGAAGGCATGCGGTGCATTTTACACCTTTCTGAAAAACAACACGACTTCGACGGGTTTTTAAGTTTTGGTTTGCACTCGGATTGCTTGTCGGTTTAGACGGTACCGCGCCCCGTGGAGAAGTAATGCAACCAACACCTGCTTCGCTTTCCTCGTGCAACGCAGCAGAGGCAAGTTGCACTTGTTTTCCAGAGGGCGCGATGTCGTCGGTGCCGAGAAGCGCTCCGATTGCAAACCGAAACTTAAAATCCGTCGAAGTTGAGTGTTTTTTCAGAAAGCTGTAAAATGTAGCGCGTGCTTTCTATCACGCTCCGTTGATTTTATATGGTGTTTTTTGATGATGCTCGGCAAGTTTCCCAATAAAACCATGCCCTTAAACTCAATATTAAAAAATACACGAAAATAATTAACAACCTAATTATTTCAAACTCTAATAATTTTTCTAAATGGGCCGCTGGCCTAAAACCAAAACGACACCTGCAGCTTGCGCGCGGCGCGAGAGGGTCGATGCTTAGGAGCAGCAGCAAGCTGCTTCCGTACCCGCCAGCAGATTACGCCCGTGGTGCCTTCTTCTCCTGGCGAAAACTGCAACTGCCGGCGATTCCGGAAACGGCCACCAAAGGACAACCGCGACCTGGAGCGCGCCCTAGCGCCGATACAGCGCCGCCGTCCACACCCTCGACGACGACCCCTCCCAAGGACGACCACGACAACACTGGCATCGACATGCCAGTGTTGTCTATAAGTACATTGCTTCCTTTGGCTTGTCCAATAAAGACATTTGTTTTCTTACTGGTACATGCTAGGAGACGGCTATAACACAGCACTCAATATTCTACCTAATAACATGCCGAGACCCTCTGTATTTTCGTGCTATTTCTTTCGCACTTAGTTTATTTCGCTGCTGCCCATGTATACTGGGAGCGGTGAAAATAAACATTCACTTGATAGTCAGCGTTGTCGTCTTTCTCTCCTTTGCTTTGTCCTTGTTTTGTCACGCTCTATTAAACCAAGATGCGTAATTATAAAATACAATTTAAAAAACTTACAGCAACTCTTAAAATGTAAGGAATTGTTTTTCAAACAACCCTGTTTAAAAACAATATCAAATACAAGAACATCAAGCTTAAATTTCCTAGCTGGGCTCAAAATAACAGTTGAAGGTAACGAGGTTTTAAACAACCAAACGCGACTGAGCGCTCAAACTGTTTCAGTGGGTTTAGGTTAAGATTTATTTTAGGGCATACTAGCAAGTATTTACATAACGCGAATATCTTAGACAGTGCTTCAATATCTGTAGGTGCATTATTCTTGGTATTATTTTGCTCTAAAGTGATGAAATATTCAGTTTCTTGTGTAAATATTAAACTTTCACAGTCCAAAAATGTCCGTAACAAAACCATGTCGCCCGTTAGTTTATGCCTTAAGAGCGTCTTTTGTTGCAATAGGCTAATTTAATAGTTTTGTAAACGTGATGAGGTTAACGATGTTAACAATGTTAACAATCAGATTAATCAAGCCCTACGCTTGATTAATCAGTATTACCTCATAGTAATACTGATCAATGCGGAATACGTTTCAACAGTACTGTATAATATTTATTCACTTTAATAATACTTTCCTTTTCATCGTTTGAATACACCCCTGCTCAGGTGTTTTCAGGCCACTTTGAAGAAATTCTAAACATGAGTGTTGCAAGGTACTACACTGGAAGTATCTGAAATGATTATTCTCTATAATGTTGTGTAAATTTGTGAAGCGACATCTCGCGACATTCACTAACAAGATTGTATTGTAGCGAACACATTGCATAACCCTGTTGTATGTTACAAGTCTCAGTGAGACCTATGGCCCAACTGCTCTTGAGCGCAGCGGCCTCTTTGTGCGCTTGCAAATCTTCTGACACAAAAAAAATGAAGAAAGCAAAAGCACACTCCCCAAAATACACTTTGCTGTGGTTACCTAAAGCGTATCTGAACACTCTCACCTCACTGGGCCGTCTCAATGCGGTCTTTTAATATATCAAGATATACGTTGTTTATATATATATATATAAGGTATAAGAGCCCCAACTTCACTGAAAGAACAAAACAAACAGATGAGAAAAAAAACGATATAAATTTTTAAACCAAGGAGTTTCTAAGCTCAGGAGTGCGCCCTACACTCTAAGAAAAAATGGAGGAAAAAAGTAGCAACGGCGCGTCTTCCTCCCTTCTACCGACGCGCCCCCAAGCGGACACGAGAAACAGGGAGGAACGAAACGTTTTTCTCCTTCTCCAGGCACGCGTGAAAGCTTTCGCCCTCCCGACTCATCATCTTTCGGTTTCGTTTTTCGAGCAGGTCGCGCACGTAGTTTAATTAATAGCTGTTGAGTTGATTGAGCTTCAGCAGCAGCGAAGCCCGCCTGTAATTCCGTCTTCTAGTTTAAACGTCCAGAACATATCAGTTGCATTGACGTTTTTATCACTAATTTTATCAAACGAGCAAACGAAGCCGCTAGAAACAGCGAAGTTCCGGAGCAGTGCCAGCAGCGCCACGTACACTGGGGGATGGCCTTCTCCGGATTTCGTGACTCCCGCGGCACGGAACTACAGCCACTACAGCACTACAGTCACTACAGTAGCGAAACCATGCGGAACTGTGTCGACGTTTTCGACGTTATGGAAACCGCAGGAACTGCGTCCAAGACAGGCAGGTTTTGCTGCGGGCTGCCTGGGTGCCTTCCCCCCTGAGTTCGGTTCTGTTTTCCGATGCCGAGTGCAACCGGCGTTCAACGTGGTTCTGTGTTTGTGCGTGTCAGCAACATAGCTGCAACATCGTGATGGCAGTGTTGTGGGTTGTGAACAGAAGACTGGAATTATCGCCGATGTGACCATGTGTTCGCGTATCACTGGTGTAACAAGAAGATGAGATCGTAAACTGTTGGGCATTGATGCCGCTGGTCGGGTTGTGATCGGAGGGGGCGGGGTGTCGCAGGTTGACATTCCGCTTTACATTAAAAAGTTTAATACCACTTGAGGGATTACGTGCAATCGATCAACGTGCGGATAGTCATGTTGGAACGCTGGTCTGAACAGTAGAAGCTCCTATCGTACAATGGCCAATTACTGTCGTAATTGTCTCGTCCCCGAGAGCGATTGCGCTCTGGGGCAAGGACAACAGTACGAAATCGTGACGTAAAGTACGTATATTTATAGTATGGAATTTCGCATTAAAAAACAATAGTAGGTAAAATCGAAAAAAAAAAAAGCTACCCTTTATTTCGCTGTTTAAATATACTACGGTTGCTGGAGCGTGGCGCGCTGGGATGAGCGCTAGAAGTTTTCGGGCTCGCCACGGCGTAGCTCCGTACACTTAACACCTGCCGCAAGTCGCGGCTTTGACTGCATTCAAGTTGATCGAAAAGCTATTTCTCAGTCCGTGAAGCATCACTTCCAGCTGACTGAATATCCGCACTACAGAGATTAATTCAAGACGGCAATTGCAGCTTTGCGCCAACAGCACAAATAGAAAAACATAGAAATGCAGGCTACGACGTGCCGTGTGGGGAAACAAACTCATGGCTTCGAACCGCATTGGAACGGCTTGATTTATTGGCTTTCAAATAATTACGGCATGATCGAGCGTTTACTTTATAGCAAGAGATTCAACCCCTGAGCCATTCAAAATAGTCTCAGAGGTATGATATTGCTGGGAAAAAATCAACATGCTGGGAATATTTTTTATTGCTTAGGGAGTCACCGAAAAGTACCGTACGTTCAAAACGAAAAGTATAAAAGGCGGAAACGCAGAGCACGGGTGTAGTGTTCGGGTTAGTGTGGTGTCCGTTGTATTGATATTTCTGTGTGCAGTGTATGTGCTTAATGTATGTTCACCTGATGCTTGTAATGGGTGTAATGTGTGTACAGTAGAGGATCCTCAAGCGCAGTAGTGGCCTGAGAAAAGCAAATTATTTTTTGTAGAACATGAATTGGGCAGTACCTAGCGCCACCTAGCCTAGCTACTTGCAATTACTCTGCTTCACCCCACCATCTGGTGGCTAGCGATTTAACCTTCTTTCACGCTGCGCGATAAACAGCGGCTTCGAGTTTGTTCTTTCGAGAGCGGCTTTTGGTTTCGCGGAGTGAGTTCGCCCTTCTCCGTGATGTGCGGTTGACGAAGGAATTGTGACTCGAGGAACACCAAAGGTAAGACGGAAAGTGCGCGAAGTGACTGGGTATCGGTTGTCTCCGTTTAACATCGCAGTGCTGTCGGCGAGAAGACTGAGTAACTGCTTTCGAAACGCAGGTTTCTGTATCTGTGGGGGGAATCTGGCTTCGGAAATAAACACAGTTTGCGGAAAGCTCGTGTTACGCTTTCATTTGCTGCAGCTCGCGTCCCGTACAAGAGACGTAGCATCCTCGTTAAGCCTTATTGGGCTCGATTTGCTCGATTCGGGGCCGCCATATTGAGATGCAGGCGACGGAGGAACTTTGCTCCCAGAGACGAAGGTTTCTCCCTTTCTAAAGGAACATAGGTTACAAGACCGTTCCTCCCGTAAGGGAGGACTATCCATACCCTTTTTTCTAAGAGTGTAAGGCAAGTAAACAGGTAGCATAAAAATTCAGTGTTCAGGTTGGGCGGCAAGCCTCTAATTAAATACAAACGTTATAAATATAATTTTAGTTACAAATTAATGTATTTGTACAAAGTGAAGTGCGCGCTAATACTTGCCAGAAAACAAGTATTGGCATTCTTGCTGCTTATTTTCTGTTTCTATTTTTTCTTCACTTAAATACCTCAGATGTGCACAGTGTCACATTCTGGTCTGCCGACCATTAGTTCTACAGGTGGTTGTCGGTTCATAGAGAAATCCTATTTTTCCATTGTAGCTTTTGATCCAAGTACTGTAAACTTTTAAAACTTTCGCATTTTATCGCCACCGCAAGCCTCGTGTCGACAGGCAGTTTCAGTTTTTTGCGATGCGTGGTTTATTTATCCGGACCGATAAACAGGGCTTCGTTTTCTGCGTCCGACCTACTCTACACAAGCCCCGCAGACTGGCTTCCTTACTGAAGTTCTAAAAAAGTCACGTCGGGTCTCGTTTCAATCCATTGTTTATTCCGTTCAGTTCGCTGCTCCCAGCTTCACTGGGCGTCGGGGTCTCGACAGGCGCACTCTTGGGAACAGTTTGGCGGGAACGTCCTCACAAAGCGGCCGGGCACCGTGGATGAACAGCAGTCGCCGCCGTCCCAGCCGCAGTGCTCCTGGTTGTTGGCGGCGTCACACCAACCATCGCCGATGTACTCCTTCCAAAAGAAAAAAGAAATTGGCAGCTGTATTTAGGTTTATTGATCAAGCTGTCATGTGCATATTGGCAATGTATCAGAAAAACTGTAAGTTGCAACGCGGTCCTTTTTTTTCTAATTGTTATTACTATCATTATGAATATTTGTATGACACACGGTTTCGTTTTAGCTTTTGCTTTCTGCACTTTGCTACAATTTTTTCTAGATAGTAAGAGAACCTTCCTTTATAAAAGACCGCCCGTGAACTTTTTCGCATAGCACGAGGGGGGAGGCAGTGATAGCAATCATAGAGAGCAAACAATTAATTAGGGAGCGCGGGGAAGATTCCCACTCAGAGCACTCACATGCGCTAGAAGTCAGGGCACAACTTAGATTTCCTTCTCAGAAAGCCAGCGCGTGCCAGAATTTTAAGAACGACACGTATGCCTGTTTCCTTACTAGATGGTCAGCTTCGCCAAGTGCAACTACTCGGACGGCGGGAGTAACCTAGTGGTTTTAGTGTTTAAAAAGAAATCGCTTCATTTTCCGGTAAACAGTTTATATATGACATTTTGAGAGCTCATCGCCCCAGAGAAAAATTTCCGAGTCACTGGGCTTTTGGGCGCATGTGTGTCGTCCGATATTTCGCTAAGGAGAGCAACAGCGCACGCTCCAAACGCGTTCCCCAGCCCAATATATAAAAATGGCAGCCCGCAGAATGAGGTTTTTGGAATGGTCTATGAGCCCATATAAACATAACCGCATAAATGAGAGAAACCTCGACGAAGTCGCAAACAAACAGTGAGTTTCGTTTACGTAATCATTCAAGAGAAGTAAACACTACGGCGCACGGAATTTAAGCGACTCACGGTGCGGCACTTTTGTCTGCATTGAAGACGCTCTGGATCCGGATGCCAGAGCCCGATACCGGCGCAGGTGATGTTGCCTCCCAGGGGGAGCTGCCTACCATCCAATGACACCACCGGTTCGTGATCCGGCTGGCGGCAAGTCACGTGGCACACCGAGCCTGCATTATCAAGTTTCCTTATTCTCAAATCTTAGTTTGTTTGTTTTTCTTTTTTTTTTAATGAATTCATTATTTTTATTGATATAAGTGTGGCCCCTCGAACGCGTTTCCGACTGGTGTATTTACATCGTCCTGAAAAGAGGTTCCTCGATTTCCGACTGAAGCCGTCACAGGAATGACGCGCTGTCACCTGTCGCGACCTTGCGGCGGTGTCGCAGCCACGGTGGTGTATATTGCAGACGCCTATTTTGCTGCAGGTCTCTTTCCAGCTTGTCCGTCTACAGAAGCTTCGTCAGCCAAAAGTTGAGACGCTTAGACGCCACTGACACTCAGGTTCGCCCGCACTTATTGCCGGTACTCTTAGGGCCAACCGTCGGGATCGCGGCATCCGAAAACATGACAAGCTGGTTGCTGTGACGTCATTTGTTTCTTGACCACTTTTGATGGTTGGGCGACATAAAACGCTAAACACACCAGTCGAAGGTGCATTCCAGGCACAGTCATAGAGGTTATAAAACAATCCTAAAAAAAACTGCGCCTTCTTCACACTTTTCTGACTTTTGTGCCACTAAAAACAAAAAAAAAACAACTGAAGACGTGTACATGAAACAATCGGAACATATTAGAGCACTACCTTTCCTTTTAAAACCACAAGAATGTAATGCCGTGTTACAGTGAAGCACCACACTATTTAAGCAATCTGTACAGCAGAAAATATTTCTCTCAAACCATACTGTGGATTCCTGGCATTACTTGTGTATGAATTTGGTATGTGGTTCAAGCCAGAGCCGTGTATACAGAGAGTTTGGCCATTCATTAGGAAGTATTGGAGTCATATGAGGAGACGCCATTAGCCGAAAACGTGCTGGGCGTGTTCCAGGGCGTCTTCGCAAATTCGACTCTGGCCAAACAGAAGCCAGAAATAATACACTGGCGGTGGTCGCGAGAAACTAAATTAATAAAAGCGTCGAGGTAAATCTCGGTGACTGAAAATGTGGTGCACGTGATGTTTCAATCACGGTCATCCAATATCATGGTGGAAGAGTGTAACTAGCGGAACGATCGACATAATCCGTACGCCTTACACCGATGACCGGGAATCTGTCGTCCGAGCGGTCACACTCTGTCCGAGCAAAACAGAGTTCGAGCGGTACATTCGTTTCTTACATATTTCTGCATGATCATGATCGAAACATTACGTTCACTCTATTTTCAACCATTGAACTCTTAGCCGCTTATTAAAACCACATATCTATTATTAAAACTGTTTCTTGATACTACCGCTAGGCGATTCCTTTCGGCTTCTGGTTGGCCAAGAGAACATGTCAAGCCCTCTTTCTGTGTCTGGTGCACACCCTGGCTCTGCCGCCACCTCCCTATGACCAAACTCTCTCTATACACGGCTCTGGTTCAAACCACAGCAATGCGTAGGCACATAATTATATTTTTTTACGCTAAACGTAAACTGCGTTTGAAATGGTAAAATACTTGAACGTGAATATTTTGCAAAAGCTTGTCAAATCTTCGTCATTGAAACTAACCACTGACGAAGTATCTTCTTAGATTCATAGCACATTCCAACTATATTAGAAAGCAGATTCTTCCGTGCTTTACCTTCGCCTACGTCAACGTGCTTTCTTCGCGATATCATCAACCCAACGAGAAACACACCACAATAGAAAAAAAAAGAAAATACTGCTCTTCAACTGCCATCGTCACAGACGCCCCTGAAGAGGAGGCCGAGAAGGCATTGAAACGTTGAATCCTTAATTAGAAACCCCCTTTTTCCTTTTTTATTGAATTGTTAGGTATAGTTTTTATGCTATTTTAGAAACATAAAAACTTAGGTTTTTTACGTTTTAGACATATCACATGTTTAACAATGTGAAAACATATACAATACATATACATAAATATTTAAACATATAAAACAATACATAACATCCACAATTTCTTGCTTTATTTTAGTTTCTTCGTTGATAACCCTCTGTTTGTAATTGCTCGAGGATAGTAATAAAAACGAACCTTCAACAAAAATTAAAAATACTCTGTAACCTTCATATGTTATTATAGTTTCTTAGTGAATATCGATACTGAATTACAAAGCTCGAATTTATTTGTTTTGTTTTTTCTTTTAACTTTTAATAATAAAGATACATGGTGAACTTTACGCTGCATGTACTATATATAGCTGCAAAGTACACTAGGAGCAATCACCTTTCTTCCTCTTCTCAATACTCACTCACAAATTAAAATTATTTTTGCTAAAAGTTAACTGCACACAGTACCTAAGAAATACAAAGGGCAACTTACGGAAAGCTCTAAACTGGGTGTTTTTTGTTTTTGTATTTTTAAACTTTACAGGTTTGATTTAAAAAAAGTTGTGAAAGATACACTTATGCGGTTTGTGCAGGTGAGTTATACCGCCAGAGGGACATCGAATAGGGGGCTCATCGTGATGATCAGTAGGCTAATTAAGACAAGTTTGTTAATTCACTTTTTCATTAAAAAATATAGTCATATGGTTCCAATTTAAATTTTGCTGGGCGTCATCGAAAACCACTAAATCAGTAATTTTCAGGAAGACTTTGAGCGCATGAGAAGCGTAGTATTGTACTAAAGTTACCACTCGTGGAGCAGGTATAAGGCTAGCGGTTGCGGTAAGGCGCCCGCGCGATTTTTCCGTCTCTTATGAGAGCCCAGCCTTGTACCTGCTGCACGAGTGGTACTGAATCAAAATTAACTGTTGGGCTGGGTGGCTATACATTGTTAAAATTAAAAGCGCAAACACTAACTTTAGCCCACTACTGCGCTTCCCACGCGCTGAAAGTCTTTCTAAAAATGACTGATTTAGGGGTTCTGGACGACGCTGAGCATGTTTCTAATTGAAACCATCTGACTAGTTTCACTATATAAGAAGTTAATTTAAAAAATGAGAGCCGTTTACAAATCCCTGTAACGCCGAATTGGAACGCAGCTCTTGAGGAGGAGTAGGGAAGGGTACTGAGGGGGGTCACGTCACCTGCGGGTAGTCACGTGACCCCGGGGGGGTCACGTGATCTGGGGGAGGGGGGTCACGTGACCTCGGGGGATCACGTGACCTCGGGGGATCACGTGACCTCGGGGGGTCACGTGATCTCGGGGGGGGGGGGTCACGTGACCTCGGGGGGAGGGGTCACGTGACCTCGGGGGGAGGGGTCACGTGACCTCGGGGGGGCCACGTGACCCCCCCCCCCCCGGTTACGCCGACGCCGACCAGGCTGGAAACGGGCCCCTAAGAGCTGCGCTCTAAAAATGAAAGCCGTTTACAACTCCCTGTAATGCCGGATTAGAGCGCAGCTCTTCAGGAGGAGGATAGTAGGGTACTGAGGGATAGGGTGAAAGGATACTGAGGGAGAGGTGACTCCCTGAGGTCACGTGACCTCAGGGGGGTCACGTGACCTCAGGGGGGTCACGTGACCTCAGGAGGTAACCCTCATGGCCCTCGAGAGGGTAACCCTCGCGACCCTCGTGAGGGTAACCCTCCTGACCCTCGTGAGGGTAACCCTCGTGACCTTGGTGAGGGTAACCCTAGTAACCCCGGTGAGGGTAACCCTCGTGACCCTCGTGAGGGCAACTCTCACAACCCTCGTGAGGGTAACTCTCACAACCCTCGTGAGGGTAACCCTTTTGAGGGTAACTAACCCTCGTGAAGGTTACGAGGGTTACCAGGGTTACTCTCATGAGAGTTACGAGAGTAACCCTCGTGACAGTAACCCACGTAAACCTCGTACCCTCACGAGGGTTACGAGATTTATGCGCCCTTCTGAATAGGCACACCTTGAGCGGTTTTCCACTCATCAGGTAGGAGCGCTGTGGAGAGTGTCTTCCCGTAAATTAAATAAAGGTATATAGAAATAGGTGGAACACCGCTCTTTAGTATGCGTGGAGATATGCCGTCTGGATCGTTTACCTTGTTTTCATCTATGTCTCCTAGAAGTGCTTCGATGCCCCTCACGCTTAATTTAACTTGTTCCCTTACTGGGAGTATGCTCATGTAGTATAGGGCTGCGGTTTCGTTTAGCTAAAAAGACAGATTAAAAGTACAGGGTGTCACAAATGAAAATTTACACGGTCTTTTTTACCGCAAAAACAAACTAGGCATCCCCGAACGCTCATTTTCCGCCCAAAGGTAGAGCTAGAGGTCACAACCAGATGCCAAAGTTTCAGCCCCATCCGATAACTTAATAAAAAGTTATAAGTGATTTTCTGAAAATTTCAATGGGAAAATGGAGTCCATTTTCGCCCGTTTTCGGTTTCTGGTGCCATAGAGCCCCATGTGTTTGAAAACTCCGTCGGCCGCCATTTTCCCATTGAAATTTTCAGAAAATCATTTATAACTTTTGATTAAGTTATCGGATCGGGTTGAAACTTTGGCATCTGGTTGTGACCTCTAGCTCTACCTTTGGGCGGAGAATGAGCGTTCGGCGATGCCTAGTTTATATTTGCGGTAAAAAAGATCGTGTAAATTTTCTTTTGTGACACCCTGTATATATCCAAGCACGTTGCCTTTTTCGTATCGTCTATAAAAAGTTGTTGATTACAACCAGTTTCATTTATTCCTACAAACTCTGATCCGCAGGCTTCAAAAAACTTCCAGAAATGCTTGGGATTATTTTTCAATTTGTCGTTGAATGTCTTGAAGTATTCCGCCTTTGCAGTTTTTATAGCAAGCTTATTCTTAAGTGTTACTTGAGATAATTTCTTTATGTGATTATTACCTTTATTTTTTAATAAATAACAAATTCCCTACTTCTCTTTTTTTAATTATTTTGATAATACACAAATTCACCCAAGGTTTTTTTACGTTGGTTTGAGTCTGGTAGAATTTATGCTTGAAACATACTTGTTCGCAAGTTAGAGCAGTTTGTTTTCAAACACCCGCCATAATTCGTGGACGTTATAATCCTCAAAAAGACATTCGAAAACCGGCAACAGGCAAGCTCCTGAGATATGCTAAAGTAGTCACCCTTTCTAAATAAAAAAAGCACTATATTTGATGCGCGCGACGTTGACCGGATAGTTTCTATTTTGACGTTTGCAACGACCAGCGTGATGATAACTTATTCCTCCTATAATATCAGCCGAACTAATAATGTTAGATGAAGTGCAAAACAAAAGGTCCTAAATGTTACCCTTCCAACTTGGAGCATTTACATATTTCGAAATTCCGAAAGTGCCTACCATGTTTGGAATTTCTAAATTAATGCGACTACCGACTTGCATACACAGTCGCCTCCCTTCCATTCCAAATCAAGTAAGTTAGAGTCTCCCACTACCAAGATAGGCTGTCGGGGT
The DNA here is from genome assembly GCF_016920785.2 of Ixodes scapularis. Classification (NCBI taxonomy): domain Eukaryota; kingdom Metazoa; phylum Arthropoda; class Arachnida; order Ixodida; family Ixodidae; genus Ixodes; species Ixodes scapularis. The sequence continues at coordinate 98,013,700 of NW_024609868.1, read as the reverse complement.
GCCACCGAAACTACGTCAAACAATGACTGATCTGAATTCAGTGGTTGGTAGAACGTCCCAAAAATTGTACGAAGAGTTATCAGGTAGAATAACTGAGCACCAAATTGACTCAACATTGTCGCTATCAAGATCTAGAATAGATGACTTAAGAGAATAATGAATTAGCAAAAACAACCCTCCACCGAGGCTGGGCCTGTCCTTCCGATAAGCAATAAATTATTTTGGGAACACTTCACTGTAAGCGAAAGACGGGTTCAGCCACAATTTTGTGCCAAAGATCATGTCTGCCTTAACAGTCTCTAGCGGACCAGCAATTCAACAACTTTGTTTATTATGCTTCTACATTTACTACAACAGCAACGAGGTCATGGCATTCACGTTAATTTTCCTTTCCGGGGCGTCATTGTTTCTTGAATGAAACAACCTCCTCTTCTTCTTTGTCTCACATGAAGGTATTTCCGTTAATAACAAGTTTATCGAAGTTTGGCTTTACCTTGTTATTGTTGTCTGCTTTTTTAGCTTTTGCATATTCCCACAGACGCTTCCGCATATATCGGGTCTCCGGTGAATAATTGAGAAATATGAAACACGCATACCTTATATTCTTTCTTAACCCCAAGTAAACTTATCGAAAGAACAAGCCAAGAATGTCATATTTCAATGGACAGATTTCATACCACTTAACGTGCATCCGATTATTCAATTAAAAAAATCGTAAAAACCGCTTTTGAATGAGTGCTTACAAGAGGAAATAATGACTTCAAAGTAAACATTTGGCAGAAATCTGCCTAGTTGGGTAAGAACAATTAGAAGAGGAGGAAGGAACGCCAACCAAAAATAAAAAGGAGCCCAACGTTTCGAAACCTGCTCGGTTTCTTCTTCAGGGGCGACTGTGTGCGCGAGGAGCAAGTGGTCTTCTTTTACGGCGGTGGACGTAATGTTTTCGCGATCGTAATGTGGCTGAGCCCGCTGACGTAGGCGGATGGTAAAGCGCCAAGCGACCGATTGATGTTTTGCGGTGTGGTTTGGATGTGCCATGACTCGACGAAGAGAAATAAAAAGGAGCGCAACGTTTCGAAACCTGCTTGGTTTTTTTTTCAGGGGCGACTCGTCGAGGCTCTTCGTCGAGTCATGGCACATCCAAACCACACCGCAAAACATCAATCGGTCGCTTGGCGCTTTACCATCCGCCTACGTCAGCGGGCTCAGCCACATTACGATCGCGAAAACATCACGTCCACCGCCGTAAAAGAAGACCACTTGCTCTTCGCGCACACAGTCGCCCCTGAAGAAGAAACCGAGCAGGTTTCGAAACGTTGGGCTCCTTTTCATTTTTGGTTGGCGTTCCTTCCCCCTCTTCTAAGAGGAAATAAAGCTGGAAGAGTCATCACAACTTTGTGACAACTGGTAATACGCTAAACATTATATTCGTCTAACTCATCGTCTTGCTGGGTTTCATTTCTTCTCGAGAATAGTCCCGCACACTTGCTAATATAAACAATAAAATATAATATTTCGGTTTACTTGTGTCATAAAAAATACGCGTGTTTATATTAATTCATGTTGGATTTTAAGACGCACGTTTACTTTTTGTTTTAAGAGTTTAATTAAATGGGCGAGAGAACGCGTGCTGGTATACGTACCTACGCGTGTATCAGCACATCTAAACTGTACTTTGTCGGCGACGTCCTTAGGCAGCGGACAGTGAAGATTGGCGAAGGCACACTGAGGGGGTCCCCTGTTCCAAACGCCGTCCAGCTCACACTTGAGTTCCGATTTCTGAATGGAAATTCCTTGCTTATAAACTGTTCGATTCGAGCAAGCGAGTCCCCAAAACACATTTACAGGGTTCCTTTTCACCGCCAAAAATAAACGACGCGTCACCGAACGCTCATCATCTGCCCAAATGATGTCCTAGCTGTCAATACCAGATGCCAAAGAGTCAGAACTAACCATTATCTTATTCAAAAGTAATAAGCGACTTTTGGGGAAATTGCAATGTGAGAAAGGGGCCCATTCGTGGTGAGTGGTGTCATTCAACTATATGTATTCAAGGACTCTATCGGCCCCCATTTTCCCGTCGAATTTTTACAAAGTCAGCTTTTGATTTTAGAAAATCAAATTTTAGGTTCTGAAACTTTGACATCTGGTTCGAACCGCCATGGCTACATTTGGGCAGAAAATGAACATCCGACAATGTTTTATTTTATTTATTTATTTATTTTTAAACAAATTGTAAACTTTTTAGGGGAGACACCTCGTATGAATTAAGGAACCTTCTGAAATCATTCTCATGGGATCATTCACAGACATACCAACGCCTCAAAGCAACACGTCCTAGATAGCCATTCCGTGTGCTGGATTTCCTTTATCGCCTACCAGAGGCCAACGAGCGCACATCAAAGGAGCACGAGTGATGCATCAGCGTAGTGCTGGGGACTCGTGTCCAGTCGGCCAAGACAGTGTGCCAGTCAATCTGTACCCAGTCCGGGTTTCCGGCGGATGAAGTAGAGAAATCACAGCACAGCGGCCTTGTCATCCGGGAGATGTTGCTCAAAGTATTCGCAACTTCCAGCGATAGTGCTACCAAAGTCTGATGATGAACGGTCGGCTCGCGTATTGGTACCGAAATGTGATGTATAGTGGTACCGGAGTGTGGTCGGATCGCAAATACATCACAGCGCTGAGTCAACGTCATAGGAACAGCACTAATGCAGCACATACTTTGACGTAACTTAACACTGACATAGCGCTACGCGAGCGCTGGATCACTAATACTATATCGCAGAGTCAGCGTAGCACTAACGAGATCAGCGCTATACCCGGCCCCAGCTAATGCTGAGAGCAAGTCGTCTGCTTCTTGCGCAGCAGTTGCGGCGACGTCAAACGATGCCGAGCTCTGATTCGCTTTGATTGAAAGGATAGTGGGTAGACCTCAACGCTAGAATTCTTTGAGGTCTTCCCACTACTTTTTTTTTTTCGATCAGCCAATAAGGGCTCAGCGTTCTGACGTCCTCGCCACCCCTGTGCAGACGAACTTGCGCTCCGCATAGCACTGAGCAACGTTACTAAAACACTCAGTTGGGAAACTCCCATAGAGACAGCTTTGAAAGAGTGGCCCCAAACTGTCTCCGAGCACCGAGCTAATGACGAACACAACGACACCATTTCTCCCGCAGCGGCCACTCGAGGAACTGCACGTGACTTCTATTTTGGCGTTAAGAACAGATATAGCGGTAGAGGTTAAAGGGGTGCCACCCCCGTCTCCACGGCGGACGCGCCGCGTTGAGCTATCGAAGTTAAAATGCACCTAGGGCGGGACGTGCTACCTGAAAGGCCCACTGAGGCATGGTTGTATAAAAACAATATTAATTGTGCCGCAAAACCCTGCAAACTAAAGATTTTAAAAACATAACGCGCCCCTCCTTTGGTACTAAACTCCAATAAGTTTCATACAAAAAGAGTCTTTTTCTTTTGTTTTTACTCAAAAACAGGCTTTCAAAAAGCTCAAGGTGACCACAGTACAGACAAATGATAAAGAGTGGCGCTGTTGTCGCATTTAGCTCGGTCTCGGTGGACGCCAGCGGCCCAGGTTTCGACGGCGAGTTTCCCAACTGAGTGTTTTAGTAACGTTGGCACTGAGGCAGCGCTGTGGTGTCTGCTAAAAGGTCTTAAAGATGCTCGATGACACCCTCCTGACATAAAAATATAATGTAAGGTTCTAAATTGTTTTTTTTTTTTTCATTTTACAAACAAAATGACATTTTTTACACATCACGGGTCTAACCAAGTACTGCTCTTCAACACCGATCATCCAGACGACAGCCATTTTGTTTGGCGCCAGCGCACCCCCTACGGATCCAGAAAGTTGCGAATACTTATTACGCGGTCGCGCGTCTAGAGCGTCATACTTCTTACGTTAGCGCTATGATACATCATACTTCTCGCTGTCACAGTGGCGTGTCACAGGTTCGTCACACGTGACGTATTTCAAGCCCGAAATCTAGCCGAACTCCACGTTTATTACCTTCGCCCTATGCCTTTCTATGGGCGGAGACAGATATTTCCAATTCGTTCAAGTTATTTTTGCGTCGTAATTTACTGCGCCGATCAGGGTTGTTGGTAACAGAAAAGAGCGTCGACTGGTACTCTGTTTTTAAACATACCCGTTTTTATTCGGACCTAAGATGATCCTGCGATCGCGAATTCGACCCGTCGGCGACCAACATGGCCGCAAATAAATGCCGCCGGGCCCCCCTCCGAAAAAAATAACCAAAGCAGGGTAAGCATTGATTTCAAAGCCCCCGGTCACGCATACTGAGTGCTGTAGTCAGCAGAACCAATCGCTATATTTGAGCATTTCAACAACACCAATAACGACGACAGTAACTAAGCGTTTACGTGAAAAACTAATAGGGAGAGTGGCGGGTGCAATTCATCAAGATGGTGGAACGCGGCTTTCCGGAAGTGAAAAAGGGTTTCGTGGAATCACCTTATAACTAAAATTACGCCAAGCTTTGCAACGCGTTTAGAGAACACGAGTGATTAGGGACAGGTGCACGTGCAGTCCGTTCCTGTGCGGTCTTACGCTGGCAGCGCCCGGACAGGCGAAGGCGCAGACAGAGCCCGCGTACCAGGCGTCTGTGCAGGCGTACAGGCCAGTGTAGACGGGGGGTAGGGCCGGACACGAGACCGGGCTGCACCCCGGGCCGGACCAGGCCCCCGTCTCGCTGCACACCAGGTGGAAGGACCGCCTGTGGAAGCCAGGGTCACGCGTTTTTCCCGCTGCCTGGAGCCTTGTAAAAACGTTCGTCGAAATAGATTCGAGTGCCATCAGTGCGCGCCAAAATAGTGAACGCATTATGCAACTAGGTGCTAGGGAAAAAATACTGACACAAAATCGCGAAAACACGTGCATCATCGAAAGATCGCCTCCCTCCTTTTTTCTATATCTCCACCGGGTGATGTAAAAAAAAAATACGGAGTGTTTACTTTACCGCGAACCACCTGGGAAAGCTGATCACTGCAATTTAAAGGCACAGCTCAAAGAATGACCAGGCTGAACCTAAACAAAGATTACGTGTTGCGGTACTGAACATCGAGAAACGTCATGCCCGGAATCACATCGCAGACTGCTTCTCTAGCTCTAGACATAATGTCAACCTCGTCATTCACCCAGCAGTATCTGTAGATTACAGTGATTGACCTTCTCGAGTGGTATGCCGGACCATTCACTACCCAACCCAAGTTTTTTGTAAAGTGCTCAGTGGGCGTTCATTTGTTATTCTAGGGTTTCTTGAACGCGCAAAGTGACCCTGGCTCGTGATTCATTCATTGGCTAATTCACACACACTGAGTGATGAGTTTGTTTTTTTTTTCTTATATTTCGGAAGCTCCTGCAAACACTTGCAGTGGTTCCTGTCATTGATATATTTCACTCAGCTACTGTGATTAGGGATAGCCTTCAAAGTACTAGTTGACGTTCATTGATCCGAAATAGTTTAACTCAGTACATGACGCTGCTCACTTTTTGTTAGCGTGCCCCTTGACGTGGTAGCCCGCCTTACAATGAAAGCGGCATTTGTGACCAAATAGGAGTGGCTCTGCTCCTCGGCAGTTGGTCATCACGGCGTGCGGAGGCGCCGAAGGTGCCGGGCATGCCACGTGACACTGATGCTCCGGCTCGGACCAGCGACCGTCCTTTTGACAGCTGATGCTAGCGAGCCCGCTGATTCCACCTGCAGAAGAGGTAAACCTGGTATCTTCAGCTGCTCAGGTTATCACTTTGTAATATCTAGTGAAATCACGTTAAGAGCTTTGATTTGAAGTTTATAAGATTTAACTTGTAATATGTCACCCCACCAACAAACAAACACTGTTCGAAAAAAAAAATAACAGAGGGGTGCCTCAAGCGTTTCTTCAAGAATTATACATTAGGTCAAATACGCTAGACAAACATGCTAGCCAGGAGCTGAAGAGTGACTATACGGCGAGCAAGTGTTTCAAGATGCGTCTTTCGCGCATCGGAACGCAAAGAGGAGCACGTCAATCAAAGGGCCAAAGAGAGAACGCCCAGGGAACGCGTGGCAATGAGGCAGCCGAGCGAGCGCCATGATTGGTTGAGGTCGGGGGGAAACAAAAGCACGTGGGCGCGTATTGGGGTTAAACAAACGCATGGGCTGAGCAAAAAGCAAACTTGCAGGCCGTATACACGTTTGCAAGTGTGATCTCAGAACGCCGCCATCTTGCCCAGTGAAGTGCGCTTGGGCGTGGCCATAATCCAATTATGACGCCTTAGCAAGGCTTCGTAACCGGATTAGGTCGCGTACAAGCGCACCCCAGCGAGCAAAACGGCGGCGCCCTGAAGCAGGACTTGCAAACGTGTATACACTTCGTGCGACGCGACCGGTTCGCCGCCGCACGGCCGAAACGAAACATTTGGTTCGCATTGAGGTCGGAATGGTGCGGTTGCACCGGGTTGATATCATGATCACTCGCTTCGTTAAGTGATTGAATAGTTGTGTGTAGTTTCTAGTGAGCCGGAGTTTTTTAATAGGCCACTTTCGAAAATCCCTCCATGCAACACTGTGCGCGCTGCACGCTGGGAACCAGTTAGGCACGGAGCGGAGTGGCATGGTTTCGGTTTCGATCAGACAGCCGCTGTCTGTACTCCTGCAGTCCAGCACGTGTACTTCCAAGCCTGCCTGACGTTTCTTCACACGCACGCGAACCTGCTTGCACAACAGGTGCACCAAAAGAGACCTTGCAATTCATCGTTCTACATTTGCCTACCCGTTTTCTCAAAATCCGGCACATCGGGAACCACAAAAACAGTGCCGAGTTTTTTTTTCGGTATCATCTCTCGGCAACACTTACAGTATTGTACAATCGCTGACAGTATGAGCTGAAACAGCGCACCGGCCTGTGCACGGTACTACCTGCGCCGCCTGTCGCATCGCTCCGCAAACACGGCGCACCCTGAGGCCGAGATAAATTCTCACTTCCGCTCACTGCCCCGCTGCGCTCTTCCGGCCGTCTGCTAGCGAAAATATTCGGCAACGGAGCCACCATCACGATGCGTGTGCCGTGCAGCCCAATGTCCACGTTTCCAGCTAACTTGCATTTCAGTGCATTTCAAGAAAGCGCCGAAGTGGAAAATGCGTTGTCACGCTCGTATCTCCTCGAGGAGCGCTGCCAGAAGGAGCTGCCTTGGCCCCCAAAAGATGCCATCTGAATATCATCGAACACGTTTGCAGGCGTATCAAGCTAGCCATGTCACTGCGTCCCCTCTACCGAGCCACTGCCGACAAATTGTGAAAGCGGTGAGTCGTGAATGGCTTCGGGCCGAGCCAGACTTCGTGACCGCGCTCTATGATTCCTTACCAGAGAGGGTGAGAGCCGTGGTCACGAGTTGGGGGAGAATGACGCGGTATTAACTTCTTTCGTAAGTTTTACTGCGCCTCGGGACCCCCTGAACCGGACTTCTGATGATTGGAACAAAGCTTGCTGCTACGGTTGCGACACACTGTTTGATGCCGTTAACTAGCCCATATTTTTGTATAGTGCATCCATGATCCTAATCTTCTTGTATAGTGCAGTTGAACTTCCACGCCGACTAAAAATCTTTGGCGTCTGACATTGTCCTCTGCGAATATTTTTTCGATGAAGTTTCAAGCTCCTTCTCCTGGCAAATATATGATGGTCACACCTTCTTAAGAGTAGGATTTTGTAAATAAAACACTGGTGCCTTGTCAGCAACTTGTTTTGCTTGAAACAAACACGTGGGCCCAGTAATAAACAAATACTATTTTTGAACATTTTACACAAATCAAGGGTACAAAACCTTTGCAGTAACATATATGGTTACAGTTTTCTTTTTAGACAACTGTGCTCAGTGAAAGAGAAAAAAAAAGTAAATACCTTGGAGCCGGCCTAAATCCAGTATACAGATTTTGGCCTATATATTACGATATCCTACTTTGGGCATGCACTTAAATAATAAAAAAAAACTGCAATGTCTTTTGATGTGGCTTTCAAAAACAATAATCGCAGCTGCCATTTAAGATACCTCAACATTTTTTTTTTCATTAGCAGTAAGCGTTTTTGCACGCAATTCTACGCGATAGAACGAAGTAAAACAATTGCAAAATAGGGACGACAACTGTAATCCCCCCCCCCCCCTTCCCTGCACACACGCCCGCTGTCGCACGCGCCGTTTCGCTAGCAGACGGCAGAAAGAGCGCAGTGGCGCAGCGAGCGGCAAGTGTTAATTTATCTCGGCCCCAGGGTGCGCCGTGTGTGCGGAGCGAGGCGACAGGCGGCGCAGGTAGTACAGTGCGCCGGCCAGAGCGCTGTTTCAGCTCATATTGTCCGCGATAGTACACTTGTAGAAAGTCGCAGCAATGAAAACGCAAGCAACGTGTTCCGTCACGACACGATGACCATGGCAAAACCTGAAACTGAAACCACAACTAAATGGTCAACTGGTACCTAGAATTCATTTCGTGCCACCGTGCCACCAGAGGCGCTTCGATTCAGGGAAAGATCCATTCGGCGTTGTTTTTTGGGAGCAGCGACAACGATGAACGCGCGCCGGACGACGCTAGAAGTTTGGTTTCCCGATCATGTCGGCCACTCTTTCGGCACTGCGGACATATTATACTCTTACGTTTCGCGTTCCTTTTCCTTTTTTTTTTTTTTTTTTTTGTCGGAACGTTTTTTATATTTAGGCGCCAATGGGACAGACTGGAATCCCATCCCCCACTCGCGAGTATGCGGTGCCCATTTTGTTGGAGGAATTCCCTCCAAAGACGTTTCTTTCCCATCGCACGTGTCGATGACAATCCCGGACCAGTATCGCATACGATCTGAACTTCGTGAAGAAAGATTCGCACGGCACAAAATGTGAATCTAAAAAGTCACTAGACTATCGACGTTTGAATCTAACTGCGTATAGGCTTGCCTTCTTTTTAAATTAGCCTCCTCTCATACGTGGAAATCGCCTTTTCTCACATTTGGAGCCGTCGGTAGGAAGCAGCTGATGGCAAAACAAAAGGCCGGAATAATTTTGGATCAAATGAATGCAAGGTAATTGCTACAACTAATTCGAAACATATCACCATTAAAATATCGAATAAATAATTTTAATGTAGATCAAAGATAAATTAGAGAAATATAACTTAAATCACATTACTTCAAAAAGATTGATTTTTATTTCACTAGTTGTATCTTTAAACACGGGAAATGGATTCTTCAGTTCTCTCTATCACTGAAAACTTTATAAAAGAAGAATTCACCGTAAACTAATTTTAATGTAAAGAGCAGTATAATTCATTATCTCTTTTTTTCTTGGCATATTACAACAAAAAGAGCTTGGTTTGTCCAGATACAGTGAAAGCTTTTTTTTTTTTGTAATTGAAGTGATTTTTTGTTTGCACAGCAAGCAGTGAATCACTCCGAAATTCATATGGAAATCCCATAAAAACAGCTCCTTTCCACCAAATTATTCTCTATCAGCTGCGTGCACACAATGCCACTGCTGCCATTGCTTTTGAGGCTGGTTACAGACAAAATATTAAGGGTCTATGAGCTGCACCAAAAGTGAAAATCAACAAAAAAAATTCAACGACGTATATTAATGGTTTTTATACTTGAGCACAGTTTGAGAGTTGTTTAATGGTAGTAACTTTTCTTCTTTTTTTTTCTTTTTTTTTTTTTTTTTTGTTAAGTGAGCAAGGCGGTGGTGGTATACGCTCCGAAAAGAAACAGCAAGTTTGTGCAAATCAAAACATATATCCTGGCCGATGCAAGATCAACCTCACATGTGCTACTCGGTCTCTCTGTCTGTGCCTGTATCAGTCGCTCTTTCTTTGTGCGCGCGCACACATACTTTGTTTTCGTTCATTTCATTCGCATTTCAGTTTGCTTGCTTGAGATACCACGCAATTTATAAGAAAAGAAGTGCAAGAAAAAAACAGAGATTACACATCCGATTAGAACAGAAGAGCCCTGCATTTTGCTTGTGCTCAGCCTGCTTTACGCTTTTCGTTTGGTTGATGACTCTTTTTGTTAAAAACAAAATAAGTGCACATGAGCAGAACTAAATTGCAAATAAGCCATAAATAAAAGCGTTTTTATAAAGTTAGTTTTGTGGAAACGTTTTCTTTTTGTGTGTGTATGTGTGTGTGCGTGTGTGTGTGTATGTGTGAAATATAATGTTTTTTGCGAAAGTACTCATTTTGAAACTGGTGTGCCTTAAATCAACTTGATCCTTATTCTCACCTTCAGAACTCAGTGGTTTAGTGGTAAGGCTGATTTCAGGATATGGCTGCCCCACGCGACTTTCTGAAAATGTGCAGTGGTTGCCTTCTCTGGAAGACGGGAAGGTTTCCCGTCAGAAGCCAGCCTGCATCGTGATTTATTGTAAATGTTCAATTTATTTCCTGGGATACATAAAAAGCGGAGAAATGCCAGTTGCAGGACTGCCCCAGCCCTCATGCAACGCCACCATCGACCCATCGACATGTCGGCTTGAGGAGCCGAAGTTCCGTTTGTGCGCGCTTCCGCCGCCACGTCTTCAAACGCGAAAAGACGCCGCAGGCTGCTGGACGCCTCTCACGGTTGAAAGCTAGCCCCTCCACTACTGGCACTACGCGCGTCTTTCAAACTCCGACCAGGACCGATTGGAGCGCTGCAACAGCTGGTGACGTAGTGACACAAGTATCACGTGACGAGACCAGGTATTTGCTCGCCTTTGCTTTGCTTTGGTTGCGTGCTATAGCGCGTACAGGCAGAAACTGTTCGCTAAGTGCATTTTGTTTTTGCTATAACGCAAAACGTGCTTAGGAAGAAACCTAAAAAAAATTCGTATCCGCCAAGCGAAACGATCGAAAGAAATGTGTAAGTTACGATGGAGTCCTCCAACAGCTTCATGGCCGCCAACACCGCTCGGATACTTCGCCAGGTAGACCCACGAGCATACTTCTACGTGGTTTTCCAGCGTTTCCCTAAAGGAGCGAACGAAAGGGAATGCGTACTTGAAACTACAGTCCTCGGTGAATGCCGCTTGATTCACGGATTTCGGAAGCAACGAGAATAAACTTAACGACTTCAGCGGCCGCTCAGGTCTGTGGGAAGGCCTAGCATGCAGGGTGGGTCGGGGGGCCCAGCAAGGCACTCGTCACTCGATCGCTGCCTACGACCAGCGGCCCCGTTGAATGAATATGTTCGCGCAACCTTTTTCTTTTGTTAGGTTGACCATTTTGTATGAATAATTTGAACCTGTCAGAATGTGAGTTTTATATCTTCGTCGTCCCCTTGTTATTTTCAGGGTGTTGCGCGAAGGTGGCGGATGCTCTTTTCGCAGTGACACACTCGTCACTTTTATTTACTGCTTTCTTTGACGTGAAAATCAAATAAATACGCTACGGATTACCCTCGCAGCATGTGGTACAGTTAATTAATCGTGTGTGTCTCTAAAACCGCGCGAGCAAACTACGAAGAAAACCGACGATCGGAATGCCAACTTCAACGTCTGCGCGGTCATCCTCGCGATTGGTTTTTATTTGCTTTGTCTGTTTCAGAGAAGCGTGGAAAAAAAATTTAATAAAACTCGTCCCGGGAATCAAGCTGTCCCTAAATCTACCTGTTTTGTGACCTGACAGGCCTCCAAAGCCACGACGACGACCGATTTACTCGTGGTCAGTACGATAACTCGAGGTGGTGTAACATGGGTCCTGTTCCCTAGGCCGCGACGCCACTGTTGCCGCGCTGCTTAAGTTTAATTTTGACGAGAAGTACAACGGAAGGTCAGAAGCAACCCTAAACTCTCGTTCAAATGAACGAATCAAATATGAATTGTGAACGACACACCTCAACCTACATGCTACCAACGAAGCGCAGAAGTGGTCACGTCATCCTTCCTACTGCGTGAAAAAGAGGAGCCGCCAGGTGGCGCCACTCTATCTTCTCGGGCGTAATAGTTCCCGCACGGAGAGTCCAGATATTGACACTGCCTAAAAATAAAGGAAGCTAATAAAAGGAACAGGAAGTTTTTAGGGGTAAGCCTAAACTTAGCTAAAAAACTTTGCTTAGTTTCGTTTCAATTTAAGTTCAATATACTATACATTCCCTGCGTCAACTAGGGTTTGCGAGCATCATGCGCTAGTACCACCTTACAGTACTAGCTTTTGTCATATAAAGAGATGCATTGGTCTAGTCGTTGTGAGGTACGCTCCTTGGCGTTTAGGTAAAGCTCGGTTAGTCCAAAACTATAAACTGTTCTCACAATTTTTTTTTTTTCAGCATTATGAGCTGCAGGATATTGTTGGCTTTTATGTGCCGCAACATAGCACACCAGTGAAATTCTCGCTCACACGACTGCCTGTTTCTCTCGATTAAGACCAGTTTAGGGGCGTTGGAAATATCTTATCTCGCATAATAGATCGTACTATATTTTGATTTTTTTTAAGGCTCCCACACTAGCTTATTCCCTGGAAACACGTCATCTTGCATTATAAAAAATTTACTGCAACTTGACACTCCAGGTTTAAATAGTGCGCTATTATTAAGATAAAACACCGATAGGTAAAACGTAGTGCAGCTTGCGTCAGCACTGAGCACGGCAAGGCAATTTAGACTTTTCTATTTCATTAATTGAAAAGAAATTTAATAATATCAAATTCTTTCACGCTCAACATTGAAGGCAAGAATCACATAAGATAGATCACACGATATAAAGTCTTTGTTGTATTTGTGTATAGAAAAAAAATATCATTTATAATTCACGTAGTCAGGTCTAACCTTCGTTGCATCAACGTAAAGTCGGGGCCCTAGATGTCGATACAGTATAGTTTTGGCCCATGCGGAAATCAGTCTTCAGTAAACGGAACCAACTGCGCGTCCAGTCAAGCTCAGAAGGGCCCACGCAAAGTACCCGTATAAAACACGACGCTCTTGAATAGGACCTGAAAAGAACTGCTCCTAGAGCGACTCGGCTGCACTTATAGCGTGGTTTTGCTTGCAGTTGTAGCGTTAGTTTGCACTCACAAGGTCCATTATGTTAGCACAAAAAAGCGCTTTGAACCAGTCAGATCTGTCAGAAGGACAGCTCAACATGCAGACGTGAGCTAAACACCACTCATGACGGAGTAATGTAACGATAACATGGGCCGACAGCTAGCCAGATACATTTCTTGCTCTCTCATTTGCTAGGCTTTATGAATCACGACCAACAATAAGCTGCTTATTTTGCATGCAACGAGTTGTAACGCCATGAGCAGCCATAGTAAAATGCAATTTTTCACGAACTTCAGTTGCGTAAGAAATAGGAGCTCAAAATGCTATGGCCACTAACCTTTAAACCTGGCCGGCGGCCTGCACTTGAAGCTGCAGGTTTTACCGAACGTTGTCCCTTCTGCACACATGGGGTCCGCGTGAGCAATCACAGGCATCTTGCAGTCCACTGGCTTGCAGAGAGTTCCTGAGCCCCTCCATTGCCCGTCATCACACACCAGCAGACCATGGTCCCCCTCCCCTTCGGCCAAAGCGTATCCCTCGTCACACAGAAGCTTGCAAACATCCCCTTCTCCGAGACCCTGGCACATCAAGCGAGCGTTCTTCACCAGGGGCTTCTGGCACCGCGGTCGCTCGCAGCTGTAATCCACGCATTTCTGAAGACCTGGATGATACAACTGCGTAGAAGAGCAGCTCGAGAGCGCGACAGGGTTCAAGGCATTCGATGAACGCAGGCGAATCGCCCCGATGGACACGTCTGGCGTTGCCAGGGTTAGCCGCACCGATCTGGTTAGGTGAAAGCTCTTGCTTAGGTCATGCATGACGTTCACTTCGATCGGGTTTGCCTTGCACGAGACGCGCCGGGATTGTACGTAATGAGGGGTTCTGGTGAAGTCTTCAGGTTCGGGCAGGAGCTCGACGGTGAGCAGAGGGGAGATATTGGCTCCACCGTCCGAGGCTATGTAGACGTGAACGGCCGTGGCAACGACGGGTCTCTCAAAAGAGGCAGTTAAGACGGTAGATGATGCATCGGGTGCCTCGCACGGGTACCAGGAGTGAGTTGTGTTCAAATCTGAGCTGCAAACCTATTGGGAAAAAATTTAACAAATCGAAAATTAGCTTCTCTTTTTATTTTATGTGGCGGACTTGAGGGTTCAGAATTGCAAGCATTATCTGTTAAACTGATACAGTCCTGCTTGCTGCTGAGGCCACGTTGAATAAAAAACAAAAGTAGTCCCAAGGAAGTTATGTTTCGCATCTCTCTCAGGATTTAAGTGTCATTTTTTCATACGTGCTGTGTGTGTATTGATGTGTCTTTTTGGTCATAGAGACCGACCTTTTGAAGCTCGGTGCTGGCATTCCGCTTTCTTTGCCAATTTTGCGGGAGATAATCCCAAAACGTTGTTACTTCTTCGACTAAAAAATAGTTTCGACTATATCTCCAATAGCACGTTTTGGTGTTTTTGTCGCAAATGCGGATTTATTATTTATACACTCCCTCGGTTCTTCCGCAACTAACAGGAATTATGGTTTCCCCGTGTGCGAATATAGCGTCAAATTTGTATACCGCTTACCTGTTTCTTAGGTGGAGGACCCAGCAAGGCTTCCGGTCGACACCTATGACTAACGGCGTCTTCAGAGACGACCACCGAGGACGCCCATTGGTCGAAAAATCCGGGAGGAGTGAAGAATCCACAATCTCGGGTATTGAAGTGCTCTTCCGAGGGCTCGCAAATTCCGTCGTCTTCGTGCGCATAGCACAAGCTTGGTGAGCCTTTTTGCCAAGAAAGGAAAGCGCGAATAAGCGATTTTACCTTCATAATAACTAAAATGTTCCCATTCCCATTATATATATATGTATATATATATAATGGGAATGAGTGACGATTAACAAGTGCAGCCGTAGTAATATTGTGAATGAAGAGGAGGGAAGGTGATTATTGAATTTATTGCATTAAAGTTAGGGAAAGGGAAAGGGAGATGGCGAAAAATTGGGCCAGGAACGGGCATTGAACCCGCAGCCTTCGCCTGTCCCGGGCGACGCCTTAACCGACTAGACCATCCCGGCCACTGGTTTCGGCGGACTCAATTTCTGACCAGCTCTCTGTGTACTGTTTAGTTTTGAATTCGCTTAAGCGGATACAATATATATATATATATATATATATTTGTTTTGCGGCGACGAGTTGAAGTTGCTCGAGCGGTTGTCAACTTTACTTAATTTTATACATTGCGCGATTGCGACTTTTTTTTTTACAAAATAAAGTTAGGAAAGAACTGGGGACAGGCCTTAAATTAAGGCGATGTATATATATATATATATATATATATATATATATATATATATATATATATATATATATATATATATATATATATATATATATTGCTTGTTTAAGTTGACCGTACATTAGGTTTTTTAGTACTCTAAACACTCACCGACAACTTAAGACAGGGCGTAACGGGTACTAAGCATCCCATTATCACTTCGCAGCCAAAGAGATTGCAGCATTTGCCGAGAAAAAATGCTCAACAACCAATCACGAAGTAAGAGGCGTAAACATGGTAAGCCACACCCTACGCTTCATCCGTCAGTGACTATGGTTAACAATTATATTGCGTCCGCGCCTTTCGGCACCCGATTGTGTACAGTGGTCAAGGATCTTAATAAACTTAGTGATCACCGAGTATCACCAACACAGACGCGTTGAGTTAGTATAATAATCTAGACGGAAGTTACTATGCATAAGACCCCCTTGGGAACGGCGGGGCATTGACGCCGACATCGATAGTCCCAGTTGGGCTGGCCCCGGTTGGGCCCATATTGCTGGTGACGCCTTAATATGCGCGAGCGACCAGCGAAACATCGCCTTAATTTAAGGCCTGTCCCCAATTCTTTCCTAACTTTATTTTGTAAAAAAAAAAGAAAGTCGCAATCGCGCAATGTATAAAATTATGTAAAGTTGACAACCGCTCGAGCAACTTCAATTCATCGCCGCAAAACAAACGCGCCTAACCTTTCGTCTGCTTTTTTTTCTGCTCTTTTGTCGTTGTTTGTCTCGTCTTTATCTCGGGACCGCCAATGTAAACGCTCAGGATTTGCAGTGTTCTGCTTCCGCCTCTAGCCCATTGCAACGGCGAAACTTTGTAAACGTTTCTGAAAGTCTTCCTATGAAGCTATGTGCAGCCACAAACTTTCTCAGGCTCCCCTGTCCAGTTGAAACAGTGGTTAAAAACGAGTGTAGCCTCCTTGTCCTGATGACTGTAGGAATGTTGGTTGTGAGGGTTTTGATTACGGTGGTTTTGGTCGTGACTGTGGTCTTCTCCGTTCTTGCTGTTATTTTTAGCTTGTGGCACCTACAACTTAATCCGCCGTACGTGAGCTCTCGTGCCGTCGGAGTAGCCGTAGCTCATCGTGGGTGTTACAACACACGAAAGCAGATACACAATTTGCACAGGCACATAAATAAGAGGACATTCACGCAGCGCTAATTTTTTTGTTTTAAATTTCGTTGTCATTATTTTTTCGACGCGTTAAAAAAAAACAATTAAAATCCTCTGCTACTGCCTCCTTGAATTTCTGGCAAAGTAATATAGCTCCTTCCCTAACAAAGGTAGAGACGGGGTGCTAACACACTGGTCGTTTAGCCACTCTACATTTTTGATCTCGATAATCTTCCTGTTGATATGTTTACCATTCCCCCTAGTAGGGTGTAGTTGTTTAGATGTGCCACACAACCGCCATTCCGACAATTAATCCCTAGGTATTCAAAGTTGCCTTTGAGAATGCTGTTCTTGTGTTCCCTAGGTCAGTCATTGAGACGACGTCTAGACTTGGCTATAGAGCGTCTTCCACAAGAAAGAAAATATAGACCGGCTAAACGGCCAGTGTGTTAGCTAACTTAGTCAGGGAAGGAGCTATATAAATTAGCCACAAGTTCCAGGTGACAGTAGCAGAGACTTTGAATTGGTTCTTTTAACCCGTCGAAGAAGAAGAGAAAACGATTACGATATTAAAAAAACAGGTTTGTTAGTCAGCGCTGTGTTAGTGTCTCCCTTGTTGTGCGCATATGCAAATTATGGGTCAGCTCTTGTGCTCTGTGACATCGGAGATATGAACAGCCAAATTACCCAAGCTGCAGTCATGACCCGGTGGTTATGCGTAAAACAAAACTAGGAAGGCGATGCTACTACTCTCCTTTCGCACAGTTAAAATGGCCAAGATGGAGGCCGCAAGCTCAGGCGCATTCTTTCAAGGCAAATCTATTATGAGATGTCAGACATGTTCTGCTCGTCAGCAGCCTCATTTGGTTCTTATTATTTGCAGCACCTTTCCAGTTACACTCGCGTAATTGGTCTCCGCGAGCCAGGATTACACTTCTAAGATTATTTTAAATCTTACGTTATATTATTTTATTGAGAGCAATAAAGCTTATAGCGGTTTAACACGATGCATGCATTACCATATATGTTTGCAAGGAGTTTTAATCATGTTAAAAATTACTTGAAAATATAAACATGTTTTTTATCCGCATTCTACTCGGATGTTCAAATCAATCATGATATTCCACGGCAACATTCCAATATACGAGTATCGAGTGAGTGGTGAAGGAAATAGACCTTGGGAAACATAAAAGAAAAAGGAAACAAATCTTATGAACTCCTTAATCACTGCCTGTAAGGAGACATTAGAATTTTAGCCAGATGGAAAGATGTTTTCTAGATTGTTTTGTGAGCAACGGCTGACACCTGCTTGTACAATTAGTAGATCCCTTCCGGCTGTAAAAATCCACTTGCATGTATGTGCCTTTACGTTTCGAGAAAAAGCAAACTAGGATTCACCTTTGCATTTAAACTTATTTTCGAAGTTGCATTTTCCGCCACAGCCGTCACCCGGAGAAGTGTTTCCGTCGTCACATTCCTCGTTACTGAAAAGCAACGAAGAGAATACATTGCATATGTATAACGCATGCGGCATTTAGTTCGTGCGCGTCCTGTAACCTGCCAATTGTTTGCCCTTGAAACAAGATGTTGCAATAAACGTTTCACTATATTACTCACAATTACTAAAATACAAAAACAAATCAACAAAAATTAATTAAAGTTAGAATAAATCTTGGAAATCGAAAGTACTTTTTTAACACGTACGTCGCTCTAACAAACCCTACGGTTTCTAAGGACGAAAGCAAAGCCCCCATTGAAAAAAGCAGCCGTTGAATTGAGCTTTGAATCTTCGTTAGACATATTACTATCGGGGTATTTTCTTTAACTGCTAAAGAGACAACAGCAGGGGAGAGCGGCAGCCTGTAAAAACAGAAACAAATCTCACGCGTCCAGCTTGCCGTCACCGCAGTACCCTTGCCCGTGCACATATCGAAGCACGGGAGACATGTTGCTGACTCTGTTGCCCATCCAAGCTTGAACCTGGTAACGGTATTCTCCATCGGGTTCCAGTTCTCTGCGGAGCGGGATGAACAAGCAAAAGGGTGTCTGGTCCACGAGTTTCGCTGGTGTATTCGGGAATATTTTAATACGGAGCTGAACACACATGCGCGCCATACCCTGAAACGATCAAACTTTTGAGGTTGTTTGTTAGAGCCAGTGTGAAGGACAGTAAAACAGACGATTATGTTTATATATAAAAACTCATGAGCTAAGAGTGTGGATATATTTTACCGTGCAAACAATAACGACCTAATCAAGCTGACATGCCTCATGTTATCCCCCTTTCATGTTATATTTTATTTACTTTTATTGCGCGAACGAGCTTCCAGACTTCTCCCAAG
The DNA here is from genome assembly GCF_016920785.2 of Ixodes scapularis. NCBI lineage: Eukaryota > Metazoa > Arthropoda > Arachnida > Ixodida > Ixodidae > Ixodes > Ixodes scapularis. The sequence goes on along the minus strand of NW_024609868.1, from coordinate 97,994,900 downwards.
TGTAGGCTTCGGCAATGTACAGTTTTTTCTATTGTGGCACAAAATGGGAAAACATTCGCAGCATGGCATTAATTTGGGCTAGTTCGTCTTTAACATTAAAATGGTACAACGGTATTAAAAATACGGAGCACACAAAGAGGAATGAATGAATGAATGAATGAAGGAATGAATGAATGAATGAATGAATGAATGAATGAATGAAATTGGGTTTTTTTGGCGCATCAGCAACAAAGGCCGTAGTGCGCCAGAACTATCACAAAGAGATGTACATACAAAAGGCACTGTTCTACTAGCACCAAGGATGTTTAAATCCCCCCCGTAAAACGCCTCTTAAATCATGCACAAAGACACCTCTCAAATCGGTTTTAAACAAATATAAAAACAGGTCAACAGGTTGCTATCCCTCATAATTTACTAATGCGGCACGCACACATCTGTGAAATGAAGTCCGTCGGCCAGTCGTGAGTCTGCTGTTGAGAACGGCGGCTCCCTGAAGACGCGGTAACGAAGAGGCTTGCACGAAGCACACGATGCGTGGTTGGCCAATGAGACCACTTGCACGGAGTCCAGGGCCACCATCGGACTAGCGGCGACGGCAACAATCTGCGTGTAAATATGGACAAAACGTATGTCTCAGAAAAAATATTCGTGTCTCGAAATAAGAGCGACATACGTCTGACATCATCTGCTGTGCACATTATCACACCTAGAGCGAAATTTATCCTTTGGACACATTTAGAGTACATTGTTAATTAAGACAAGAGCAATGTCGACAATGTAGAGAAATATAAGGCTACCTTGACTAGTTCCTTGTCGGTGTCAAGCTGCATGGTGTAAGGCATGTCACAGTACGCGGTAATGTCCTTCATGATATGCTCCGACTGATCCGCATACACCAGCACCAGTTCGCTGAGGCCCTCCCTCGAATTCCAAGGCATCCATAGGGACAGCGCCGCGGGCACGACGGGTGTCTCCAGTTCCAAAGTAAGGGTGCAGTCTCGCCGGTCATTGCAGGTGTCGGCTGCCGGTAACCATGCCCTGTAGCTGAGTGTGCAGACATCGGCGTCCGGTGGGCCTGCGTTCGACATCAATTGAACATATTAGTTTCATGGTATCTGTTTCACCACCAATGCCTTACTTTAGTTTGTAACGTGATAACGACTTTTTCTACAGACTTGCCAGTTGCCTGTCGTGGTTCCCAGGCATCTCTGTGGTTGGCGCCATCTGTCGCCCTGATGGCGTACTGCGAGAGGGCTCGAGTTTCGGTGCACAACGAACACTGGTCTTTTTGCACGCTAGCCACGGACGGCGCCCACGACAAGGTCACGCTGTGGGGTCCCGACACCACCGGCACGGGGGCCATGGGGGGCTCGGGGATTCTCGATGACCCAGCACCCGGCTGCCAGGAGCCGTAGAAGAGGTCCGCGTAGCAGTGCATTCGAGCCACCTGCTGTTGGCTGAACACGCTGGTGCAGGCGTCATCTGGAGACAACATACGACTACCGCTATGTATTACAACAAGCATTCTGTAGCTGCGTTAGAACCAGACATGTACATGTCACTAAAAAGATGTAGTGAAGTTAGTGAGTAGCGGCATTAATGTAATTTGAGTAGATGAAAAATTACACAATTGCAATGGTAATGAAGTAAACTACTAACTACCGTGAAAAAGTATCGATTTACTTCCTGAGGGTGTTTTTATCTTTATGGTAGCAAGGAAGAATATAAAATTTTTATTCGTTAACAAAATCCCATTAGCCTAATAAAAAGACAGCTATTTTTCTTGACCAAAATGCTCTGCTTGCTTTCAAAGGCAATCTATGAAGATTTTCTTTTAATGTGCTTTTGTGCCTGTGTATGTGTGCGTGCGTGCGTGCGTGCTTTCTTTTCGTTTGTTTTTTTTTTTTTTTTTTTTTTGTCAGGTGACGTACGAAGAGGTTCTAGTTTTAGGCACACATTCGGGACGCACAGTTTTTACTGTGAATTTTCGCTCTATCTGAGTCTGGTTTTGCAGGCAGTGCGTTTGTTTGTTTATTTTTTATGTAGAAAGGTGGCAGATTTTTTAAGGTTTTTCAGACGATCTTAAATCCCAGTAGACTCGCATATCGTGAGTAAAGCAAGAAAACTGCACCGCAAAGAGATCCCCTCCACAGGCGGGTACCGTATTGTCTCCTCCGGTTTCCCTTCTTTCCCTGCCACCGGCCAAACCTTTACAAATACTACTTCTCAAAAAAATAATTTCCAATTTGTTTTATCACGCGACTCGCTATGGAAAAAAAAAGACCTCACGTTCAACCAGCAAAAAAAATAAAGAAAAGAAACGTGATTTTTGAAGTCTAGCCCAAAACATAAGAAATGGCGTTTACTGCACAAAAAACAGATTTCGAGTCCCAACTTCGAGGTCGGTGTCCGGTTCCTTCTGTTGGCGTGGCAGAGGGAACCGGTGTAAAAGAGTTTTAATAAACTTGATGGGTCAGAGTGCTCACCTCCGTACCCCATGTAGTTCCGAAACGGTGTATCCACGAAGTTCGTAAGCCCGCAGTGCGCCAAGTCCGCTGGCGGATCGTGGCACTGGTGGTTCATCGGCGTGGGACCGGTGTCTTCGCAGAGGTCTCCTGTGTCCAAAGACGCCCGCGTCTCGAGACAGTCGTCGTAACACTCCACCTCGGACACTCCCCGGTGCACGTGCCAGAGGCCCAGCACGTGTCCCATTTCGTGCACGAGCGTGTCCAAGCGACCCGGGCGCCCGAAAGACTCGGGCTGCACAACCACGCCTCCTAAAAAAAAAAAAAAAAAAAAAAAAGAAATCCATAAAACTCCTTTCAAGATTTTTTTTTTACATTAATATGGAAAGTTATTTTCTCCACTAACTTACGCACTGCATATAGACTAAGAACTAAGCAGCGCGTAGGTCGGCGCGCTCATTTTCTCGCAGATATTGCGAGCATGACGGTTGCCATATACCTTTGCAGATCGATCTCATCATAGACGCTTTGCAGCAGGTGTGCGTGTGAGCCGCCATAACCGACCTTCAGCTTTTGTTTCCTTGTATTCCGCTTATTTCAATTCATCATTACCACAGCCGACCAGGTCATTGCCACTTTAGGTGCCACTGCCCCCTTGTACACAGCATAGGCCTTTATAGAGGCTCGTCAATGCCCGCTTCACTGGCTCGACATCTCGCTAAAACAAAAGAAGGTCAGCAATGGCGGCTGTAATCGGCAGTGTGTGCAAAGCGTCTATGTAAAACAGACGCCTTCCGGGCATCATTATTCACCGAACGATTTCAGCAGAAATCCTACAATCTGTGTCGATGAGACAAGCAAAATTCATAAAAATACTCTCATTCATATTCCAGCATGCGAGCCAATGAGCATTTTTATTTCCACGCTAAAACGGCGTTCAAAAAATAGGCCACGAAAGTTGTTGGATTTCCAGGTATAAATGGTTGTGTATCTGCTCGCATAATTCGAACAAAACGCTCGAATGCTAAGGTTATTAGGATAACGCTAAAGTATAGAAACACACTCACCCTGGACAGAGAAGACCTCTTTTTCCCACGGGAACGTAGCAATACCGATTATGTTTCTGTCGGTCCATTCAGCGAAGAGCACATTCACGTGGAACGAATTATTGAAGCCTAGGAGATCTTTGTACTCTTTTACTTCCACGTATGACCTGCAGAAAAGCAGAGAATCAGAGTACAGGTAACAAATTAACCATGATTAATAATATTAATTTTAATAATGAAAATATTAACCATTGAGGATACACTAGCAAAGAAACTTTTTAGGTTCTACTCTAGGGAGACCATTTCTCAAGGTTGACCAATTTCTCGAATTATTTTACACTTAAACAATGTGTCAATAAACGTTTCTTTTCTTTCTTTTCTTTTTCTGCAGAGTGCATTTTAGCTGAGTTTGCGCTTATTGAAGTTTCTTAAAACGCAAATTTATGTCAGTACAATGCTATAACAATTTTTCTTTCTCACACAACCAGTTGCCGAGTAAGACCGTGTTTATTTATATTTGTTAATTAGTTAGTCGTTTATTTATTTAATATTTATTTTAACTGATTTCTTCTTCCTTAAAAAAATGAAACCTCAGGAGGTGGAGACCCTAATCTCGATTAATTATGTAACTGAAGGAGTGCAAAATTATATTCTTGGCGATGCTATGAAATAACTTTAAACATTTTTCTACACGCTTCAGGCACAACTCTCTAAAGCAAAGTCGCACTACGCATGCATCATACAAAAGACAGTCTGCAAACACGAGTCATCTTCCATATCCGTGGTTCTCGTTTCGCGTGCCAACGTTCTCCTTGAACTCATTGCCATGTTGCATTCGAAGCACGGATCTCGCGGTGACTCGCATTCGAATCTGTATGGGTATGAGACGTGTGTATGATGTACAAGTAGTCTGATCCAGCCTTTAGGCCACTGCTGTCTGAAAAAAATATTACATTGTTTTGTCCACTTTCGATGCCCTCGCATTCGGTTTCCCATAAATGTTAATTATGGTTCAAACCCTGTCTGTGGATGCCAGTTTAAAAAAATGTTTGGTAGAGAATTACCTAAACTATATACTGTTTACGACCTATAGTTTCTGTAATTCATGAGGTGAAATTTAGACCCCCCCCCCCCCCCCCCCCCATATAAAAAAGCATAAAAATAAAAATGTTAAACCGGCAAATTATACAGAGCACTGTTGCGAAAAGCCGGTGATGGTCGCTTCGTCACATTTGGTTGTAGCTTGGGAAGCTTACTGAAATAATATTCAAAACTATTCATTTGTTTTACTAGATTGATCAAATTAAATTGAAAAACCAGCACTTCATGATGAAGTTCATCGCAAATAAATAAAATATCTCAAACATTGCTTACAGTAAAATCCTGCCACTTGGTGCAGGCAAACCTTATTTGAGCCGTTCCGCTATAAGACCTAATTGCGACACCCTGGGGTTAAACTGTAATCACCCTTAGAACTCGCATATTGGGACAAATATCATAGCATGAAATCGCAGAAATTTGTTCGTTCGTCGGTCAGTCCGTTCGCGCATTTACATGGCATAATTAGCGGGAAAATCGACATCACGTAACCTGACGTCACGTATTCCCATACACCAATTGGGTGGTTTCCTCGCTAAATTTGACGGAAATATTGACGTCGTGTGGTTTTTATACCGATGTTCTTTTCCCGCTAAACTTTGTGAGCAAATTGATCTCGCGTCACCTGACGCCAAATGACCTGTACACCAGTGCATTTTCCCCGCTAACTTTAACGGGGAAATTTACGCCACTGTTATCATGACATCACGCAAGCTATACGCTAATTTAGTTTTCCCGCCAAATGCAGCGGAACAATTCACGTCAGCCGACCTGACATCATGTGCCGTGGATTTTACGGCTGAAATTAGCGCTGAAAATAATAAGCAATTGCATGGTTTTTCGCTCCCAAAACGACTGTTCATTTACTTCTTAACGAATGTACGCGATTGCTCTTTAAATACTGCTTTCGTTGCATTTCATAAATTTAAAAATCGAAAACGATGAGATTTTTTTTAATCGAAACAGTGAATGTATACCTTTCTGGAGATGCAGGGTCGAGGCAGTTGCCATGCTCGTGTCCAGCCAAACAACAGTCTCCGCCGTCCCAGGCATGAGCGGCCTGGTTGCACTGCCTCTGACAACGGCCGTCTCCCACCAGCTTAGGCTCGCACGGTTCCGGGTTCGAGTCGCAGTCGCCGCCATCGTTGCCCACCAGCTGGCAGTCAGGGTTGCAAACGCCGTCGCCCAAGCTGTGCGACTGACAGCCCAGGGTGACCTGCCTCCTCCGCAAGGAACTGTTCAGCACAGAGGCCTGCGCAGAAAAGCCGTGTATCGCATTCCGTAGTAGCTGTCTGCTTCACCGCAAATCCTACGAAAAATTACGCAAGTTCGATTACCATGAGCAGGACTAGTGGGCACCGAATGTGTTGAGCGCAAACCACACAGTTCGTGAGTGGATTGTCCAAGTGAGGCGGATGTGAGCGTGACGGGCCCAACGGAAACCGCACACATCATTTCATAATGTCATCTGACAGCATGACCAACGTTATCTCAGTTACGGAACTGCTCATAGACGCTGCGCGCACGAGCAGTACCCCCCCCCCCCCCCCTCTCTCACCGAAGCTCGCCTCCCGTCGTTCGACGCGCCGGACGACTGCTATGGGAACTGCAGTGTATTCTAGGGAGTACGTACGTTTTGAAGCACGGGGGGGGGGGGGGGGGGGGGGGGGGTACTTCTCTCCGCGGGAGTTCTATAAGTAAAGTAATCTAGTAACGGTGACCATGGTATTGCGTGACATCATAAGGTCACGTGGTGCCATGTAACCTCACGGGACCCCATAATGCCTTCAGTAGAACCAGTATCAATATCTTCAACTCGGATATTCTACTGTTAAAGTCTTCTCCAAGTAATATTTAAACATTTATTGCGTATCCTAGAGACGTGCTGAGTTTTGTGTTTTTTTTTATACTGAATTATCATCTTTCTATTATTTGGTATTGAGGTTTAGTGATACGACAAACGTAGTACACCATCTTAGCTAGTTTCATATCCCACATAGAATACTGTTGAACGACATCAGAGAAAGGGCAACGACGTCTCGGAGTGGGTCATCTTTTTCTGTGCATTATAATCAGGACAATTTTGCTGTTCATGAGCACATCTTCATCATCATCATTATTATTGTTATTATTATTGTTACCATAAATATAGCATCACGTGATGTCGTAAGGCACGCCGTCATGCGGCGTCCTAATGTTAAGTAAGGTCACGGTGTCACATGACATTATGACGTTGTTGTGGGCTCTATGGGCTTTGCGTAACATGTAACGCTGGAGTCTGACGGCCGAACGTAACGCTCTTTTCCATAGAAAACGGCTCATAAAATGCATTCTGTCTAAAGCTGTAAAATAATTATGTTTTCTTTTACGTCTCGCTTCTTTGGAAATTAACGGTATTATTTGTTATTGTGTGTATGAAATTCAAAGCACGAACGCATTTCAAGAATACTCAACCCCATAAAAATTAATACCTAACAAAATATGCCATCCCAGTTACTTTTTTTTTTAATGCGCGGAAGAAACCAGTCATAGAGTAACAACCAGCTGGGACGCAACGGAAGGGCATTGGCACAGTAAATTGCTTCACGAATTATGACTGTTTTATGTAATACCTCTCGTCTAAATTGGTGAAAATCTGCATTTCCAGCGGGTCAGATATTGCAATGTTTAACAGAGCTTTAAGATTGCCTATCGTTTAGGTAATTTGTCACCCTGAATAGAAACCTGGGAGCTCGAGCACCGAATGTTAGTTTAAAATTCTATTTTCTACAGATTACGCGATGCAGTTGGCCCCGGAGCGATACTGACCTTTTACCTCGAGTTATAATTATAAAAGTTACTTTAGAACAGAACTTTTCCGCTTCTCAAGTTCGCTTCTTGTAGAAATTGTTACTTGACAAATTTCTATAAGATATTTTATTCGTCGGAAACAGCCAGGCAAATGGCAGTCTCACGTTTTCCGCTCTTGGCATCGCGCTTTATACCTCAAGCGTAACTTCAAACATGCAGTAAAATGTAGAAAATAGAGCCCGAATGGGCTCTATTTTATGACTATTTTATGATTAATTTACACCTTCGTATTAATATCAGATTATTTGACTTTTACCACCTATTTTGTATAACTAAGTGTGCTCAGCGTCTATCGGTAATCATGGTAGGAAACGTAAATGTGTCCTTAGAAAATAAAAGCTTTTGCCTGACTCATATTTGTTTAAAATGGTGACCGCGTTCTGTTAACTCGCCTTAACTTATGGCTGTGTTTGTTTGTTTTTTATATATTGTTTTTTGTTACTGCACTAGCAGTTCCCGTACAAAGAAGGTTGCACCTCAACGACAACTTCGTGCAGCGCTAGTCAGTTTGCAAAACAAATGTCGACAGCATCCCTCGCATCTTCAACCACAAGACACGGCAAGCTGAAACTCTTGGAGGAAAGGGTAGGTAGCCCGAAGTATCGGCGGCACAGTATTCCCAGATACCTTACTAGGAGAGTATATTCTACTCCGCTTATTCACATAAGAGAGTGCTCCAACAGCTTTAAATTTTCCGCTGGCGGTGTGTACATATCGTTACCAAAAGAACACGTGCGCATCGCGCTATGCTTAGGCAGACGGCTGCCGCCGACGCACCAAGATACCGCCAAGACAGCAAACACGATTGCCATCGCTGTCTCGTTGGCTGCACGCCCACGACGATAGATGGCGGCAGGCATTCTTCCCAATTCAAAGAGGAAAACCCCAAGGCTGAACAGGTCCAGCCGTTCCTACTACGCAAAAGCTATCGGCGCCAAGGACATTAGATTTTCGCGGAGTGAGATATGTTTCCCTTATACACACATGGTGTCAAATGCATAAAATTGGAAAGGCCCTTTTTTCTTCTCTTAATTGAAACATGTACGTTGAGCTCGTTCTTGTGTTGCCTACCTGAGTGACGTCCCAGGTAATGTTATAGGGGGAGAAGGCGTCGTTCAATGCCGCATGCTGTCGTTGAATCTGTTCTTCAGTCACGGTGGGATTAGAGCCGTCAGAGTTTTTCACGTTTATTACCAGGTACCTGCGAAGTGCATTGAGAGGGAGGCTTGCAGTTATCGTTCACTCTAAAATTCACTTCTAAGCATTTTTTTTTATTATTATTATTGACTAAACAGTTTTGAACACAACTTTATGCAATATAAACGCTCGTTGTTTTTTGGTCAAATGTCACTCGTCGCTACTTGTGGTAGCTACATGTCCATCATACCACTTTTTAAGACAGAATGTTTTAATGGAGACAAAGCTCTAATTTGTGCGTCTCACCGTTGCCTCACCGTGCCACAAGAAAATTGGCGAGAGGCGTCATTAACTAAATTTAGAGAACTAAAGTACTGCTAAGCTTGGGTTACGTGGCCCGTGCCTCTATCGGTCAGGTGGTCACGTGACTGGTGCCACTATGGATCACGTGATGTAAAGTCAAAAGACTCATGGTGCAAAATCGTGGTTCCACGTGATGTCACGGATTCAACAACGTTATTAGATCTACTAACGTCAGATGTCAAATAATGGCGGTGCAATGTTAATCATGTCACGTAACCTGACGTCACGTCACAAAAACCCTCGGGTCTTTTTATGAGAAAAAAAAAGATATAGCATATAGGTAGTGGGAGATAACCCCATATTAGCGCAAAAGCATGCACGAGCACACACAAAAAAATATATTTCGAGGATATGCTTAGCGTTTTCTCGAATTAAGTATAATTGTGTCTGCATATTCGTTTTACTTTCAACGCCCATCATTAGTCTGCCTTAATTTAGTTCATTCAGAGGGAAGGGGGAACAATATGGCGCCTCTATGTCATAATGACACAGTGACAACATGCGTACCCCCCACTCCTTTTTGCCACTAAATTTGCGTAGTCATGGGATAAAGACACCTATCGTCCCTCTCATTGGCTGAAGTGATTAAAGAAAGACCCATTACGAGTGTTCCTTGTGTATCGCGGATCAGTGAACACTCAGCAACTTCTGAAGTGTGTCTTATAATTTGGCGCAAGGAACTGGTTTGAACACTGTTACTCGAGGCACTGAATTTCTGAACTCAAATGGAGACGGCACAACGAAGACAACGCAAAATGAGGCGAGGGACAAGTCGAAGAAACTTACACAACAAGTGCTGAATAACATATTGCTACAGCAACGTTAGAGGACAATCATTTCACACTGACTTAGATATGCTTTCTGGCATTCATATCAGTGTAACTGGTAGTGAACTGATGCACGTATAACCCTCCATGCAATGTGGAACGCTTCAGAAATTTTTCTCGTTCTCTGGTTGCTATTCCGCACCATGACTTCAAGTCCGTGACAGTAAACTTTGGGACACAGTTTGCTGAGACACAGGTCTTGACGCGGCATGGCGCCTGTAAGTGTGGATCTCCACACCTACAAGTGCTGAAACCAGAGTCGGCGCCGTACGCGAAGAACAAGAAACTACTATAATATGATACAAAATCTCACTCGTGCAAAATTGAAGATCATATCCCGGACACTACTGTCACCTGCCTGAACTTGTTAAGGTAGCCTTAAGCCGCAGTAACACAGCTAATACATCATACAAAAGGGAGTCTGCGGACATTGTCTAAGGCACACATATGTATAAAGTAGACATGCTTCAAACATGCGTGAGTCGTGCAATTATATAATTTTCTCATCATCTCCACAGCGAACTCCGCGTCTTTCGTATGCTGTATCGTAGCCTCCTATATACTGACAAACCCTGGCAGATCGCCATGAAAAGCGGCCGCTGAAATGGAAAGGGTGGAGCTGCAGAACACGGATGAGAGGAGAGCCAGGTGACTGGCGCCGCGCTGCGGCGAGATGCCGAAGCACACTTCTCCCGAGCGAACAAGTGTGTTTCGGGTCCTCGCCGCTGCAAAAGCTGAACGCTGACGTCCAGGTTCCCAAACAAATGGCTCTTCGATGATCTCCACTACCAGATCCTAGCGCTCCGAAATCTGCGACCGGGCACTCTATGGCGCCGCCGTCGAACTGCCAGACTTTGTGAGTAATAGAGGAGGCTATGGGTGTATAGGCACCGTGACCGCTGCGGCTTTCGAGAATAAAACTGTAGGAGAGAATGGCAAATCCGAGCACCTCAATGTTTTCGGCGTCCTCAGGTGCCAGTGCTCTTGATAGCTGAGCACAACTTCCGGTGCGTCGCAAACCGTGAAGCCACAGGGCACCGGTTGCGCCCGAACCCCGCTGGGTCGTGCGGCTGCCGGCGCCTGCACCAGGCGAGGAGATCCCGTCCACTCCCATTTGTCCAGGGAGTCGAAGGCGTCGGTGAACAGGGCACCCTGGGGGTCATCTTGATGCCACAGGTCGTGTTGCACCTGAACCTGGCTCAGAGCGCGACCCCAGGTCCGCACGCGGTCCACGAGACCCCGGTAGTAGCTGCGACGACCGCCCCCGATCGACAAGCTTCGACAAGAGCTTCCAGATTTCTGGAAAATGTAGCCCTTCTGCTCGCCTGTGATGGCTACCTGGGAAACCGGTAAAGGAGGAAGGGTCAGAACCAAGTTTGTGCCGATTTATCAACTTTTTTATAACCACCAAGACCTCTACTAAACTGTTGAATGCCTAATCTGGGGTACCTTTCAAACATTTCTGCTACGAAGAAAAAACGCGAAGACGACCAGGCTCTTAAGAGAACGAGAGAAGCTTGGAAAGCTTCTTGTCGGTCGGAAGTCTTGGAAGTAAAACGGATATCAAGAAAACACAGTACACATCCCGTTAGTTCTACTATTTGAAAGCCACAGAAATTTAAACAAGGTAATTTTACAAAGTCTCAGATGGATGACACCCGATTCAGATATTTATAAAAGCTTCCATAAAGACTCCAAGCCTATCCAGTATTTGTTACGCAGTTAATTTGGTGCTTGAGCGCGATTTGCTAGTACAAAAAGAAAGATAACCTGCTTGCTACTTTTATTTATAGCAATAATGCTTGGGATTTCTTGCCTCCGATTTAGCAAGATTCAATCATCAAGAAACTTGAAATAGCTGAAAACCCTGCAATCGTGAGATTTCTAGAAACAGGATATCAACCCGAAAGAGCAAAAAGCATTTTTCATACAGCAAAAAAAAAAAATTAAAAAACCACCTTTGCCGAAAGTTTTAACTGCTCTTGAATGTAGCGCTACAAAGGTTGGGATCAGTTTAGAGAGCTTTAGAGCTGAAAGTTATAAAATTTAGAAGGAAGAACATGAAAGGTTTGCAGCTAGTATTAACAAACGTCATTTTTGCGTTGAACATTTCTAACACTGCTTGTAGCTTTTCCATCCGATAATATTGAGTTCTGGAACTGTGGCGATCTACTTCAAGCCCCACACTTTAAGTAAATCTAAAAGTCCCTCAGATGTTTAGCTGATTTCTGCGGTCGGGAAACAATGTTTCGAGCTTCAAGCTTTTATGTCGGGCTCCGATATGTACAGACATAGTTGAGGGAGTACGTAATATATATTAAGCCCAATTTATTTATGGCTTTAGATACCCTTGTATCTCGCTGGAACGCGACAGGACAGCACACGAACAAGCAGCACCCGACAAAACAGCATGATCCAAACAGCACGATCAAAACAGCACCGCGTCAAAACAGCATAGCGACAAAACACCGCGCGACAAAACGGCACATGTCAAAACAGGAGAGCGGCAGAAGAGCGCGTGTCAAAACAGCACGCGACAAAACAGCACAACAATCAGACAGCACGCCGTTAAATGCATGCTGTTTTCCTGCTGCAGGCCACATGATTGGCAGCACGCGCCTAAATTAGGTATTTTCTCCTAGCGTGTTCAGCAGAACATGTGCATTGTCGGTAGATTTTATTATCTACCGTTATCTGACTTTATATTATTACTTTATCAATGGACGAAGAGAGTGTTGGTGCGGATCAAGATTGAAGAAAGAATAAACATGTAGGACAAAGACGACATAGCCACATATTTAAACTAGCAACGGACACGATAGGAATTCCAAAAGCGAACAACCGATTAAATGCGGGAAAAACGAGGAAAGGGAAAGCAACTAAGAAGATGGGAAGCAGGAGAGAAATGGGATGCCGCATTTTTATCGATATTAAAGGTTAACGCATTAACAATCAATCGGCCATTAAAGAGACGGCAAGAAATATAGCCTCATAGGCATGCAGTGGGAGGGTTTCATATCAGTGAGCATGCGCGAAAAGCTAAAAGAATGGGTAGCAAAATAACGGCGCAGCCAATGATATAATGTCGGTAGATAATAAAGTCCAACGGGAGTACCCATGCAACGGTAGATAATAAGATAAATATAAAAAAGATAATGAATGGATCAAAATAATGCTTGATAATAAAATGGAACGGCAATACACATGTTCTCCTGAACACGTTAGCAGCTGGAACTTAATTTAGGCGTGCGCTGCGAATGATGTGTCCTACAGAGAAAAACAGCTTGCATTTACGTGCGCACTGATTGTTACTGTGCTGTTTTGTCCTGCGCTGTTTTTGACACGTGCATTTCTGTCTCTCTGCTATTTTGACGCCGTGCTGCTTTGTTGCATGCTGTTTTGACGAGTGCTGTTTTGTCGCTGTGCTGTTTTGATGCATGCTGTTTTGACCGTGCTTTTTTGACCGTGCTGTTTTGACCGTGCTGTTATGTCGTGTGCTGTTTTGTCGTGTGCTCTTCTGTCCTGGTGCCGTATGTCGTAACCTTAATATTTGGCTTGTGTATAGTCCATTTAAACTAGATTGATAAACTAACGTATCAAACAAAATAAGACAAATAAAAGCAGCAAGAATATGATTTTCCGAGAAATATAACTTTGGAATTAAAGAACAAAAGTTGGATTCAAATGTACAACACTAAAATTCTAAGAGCTCAACAACACCTCTAATCTAATACTTCCATCTCAACACATCTTAACTTCTGATCCCATGCACCGCCAATCGGTACAAAGAAATAACTCCGAAAGATCTTGTATGTCAGTGTCTCTAAATTCTTCACAAATTACTACTAGTGCGTATCTACTTACTACCAAGTGGAATGTATGGCCGTATAAGTTGTCTTCTCGTCATTTCTACTAATCTTAATTAAAAGTTCGCTATAATGCACTCCATCATGCGCAGCTCGGAAAATAAGCCATTTTTACACGTTGCAACCATGTATGCGGGTCGCCCTGTTGAGGGACTTAGACGCATTTCTTTAAGCACTGCACCTGTGCTCCGTTAATGTAAAGCCTGGCGTAGGTGCCGTCGAATGTGGCCGCCACATGATGCCACTCTCCAGGAGCATACACGACGGGGCTACGAAGCACCGAAGTCTCCTGAGAGCGGGCTGCTTGAAGCCTGAAGACAAAGTGACCATTGCGGTCGTCGTCTCTGCCACTGGCCTCGATGCGGAGGGACCACTGCTTGGCTGTCAGTGGTGAGCACACATCGCGGGCCTCTGCAGAAACAAACGAAAAATTTTAACAAAATGGTGAGTTGAGCCAGTTGGTTCATAATGGAAAAAGTCAAGTGCCGAAAGACTAGGACAAGGTAAGAAGACGATGACACAAGGCGCACTCGCAACTGAAGTTTTATTTTATGGAAAAACATAGTCTCATATACACTTTTAAAAACACCCATGTCACTTTCCACGTGCCCACTCTTTATCCAAGAATAAACGCTCTTTTTCTGACAGAGTCACAGAAGGGCTCGCTTATGCACTTATCTGCACCCTTCCTTATTGCATACGCCTCAAGAATTTCCCTTGTAGTCTTTTTGCTGTATCGCCCCAAGATTGCCACGTCATTGGCATTTGGCTGTGCATTGCAACCGATGTGAGTGCACACCAGTTTTCAATGACGTGGCAATCTTGGGACGATACAGCAAAAAGGTTACAAGGGAAATTCATGGGGCGTATGCAATAAGGAAGAGTGCAGATAAGTGCATAAGCGAGCCTTCTGTGACTCTGTCAGAAAAATAGCGTTTATTCTTGGATAAAGAGTGGGCACGTGGAAAGTGACGTGGGTGTTTTCAAAAATGTATATAAGACTATGTTTTTCCATAATATAAAACTTCAGTTGCGAGTGCGCCTTGTGTCGTCGTCTTCTTACCTTCTCCTAGTCTTTCGGCGCTTGTCTTTTCTTAACAAAAAAATTGCCCAAGCTTGATTACACTAACAATGACCGAAGAGCACAAAATGTCTTAAACACAAACTACTATCTCGCAGAACCACCTCCCAGAAATTGGCATCAGGTAGCTTAGCGTAACATGACGGTCACGGTACTTGATCATTTGATGATAATTTCTTTCGCTAAATTTAGTGACAAAATTGACGTATTGACGCGAAGGATCTTCGCGACAATTTTTTGATAAAATTTGACTCATAAAACCTTTTCTGTACTAAAATTCAGTCTGTGTAACCCTTTGGTTTCTAAGCAATACATTTATTTGTAACAGACCTCAGCTGGGGACCTGAAACTTTTCCTTAATAAGCATTGCAGGAAGCGCTAAAATTGCTCTAGGGCATTTTCGGTATCGGTAGTTTTGTACACACACAAAAATAAAAACAAGTGTTCACATTTCCCCAGAATTCGCAAGTAACCAATCACAATGAACAGCGACAGCATCTTGGTGAAGGAGGAAGTTCAAAATACGACGCGCTCCAACCTTGTGATTGTGCAGGGAGGCGCGATGACCGCTAAGTTGGAGAGATGTGGTCAGCTTTCGGGGAACAATCAGGGTCTAAAAGCCAGTTTAGAATGCCACCACTTTTCTAATCCTGTTAAATTAAAGTTCTACGCCTATCGTATACTACCCCAGCTGCGGATGTTTTACATTCCAGTGGTAGTATTGTTCTCAACTACGTGAGCTTTTTATACAGTTCAATTAACACTTGTCACGTTTCTCGCAAATAAATTTTAATTTAATACTGTAACTAGCCAAATTTCGTCGAGTTTTAAGGCGCATTTATTTAGTTTGTTTAATACTCGTGCTTCTGTTATTGCTTTAAGGAAATTAACTGCCGTTGTAATATACAGTTGGCTGTAATTTTTTGTACAAATTATGTCTACAAACGTGTGTTGCCTGATCCCACCGTCCATTTTGTAACTACGTTCTTAAAACCCACAAATACAACTTATAATGAAAATAATAGCAATAGTACTTTCAGCTTTTTTTTAACTTCTTAAGGTTGATTTGTGCTGGCTCAACGAAGATGCTGAATTTGGTTGTTTTGTTGCAGAAGCACTGCCTATGTAATCCCTACAGTATAATAATTTGTATAACGCATTTTTCTCGGTATCTTGGCCACATAAAGCGCTACTTTAACACTGTCTATATCACTGAAAGCTTGATTTACATAGCTTCCCCGTCTAACACACTTCCTTTGGATCACACGCCTTCTCGTATCTCTGCCATGTCGACTGCGTTTGATAGCGCCTAACAACGCCAGACTCTCGAAAGGCCGGCAAAAAGATAAACCATCAACCACTAAGAGGCAACGCACACATCCCTTCAGTCTACAGAAGATGACTTTCACGGATGCACGTCCACCAGTTCAATATCGCTCGCCGTGCTATAACTGCTTGGCAGGTCACAGCTTCTGAGAAGATAAGCCAAAAGGAGAGCATCGCGGTGAGAAATGGAACGACATAGAACGGTCCTTACTGCAAACATGTGATTGCACAATCAGCTGCTCTTGCAAACGCACGGTGAGGGTGACGAAACATCGGATAGATATCTGTCGGCAGGGCTCCTGCTCAATGAAACGAAGCCTTCGGGTATCTTCTTTCGTCGTCATCATTTGCGTCCATTTTTATACTGATGAGAGCCGTTGAGTGGCTTTGGCTTATTCCGCACACACTCTTTAAAAAAACTATGGGTTATTAAAAAGTCCGGAATGTAGCCTGTTTGAACAACTCTGGTTGTCTTTCTTTGACGAGGTCTTTTTATGCCGAAAGCAAACTCGTTCGCAGCCACCAATGGCAAACGGTAAGTTAAGAAACAATTATTTTTCTATAACAAACCCAAGATACTTGGAGGACGTACATCATAACAGGCAGAGAAGTGTATAGCATTACGAGATTGTAAATGTTAGATTGTCTGAAATGGGTGCATTGTTGTATGCTTTATAATTTCGAAGGAATTGCTTGAGTGCGTGGTGGCAAGCAACGATCGAACTTTGATTCGGGATCAACAAGAATGGGGCTTCACTTGTGTGTAATCCTGCTTCCTTAACTTTGATAACGTTGCGATTGCGCACGTTTTGTTTTGTCTCGTGTAAAAGTTCTAAAAGCAAGGGACACGCTCCGACCGTTTCCCTCGCTATCTCCTTTTTACGTCCAGCCTGGAGGGGACTTTTAATGCGAAAGCATTAACTGCCTCGTGGAGCGAGCTGACGTCATCAGTCTGAAGCGCGAAAACGGCGGATAGTTTCCTTCGGTTGCATTGGCTGGCGCGCGTCGACGGCGCAGCGACCCATTGGCCGCCGCGCTCGTCAGTTCCCGAGACCACTCACTCCACAGTGCTGCGTAGTCATCAGCGCGGAGCCTCCAAGGTCACCAGGGGAGCACACGCACCGAGCGGCGACGAAAAGTACGCAGCAGACGAAAAAGGGAGCGGACGAGCGGCTTGCATGCTTTAGTGTTTACAACTCATAATGAATGCTTAGGTGTACCTCGATCTTTTTTGTTTTTCTCCGTTAGGGAAACCGTTGTAAGCAAGATAACTTTCCCGCCTTTGTGCGAGCGGGCGTGTGCAGAGTTGATTCAATTGACGAAGGTAAGATATACAGTTACTCTACTTTAGGCGAAGAAGGCTACTGTTGTCTCCTTATTCTCAGAAAAAAAAAGATATATTCTTATACCCCTTGTCCCATATAAGACACCCCAAAACTTCAGTTGGACGTACAGCGCACTCACGTCGAACCGACTGTACCAACTCTCACGAGCGGTGCGATAGCCGAGTGGTACAACTTATGAAAATAGCTAATGTATGTGTTACTGACTACCAAAACAGTAATCGTGGTTTTCTTGGCCCTACTTCAAAATCTCCGTGCTTTTTTTTTTTTTCTTTAGACTTTAATACATGCTTTCGCTGTTTAAAGGAGCGATGCAACGATATTTAATTGGAATTTTTTTTTTTTCACTTTACAGGAGCTTACGGCACTAGTGGGACTCAAGGATACTCGCACGCAACGCCACTGGCCACGAAACTCCTTTGTTGCAGTGTAATTTCAAGGACAAAAGCAATCATTTTCGTTCAATCTCTTCTTTGCAAAATTTGATGACGTAACGTGGGAATCGCAGTACACCCCAATGACGACATTTGAATGCGGTTCATAGATGGGACCCGAGCATTGCGTGGGCACTCGATTTGGGCTCGTGATAATCGATAGCTCGAGAAGCGTTCGGGTAGTGGCCCGTGGCCCGTCGCTGCAATGACGACAATAGCCGAGCCATAACAATGTCTGGAACTCAGCGCGTGTCCTGTGCTTTGCCAACCCCAGCGCGTGGCTATGATCAACATTGGCGGCATATAACCGGCTCCAGATCAGGTAGCCGCTTGTTCTGGCTGCGAGTTGAGGGAGTGAACGCGGCTCGTTTTTCTTTATTTTTTTGTCTGGAACTTCTATTGCGTGGGGTGAAAAACAAACGCGTGTTTCATATGTCGTTAACGTCAGGGATCCGTTCTAAGCGGTATTTGCGCAAATTACAAAAATGTATGCATCGCTCCCCTTTACTAAGTTCAATCGCACCGCTATCAAACCCCTCGCAAAAGTTTAGGCCGTCAGTTCAACGTCCGTGCGCTGTACGTCGAACTGGACTTTCGGGGTGCACTATACGGCACAAAAGAAGTGTAAGACTGGACCCCTTTATTTTTAATATGTTGACGACGACGCGCGGCTTCTTTGACTCTCTAATCGACGGTTGTCTGAGCCTCTATGACCCACTGCTCGCTCGGCGCGGTGCCTTTGTGAAATTGTGCTTTAATGAACGCTGTTCAATCAAGATCACTGCTTGATGTGACGCTACTCCTTGTACTTGTCACAGTCACCGAACGTAATAGGAAAGGCAACCGCCTTTGTGGTCGGAGTAACCGCGTGGGGGGGGGGGGGGGGGGGGGGCAGTTCCTTTGGGACAGCGGTTCTTTATTTCGTCCAGGTGTGTAACTTAATCCTCATGCAGTCGTAAAATAACATTAGCAGACCATTCTTCTTTTTCATATCCAGATTTTCGCAGGCAATAGTTCTCTGGCGCTTGCACGTCAGTTTAAGACTATTAATTTGATATACTCGCGTCTGTACAACCGAAACTCAGACTATATTACAATAGGATAACGTTAGACATCTCCACGCACTAATATACAATATAATATGTACAAAAGGTTACGTGAAAGTTGACTCGGATTTTTTTAATTGGCATTGCAACTTGTTCCTTATCAACGTTGCCAGATTACAAATAGGTCACGACACCAATATTTCACGAAAATTCCACCAGATTTGACCGGATATTAAAATTAACATAAAAAATGCCTGAAAGAGTAAGAGCAAATTCCTTGCTAAATTTAGCGGGGAATTTTTCTCGCTAAACTTAGCGGGGAATTTTTTTCTGCTATATTTAACGGGGAAATTTTTTCCGCTAAGCGGGGAAATTTTCTCGCAGGGAAATTTTACGCTAAATTTAGCGGGGACTTTTTCGCTTAACTTGGCGTGGTATATATTTAGCGGGGAATTTAGCAGGGAAATTTACCCTCGTGACATCACACGTGACGTCAGGTGTGACGTCATTATGCGAAACGTCCCATAATGCAACGCGAGGTTACGCCGACGGCGACGCCGCTCAAGCCGCAAAACGTTTGCCTAAGAGCTGCCCTCTAAAATAATCTTGCTTCTCGCACTTGAGACATGTACAGTGCGCTCAATTGTTGGACATAAGCCCCGAACGGTGACCGAAAGTCATATCACCGCCACCTAGCGACGAAAGCGACGACACTACAGAGATGAAAGAGGCGCTGACGGAAGCTGTCCCGCTCCCCGATACCAGCTGCATAACTTCCTCGTTTTGTTCCCTGCCTGCCTTGCCTTTAAAAGAGCTGTGCAACGATATTCAGTTGGAATGATTTTCACTATACACGAGCTTACTGGCACTAGTGGGAGTCAAGGACACTCGCACGCAACTCCGCTGGCCAAGAAACTCCTTTGTTGCGGTGTAATTCTAAGGACAAAAGCGATCATTTTCATTCAATCTCTCCTTTGCAAAATTTCATGACGTAACCTGGGGATCGCAGTACACCCATATGATGATATTTGAATGTTGTTCATAGATTGGGCGCGAGCATTGCGTGGGCACTCGATTTAGTCTCGTGATAATTACTAGCTCGAGAAGCATTTGGGTAGTGGCCCGTGTCCAATCGCTGCAACGACGACAATAGCCGAGCCATAACAATATCTGGAACTCAGCGTGTGCCTTGTGCTTTGCCAGCCCCAGCGCGTGGCTATGATCAACATTGGCGGCATATCATCGGCTCCAGATCACGTGGCCGCTTGTTCTGGCTGCGAGTTGAGTGGGTGAACGCTGCTCGTTTTTCTTTAATTTTATTCCGGGACTTCTATTGCGTGGGGTGAAAAACGAACGCGTGTTTAATGTGTCATTAATGTCAGGGATCCGTTCTAAGCAGTATTTGCGCAGTACAAAGATTGTTGCATCGCCCCTTTAACATTTTAATTCAAAAGCATTAACAGTCCCATGGAGCGAGCAGGCATTGCTCTATGGAAACCGCAGTGCTTTTAGCTGCGCAGAGCAGAAGTGAATCTTCCATTTCACCACAGTACTGGTTGTGCCCATCTCGTTTTTAAAGAATTTTGCCCATCTCGCTGAGCAACTGACCGAGCAAACATTGGTCCTTGCAGGCAAACACCGTAAATAGAAAAATAAGTTTTTTTATTTTTATTTAAGTATTTTTTTCGAAGCAAAATGCTCCACAGAGCCGTATCTTTCTAATAAGGTTTAGTATCATATGTCAAGCGAGGACGCTACTCAGGAAGGGAAACTTTTGAACCGTTAGCCTCTTTTGTATGAAATTGGGAGGGCATATTTATAGCTGGAAAAGAGGATGACACGCAAAGTTTTAAGTTTTGAAGTTCATCCTTTAAAGAGTTACGTAAATGTAGATCAAACAAACACTGCGAAACCCAAGGAAAACTATTTTTCAGAAATGGTAATCATAATGAACTGTTCTTTTGGTGACAAATATAGTATAACACTAAAGTGACGCGGCTATGGAGTACCGTTTTAAATAAAAAATTATTGTTTTTTTTTTTGTTTTTTTTTTGCGTACATCGGGGTGAAGATGTTCAGCTTTTTATAACAAAATATCGTGAAAATGTTGAAAGTAAAAGCCAGGTTCGTTACAAAATTTTAATAAAGAGACTTCAAAAACCGCAATCAGGGAAAGTATGCAGGCGAGCTGGTTCGGAAACATCATAATCTAAACCCTGAGGCCAAAAAAAAATAATAATAACGGACAACACGACAAAATATCTCAAACGCAGCTGCTTCACACATAAATGCATTATCAGATTAAAGTTTTCCTGAACAGAAATTTGATGTCATGGAGTGAAACTGAGATAAACGCGTTTCAAAGTTCACAAAGTTGCACTTTAAATGGTACTGGCATGTCGGGAATAATTTATTACGGGAAAACATTTAAGTTATAGGAGTGAAAAGTTCTGACAGTATCCATCGGGATATTTTAAAGCTGGTAAAACTGCTTGTTCAAGATGTGACTTTTAAGAAAAGAAATTGCTGTTGTAACAACACAGCGTTTTCCCTTAAAAATCTGATTTCTCCGGTTCTTTATAAGGGCTCACACGCCATCAGATTCACCGTGTAAGTCGTAACGCGAAGGCAACTGGAGAAAGTGCTCGAGCAAAATGACGTCACATCGACCGTCGAGATTCGCGAGGATGTGCGGCCTTTCCGAGAACGCAGTTCTGGACAGATTTCCCGAAGGGTTTTCCAACCTCCAAAGCTGATAGGGCCGACAATCGTCCGTGACCTGACACGCGTAAAGGTTAGAAAAAAAAGACTTCACCAAGCGTGGAAAAATGCGCTTTTTTTCCTCTTCCCCGAGCAAAACGAGATAAACCATTATCGGTCGCGTCCTATCTCTTTCCTAGCCTTTGCAAATGACGCAACTCCAAGCGGCTCAGTGAGGGGTAAGTATCAACACCGCCAGCGTTACGAAAACTGAAATGTAATCATGTTTATGATGATGTGGATGCTGATTGCTTCAGAAATATCACACCAGTAATCAGATCATTCTTTGACATGTTGCACGCTCGCGAATTATACTAGATTTGTGCATCGGCTAAATTATTCAATCGCGCAGAAGAAGAAGCAGGATGACGAAGCATTCACTGCGCGTGATTGATTTAGCCGGCCATATAGTAAAGACACAAAAAAATACGAGAGTCCTGACGATGGACTTTTGACGCTGCTTGAATATCTCCGTCGCATCGCAGCGTCGGCTCCGGCTATAGTCCGAAACGGAGTAAAACTAACGTTCTGGAGGCTAGGGAATATATTAAAACTGACGACATCGTATATAGGCAACCTGCGATGCTGTTTGGTTTGGCGCTATCTAGCGACTGAAGCAAGAAACATTGGGTATGCCTGGGAGCAGCGGTTGCATAGTTCAAACGTGAGGTATCATTCTAGTGTCGCCGCTTAGCCTGTGTCTGAAGCAAGAAATAGTGGGTAAACTAGCACTCTAAAAAACGTTTATGCGTCGACTTTCACGCACAACACTCAGAGCGCCAATCACCGCAACTTACGGAGGCAGCTCAGCGAATGACACCGCCGAAACATATGTTTAGACCAAAAAACGCAGTCCGAGTTGTGACATTAAGCAATGAGCAAGTGTCATTCGCCGAGCTGCCTCCATAAGTTGCGGTGATTGGCTCTACGAGTGTTGTGCGTGAGAGTAGACGCACAAACTTCGTTTTAGAGTGAGGAAGCGGGGATCGTATAACCTGCCAGTACAGTGGAAGCTACGGCCCTGGCGGGCCAATCGGAACGTGACTACGTATCACCGGAGTTCTCTCACTCTAAAAAAAGTCTGTGCGTCTACTTTCACGCACACCACTCGGAGAGCCAATCATCGCAACTTACGGAGGCAGCTCAGCAAACGACGATGCCGAAACATATGTTTAGATCAAAAAACGCAGTCTGAGTTGTGGCATTAAGCAATGCAAGCGTGACGTTTTGCACTGCTTAATGTCATAACTCAGAGTGCGTTTTTTTGGTCTAGACAGATGTTTCGGCATCGTCATTCGCTGAGCTGCCTCCGTAAGTTCCGGTGATTGGCTCTCCGAGTGCTGTGCGGGAAAGTACATGTACGGGTTTTTTTAGAGTGGACGACAAAGGGTATAATAGTGGGCTCTCCGTCTGCTGGCGCCACCTGGCTGTTGCCGGCTGGCTACAGTGCCGTCACTGGAGCTAACTTATCAAAGGTTCGTTCAGTGATAGTGTAGAAATAATCGTCTCGTTGGCATTTGAAGATACGAAAACATACGATGCAATAAGTATTGTAATTATAAAGGTTACAACAAGCGTACTAAGCAAACATCCGTAATTTCTCCGTTAAAGTTAGCGGTATGTAACTAGATCTCTGCGCGAGCAAAACGCTGGAAGATACGAAAAAGGTAAAGCCAGAACAAATTCATTCGTGTCTTGTTGTTTGTTTTACTTTTTTTGTAAGTTAGTATAATATTAACTATCCAAGGCCCAGATCCGGTCACACTAATCATATTAATTTCGCTTTCCCTTTCGGTCTCTCATTTTGAAAAAATAGATTTTATATTGTTGTTTTTTTTTTCTCGCAGGAAACTGTTCTGAGTATCCTCTTAGTTGGCAACGTTTACTTTAACTATTACAGTAGTTTGTAACCGATCAACGACAAAGCCCTATTCTTTTTAAAACGGCACATTTTTCGATTCACCAGACGGATTAAACGCAGGGTGATTTTATACAAAATATTTCATAAATAGTACTTATTGCAGTGGCTGCTCAGAAACAAAAGCGCCTTTCTAAGTTAGCAGTCACGTCGAAGTGTTTAGGCACTTTTTTCTGAATATTAGTTCAGAAAGACCCGTGGAGCGGGCGAGCTATCAACGTGGACTCTTGAGTCCCGACCCTAAAGACGACGACACTGGCTACTTTCTCGTGTCTCCCGAATAATCAAGTTTCGATCGAGGACCCTTACCAGACACGTGCCCGTCAGCAGCCAAGGGCAGATTAGATTACAGAGAGCGAGAAAGATGATGACCTAGCTGGGAAACTGAACGAGACGGAGTAGAGATGACCTTTTAAGAGGAAACTAATTTGGCGTTCCATTTGTGCGGACCATTCTCAAGTAAACGGAATTCACGTGATTAAGTTTCTCGTCGCCTACAGTTGATGATGTTTTCATGTATTCCCGAATTTCAATTATATAAGAACGCGTTAACTATTTACGGGGTCTTATACGATGTCGTTGCTACATGCGCTTATATCAGTCTTTACGGAATACTGCCTTTCATATTGTGGAGTGGGAACCATGGGGCGTCCGATGTCTCCGTTGTATGGAATGACTGAAATAACCATGCTCGACCTAAAATGGGATGTAAAAATCGGCACGAACCCGTACGAAGCTATCTAATCTTCTTGTTAAAGGTATAATTCACTGGTCGGTTTTTTTTTTTTTTATGTAAAATTACAAAACGTAGTTCCCTTTCTGTAAAAAAATAATGCCAAAACACTTGCCAGGGTCAGCGGGGTGGCGACGCAGACGACTGAGTTGAATGGCGGGACGCGTTTGGTGCACGTACTGATAGATGGCGCTACCTCGTTATCGAGACCCGACGCTATGATCGAGACTGTTCGCGACGACCGTGGTCTGCTAAAATGAACATAACCCTCTTATAATGTACGAAAACTCGAAGTAAAAAAAATACGCGGTTGCATAACGACGGCGTTTTGGCTGCCGACGGATTTCGTCTGCGCGTCGTCTGCTTTCTTTCACTGGCCGCCTTCACATTGCAACGCTGCTCCTGACGCCATCTATCAATACGTTCACTAAACGCGCCCCGCTACTTGAATCTGTCGTCTGCGTCACCGTCCGCCGTTCTCCCTAGCAAGTTTCTTGGCCCTATGTTTTAGAGAAAGGGACTTACGCTTCATGATTTTATATGGAAACACCAACTTGTGAAATATACCTTTGACGACAGTATAGTTTGCTACGTGCAGGCAACGTCTGTTAATGCCCATTTTAGACCGAGCCTGCTTATCTTAGTCACCCTATATACACAACGGAGACACCGGATGCCGTGTTGGTTCCCACTCTACAATATGAAAAGCAGTATTCCGTTAAGACTGGTGGAAACCTTACCTAAGACAACGGACTCTCTCGGTTGACCGCCCTGGGGTTTCAGCCACAGGGCGACGCTGAAGTGACGCCAAGGAACCTTCGGGTCGCCGTCCACGTTTAGCGCACCCGCCGCCTCTTCCAGGTACAGCGCACTGTTGGCCGCGGCACCGTCGGTCACCTCCCTCCTCTGCTTGGCGCGGACATACTTGAAAGACGTGGCCGCACCGGAGTCTTCGAAGGGGCGTCCAGGCGGGCCGTTGCTGCTGCACTGAGACCAGCCCTGCCTGAGCACTTGGGCCTGTCGCTCAAAGGCTAGATTCTTCTGGCGTGACAGGCGAAATGACGACTCCGCGGTTCCGGGACGTGGCCTGGTTATCCAAGCCAAAAGAACGATCATGAAGAGTGGGTGCTTCATTGCATGTGCTTAGTTGACGCTGCTGTTTAGTCCTCGATGAGCTTGTACAATGACCCGATGGCGCGGAACGATGATGGGATCTGTACATGGGTTCTGAAAAAAAGAATTCCGCTTAAGTCATGAGCTTATATTACCCTCGAACATAATGGTTTTTAAAGGAACGCATGGCTTTCTGATAATTACTTTGTGAATCGTAGTAAGTTGGTAATGAATAGTCAAGAGAAAATACGTTCGTGGTACTATTCAGCTAGTGCGAGAACTTTACACTTGTATCAAAGTACATAGTCCCTGATTCTTCTACAATTTAAAAGAACAATTAACCTTTTTTTTATTATGTTTTAGCGGTAACCAAATTAACCCCTTCACGCTTGTGAACCATAACATTTGATATATATTTCTTTTATTTGCTTTAACTAATTTTGGATGATAGGTTTCATAAAATTCTGAGAGGTTATTTTTTTTTCTTTACTAAGGTTTTTTGCTTGTTAGTTTTTTTGTTTTTTTTTTTGTGTGAACGGAAAGC
This sequence comes from Ixodes scapularis, assembly GCF_016920785.2. NCBI lineage: Eukaryota > Metazoa > Arthropoda > Arachnida > Ixodida > Ixodidae > Ixodes > Ixodes scapularis. The sequence goes on along the minus strand of NW_024609868.1, from coordinate 97,968,950 downwards.
AGGACCCTAGCCTCCTATAGACTGATAAAGCCTGGCAGATCACCATGAGAAGCGGCCGCCGAAATGGAAAAGTTGGAGCGGCAGACAAGGGATGAGAGGGGGAGAGCCACGTGACTGGCGCCCCGCTGCGGCAAGACGCCGAAACACACTATACTTTTTTTTTTCCCCCTATTGGCGAAGTGCGTTTCGGGTCCTCGCCGCTGCAAAAGTTGTGCGCTGACGTCCAGGTTCCCCGAGAAATGGCTCTTCGATGCTATGTGCTACCAGATCCTCGTGCTCCAAATCTGCGACCGGGCACACTATGGCTCCGTTGTCGAACTGCAAGGTTTTGTGACAATAGAGGAGGCTATGATAGGACTCGTGGTTTGTATGAACTGCAGCCGACAAAGCCACCAACAAATGTTTCATCATTTCTTGTTCGTGAATAATCGTTATTTAGTAGAACTTTAACAGGCGTAGCCCCGGCAGTCTGCGGCCCGGACCAGACATGTACGTAACGCGTAACTAGCAACGAGATACTTCTACCTAGTGACTTGTTTTCGGTAACCAGTAACGTATTTCGTTACTTTTTTTTAGAAAAAGAATGAGTAACGTACTTAGTTGCTTGTACAGCCGTGTAACAAGTAACGGTTTAGGAGTAACTTGCACAGAGTGTCCAAAAAAAAAATTAAAAGTTTTTTTTTTTTTTTTTTTTTTTTATTGCAGAAATAAACTGCGTATCGCCGAACTCTCATTCTCCACCCAAAGGTAGCTCTGAAGGTTCGAATTAGGTGCCAAAATTTTAGCCCCAACCATTATCTCATTCAAAAGTTATAAGTGATTTGTGATAATATCAATAGGGCGCCATGCATTCGAGAGCTCCGTTGGACACCATTTTTCCATTGAAATGTTAACAAAATCCCTTGAAGCTTTTGAATAAGATATCGGTTCTGGCTGAAACTTCGGCATCCGGTTCAGACCTCTTGCGCTAAGAACGAGCGTTCGGCCACACCTAGGTTATTTTTGCGGAGAAAAAAAAAAACAGTAAACTTTTTTGAGTGACACTCTGTACAACAGCATCTATACAGCGTTGTTTTAATTCTAACCTGAGTAGGCGTCTATTGTGACAAAGGCAGATGGGCAATCCAAAAAAACACTGAACAGTATGACAGTATAGCAACGTTAATCCCTGAACCGTGTCAGTCTAACTCTGCAGCTGGGAATGTCCTTCACCCAGCGAACACAATAAGGTTCTTTGGTTGAACCTTCTAGAATTGCATACAGACCGAATGTAAACCCGGAGGTTGCCGACACATGAAGGCACAAAACCCATTGTCGACTTGTAACGTGAGGAGAGAGAGAACAAAAGAGAAGGAGGAATCCCAGATTCATCAGCACTTTCTGAAGCACAACAGTGCCGTTCTTTCGACCGCGCCAGTAGAACGACGCTTCAACGCCGCCGGAGATGTGTTCTCAAGCAAGCGGGGAAACGTAACTGGTGAAAACTTGGAGAGGCAACTGCTGCTTAAGAGCAACGACTACTGAAAAGAAAACTATAAACCATGAAACAAGAGCAGATATGTATTTGGTCGTCAAAGTAACGAGAAAAAAGTAATTCGTTACTTTAGAGGTAACGTAACGCGTTCATATCGAGAATCGGTAGCCAGTAACGTATTTACTTACTTTTTGAGGTTGTAACAAATAATGGTACTTAATTGTCGTTCTTGTTAATGTTTCCTTTTTTTTTTTGTGTGTGTGTGTGGGGGGGGGGGGGGGGATTCGTCTGTTCAGCTAAACGAAATGGACCAGCGGAGCGCGTGGCCTCGTGTACCTGTGGCACCATCTGCCAGGTGAAGCGGTGTATTTGGTGTCACGAGTTGCACACGCGCACAACTGAGCCAAGCACTCGGCGGCTGTTCGCGCTCGGTGCACAACCCCTGATAGCTGATCAACGCTAGCCATAAGTTTGTAACATGAAATCGTTTTGTTTTTCTTTTCTTTCTGTTCCAGTACTTAGCATGAGTGGGCATGGAAGCTGCTGTCCGTTCGAGTCAGCTAACCAAAAAACGTTCTTCTTTGTACAGCTCCCGATTTTCGCCTTCGTTTGGTATCTGCGCCCGAGGACGATCGTCGCTGCCGTGACCGTGCTCGCCGCAGTAAACGCTGCGTCATCGCCACCTTCTTGCTACACGGAATCATCCCTTTCTCCTGCGCGTGGCGTCCTTGTGGGCCCCACGTCATCCGAATCGCCATCGATGTACCCAGGATGCAAGTCTGTCGGCCTTTATAAGGATGTTCCAAGCCGTGGCCGCCTCAGTGGGCATGGGAGCTGCTGTCCGTTCGAGTCAGCTAACCAAGAAATGTTCTTCTTTGTACAGGTTTGTAAACGATATTCTTTGCATGCTAAAAGGACGAGTAACCTGTTTCTTGTTGTGCTCCCATGCCCAGGGGTGCTTGCTGATATTGCTTGCGACTCTGTCAATGTGATTAGACATATCTTGATGCTTTCCGGAGATGTCGAGCTGAATCCGGGGCCGATGTCTGCCGCTGAACTCAAACAATTCAACGAAATGTTCGCTCTCTTACAAAAGATCGACTCTAACTCTTCCAGCCTCCATGGGGGACAAGGAGCTATAAATTCGGACATAAAAACCATACTGGAAAGACAAAAAGAGCTGGATAGCGGCCTTTCCTGACTCGACAGCAGGATTGCCTCAATCGAAAGCGAGATATCCTATATTGGTCAGGCTAAATCCGCCATAAACGACTTAGAGGACACGCTGAATGTACAGGTTGCTACTATTTCGAATTTATTGAGTCGTATTGACAGCCTAGAAAATCATTCGCGTCGTTGCAACCTTCTTTTTTACGGAATGCCGGATGACGCTGGGGAGTCATGGCAGACGTCCGAGCAAAATATAATCACCGTCGTGAAAGACAGACTTGGTGTCGCCTTGGGAAACGCTGATATTGAACGGGCTCACAGAGTGGGTGGTTCTCGGGAAGGAAACATTAGGCCAATAATTGTGAAATTCGCCTCATTTAAATTAAAAAACCAGTTGCTTCTTTGTGGCCATAAGTTGAAGGGCTCCCCCTACTCGTTGTCGGAGGACTACTCGCCGAATGTTCGAACTGCGCGGAAGTTTTTTCTCGACTTTGCCAGGGCGCAGAACGTATCATTTAAGCTTCGTTTCGACAAGTTGCACATTGGTTCCAGGATTTACAGTTATGATTCTCAGTCTCTGTCCGTAAAAGAAATCCCCAGATAGGACGCGCCGGGGGTGGCTTTCTTCATAACCAAAAATCAAGTAGCGGTATTAATGTATTGTACACGAACGCACGTAGTATCCTGAATAAACGCGACAATATATGTTCTCTTATTTCTTCGTGTAATGCTAACGTCATCGTCTTAACTGAGACATGGCTATCACCTGGAATTGAAGATAGTGAGATATTTCCTGAGCACCCTAATCTGGTTATTTACCGGCGTGACAGGGATGATCAACGTGGAGGCGGTGTCCTTATCGGGGTCGATGAAAGTAATGAAAGCACCCTTGTTCCGACTGCTTCGTGCCTCGAAATGGTCTGGGTACGAATACAATGCAGTTTCAAACCTATTTTGGTAGGCGTTTGTTATCGACCTCCTTCGGAATCCCATTCGTTCACCAGCCGTCTGCACGACGACTTGTCTACCCTGTTTGCTCTCTATCCGGCGCACCCTGTTTTTTTATTCGGTGACTTTAATTTTCCATGCGTTAATTGGAACTCTGCGGTCCCCGTTTGTCCTAAAGGGAATGGTTTGTGCAAGGAATTCCTTGACATGTGTTTGGATTTTAATCTTTTTCAACTTGTGTCCGTCCCTACTAGGGTGACGGATTCCTGTTCTAGTATTTTAGATCTCGTGCTAACTACTCATCCGGGTTTTGTAGAATCACCTCTAACCTGTTTTGATGGCGTGAGCGATCATCGGGTAATTTACTGCCCTATATGCGTGGAAATCCAGAAACCGTTGCGCGTTCAAAAGAGTATACTGCTGTATGAGAAAGGGAATTATGAGCAGCTCTGCAACAGTCTGTCCGAATATTTTGTCTTTTAATACTAATTTTGAGAGTAGAAGTGTGGACGTAAACTGGTGTCTCTTTAAAGATAAATTATGTGATTTAGTGGAAAAATATATACCTTGTATTGATATAACAACGAAGTCTTCGAATCCATGGTTTAACCGCAGCCTCAAATCGCTACGCAATAAAAATCAAAGGCTCTTTCGAGTTGCCCGTCGAGCCGGTACGCCCCAATCATGGCAGAGCTATGAGGACTGCGCTAACATTTACAAAATTGAGTTGAATAGATGTAAAGACATTTTTTATCGTACGACTTTGCCATCATTATTGATTGCCAATCCGCAGCGTTTCTGGAATGTTGTTCCCCCAAAAGACGAGTGTTCGTTACAACTTGTTTCAAATTCAGGGGACCCTGTCCCAGTGAACTTGTGCGCTAATGTGCTGAATGATGTTTTTTCTAAAGTGTTCTCCCGTTCAGACCTCATTACTGTTTCCCCTCCCGTCTCCAGTATATCGTTCCCAATGGATCCTATTCTTATTAATTACGATGGAATCGTAAACATTATTAAATCCTTAAAAGTTTCTTCGACATGTGGAATTGACAGCATAAATTCCAAGATTCTCCGTAACACTAATCTAACGTCTAGCCTTTTTTTAACAAAAATCTTTCGTCAGTCTCTGGAGACGGGAGTCGTGCCTGAGGACTGGAAGTTTGGGAAGGTCATTCCGGTCCACAAGAGCGGTAGTAGGTCATCACCAGCCAACTATAGACCGATATCTCTTACCTGCATCTCGTCTAAAATAATGGAACACATCATCTTCAAGCATTTGGTTTCATTCCTGGATTCTAACTCTTTCTTCAGTGACGTGCAGCACGGTTTTCGCCGTAATTTTTCTTCTGAAACACAGCTTCTTCATCTGACTAATGACTTGTTCTTGAATCTCGAATCCGGATACCCCACTATCGCTGTATTTCTCGATTTCGCTAAAGCATTTGATAAAGTACCTCATAAACTTCTACTTCTCAAACTTTCCACGCTAAATATTGACGCTCATGTAATGATCTGGATTGAATCATTTCTTTCTCAACGCCGTCAATACGTCTACGCTAACAATACCTCGTCTCACGTCTCTACTGTTTCTTCTGGTGTTCCTCAAGGCACCGTGCTTGGACCGCTACTTTTTCTCATTTATATTAACGACCTCCCACTGCGTATCACCTCTGTCATTCGCCTGTTTGCTGACGATTGCGTTGTTTACCGTAAGATTACTACTCAAGATGACCTTCTAATTTTGCAAGCTGACCTTCTCAAAATAACCGACTGGTGCCAGAATTGGAAAATGTCTCTCAATACTAACAAATGTAAGTGCATGCGTTTTTCTAATTTATTGGCAGAAACTAATCCTACGCTATTTTTGGATGGGACTATACTCGAATATACAGACCACTATAAATACCTCGGCGTGCATCTTTCACCTAACCTCTCTTGGAATACTCATATTAACAACATTGTACAATCTGCTAATCGAAGTTTAGGCTACATCCGTCGAAATTTTATATCTGTTCCCAATAACCTTAAGCGCCTGCCGTACGTTACTCTTGTCCGTCCCAAATTAGAATATGCGTCTTCAATTTGGCATCCTCATCAATCAACGCTAACTGATTTAATCGAATCTGTTCAGAGCCGTGCTGCGCGCTTCATTTTTTCTGATTATTCCCGTTTTTCAAGTGTCTCGTTAATGAAAGCTCACCTTGACCTTCCGCTGTTATCTTCACGTCGTAGGATCTCTCGCCTTTGTCTTCTTCACAAGGTATTTTATACGCCCATCTTTAAACAATCTCTCTTAAACCCCCCATCATACATCTCGGCTAGAATTGACCATCCTTGTAAGATCGCCCGCCCACAATGCTTCACTCTCGCACACCAGAAGGCGCTCTTACCATCTGCGATTGTGGACTGGAATGACCTCCCCGAGAACCTCATCGGTATCACCGACAGTGGAAGATTTCGGGACGCCATCACCAACTACTTCATGTAAACCCACTCCCCTCTGTAACGCCACTTGTGGCCCTGAGGGTATTATAAATAAATAAATAAACAGATTTATTTGTTTCCAAAGGTTGAAGCCGTAAAAAATTTACAACCACTCGCAATGATCTCACTGCTCATACTAAATAAATGTGCAGCGTCATGGCACGTGTGTCCGTCTTCTAGACTGAATAAATAAAATCTCTTCCTTTCTTGTTGTTGTCTTCTTTCTTCGTATATACATTTTCAGCAATATAACTTTACATCTTGAAGGGCAAATAAAGATTGCGAGTGTCACGCGATGGTGAAAAGAAGCCTTTAAGGCCACGGTCCCACTGAATGTGGCAGTTTAGGTACTTTTTTGGCAGGTCATTACTCATCTCCTTTTAAATACTGTTTTGTGGGATTGGTGTCATTCGAAAGGCAATGCAATCCTCTTTCATTTGATATTACGTATGTGTTGGTTTTTACTGTTCATGCGCGTTTGTAGCGTTGCGAATATGATGGCGCGGACTCTCACTTGCTCCGCTAGTTCATGTTTTATGAACGATCCATTAAAGATAGCACGGTTCCAATATAGCAGTTTCGTTAAGATGATGTCGGAGCAGAATGTAACGATACACTTTTTTGGTATTTGCACTATTTTGTATTTTTCATCCCTCCAAATATTGCCCTAAATTTGACATTTTTTAGCACAAATATGTTTTTAATGACAAGCGCTAGGGCAATGAAATTAGCTACAGATATAGTGCTTATAATTGGTAATATGCAAAAAAAATTTAATGTTGTGCAAAAATTTTTTGTTTAGATATTTTATATCAAACGTAGCACTTTTTTGTGCTTCGAGTCATGGTACTTCAAATGCCGCTGAGGAAATTATTAAACTATGATAAAACCTTTTATAACATTTAGAGCTACAATGGTGGCCCAAGCGGTGGACGATGGATTTTTTTCATTTTCAAAGTCATAACGCTCCAGGAGCCGTTCAAACTTACCTGTTTTTGACACATATCTTTTTTGGACATCAAACAGATTTATTTGCATTTAATAACATTTATTGTTTGCAATAGATATACATTGCGATGTATTAAACTTTCACAATGATCGTGCTTTGGTTTGTTAATAGGTGTAGAGCTTAGCTAATTTTAAAAACAATTAAAAACTGTTTGGGAGTTTTGTTGCTCTACCTGGTGGATGGCAGAGAAACTGCTGATTTCTAGTGTTCAAAAAATTTCCGACGTTGGCGTTGGCGTTCCGGCGGCGTTGGCGTTTGCGTCATCATCAATCTCCGTATCTTTTTACCTTCACATTTAAAAAATATATTGGAAGATTTACTATCGATAAATGAATGGTTTAAGTACTGAGTCAGGTTAATAAATCTAAGACAAATAATTACATACGCGTAGCGTGATATAATGTGTTCATTATTTGATATGATTGAAATCAATAAAGAATAAAGACGACGAGGAAACTAATACACCCGAGTTCACTTCATGCCTAGAGTCACTAAATGAGCTTTAAAGTATCGGCACTCCGTTCCCCAAAATTGTTTTGGGCGCCGCCATTTTGGGTCTTGTTCAGAGCAAACGCAACTGCCGATCGTCATGATCCAAAAGTACGACTTCCTCAGCATTAGATGCGGTGCTAGGAAGCTGATGCAATATTGCAATGGTCTGTCGCGGGTTGTTTAAACATTTGTGGGGGACGGAAAAGCGTTTCCTGTGATTTTAGATAAAGCTTCAGGTAACTGGCAACCATGATTTTAAGCCACAATATGGCCAAGTGTCGTTACTCTGAACCGTAGCTAATTTACTGGCACAAGCGGGAACAATGAGGAAGAGGCAGGTGTCAAAAGGTAGTGGCTTGTGGAATCCACGGGGCTTACGTCATGGCCCCTCCAGGTATTACAAGCCTCTTGAACAAGAGCATGAATAGTGTCATTAAATAAGCTACGCGTCAGAGTAGCGACACTTGGCCATATTATGGCTTAATATCATGGTTGCCAGTTATTTGAAGCCTTATCTGAAATCACAAGAAACGCTTTTCCGTCCTCCACTTTAAACAGTGTGCGACAAAGCAAAGCAACACTACATGAGCTTCATAACGCCGAATCTAATGCTGAGGATGTCGCACTCTTGAATCATGACGATCGGAAGTTGCGCCTGCTCTGCACAAGCACCAGAATGGCGGCGTTCACAACACTGTCGGGGAAGAGAGTGGCGATACTCTAAGCGCAGCTAATTCATTTGCTCTAGTTCCCGCGAAACTCCTTTTCCCTGACTGAAACTGAAAGTAAATATGAATAATACACCTTTATTATAGCTTATTTAGTTATAACCAACTATACATAATGAGAGGAGGAAGCGGCCGAGTAGGAGAAACGCGGGTTTTATGTGCGACCGTTCTAACCGTCTCAAAAGAGAGAACGCGCGAGCTTGCGCTGATTTAAAAAAAGGCATCCAAAGAAAAAAGGCGGCACGCTGTGCTCTTTGTTATTATGCGTCTAATTGCAAATTGTTGTGTGTATGCTTATACAGCCGGAAGTTAGTCCGCCTTCGTGGGCGTCTGACTCTCAGCTGTAGATGAGCAATTTAGCCAGAGCGGTACATCCGCAAACCTGGGGTATTTAAAGGAGCGGTGCAAAGGTATTCAATTGTAATGTTTTTCACTTGACACGAGCTTACTGGCACACCTGGGACTCAAGGATACTCACACGCAACGCCACTGGCGAGGAAACTCCTTTGTTGCGGTGTAATTTCAAGGACAAAAGCTATCATTTTCATTCAATCTCTCCTTTGCAAAATTTGATGACGTAACGTGGGGATCGCAGTACACCCAAGTGACGATATTTGAATGCGGTTCATAGATTGGACCCGAGCATTGCGTGGGCACTGGACTTGGGCTCGTGATAATTGCTAGCTCGAGAAGCATTTGGGTAGTGACCCGTGTACAATCGCTGCAACGACGACAACAGCCGAGCCATAACAATGTCTGGAACTCAGCGCGTGTCCTGCGCGTTGCCAACCCCAGCGCGTGGCTATGATCAACACTGGCGGCATATAATCGGCTCCAGATCACGTGGCCGCTTGTTCTGGCTGCGAGTTGAGGGGGTGAACGCTGCTCGGTTTTCTTTAATTTTTTTCTGGGACTTCTATTGCGTGGAGTGAGAAACGAATGCGTGTTTCATAGGTCATTAACGTTAGGGATCCGTTTTAAGCGGTATTTGCGCAAAGTGCTAAAATTGTTGCATCGTTCCTTTAACGTGCACCACGCAGTAGTGATACACGGCCGCACGCCGGTACGATGCTCTTCCAGATCGAAACGGGCAGGGGCGGGGTGGCTTCTGCAGCGCGAGCTTTCGCTCCAAGTTCTCCGAGCTGGTGTGCGCTAGACCATGCACTGGGCCACCCCCCCCCCCCCCCTCCCCCCCCCCCCTTTCTGCGTCTAATTTATATACAGGTATAAGTATTTGAAGATCGGCGATGGACGTCGATCGTCTCGAGGTAATGTAACGTAATAACATTATATAAATAATAAACTTGTTGAAGGACTGAACGACTCAATTTTTCAATTCTTGGATTGTAATATGGCAGTAGCCTATTGTATTTACTGTTGATGAAGAGCAATATGAGGTGAAGAGGTAATGATTAAATGATGAGGCTCTATAAGGACGACGACATTAGTGGGTGTCGAACCACAACGTACAGTGCCAGACTTGTTTCAAGTATCGTGTACCCAAAGACTTTCTTCACCCGCAACAGAATATGGTAAAATCAATGAGGATGCTGCTTTACAATTGTACGTGGAACAGGAAAACTGCACTGTGGAGAAGTGCGGCTTATTCGTTAATAAGAGGGACGGATTTCTAGCAGCATTCCCTGATTGACTACTTGGAACAAATGGCCTCGTTGACGTAAAGTGTCCCCGTTCCAAAAGATTCTTGAAGCATACTTAAACCGCAAAGGAGCATGAGGCGAAAAATAAGAAAAAGGAGCCTGGTGTAAAAGGTCCAAATCACCACCATAGCTTATACTATCAAATACAAGGGCAGTTACACAATACACAAAGAGAGTTTTGTGATTTAGTTATATTTACACTCAAGGGTATTGATATCCAACGTATTCAGAGAGATGACACCTTCTGGTCAACCAACATAGAGCCTTTTCTACTGAAAGTTTACATGGATGGCCCGACTTCCGCTGAAATTCCTTACGTAGACGAGTTGTCCGACCGAATAAACTGCAATTACTCCCGATCTGGGAATCTCTCGATCTTCGTTTGTAAGCCATATATATGAGATCGAGGGGAGTGGCTCTTCGTCCGCCGAATATTGCTTCGGCGGGTGTTTTTACCGTGTAAGATGAGACCGTCGGCGTGCTGCTAGAACAACAACCTGGCGATTCTTCACTGAACTGCTTCTTCCGTAAGCTTCAAAAGGGCTTTTTTTTGTTTCGCACACCATCTGTTCTGCATGCCCGTTAGTTGCAGGATGGTATAGTGCACTAATGTGATGCCTGATGCCGGTTTCTTTTTTTTTTTTTTTTTTTTTTTCTCTTCAAAAACTTGTTTATTTTGTTTGAAGCAAGATTTGGCGCGTTATCAGAGAAAAGTATTTTCGGTAGGGCAAAAGTAGGTAAAAGAGACCGTAGAACGTCAATGACGTGTTTGGACGTCGTAGCAGGCATCGTGTAAACTTCCAGCCACTTAGAGTACGCATCGCCCATTACTCCGCACAAGCGGATACGTTTCGCCACCCACCGATTGAATAGTGGATCGTTTTCAGTTACTGTTAATGATGGCGTCGGACTCAAGGAAGACTTCGAGACTTTCCTGGGCCCGTTTTCTCGAACGCGAACCGTGGTTTAAAGTTAAATATTGTCCCTAGAAGGGGGAATTCCAGGTCACGTGACTGGGAGAGCAGGGGCGCCGAGGGAGGAGCAGTGCCTAGAAGCAAAATGGCCGCGACGTCGCTTAATGAGGGCTAATAGTTCTGCTTGGTTCTGCTGAACATTCATTTCGATCTGGCTGTTATATTAATGACTCACCATCAACCTATTAGCACGTCAAGCAAAGCGATAGTTCAGAGGGACTACTAAACTAACCGACTGCAGCATTTCGCGAACGCATCACTCTTCAGCAGTCCGGGATCCAAGACATATGACGGTACATAAGCCTTGCAAGTGTTTTTATGGTGAGTAAAAAAAATGTTTTGCGAACGAGTGTTGCTACATATTTCTACTAAGACGTTTAATTTGTTACACTATGCACGCCAACTCGTGAGCAGCGATTACTTTGAGGAGAAAGGGGGTTATCCTCAATAAAGTCTTCGTTCCGGGTAAACAGCTGAGATATTGTACTGTTTTTTTGTTCACAGTGCGCCGACAATATGCCGACAGCATTGAGGTTTCTACATATCCCCGGTGGCCAGCAATTCAACGGTGACGGGAAGCTTAGCTTCTCGTCACCGGTGAATCGGTTGGGCAAACGGAAAAGAGGGCAAACAGTTGAGATCAGCAGGAATCGCAGAAACGTGCGTCGCAAGGAACGTAAACGAGACTACAGCACCGGCGTTGCCAGACTGGAAGAAACACGGGAAAGTTATGCGTTGTTTATGGCGAAACATATTGAAGGAAATGTTTCTTACATTTTCAAATATTCGTCGACAAACTCTAGCATAGTAGCTAAAATTGCTTCGTACCATCGGAAGCAAATAAATTGGTCTTCAAGTACAACATTACTATATTTTGACTTAAAATACCATACTAGATCGATGACAACCAGCGGAAAAAGAGGATAAACAAAATGCTTGGCTTGTTTCACCGATAGATGGCGCATCTTATTGCCCAATCAAAAATAATTATTGATGTTCTATATCCAGCCGTTTATTACAGTACCTAGGTACTTTGGGTTTACCATCGCTTCGAGAAAACCGGCCCTGAAAGTTAGCCTAGGTGCCAGGACCTTTGTCGAAAGCGGTAAGTGTTCGGAACGTCGACAACGTCGGTAGCCACGCGTTGTGCTTGACAGTGGACACTTACCATTCACTGAGAAGGAACTTACTTGTTCGTCTGCCACGAGTCGTCCGATATCAGGTCATCACCGCAACACCATCTCCCGACAAAAACGCATGTCCATAGTTAGCAATCACGTGAACTTATAAATTCCCGGACGCTCATAACTTGCCGTCGCTAAACGCCGTTCATCCATAGCTTCATCATTGCAAATAAACGTCTTCCTATTGCTTATGGTTTTCATCATATTCCTCCTAAGCTGTACTTACAACATTATGTGTGTCGGTACTTCCGAAAATATTGCAACGGCGTTTGTTTTCTGGGAACCTATAATGTAACAACCTTTACAACATCTTCCGGGCCCCGTAAAACACAATACTTCGTGACGTTATTTTAGTCGTCATTAAAATGGTGAGGTAAGTACCGTAAATCGCGAAGCAGTTTACTTGACGTCCGCTTCCACTGGTGTCTTGGAAGATTGAGTCTACTGAGCGTGCATTGCTGCAGAAGAAATTTTCATTGATAGAATATTAACACGTCAATCAACATTTGATTCCTTCTTGGTAAGATTTATTGCGAAAGCCCGTGACAACCGCCGAACCGCATCTCCCTATAGACGCTTGGCAGCAGCTGTGCATGGGCGCCGCCATAACTGACCTTCAGTTTTTGTTCCCCCTTATTACGTTTACTTCACTTCATTATTACCATAGCAGGTCAGGTTATTGACATCTTAATTTTTATTCTGTCTTGCTCCCCAGCATTGGCCTTTGTGGAGGCTCGTCCACACTAATTTCAGTGGCTCGGTATCTCGGTAAAACAACAGAAGGTCAGCAATGGCGGCTGTATTCTGGCGCGTGTGTGAAGCGTCTATATCAGAGAACAATTTATACCCAGCCCAATGAGGTAGAGGGGCTTAGAGTGATAAACCGGAAGTTCGGAAGTGGCACCCCCCCGGTTGCCGCCATGTTTTACGCAAATGTGACCACTCGTCACGTGACCTCCCAAGAGCCGTGACGTCCCAGGTAAGATGGCAGCGCCCAGAGCTGGCGGATGCGAGCTTGTTTGGTGCGCGGCAGCCGTGATGTGCAGCTGCTTTCCGACGATTTCGTGCTTTTTCGTGCTCGCTGACGCAGGTATAATGTGAAAATATGAAGGAATGAGACTTTGTACCGTTTTTGCGCAAGATCGCTCTGGATCATCTGGATATTAACACCTGTGAGACAGCATCAGCCGTATCGCCGTACCGGTGCTCGGATTCGGGATCTGTTCGAGGATCGATAAAACTGATAAAAGTTGTTTTAGCATAAACTTTTCGCATTCTCTTAGCTTTGTTTGAACGTTGGAATGTCTGAGAATCGATGCGAAAGGTATACGTCGCGTTAGGACCTAGGAGAAGTTGTTTCAGCCCTGCGTCACCGAATAACCATAGCAACGTTTAGCGAGGAAGCTCCTGCGATCTTTAACCCTTTGTGCTAATCGACGATTCTACATTCGATCGCTTTTCTTCCTTTTTTGGTGAGTGCGAAGTGCACACTTATTTTCAGCTACGAGGATGACGTTTTATTGAGTGTGGGGATGAATAAATCGTTGCAGGCACCTGCTTCAAAGCTATTTGACTTGCAATAAGAACAACTGTTTTGGTGTATGCATAGATAAACTGCAGTTTTTTCTCTTTCGTAGAATTTATTGCAGCAATACTTTTTTTCATCAAGGGTTCATTATATTAGTCGGTCAATTATTTGCTTGTTCTAATTACCTGGTAAGATGATTCATATTTGTGTTCATCCCTTGCCTGAAGAGCAGTCTTGTTGAAAAATGTTGACCATCCCTTTCGGTCTCTTCAAAAGACCTTTTTGAAAAGTGTGGGTTGCCTATACTTCGTATCATTCTAACCTGGAAGAGGGCAACCACCGCAGCCCCCTCGAACCAATCAGAGAGACAGAGCGAACGTGTGTGACAAATCTGTGCAGACGAGCACACTGAATGACATGTTGTCATGTGCCTCTCTCCAACGTGCATATTGGCTCACCGAGAGTGTAGCCTTTGCCAAATTGGGATGAAACGAATTACAGTAGCTACTACTCTAATTAACTCAGGCTTTCATACTTATGCCATTTGTTCGACAAGAATGTTATGTCCGCCATCACTGTGAACTCTGCTCGGCACCTATTGGACTCGAATGTGCATTAGCATCCGACATGAACTGGGGCCCATTTGTGTGCTCTACGCCGAAAAAATGGTAACAGTTGTGTTGCTTCATGGGGTTCTGCAAAGGGTCTATTGTGTCATACATATAGAAAGTGTCCTGCTATATAACAATGCATCAACACATACTATTAAAGTATATGCTCAGAGGTGGGTTTGTTTTTGCAATTAAGAAGTTACATCAATGTGCTTTAATGTTATTATAATGTGTGTAGTTTGAAGTATCCTCTCTGCAATGCCTACGAAGGCCCCTGGAGGGAATAAATTAATAAATAACATTTTCACATCACTGGAGTTGGTTTTTGGATGTGTCACATGTTCAGGAGAAGTGGAATGAGTGCAGCCCAATGCAACAAGTCTGCCAGTCTGGTATGTCCCATTAATTATTATTGAAGGGTCAGAGATGCGAGTGCCCTCAAAAGGACCTGCGCGTGCGGTGAACACAATTCTCGGTGTATAAACTCTCGAGGTGTAAAGGCAAGCGGAAATATGTTTATCTGGTTAGTGTATCAAATATGTTTATTTCCACTAGATTACATAATTATTGATTCTTAGTTAGTGGTTCCAGAACGAGTTCTTTCTGCGACAGTCTCCTGTCAGGCGTTGAGTCGTAATACCTGGGGACCTTGTTGTGGGATGACGCTCCTGGCACGTTGGTGTTCAGTTTGGTCGAGTAGCAACTTTGACCGACTGATGCCGTCTTGTAATCATACGTCATGTGCGGCCACTGACATCTGATGCACTGATGCTGCAGGGCTGGCTTCTAATCCGCAAAATTTTCCTGGTAGTTTTCTGCATCAATGCAGCAAGCTCGGGCATGTATTGGTTATGTGGCTGTGCCTTTTGCTGTACCGTTGACTTGATAGCTGGCAACAATGTTTGTTTGCTATCCAAGCCACTTCACTTCCGTTTCGTAATGGAGATTTATTCTGCATCCCGCGACCACTGCAACTTGTGTAAGTCTCATGTGGAAAAGTGAAATCTGGTGATGCTTGCAGTCCACTTTTGAGAGCAACCAACCATTCTATTTCTTTAAGTCACTGAGCGGCATTCTCCCTCAAAGTTGGAAATTGTGTGCTTCGTGGCGTGGACACAAACAATTAGTGCCAGCAAATTATTAGGTATTGTCCTTGGACGACAACCGACACCAGATCAACTCTCCTTGCATTGCCGCTCACCTGCTTTGTCGTGCTTACCTCCCGTCCAGATGAAGTAAATCACGAGCTTCGGGGTAATGTCGACACCAGGGACAAAGACCGCCGAAGATAATCCTCAATCTTCCGCGGACGCTCGTCGAGACGTGGTCGAGGGCCATTCGGCACGAACCTTTGCAGGCCAATTCATTGGTACGGGCACCTCCATGTAGACATGGTCGGCCTCATGCAGTGGTAGCAGAGTGGTTTTCGGTCGTCCATTCGTAATACCTCCGTTTTCCTCGGTGTACTTTGTTTAGCGCGGACCTACACTGGTTCTTTCCGATGTCGGGAATGCTTCGGCGTTGGGGATGTCTCGTTGAATTGGCATTCAATAGTAACAGGTAGCCGGTGGTGGTCGTTGTGACTTTGTGGCATAAGTCGCCCTCAGTTCGTCAGATGCCGCTTCACTCAAAGAAGTCTCCAGTTGAAATGCCTGTCGAACTGCTTCTGAAACAATCTCGGCGATCAAAATAAAACCCGGGCAACTGATGGCAGGAACTAGCTTCCTTATCTTTTCCCGGACACCGTTGTGGATGATGTCACGGATGCCTGGCGTCGAAGTTGCAGCTGGACAGCTCGAGTGTCGAGACGCTGGGGAGTTGTTGATAGGGACTGGCTCGGGCCTGCAGTGTACATTCAATGTTAGAAGCCTCATTTATATGAACCCTTCGACTGTTGTCGTAAAGTTGCGGACAAGGCTGCTGAATGTGTTGTCCCTCACATGAGGGACATGGGATTCTTAGCTTCTTGTCTTCTGTAGCATCAGGGTTGGCGTGGGAGCTCGATCAGAAGCAAAACATCCTCCACGAAGGTGGTGACGCTCTCGTTGGGGCTGTGTCCTGGACTGAATCATGAATGCGGCTCTCTCTCGCCAATGTTGACTCATGAACGTGCACTTACTCGATCTTGCAAACTTCCCACGACATTAAGGAGGATTCGTGGTTCTCAAACCAGTGCCTCGCAGTTTCTTCCACGAGAAGTACAGGTTCTGCAGGAGCTGGTTGTCCATCTACCCACTGTGGCGGGCGACACGGACATATTGTTCAATCCAGCCCTCGATGTCTTACGTGAAAGTGCGTCAGAGTGTGAGATGCAACGGGCATGCAAACGATGGTGGGAGCGGACGTGGTTTGCTGCTACAGGTTTGTCATTGTTGGCTTAGTCCGCTTCGGTTTTTCTGGCAAAAGACCTAATTCCGGTGGTTCTTGCTGATAGCAGCGACTGGCTTGGATTTCAAGTTCTTCTTGGTGTATTTCCGAGTTTCGTCCTTGTGGTACTCTCTCGTCTTGCAGTTTTTCTGCCGGGATCGGGATAGGACTTGGTTCACGGCTTGCCGGGGGTTTAAGACTCGGGATAATGTGCCACCCGTGTCTTCTTATCGGGCAACTCGGCTGAGGAGCCGCCAGGGTCCACACAGAGTGAAGGACTATGGATAAAGTGCGCCGCACCTCCACCAGAACATACAATGACAGCTGAGCATGGCCTGGAACTTTCCAGAATAGTAAATATTGATAGAAAATAGGACTGAAGCAAGCATCCCTCACAATATAACAAAACAGACAGGAAAGAGTCTATCCTGACCACTAAAGAAGCTGCATTGCTTTAGTGGCATTCTGTCCGAATAAATCCTCTCCTTCGGGGTCTGGCGGCTGCCGTGGACGAGCTGAACTGAAATCGATGTGGGACCACTTTTCTGGTAATAAGCCCCTGCAGACTGCCGTCGCAAAGCGGCGTGAACGGGTGGACTGGGTAGGTGACACGCGCGATGAAATGTCCATACAGCTTGCAATTCGCGTAACGAGTGTTGATGAAACTTTGGTGTCGACGAAACGTGCGACAGACCAGCGGAATCAATACCAACTGCAACACCTGTGCTCCGTGAAAGTGCACGTTTACGCCAGAACAATTTGGGAAGCAGCACAGCATCACCTAAAGCATGGCATAGGAACTACCAGCTTGAAGGCAGCTCTTCGGTACGTCGCACACCTGTGCTTCGTGAAAGTGCACGTCTACGCCGGAACAGTTAGGGAAGCAGCACAGTATCATTTAGCACGGCACGGGAACTACAAGCGGCAAGGCAGCTCTCCGGTGCACCGCAAAACCAAAGTGAGCCTTTCGTCATTTGAACGAAACGGCACCACGATTGCACACTGCCAAGCACGACTCACGCAATTTCCGTCGCTAAACTGTGTATCCAAGTATATTGTACACGCTTTACTGCAGATCTCGAGGGTTCCGATGGTCAACGAGAGCACAGAACGTCGCCTTAAAATTTATCCTAGCGGTGTCCGAATCAATCCGAGGTCCGAGCAACGTAAGGCCGATTGTCTCCTTCGTGGCAATATCCCCGTCGGTCACTAGCGAAATGCACACCGTTCCTCCGTATTTTCACGTTATACCTACGTCAGGCACCACGCTGAACTCTGAAGTCGCTTTCGATCGGCCTCATATGACGGATTTCGTGTCTGAAATCAGCTCACCGAGACGAACGACAACCAACAAAGCATCCGACAAGCTCCGGCCCAGCTGGGGCCAGCCGCTGCATGGGCGCTGCCATCTTTCCTGTGACGTCACGTCTTTGGTTTGGTCATGTGACGAGTGGTCAAATTTGCGTACAATGGCAGCCGCCTTATGGGGGTCACTTTCGAGTGCAGGCCGGAACCCCGGTTTATCGCTCTAAGCCCCTCTACCTCGTTGACCCAGCCTGACATTCTCGCATACATCCGTTTGCTGGGCCACGACTTTAAGCTAGCTGAGCACAGCTGGCAGCGGCGCGAGCAAGGCCACGAGGGGAACGTGAAGGTGCTCGAGCCATCCCACTGTGAACCAATGTTTCGTCCACCCCACGGGTGCGTGTCGCCATCTATTGGTTGAACTAACGCCTTGTTCAAGATGGCTGCCGTGGGACCGCAGCCTTAACCTTGAGAATCATGCTTTGTAATCACCCATCGGGGCTTGCGACCCGAGCGCGAACAGCCGCGACTGCTTGGCTCAGCTACGCGCAGGTGCGACTCGCGACAACAGATTGCGCGGCTTCTCCCGGCAGATGTCGCCGCAAGTGCGCGAGGCGACGCCATGCGCTCCGCTAGTCCATTTTGTTTCGTTGAGCACTGTACATCTCTGGCGCGGGCCAACACCTCTTAGATCTCTAGTCCCTGAGAGCTTAAGAGGCGCAGGATGTGGTACGTCCCGAGCATCTCATCATCGCTCATCAGCCAATGAGGTTACGGCGTCAGGCTGAAAGAGCGAATCACAAAGCGGGAAGCGCGAGCGTAATGAGCCACGCCCTGCGCTTCTTAAGCAGTCTGTGTCTCTGTGGAGATCAAGTCGTCTGCTTCTTGCGCAGGGGTTGTGGTGACTTCAGGACGACGCCAAGCTCTGGTTGGCTTTGATTGAAAGGATAGAGGCTAAAGCTCAATGCTAGAAGCCTCGATGTCTAGCACTATTTTTTTTTTCCATCAGCCAACCAGAGCTCGGCGTAATATAATATAATATCAATAAATATATTATTTTTCGAATGAAAGATAAAAAAAGTTCGCAGGAAAGAACTTGCGTCAAAGTGAGCAAAAACTCTGGTGCAACCGGAGGGCCCAACGTCGTATGAGTGGCGTCACACAACAAATTTGATATGAAGCGTCCGTGTTAACGTTCCACTGGGCTATCTGCGAGTGATAGCTGGTCCGGATCCCAGCAAGACGACATGCCCACGCGTCACGCGTCGTAACTTTTTGTTTTACCCCCAGTTTTTTGTTGTCGTCTTTTTAGCAAAAGTCAGCAAATTTTTTTGGTGACTTGTAATTTTTTTTTTCGATAAAAGACGATGAACCATATTCACAAGCGAGCTGCCAGTTACTTTCAGTTGCGTTTCCGATTAACGTACCACACAGACGTGCAAACGTAAATAAAGGTTGCATCAGCAAACATAGACATAAGCAATGAAGTGCGCCTTTGTCAGAACATGTATGTGTGTTTGGAGACCTTCGATAGTACTGAACATTTGCCGGATACTACGATGTAAACTGCAAATAGTGTATTTCACGCCACCTTGGGAGTAAAATATTCAGACATATTGGTTTATATTGTTCTTGTTTTTTTTTTAATTCAGAAACGTGAGATCAATACTACTATTTGACTGAGGTATGATCCCTCCTAGTTGGTTTTTAGACTGGGTGCTAAATGTAAACGTACAATAATCATCGTTATTCTATAGTGCCTCTGACCTTACGTACTCAGGACTTGATAGTTCATGTTAGTACTGTTGGCCGTTAATCAAATCAAGTAGAAGGATAACACATATTGGAAGCTTTTCTGGAAATTAAAGATATATAAAAACATGCGCAAAAACTTAACCGAAATTCGCACAAAAAACAAAACTAACAAATAGTACCGCATCATTAATTTTTTTAGAAGTCAAATACACATAGGCTTTTGCGGTATAGAAATAATTAATATGCTATTTAACCAAACGATGTGTGCAATTGGCGTGCAAAAAATACGATAACTTTTTTTTATTCTACAATTTTTTACACGTTCTAGTTGTTTTTTTTTTATATGTGTTTCAGCGTTTCTTAGTTTGTTTTTGCTTTGTTTTTTCGTAGATTTAGCCCACTAGTTTCTCTGGTGCACTTGAACCAAACTCCGCTTGTTGTTGTTGTTGTTGTTGTTTTTTCTCCTTTTTATATTGGTAAGGCAAACCACAACGTTTTCCTCTGCTCCAGACCGCTGGAGCTTTACTTCTCGTGTGGCAGATAAACTAGAACTTGTTATCTGAAAAAGGGTCTGGTGGTCCTTTCGTGTGGTTACAACGTAGAGAGATAAGAAACGTCTCGTACACATGAATACACAATCGCGAAGCTGGCCCCTGCGTACGTGGCGCCTGCTCTATCCTATATAGTGGCTGGCAAGTTGAGAAACACGGGGCGGACCTTACATTATGTTCACGCTTCTTGCTTTGTGATTGGTTCCTCGGCGTCCGTATCGCTTCATTCCGCGATCTTATTGGCTGATGAACGACAATGAGATGCTCGACGTTCATCCCGCCCCGCCGTTTCTTAAGCTCTTTGTGACTAGACGCGCTGTCGTTCTCGTTCCGTCTTCGACTACGGACGGTCGCAAGCAAGGCGACTGGCCGCCGCCATATCCCTGCGCGTGCGGACAAGTCAGTGCAAGGGCAAACTTGCTACAACTATGTTCACGCGCAAGCTGCACGTGCCTGCACGCGCGGGGCGCCAGTCGGACGGGCGCCGTGCATGCAACTGCCTACAGTGCATACGGAATCTGCCAACTTGGGACACCAACCTATATGCTGTAACGCGTGCTGTAATTCCGCGAGGTCCTCATTTTGCCAACTTCCCGACTACAAAATATCACGCGAAATAAAATGTAGTCTTGCAGTATATCACTCCACGGCAACGAATATATAGGCCAACGCGCCGTTTCCAAACAAGCGCCCCGCACGAGGTGTGGCCCAGCGCGCAGATCCCGCACGAGGTGTGGGCACTGCGCACGCGCAGAAACCAGATTCGCGCCAAGTGGAGCGACTGCGTGAGCGCCTCGCCGATAGCAGCGCCACGCAGCGGTGTGACGTCTCAGCGCCGCGTGTTGATGTATAGCATATCACTCCAAATCGCGGAAGATTCTCCGAACCCGACTTCCCAAATTTTGCCTAATAGTGAGGCCCCAAAGTAAAGTTGCTTTCAGAACTGTTAAACATTGCAAATAGCAACAAAAAAAAAAAGAAAAAGGTGATGTCATGTTTGAATTAACGGCACATTTCGGCGGTGTATCACAATCCTTCGCGCTTCTTTGGCGCGTCTGTCAATTGTTCAGAAATCTGTAATCCGAACTAGAACTGGAATGTGAAGTCAAAATCCCATACCACTGACTATTTCAAAAATTACGAGATAATAGAAGAGTTCTAGCAGACGCTACGGATTGCCGGCCTAGCGGACGCGTGCTCAATCCACGCTCCAAAGTTACAGCACGAACTCCAGCTAGCAACGTAAAGCTCTAGCGTATGGTCTGCTAGGAGTTCTTCATAGAGCTTGCGGGGGACCGTAAACGCAGAAAAAGGATGGATCGGATCGGGTGTTTCAGCTCAGATTAGAGAGTTTTAGGGAACCGTCTTTGCACATCGGACATATGAGTCTTCAGCTGTAGCGCAAGCGCAGTTCGTATACCGGAGGGCCAATCGTACCGTATCGGATGTGCAAAAACGTTTCTGTGAAACTGTTGGCGGAGATACAGTGAAAGCAAGCAGAGCGTTGCACCCACCTGCCAGCGCTTCGGCTCCTCGGCACTCCCAGGGCCGCAGTTGACCGGCCTCTCCGACCGATACCGTGACCACACCACAATCGATGGGTGCACCGTCCACCGTCCTCGGGATTCAGCAGCCGAAACCCAACCGAAGGTGCTTCGCAGCGGCAGCAGCCCGACGCAAGCCAACGCTGCAGCGAGGGTCGCTGAACTTTTGACAGATGCTGGCCCCGATGCTGAAGACGGCGCAGCGCCGGTGTTGGCCCGCGGCCTTGGGGTGTCGGTGCTGGTCGGCTGAGCGGGCGTAGTTGGCCCCGACGAGAGCTGGATGCATGCCCGGAAGAGTGTCGTGCGGCTTGATCGGACTTCGAAATCCGGCCGAGATATTGCCGCTCTCGCGGACGGCGACTGGGGCGAGAAGTAGAAGAGCGCCATGCTCTGATAGGGCGACGAAACCGAGGGGGGCGACCTTCCGATAACGTCGCGCTCCCGGCGTCCCTCCGCCGGGCTTCGAACTGCCTCGACGGGGGCCAGTGTGCCCATCGCGGAATCGAAGCATCGGAGCGGCATTATCTTGCGCTCGTCTTCGTTCGCGCCCGAGGTGGCTGCAGGACGAAAAATTCGCCGTTCAAAATCCTGCGGTCAGCATGCACCTCATTTTTAATGTTCACAGAATCTGTGTCATCAGCCGAATTCCATGCCACAACCGTCACGAACAACCTTCACCAAGATCCGTCACAAGAAACCGTCACGAAGAACTGTCACGTCAATATTTTAGCGAGGGAAATTATTGACACGCGACATCAATTTTCTCGCTAAATTCAGCAGGAAAATTTGATGTGCGTGACGTGGCCACGTCATGTTACCTCGAGTCACGCGACGTCAATTTCTGCGAGGTGGTTGTCTAGGCTCAAAGCATTCTGCGCTTTCCGGTCTTTGGCAGCATGATCAAGCTTGTCTAATTTATTTCAGGCTATTGTCTGTCGTAACATGGGGGGTGTGGGAAACCCCGCGACGACCCTGGCCTTTACTTCCGCGGAATCCTTCCGTTCCCGACTGTAGACGACGGGAGAAAAAGCGAGGACTAACACCTTTTCGAAGCCCTGATTCTCCCTCAAGGCCACCCCACAACCAACCGCACCAAAGGCAGAGATGACGTCATCACCCACGGCGTCAACCCCTCAACCTCGCCCACAAGCTCCATTTGAAAGTTGAACCAACTATTTTATTGTATCAAGCTACAGCTCAAGAAAGTAGGGCGGGGGAAAGGAAGGCTGGGAAGAAGCAGACGGAACGCTGGAGAGGGGGAAACCTCCTCCTTTGTCCAGCGTTCTGTCTGTTTCCTCCTTCTCGTACTTTCTTTCCCTGGCCCTACGTTCTTGACTTACTTGCGACAGACTATACGAGAATGTATTCTGATCCACTCATTTGCCGTAGCGAGCCTACAGCATCAAAATCTTTCCTACCGTTGGGGAACGTATGAGCGTGGCGCAGTACATCCTGTCGCGCTTTCGCGCTGTGCCGATGGAGAGGGCTGCCGCCGACACACTGAGATACCGGATTCGCCATGTATACAGAGACCGCTGCCTTCCTGACCGCTGAAGCTTCCGGGGACTGTCAAGAAGGAGAACAAGCTGCGGGAGAACGGGTGTCAGTCATGTTCACCACTACTCCTGGCGATATCACCAGGTTCGCGGCCGGCGACAAGGTCAATCTTTTACGACGTCATCAATGCGAAATCAAGGAACCAGTTTTTAGGAGGAAAGAACGAAGGGAGGATGTTCTTGCAGGTTCCCTCGGGACACACCGGTGGAGGAGTGCGAGGAGTTTCGGAATGCAATTGGATAGTTGTTTCTATACCCGGCCGAGAAACATTTGTTTATTAGAAAGGCCAGGACGTTAAGCAAGCTTAATTATGTTGGCTCGCTACATCAGCGGACGCTATAGGAGCCATCCCAGCTAATCCAGCACTGAGAACGAATCACGTGACTATACGTGTCCGCGCGTCACGAAAGACCTGTGACGCCCGCACGGCTATGAGTCGGCTTCAGTGGCTCGTAGTCACGTCCTCTGCGGCTCACCGTAAGGTGAAACTATGGTGGCTAGAATAGTTAAAGGGAACAAAGAAGTCTGAAAAGTTCCGACCGTCGCGCGCGTAGCTATGCGGCCTCGATCATCGGAGGAAGTCTTTAACAAACATGAGAGCTGCAAGCAGACTTGTACGGTATACTCATTACAAGTAATGAAATGACTCGTAAACGATTACTTTTCCAGTAATTTTGTAATAATTTCGTTATTTTTATTAGAAAGTGATCACCATAGTAATTAGACTACCCGTGAAAGCACTAAAATTACTTGTGACCGTTACTATTTTCCTTCCCTTTCTAATGGCGCACTTTATTTCTGCGAGTCTCAAACCGACGAGCCCTCGAACCATATAGAATGCTGCGCATCCGCCCATACCACACTAAGCGCCCATATCCTAATTCGTAACATCTCAGGAAATATACACAGCACATTGATATGTAAAATTGATGACCGGACAAGCGCACATCCTTTATTTCTTTGCGATTATCTTTAACTTTTAAGAGGGCGCTTGCCCGGTAATTTACGGTATGTCTCCGACCACAAGATGGCCTGCGAATAATGGTGGATTGAGAAGATAAGTAGCTCGTAATTGGGTGATTCTAATCCAATAATCGGGTGTTTTAGGGAGCCGTTTTTACACATCCGATACGATACAATAGGCCCTCCGATACGAACTGCGCATGAGCGAGCCTCATGCGGTAGTATGTGGTCAGTTCGCCGAAGTACCCATCGTGCCAAATCGGATGTGCAAAAACAGTTCCCTAAAACTCTCTAATGTACAAACTGAACAAAATCCAGTTTTCAAACCGCCAAAATTTTTTTAACGTAAAGTAATTGGAGACAACGGTTTTTTTTTTTTTGTGTTTTTAAGTAACGGTAATTTACTTTTCATCTCAGGTAATCGAGTTATCTAATTTCACACGTTTCAACCGAGTAATTGTAATTGTAATGTACTACTTTTCTTCGAGTAACGGGTACAAGATTGACTGCGAGAGAGTTTCCGTCAATGAAAAAATAGATGCTACCTTCATTGTTCATTGCGACGAGGTACTTCAGCAATAGGTGGAACTTTGGATTTTTCGGGCGAGAATCTTTAGAAAAAGGACGCTGACGGATGTTCATTTTTCACCGACGTCGAGAAAATGAAGCATTCATAGTGCTTCATTTCTCTGCGAGAATTTAAAGACGAAGCATTTCCTGGATTAAGTTATCGCCGTATGTCGTAACACACTAGGCTGTACATGGCTTGTACTACAGGTAATATCGTTACTGGTGAGCGGAAACATCGTGCGTCATTAAGGAGTACTTTTGTTGCGTACAACTCATCCAGTGTGCTATTTTTTTTTTCGCTTTAACATTTTGATAGATACACTGACTCATCCGCCTAGTAATTGGATTTTTATTTGTATTTTGCCTCACTTTTATTTGTGTTTGACCATTGACGCCAATAGACCCTTCCCGAAATTCAGTGCCATCTGGTGGCTATAATGGAAGTTTAACTTTTGCCATACTAATGCCGGCCATGAAAATGGCGTCTGCCGTATTTTATCGGGCGCCGTCACTTTCAAACGTCAACGGAAAACGACAGTGTGCGCTTCACTGTACATTTCCTTCTCTATCTCTTTCAGTAACGATAGAAACAAAGATGCAACCAGTCAGAACGAAGCGTCAACCCACGTACACGGCTTGATAAAGTTCTGCAAATCAAGGGGCTTTGGATCATCTTGATGCTACCAACAGACTGGCTGGGTTCGAGCTAGAAATGAACGCTTACGCAGATCTTACTTTCAATTCCTGCTTCGCATCGTGCTAACGTCACGAATGTATAAGCCTCCAATTATCTGCTAAGGAGCATCTTCAACTTCTTCCTTCATCAGTAAACAGAAGGCCGCCATTAGTACGGCACATATGCCATTTTTCCGATGATGATGGTGATCAAAGTGGCCAGACTGAATTTCGGAAAGGGTCTCTTCAGCGTTTTGAAAATTAAGCATGCAGGACAGAGTATTGTGGAGATCAGCTGAATTCACGTTTTTCTAGAACCAGGCCCAATCAGACTGCTGACCTGGGGTTATCAGCGTGCATCCCTGAGTCGAAATTGCTCGACCGCCTGCGTGCATTATTATTGTCTTAATTTAGACTCCCAGGGTATGGAATTCAACTCTAAAAGTACCAAAGAAAAGCACATAGAACATTACGAATTCTTAATGTCGGTCCGCCCTTGCATAGGCGACGCTGATTCAGCGTTGTAGATGGGCAATTTTGTCGGCGAATTTGAGCTGCTAGTCTGGGGTCTTTCACGTCCTTAACGCAGTAGTGATTACACGACGCACGCCAATACCGCATGGATCTCTTCAGATGGTCAGATTGCCATTCTGGGATATGCTGGCGCGTGTGCTGTTGAGCAAAATGATAAAATGTCACCGCCCTCAGGGACAGTGGATGTATGGTCCAACGCAAGGTCAGGGAGGATAATTTCGCCCAGTTTTCTAAAACGAAGGTTTTACGACTGCTTTTAGCACAATTGGCGGTCGCGCGCGTTACACCCTCACTAAGCCTATTGTTGTTTGTTGTTTCAGGTGCAGTGCACATTTTTTTGTAGATAGCTAGTCTCAAACTTCGTTTTAAGGATATGTGGCAAGGAAGCTTCGAGAACACAGCTACAGTCCTCTCGTGATTGTCCATATGAACACCTCCGTTCCCAGTACAAATAGTTCATAATGTGAGACTTCTATAATAACAAATCAAGTTCTGTATAACAGATAGTAAACAACAAGCGTGGCCACAAAAGACAGCTGATTTAGGGAGAACAAGTGCCAGCACTTTCGTCTGCACAGACGGTTCGGTGCTTACTTTCGTATCTAAAAAAGCGTAAGATACCTGCTACCAGTAAGG
Organism: Ixodes scapularis; assembly: GCF_016920785.2. NCBI lineage: Eukaryota > Metazoa > Arthropoda > Arachnida > Ixodida > Ixodidae > Ixodes > Ixodes scapularis. The sequence goes on along the minus strand of NW_024609868.1, from coordinate 97,942,230 downwards.
CACGTTCTCCGTGTCGTTCTTGCTCTAGAAAACCAGTAGACTCTTTTCAAAAGTCCACCAGGCAACCTTGGCATTCGCCATTTTTGGGGGCTAGCTGGCGCGACCTACCGCCCGTTACAAAAGGTATAGTCATTAACATCATCCATCCATCCATCCTTGGGCACTAAGCGCGTGGTTGGATCCGAGTCTACGCCGAGCGCTGACCTACGTCTTGTGTTCATAGTACACGCTCAGAGTATGTGCCCAAACAATGGCGGACTCGGTTGATTGACACAGCTGCTACTAGATGACGCCCACTTTTGAAAAAATGTCGTTTGCTGTCTCCGAACCTCGGCGAGTTGCACATCGAGAAACAGTTCACGCTTGATGACAGGTAGTCTCGCCTCCTCCTAAGGAACGTCGGAAGCGCCTTGACTTTACTTTTTTGCACAAGGGGCACACATCAACTACGAACGTTTTTCGGGCTTGACATAACGCGGCCCTGACACGGGCAGGAAAACAAGTGTTCGATTTCGTAGAAATGCGCCGAAACCTCGAACCTGATTCGATGCTCAGGTATTATCCCTTTCTCAGGAATGCATATAGCCAACAGCCAACGGTAGTGAAACTCTGGGTGTACTCCGTGGTCCAACGACCTCGCTAACTTTTTACTTTTGTTTTTGCGATTGTGAACCATTTACAAGTTGTGACTATAAATAATGCAACAAAAATACATTTATTTACCCAATTTTTTCTTTAAAAACTGAAACGTCTTTGTTTTTAAACGAGTGAATGCATCTCATGGGCGTAGATTTTCCTGGAGAATCTAAATATCACCATCATTTGTCCTCAAAACGACCCTAAACGTGAAAAGTAAAATAGAAAAACATGCAGCCGTCCGCCGCCGTCGAACGCCGAACGTCGAACGTCGAGCCCTGACGTCATAAAATAATCAGGCGCGATTCTCATCACATCTTTCGCACAACGATCAACTAATAATCCTTACTTCGTTCCGTCTGCGCTTCGCGTAAGCTCCTCGGATTCGCTGAGTTGCATCCGTCTTCTGTGGAAAAATGCTCGGAACTGCTAGTTTAGCAACCATTTACTGAAGATAAACCTCTTTTTCTTCCACGCCTTTTAGTTCCGAAATATAGAACTAATGGGTGGAAAATATCTTTAGTAAATGGTTGCTAAACCAGAAGTGTGTTAGTCCAATTTTTTCTTTCTCCTTTCGTGTATCGTCCTGCGTTCAGCAGACACCTCTGAGAAGAATAAATCCCCTTCAGAAACATGCCGTGGTGTAAAGTCTAAAAAAAAAAAATTAGTCGTTAGTTGTTTATACAGCAGGAGTTTAGTCTGCCAGACAATGGCGACATTATTACCCACTGTGGATAAGCAATTTAGCCAGTGCGGTACAGCCGCTAGCCTGGGGTCTTTAACGTGCACCACGCAGTAGTGATACACGACCGCACGCCGGTACGATGCTTATCCAGATCGCAACGGGCAGGGGTGGGGATTGAACCCAGGATCTCTGGGTTCTGCAGCGCGAGCTTTCGCTCCACGTGCTCCGAGCTGGTGTGCGCTAGACCACTCGGCCACCGATCCCTTTTTTTTTTTTTCTTTAATGCATGGAAAATTTTGCAAGTGACATAACATGTTGATACTTATGGGTATACATACTAACGAAACATTCACTTTCACACTGTATTTACATACCAATGTCGCACACGCACCTTATTTTTGGCATCTTGTACATGTGGCCAGTAGGTGTGATAAATTTAACCACAAAAATCTCGACAAGTATAATACAATGTTTCCAAAAGTATATATCGTCAATAGAGTTTTTCAGAAATCTGGGAGACCTAGACATGCATTGAACAAGGCAAACAACTCTGGTTGACTAAGAGGTGAAGCGTATACGCTCCTCACTTACGCTACAAGCTCCAGGAAAAGCGATTCCGTTGTACGGGGTTTCTCTGCATGTCTATCAATCATTCGACATTTCCATGGGCTATGTAGTCCCAACAGAGCGAACATGTCGTACGGGACGGTTTCGTTGTCGGCGAACGGGAGGAAGCGGAGACTATAGTCCTTAAGAATTAGATTTTTTTTAGCGTCCGCTGCGGAACGTCCCAAAATAAAAATGCGTCGTTGCAATAAATAAAACAGTGCTCTATGGTTTCTGGCTTGTTACAAAGTCTGCAATTAACAGTCCACGGTACAAATATTCCTTTTTCCTGGAGGTAAGTTTTTACTGGTAAGGTTAATGTATGCAATTTGAAGAAGAAAGTTTTGGTTGCGGGAGGCACCCCATTTTTTTTTACTCTTTTGAAAACATCATTGATGGGTTCTAGCGTGAAGCGGGTACGATAAAGTGGCAGAGAAAACAAGCTTTCCGTAATATTCCTCGACAGTAGGGAGTTTTAGAATAGCGCACGCTAAAGCTTTGCGTGCGCAAAGAATAGCGTCGTCGCCACTGCGCATGCTCCGAACGCAAACCAGGTTCTGCGCTTTGCGTGCGCAATTTTAGCGCGCGCTATTTTTCGGAAATAGCGTGCGTACGCAAAGAATCTTTGCGCTTCTCCAAGGAGGATTCGTGGTGAGAAGTTGGCTCAATCCAAGACGAGCACAGTTAAAAAAATGTCGGCTTCCAGGATTATGTCGGCGGCTGCTTTGGCGGCGTCGTGAGTGCGACGTCGGCGGCATCCTCGCGACTGCAATTTTCAATACGGGACGACATTGTACTCGGTTTGGCAGCGATCACCGGCAACTTGATGCTTGCGACGCGCGAACATTTCACGGCGAAGGAACGATGTGCGAAGGTCAGTACACGAGACCTCTCTTCCCGAGGCGACGCAAGCGGACACGACCGGTCAACCGCTCGCGTCGCGTTCTCATGTTTAAACAAATTAAAATGCTACTCTGGACCAAAAAATAGTTTTTTTTTTTTTAAAGTTACATCATTTCGTGTGTGAAACAAAAATTTTTACTGTATCTTGGTGGCCTCGCAAGCGCCAGATGTTTGGGCTTTTGCGTCGCGGCGGAGAAACGCTATTCTAAAACTCTCTCGCGTCGCGTACGCTAATGCAAGCGCTAAAATTAGCGCTTGCGTGCGCTAAAATTGCGTTCGTTATTCTAAAACTCCCTATTGTCTTCCTTGACACGCTAAACAAATATTCCAATGAAAACCGTGTTCTTAGGAAATTGAAGGTATCGACAACTTCCTTTAAAAATCCCCAGGGCCTAATTTTCGACGTTTCGCCCGTTAAAACAACAAGATAACTTAAACTTTCAGCAAGGCGTGATTGGAGTATGACTCTAAGGAACTCGTGATTTGCCTTTTTAAAGAAAAAGAATCTTGACACTAACTGGCGGACAAAAATGTGACATAGTCCTAAACCACCAGATTCGAGAGGGAGGAAAAGGTTGTCCCTTTTTACACGTTCCCACGTTGAGCACCATATCAAAGTGGCAAATATTCTATGGAATTTTTGGATGTCTGTTCGAGCGCAATGGAGCACTTGAAGGACGTACCTTTGAGGCAAGGAATATATTACAGACACTTGCTCTTGTAAAAATGGAAATGTCTCTACCTTTCCACGCATCAGCCTTCCTTTTCAGTGCGGTCACAAGGGAGGACCAGTACGTCGAGCTACTACGAATTTGTAAGAGTGGTACTCCGAGATATGAGATCGGCCCCTGGTTCTGCGCTATCCCCCCAAAAGAACGTGGTTTTGTGGCCCAGGAACCGTACCAGAAGCCGTTGCATTTAGATGTATGCACTGAAGCCCCTGTGATTGCGCAGTAACGCGCTGTTTGATCAAGCGCTTTCTCGACACTCTTCTTGTCAACGCAAAAAAATCCGACATCGTCTGCGTATGCGAGGACTTTTACCTCAACATTTGCTACATAGTATTCACGAATACATTCTGTTTTCAGGATGCTAAGACATAAGGGCTCTAAATACAATGCAAAGAGGAGGGGAGAGAAAGGGCAGCCCTGCCTTACGGAAGATTTGATCTTAATTTCATCGGAAAGTGTGTTATTGATTTTCACTCGTGTCGAACTATGCATGTAGCAAAGTCGGATTCCTTCCAAAAGTGTCTCTCCCACGTTTACGTGCTCAAGAAGGGCAAATAAATATGAATGGCTCACACGGTCAAAGGCTTTTGTAAGGTCTATTTGTACAAGTGCAACCTGGTCGTTATTTTCTGACACAGACTCTAGGATGGAACGGGCAACATGTACGTTCGTTTGGATAGCTCTGCCGCGTATCCCACAAGTTTGGTGCTCACCTACCAGTTTTTCTATTACGCACTGAAGTCTTTCATTCAGCACTTTAGCGTAAATTTTATAATCTACGTTGCAGAGTGATATTGGCCTGTAGTTTTCCATCTTTTTAAGCATTTCAGGATCTTTTGTTTTTGGCAGCAATACCGTTTGTCCACGGTAAAATGAAGGGGGGAGTGTTTTCTGAAAATAGGACTTCTCAATTACAGCGAGTAAAACAGAAGATATGATGTCTTGGAACTTTTTGTAAAATTCACCGCTTAGTCCATCTGGTCCCGGAGTTTTCCCCATTTGGGAGAGATTTAATGGCGGCCTTAATTTCGTTTAATGTTATGGGACCTTCAATTAGATTGCGATCTTCCTCGTCAAGTTTTGGCATCTGTGCTAGTAGCTGTTCTATTTCAGTTTTCTCTTTTGTAGGTATTACTGTTCCAAAAATATTTGTGTAGAAGTGGTGAAAAGATTTAACTATATCAGTGGCGTCGGTGATTATCAATCCACCTTTGTTGATTTCTACTATTTCCTTTGACAGTGCGTTACGCCTTTCGTCATCTAGAGATCTTTTTGTAGGTTGTTCGCCGAGGAGAAAGCGTTTTCTTCGCGAGCGAATTAATGCTCCGCGGTACCTTTCGGTTTCATATTTTTGAAACTGGGCTCGTACTATGTTGACATCGTCGCTGTACGCGCCTGGATTTAAGCATTCAAGTTAATGCAGAGTTACTAAATTTTTAAAAAGGTCACGCTGCTGCTGTTTGTTCTTATATGATACAACTGTAGAGCGTTCGATTGTGATGTTTTTTACTTCTTGCTTGAAACTATCCCATTTCGCAAAGATGTGCATGTCATTGTTTTGCAATGTATTCGACAAAAGTAAGGAGGTGTTAATTAAAAATTGCTCATCACTTGGAAGCCTAAGTGTTGTGTTCACCTAGTTTCGATTTCCACTTCATCTTCTTCACAGTGTTGTAAATAGTTCGATGCTATCATCATTATTCTCTTCTTCATCTTTCTTTGCTTCTATTGGCTCGATCTAATAAAACAACAGTCTATCAGAACGCTCGGACCAGACTGGCTGCTCACTTCACAGTGTCCCCGTAGCCCGGGACACAACACTAAGGTTGAGCTTCCAGTGTTCCCACTGCTGATGAACACCTCGGAGTCTACGCGGCCCAAAGCAGACTGATACCAGGCAGTGATCGGAAAAGAAAACGGGTTTGACTTGATAATTACTCATGGAGTCGATTATATCACCAGAGACATATATTCTGTCTAATCGTGCGTGAGACGTTCCTTGGAAATGGGTGTAGCGTATCGATTCGCCTTTCTTATAAGCAACATCAACAAGGTTATGGTCTTGAAGCGTGCTACGTAGAGCAGCGGCACTTCCGTCGTACCTAATTTCTGACACCGATCGGTCGTCTGGACTGCAAACACAGTTAAAATCTCCCATTGCAACTATTGTTCTGTTTGTAGTGAAAAGCGGCGAAATAAGTTCAAAAATGATGTTCTTTCTCTACGCGTATTTGGAGCTTACAGGCAAATAAAGCGCCACTCTATCTGCCTAAAACAAATGTCGCAGGAAATAAGACTCCTTCCAGGTCATTAAGAATGGAAACTGATGATAGCTCAAGCTGTTTACGAAACAAAAAAAAACATCCGGCAGAGACTCCTTTGACTTGGCTAACGCAGATTTTGTAATCCTTAAGAAAAGGTTCTAATGCGTCCGCGATGCCTTCATCCGTAGATAATTTTGTCTCCTGTACTGCCGCAACGTCAACTTTCTCTTTTTCCAAAAGACGCAACAGCTGACACTGCTTCCTTCTAGACCCTAAACCTCTAACGTTTAGCGTTAGAATATGTATTGGAAGGGCGGGAAACATCAGGACATTTTAGGTGCTGTTCTCGGTACCCTTGAGGTTCTCCAGTAGCTTGGAGTACGGCTTGTGCCGCATTCTTGCCGGCTGGAGGTCTTTCTTAGACCTCTTCAAAGGGAGCTCTTCGGAAGAAGAACTTTTGGTCGTGCGGGGAGTTGAAGTTCCTTCTGGTTCATCAGTTGTTCTCGACGTCTCAGAGGCCGGTGTGATGATTGTGGGTTCCGCATCCGCCTCGTCATGCTCATCGTCACACTCTGTAACCGCTTCACCGTTAATCGTTGACTCTGATGATGAGGATGACGTGCAGTCCTCGTCAGGCGGTGGTGGCTCCGAGAGGCCCCCAGGGTCATCCTTACATTCGTTGACGGCGGGTGCTGCCCTTGGGTGTTCCTGTTCCACGACCTTTTCGATCGTTGATGCCGATGGTGTGTGCCCTGAGGCGTCGAGGACCTCCGTGACATCCATAAGCAGCTCACTTTGTTCTTCGGACTCTTGGGTTCTCGGTCCAAGGAGCTTACTTGCGTACGTTGTGACACACGTATCAGTCGTGTGCCCGTACCTTCCACATTTAAAGCAGCGGGGGGTCTTGCACTGGCGGCGTACATGCCCAACTCTGTTACACCTGAGGCATAGCGGCGGACGTCCTGGAACGAGTAGGAGGCACTGGCACCCAAAAATCTTCAGGAGATGTGGCACTCTCTCAATCGTGATGTCGTCGTGAAGTGTGATGTTCACTTCTCTGTTTAACGTGTCCATATGTTCCATGCCGGGGCATCTCCATTTCTCCCGGCCCATGCTTCGCACGGTTCCGTAGGCCTGCAGAGCCTCAGTGACACGTCGGTCTTCAAGATGGTCTGGTAACCAAATGATTTTTATCTTGATGCCACGAGTGTCTGGGTCTATGACCAGACATTTTTGTCCTTTGACGAGAAGTTCTCTTTGTTGGCACAGCTTCGCTTTCGCGAGCGCGTTTGTGCAGGTGACCATCCAAATGTGGCTCATCTGGTATTGACCGGTTGCCTTTACGTCTCGGAGATCTATTACGTCCTTGAGGGCATCACGAAAGTCTGGCGCTGAGTAAGGCCTAGCGCTTATGTCGGCATGAAGGAATACGGAGTTTCAAATGAGGTTGCCGGTTGGAAAACGGGGAAGGATTACCTTGTAGTCGCTTGTAGTGTTGTCGGATGATACGGGGTTAACTCAGCCAGCGGCCGATACGGTGTTTCCACCAGACATCATGTTTCTCGCTGCCGTTCCGAACGGCTTCTTCTTCCTCCCTCCTCACCGGCCACCGATCCCCCTGTGAAGTCTTCATTCGCTTTGTTTGACACACTTCGAGAAAACTTCAAAAGCTGAGGAGGCTGAAGATTAGGCGGCGTGCAGAACTTCGGTCTAAGGCTTAGAACCTTTTCTATTGAAAGTGGAATTCGTATGCACCCAAGGGAGGACAAATTACATATTGGAGCTGGAGCGTTCTTCCTTGTTGGTAACTTCCATTGAGCTTGCTGCCAAAAACACTGGGCTACATCTCCCGACGACTTAATAAAATCAAAGTTGGACAGTCGGTGTATCCGTGCTTGGCTTGGCGGGATATATGGCCCTCTCAACTAGACACTCCAAGCGAATTTGCAAAATCTTACGGTCGGAGTACTACGACAAGCCCGATTCCTCAAGGAATGCCTGTGGACGCTATATGTCGAACAAAAGAGAGCTCCACGGAGACACCGACTGTCCTACTTGGATTTGAACAAGTTGATGGGAGATGTAGCTGAGTGTTTGTGGCAGCAAGTTCGATGTAATTTACCAACAAGAAAGAGGGCTCCACCTCCAACACGTAGTTCTTGCTTCCTTCGGGGCATACGAAGGCCACCTTCATTTGGAAATGTTCCAAGCTTTGGACCGAAGTTCTGCACGCCGCCTCATCTTCAGACTCCTCAGCTTCCAATGTGTTCTCGAGATGTGTCAAACATGAATCACCAATAGACCGATCTCACCAGCTAGTTTGAATACGCCATCGCTGCCAATATGCACCGTGGGAGCTGCAGTCTTTCTGCACGCGCGACAACCCTGCTGGAGGCCTGCGCGAGCAGACCACGAGGCAGCATGAGCTGTCGCGTGAACTGGCGTCTGCCTCCTACGAACTACAGTTATGGCAGCGTCACGCATGCGTGGAACGCTTGGTGAGATCGCTTAAGGCCGGTTCAGACACTTGCGTTTGAGTGCGTTTGACTGCGTTGCGTCGAGTGCGGAAAGCTAGTCACCGGCACATCTATGCTTCGTATGAAGCGTGGAATCCAATCCAAGGAATCATCTTGGCACGCGATATAAGCAGCAGGGATGTCCTGGTTTCTCGCTGCCGCAACGCAGTCAAACGCAGTCAAACGCAACTGTCTGAACCAGGCTTGAGTATCGACGACGCACGACGCTGGCTTTGCGAGCCGAGGAGCACGCGCGAGGAACCTTTTGTAACGTCACGTTTTCCCTTCTCCTTTTACCTCCCTCTGCCGCTGCCGCGAAGGGACGCGGTTTCAACGCAACTTCAAATGCGTCTATTTAGGTAATACGAACATGAAATAGCCTACTTTTTGTGCTATTATCAATGCTTTCAGTCGGATTAAAAAGAATCAAGTGTTTTGAATCAAAATCAAAACCGCTTCAGCTTTTCTTTAAATTAGCTGTCCATTGTCCGGACTGCAGGTTCTGTTTTATAGAATGTCCAGCGCAGCGCGAAGCGCGAGGCGCGTGCTCTTTAATTCCTTTTCCTCTACAAGCAGTACATATATACAACGAGACTACAGTGCTATATAGGAGTCTGTGTCTCACATCTTTCCTTTTCTAACAATTGGAAAAGTCAGGTGGCGTCACGTTTTGGTCGAACAACAGATGCTGACGCCTGACGCCACTCCGCATGCTCTCACGTCTCCTCGTCGGGTGCCTCTACCCCTGTATGAGAAGACAAAAGAGGAGCTTCTACGTATGCAAGAAATCGGCGTCATCAACCCTGAACGGCCATGAAAGCGTCGAACACGTTTACATCCTTCCGCTACTCCGCACCGCACTTCTCGGCAAACCAGCCATCAATCGCTTGGGACTGTTCAGCTCCTTCAACTCTGTTTCGGTGTTGAACGTCGAAAAAGACATCCCTGAGGTCTTCCAAGGTCTTGGCAAGTTGCAACAATCGACACTGACATTGAGAATTTGGTGAAGTCATGTCGGACTTGCCTCCAAACAAAAGGAACACGAAAATGCCACTGAAGGCCACGGAGTTTCCAGGAAGACCATGGCAAAAGGCCGGCATGGACCTTTTTTTTGTTGGAGGGTCGTGGTGGCTGATTGTCCAAATTAGTACTCGAGGTTTCCCGAGTTAGTGAAGCTCACTAGCTTCACTGGCAACGCTGTCGTCCCACACTGCAAGTTCATCTTTGCAAGACACGGCGTACCGGAGGTAGTCATCAGTGACAACGGACCACAGTTTTTCAAAAGACTTGATTCATCGTTTGCAATCCTTGAGAAAGAATATGGGATTAGACACAAAACTTAAAGTACCCACTATCGACAAAGTAACGGTCTGGCCGAGGCTGCTGTAAAAATAATCAAGGGATCTCTGAAAAAGTAGGGAGACCCGTACCGAACCCTTCTTACCTACAGGGCCAGCCCCCTCAAGAGCGGTTACTCACCTGCGGAGTTACTAATGGGTAGAGGAATCAGAACAACTCTTCCAACTTCTTCAAACAGCCTACTTCCTCGTCTCCCAGACAAAGAGAAACTGTGCGCATACGAAGAAGAAAGCAGGAAGAAGCAGAAACTCTGGTTTGATTCCCGCCATGGGGTGCGAAATCTTCCCGACTTGAACATCTGGGTAGTGGACCTCGAGAAGTTCGGCACTGTCCACAGGTCAGCTGAGGAGCCGAGATCATACTGGGTGGACACTGGCGATACGTCCGTTCGCCGCAACAGGACACACTTAGTCCCGATGCCAGAAGCGACCGCCGAGACCACCCAACATCTAAATAGTACACCGAATGTACCCCTGTCCGTTCCTGCATGTACCGACACGAGCCACACACACACGAAAAGTGGAAGATGTGTTGTTCGACCAAAACTTTACGCCACCTGACTTTTCCCTGTTAGAAAAGGGAAGGTTGTAGAGGAGAAAGAATTAAAGAGCACGCGCCTCGCGCTTCGCGTTCCGCTGGAGATTCTATGAAACAGTTTTTACGAGGTAGTCATAAAAAAAAACGCATTTTATTTGCTGACAGTAAGCGCTCCGAAGAAAAATACTGTAGACCTTTTTCTTTGCAAACGCCAGCAGGCTGTGCTCCAGTCTTTGACGCCAGAGCAAACTTCGGTTTCATAAAAATAATGAACAAAGTCCACTTCAACACCGCTGCTTGAAACGTCGATTGAACATTTAGCCGCCAATAGACCTATCTCACCAAACGTTCCGCGCATGCGTGAAGCAGCCATAGCTTTAGTTCAGAGTGAGGTCACTGGATCCTGGGAAAATAGCGCCCTTGTCTTACCTACCTACTAGCCGGACACAAATGGGGGGTTGTGGGGATATTTATACAGCGTATAGTTGGTCAGCCATTAAAGTTGCGACGAGTCACACGCTGTAGATGAGCAATTTAGCCAGTGCAGTAGAACCGCTAGCCTGGGGTCTTTAACGTGCACCACGCAGTAGTGATACACGTCCGCACGCCGGTACGATGCTCACCCAGATCGAAACGGGCAGGGGTGGGGCTCGAACCCAGGATCCCTGGGTTCTGCAGCGCGAGCTTTCGCTCCACGCGCATCGAGCTTGGTGTGCGCTTTGGCCCACTCGGCCACCGATCCCCCCCCCAGCCGGACACAAACGGATACTTACAGGTGACCAAACCTCGCAAGGCGATTGGCTAATCTTTATGGAACCAGTCGCACCAAGATCACTATGGAGCATCATCGTACTGGAAGCGTTTCTCGCCAATATAAGCGCCTTTGGCACAGTGTATGCAATCAACTTATCAATCATGTCAATCTCCACGGATCTCTTACAATTATATTGTTCTTGTAGCGTATTTGAAAACAGTAGATTTCTTTTTCAGTGCCTCCAAGCAGCGATACAGCATGTGGTGGTGGTACGAAGATGTACACTTATTTCACCGGTGTCTGGATAGAGAAATTTTGGTATACAAGAAACGTCTCCATAAAGCTACTCGTCACCAGCGAATTTAGATCGGCTCACCAAGAACGGAGGTGTCAAGGAGAAATTTCTCATTTCACGGACCAAGATGGCGACCATACGGGGAGCTTGGCACTACTTTCCCAAGATCCAGTGACTTGAGTTCAGAGGAGGCAGGCAAGAGTCCACGAGACGGCTCGGACCGTTCTGTGGTCTATACACACGCAGAGCCCCAGCGAGGCTGTCGCACACGCAGAAAGAGTAAACTTCCCTCGATGCATTGCGACAGCGGTGGCGTAGTCAAAATGGCTGGTGAGATCGGTCAATTCTCCAGGTGATTGCCAAAAAAAAAACCAAAGAGCGCGAAATCTATCTGTTAATTATTTTTTTCAATATTCTTGTAACTAACTTGCCTTTTCCAAGACATTAAATCGTACAACCAACGGCCCTTGTTAAATCTCCAACCTTGTTGTCTGTGTAGCATTTATGCTTTCTAGCACTGATGACATAACCAAACTCGACGGGCTTGCAAAGACTGAGCGACCCAAGCTACCAGAAGTCGCTTGGGACTCAAGCAGCGGTTTAAGTAAGGTGTCGCCGTAGTGGATGCCAAAACATTTTGTCGGGAAACGCTCTTTCACACGCTCCTGAGAAAAAAGGAAACAAAGGCGTCGCGACCGGAAACAAAAAGAATGTCGCCGCCCTAAGCAAACGCAGGTGAGGACATCATAATGGCAGCCAGTGTGAATAGTTACAACGAGTTAAGACTAAAGCGTACTATATTCGGATACAAGTAAAGAATCCACCAAATAAATATCACTGCGCACCAACCACGGCATTGAATTACTCCGCGGGCCAACCACGAAATACAGGAGCCATCACGATATAGGTGCGGTGTGGGCCAGTGTTGCGGAGTTGAAACTCCGGAGTTGGAATGATTCCGGAATCATTCCGCACTTTCGCGAAGCGCAACGTGGGAGAGGTGCAGCTCGTCGAAGTGCTTCTTCAGCTTTGTGAATTCTGACCCAATGGGAAAAACTCTGAAATCTTGGCGTACTGCATTGTACAACTCGAGGAGTAGTGACAAAGAAAACTATGTAAAAGTTTATATATATATATATATATATATATATATATATATATATATACCGGGTGATTCAAGGAGACGGCAGGCTCTTTAAATTGACCGGAAAATTCGGTTTCTGAACCTATCGCGCTACGACCTTGTGCAGCGTTGCCCACGTTGCCCACAGATGGTGTTTTTGTTTTTTTGTTTTTTTTTAATTTGCAAAGAGCGAACTTACCTGAGGAAAAAGTAAAGAAAGAAAAAGGCTTAGCTCCCATGGAAACGACACCGGTCTGCGAACAACACGGCGCCGTTTCGCACGGGAGACAAGAGATGGCGCAAGCGCTCGCGACGCCAACTGCCGCCAACGAACGAGCAGACGACGCCGAGAGCCGGCGTATTTAGCAGACAAGCAAGTGCAGTTCCTTGTTGTTACCAATATTGTTTCTGCGACTGTCGCCGCCCGCGGAACGCGCTCCGCTTTTGAGTCGAAAAGATAATCTGCTAAAGACGCTGGCTCTCGGCGCTGTATTACAGTGGCTTAAAGGGGGTAGTGTAACGAACGAAACCGGAGAAGCGGCACAGCGTTGGAAGACGGCCGCACGTGGCGCTGGCGCTTGCAGCACTGTCGTTCCGGCTATTCGCGACTCCAACTAACTATAGGTGGCGCCACTCACTTTCCAAAATGTGTGCCGGCTGTTGAGCCTGTCTAGTGTGCTGGCTTGACTGAGCGACACAGATAATTTCTGGTAATACGAGGGAGCTAGGGTGTTATGGGCGCAGGTCACCTCTTTATCCTGAAAACAAAAACGGTGTTTAGCATAATATTTACGCAAGGATGCGCGTTTTAATTCTGAAGCGAAACCGAAACTGATCTTTATTTTGGATTTAATTTCTGGTAATACGTGGGAGCTAGGGTGTTATGGGCGCAGGTCACCTCTTTACCCCGAAAACAAAAACGGTGTTTAGCATAATATTTACGCAAGGATGCGCGTTTTAATTCTGAAGCGAAACCGAAACTGATCTTTATTTTGGATTTAATTTCTCGGTATAGGTTTTAATTTCGGATTCTTTCATACCTCAACATGTGTCTCACATCGTAATTATTTAGTTAAAGAAGTTGTTGGCCGAAACGTTATTTTGTGCCATACATGTTTCCATCCAGGCTGTTATTTGTAGTTGTTGAAAAAATCAGCGATGATATTTGTGCAAACAAATAGTCAGAGTGCAGGCGAGCTGGTGTAAGTTGAACATGATTGTAAACCTGAGACTGGGGCAGGAAGAGAACACAACAGAAGGAAGTAAAAGAGGAGGCAACGTCTCAAACTCAGCTGCAAAGTTTATTTCAAACACGCTTTATATACCCCGTCTCCAACGCCGTCTCTACAAAAAAAAAAAAAAAAAAACACACATGACAAGAGGACAATGACACTTCGGTAAACCTTCTCTTATCTCTCTTGACCTTGGCTGTGGGACACTCACACAAAGGGACACATTCTAGCATAACCTGGTCTCGAAATAGCAACAAATGATAGTGAGAAAATTGTAAGGGTGCAGGCGAGCTGGTGGAAGTTAACCATAGTTTTGTTTAACCCGAGACTGGTGTATTTCGGAAAAGGGACGAGAAGAAAAGAGGCCACAAGGAGGCGACGTCTCAAACACAGCTAAGGATTTTATTCCATCGTATGCACTTTTGTGCATACGATGGAATAAAATCCTTAGCTGTGTTTGAGACGTCGCCTCCTTGTGGCCTCTTTTCTTCTCGTCCCTTTTCCGAAATACCCCAGTCTCGGGTTAAACAAAACTATGGTCAACAAATGATGTCAGAAAGGCCGGAATGTCATGCTGTCGGTTATCGCGATTTTGACGGTTGGACTCAGAACTATTGGCAAAAAAGGTACAAGAGAACGCTTGTGTCGCTGTCGTCGCGCCGTCCCAACGCCTCGTTGTGGAAGCCTCAGAGGGCTGTCTGTAAAGCGGAAAAGGCAGCAGCCAAGCAACACCGCTGCTTCGACACCGCCATAATCACCAGGGGGGTAAAGGTGGGTGAGGAGGAGTGGCAAATCCCGTGCGCCGACACCCGGGGTCCCGAGTGAACGATCGCAAAAGAGAGCGACAGAACACGAGAGAAAGAAAGCAACGTTGCCATGGTAAACGCGAAGAGTGAAAACTCTCAGCAATATAAAGAGTGATAATTTAACGTTGTAAACTAAATTCTGGGCTATTCTAACGCTTATAAAAAGCAATAAAGTCATTACGCTGCATTAACTTCCTTTCTGTCGAAATCTCGGAAATCTGGTGGTTGCGCAGTTTCGTATTCCTCAACCGCGCCCACCCGCGCCCCACCGGCGAAGCCGGGTATATGGTTTAGTTTAACGTTAACGCGAGGCCGTACATCTGCGCGCTATGCAAAAACAAAGCTTCGAAAGGAACGCGAATATCTTTCCACCGGTAAGTTCGTGGATTGTTGAAGTTCACGAAACTGCTCTGATGATGTAACCGTGTTTGGGACCCCGAGGGTCTGCCTGCATGATCCGCCGCTTGCGGCAGCCAGAATGTATGGGAAAATGGCGGACCTTTTCCTCTAGAGTTAGTATGTATGATCTCTATGATAATCACGGCCGGCGAGAGCATGACACTTGTATGACGTCATCATGTGAAAATCGAGAGACCACTTTTTTTGGACGCGGTAAACACACCATTGGGAGACGCGCGTTCCGCACACCATAGTCGCACGAGGTCCTAAAAACGAGTCGTTCTGAACAATCTCGTGGTATCCTTGCATTCCAATCCAAGCACCTCGATATTGGGCCCCTCCAGTTCAGTTTTGTGGCGGTTCGAGGCCCCCTGCACCGCCGCTCCCGCTTTATTTCGCAATGGCGATCAACGTTCCCGGCCTGGTGGCCGTCCTCCTGTTCTACGTGGTCATTCTTTTGGTCGGAATTTGGGCCGCCCGCAAGGGATACGCGACAGCACCCAACCCTGCTTATGCAGACGCTGCCGGGTCCCACGCAATGCTCGCGGGCAGGAATATCAATCTCTTCGTGGGAGTCTTCACGATGACAGGTTAGTGGTACGCTGACTTTACAACCCCAAGGTGGGATTCAGTTAGGGAGTTACCATCACCCTAAGATGTTGTCGGTTAGGGTGTTGCCGACACATTAGCGAGTTTTAGAATAGGGGGTCCCACAGCTTTGGGTGCCCTAAACAGCTTGGGGCGTCCCACTGCGGATGCGCAGAACTTCTGCGCATGCCCACTGCGATGCCCCGAGTTGTTTGGGGCACCCAAAGCTTTGGGGCCCCCTATTCTAAAACTCACTACTAAGGTGGTACACGTCGCCGTACAACCATAAGGTGTTGTATACGGTGACATGTATACACGGCAACGACTTATTCACTGGTGGCCATATTTCTGTGTACTCCCGCTTAGAACGTGCTAACGGCGAGCTACACAGTTCTTCTGCAACGTGCTCTCCACACCATTAACATTACCGGTCTCAGCAGCCTACTAATGTGAGCCAGTTCAGAGCGTGCGCTCTGAACAGAGCCCTCAAATATGGCGTCCAGGGAATACTAAATTAACTGGATCATGGGAAAGTAGCACCAAGCTCCCCGTATAATCGGCATTCCGGCTCATGAATATAGCAGAGCCGTATATGTAGAGAGTTTGGTCAATGGGAGGTGCGGGCAGAGCTAGGGCGTGCGGTAGACTCGGAAAGAGGGCTTGGCATGCTCTCTTGACCAACCAGAAGGCGAAAAGAATCCCCTAGCGGTGGTAGCGAGAAACAGTTCTGAGCCGATCGATCATCGAAGGTCTTTGTTCGTATATGGTTTTAATAAGTGCGTAGGAGTGAAGTGTAGTAGCTCTTTGTGGTTGAAAATACGGTGCACGTGTTGTTTTCATCATGATCATGCAGAAAGATGTAAGAAACGAATGCGCCGCTCAACTCTGTTTTGCGCGGACAGAGTGTGACCACTCTGACGGCAGATTCCCGGCCCTTGGCGTTTGGCGTACGGATTATGTCGATCGTTCCGCTAGTCGCATTCTTCCGCCATCATTTTGGATGAGCGTGATTGAAACATCACGTGTACCATATTTTCAGCCATCGAGAGTTACTCCAATGCAGTTATCAGGTTTGTTTCTCGCGACCACCACCAGGGTATTATTTCCGGCTTCTGTTTGGTCACATTCGAATTTCTGAAGACGCCCTGGAACACGCCCAGCCCGCTTTCGGCCAATGGCGCCTCCTCATTTGTCTCCTATACTTCCCAACGAATGGCCAAACTCTCTACATATACGGCTCTGGAATATAGCAATTTATCCATGACCTCTATATTCTTGACGAGGTGACCTAAATTCGCTTTTGTCTGATATACCCCAGGAAAAAGCAACTGCGCATGCTCAGAAGGGGTTCCAGAGCCAAACCATAGCCTCCTCTCTACGGAGAAAGCCTGGCACATCGACGACGGAGCCATAGAGCGCGCGGCCGCAGGAAAAAGGAGAGGAGGAGCGCGCCGAACGGTGACCAATATGGTAGCGCAGAGCAGAAAGGGCAGACCTAGACAGCGAGCGCTTGGGCCATGAGCGGCCGCTCCCCGAACCACGCTTGTTTTTGTGTTTTCGTCACCGTCGTTTTCGTACTCCGGGAGAAACGGGCGCGGAGATTCGAAAGGGCACAGGGAGAAACGGGAAAGGGTGGACGTTGAGTTTCTCCTCTCCACGATAGCGACAAGAAAAGAGAGAGAAAAAGAAAGGATTGTTTCTGCGTTTGGCCGCTCGCTCTTTTGTGGCGCTAGCGGACAAGGTTCTCTCCGCTCCCGTTTCTCCGCCCCTCCTTTCCCATTTACGGCGGCCGTCTTTTCACGCGACGCGCCAGGCTTTCTCCGTATAGTTTATTGCCAAACAGACCAGCACGGTAGAGCCTATGAGGCGATTACTGGAATAGGCTTTTAGGTCGGTGACGTTCCGAATTTAAGCGCGAGACACATGCGCGAAAAATCCATCCGATCCGACGTCCGATCCGGCAATGCGACTGCCTGATCCGAAAAATTTGGTCGCTTCAGACGTCGGATCGGCGATCCGACGTGCGTCCAACGCGCCAGATAGTTTCGCACGGCGGACGGATTGTCGGATGCGTCCAGCCAATGACAGCACAGCTAGCGCGAACGTCATGATGACGCACTGAGTCTGGCGGGACGAAGCGAACGGCGAGGGGAAGCCGGAAGCGTGGATCCCGCTGACCTAGGGTGCCTTCATGTGCGCTCTGCTTAGGGTGGAGACATCTGGCCATTTTGTCTCACACTTTTATTTTTATTTTTTGTTCAGAAGCGCGTGAAAGAGCGTGTTCCTGCACGCGTTTGTGGCGCTGACTGTGCTATGGCGACATTTTGTTTTCGTCGATTTCTTTGTATTTTCCCCGTGAGCGCGTGCTGTCGGCATCGGGTACTAAAAAGGGTGGCATCACCCTAAACAGAAGGACATTGAGGCACCCTACGCTGACCCATTCGAGAAATATGGCTTCGGCAAAGAATGCACGCGCTAACGAGAACGAGCTTCTAACTTCGCTCGTGTGAGCGAAACCGTCAATCTAGGACCAGAGATCTGTGAACGCGGCCCTCCGCTGGAGTGCTTGGATCTCCTGGGCGGAGCCGAACGGGTAGTCGTGTCGCGTGCAAGTTCGGAAGCGTGTGTCTCAAACTGTCGCGTGCGGCGATTCGGAGCGGCGTTCGTACTGTCGGATCAGACGTCGGATCGGACGATTCTGCCGTCCATGTGTCTCGCGCTTTACGCGCTAAGTTCGTCGCAGACGCGTGATAAACCGGTTTGAGACATATGTCATTCTATCTGAAGGATCTACACGCTGTGCCATGAAATTGTTAAAAAAAAATATGGCGTCGTATTCATTGACTCGTTGCAACGTCCTTCTTGCAGCAACCTGGGTTGGCGGAGGTTACATTAACGGCACATCCGAGCTTGTCTACACGGCCGGGCTTGTTTGGACTCAAGCCCCCTTTGGCTACGCACTCAGCCTGGTTATCGGTAAGCATTGCCCATCTGTCGCGTTCAAAATCTCTGAAACTTTGATTTCTTCTATTATTGTCTTTAGTCACGAATATACCGGCTGTTTAGAAGGAAAAAGAGCCCTGTCTTTCTCACCTCAAAGCAAAAACTATACACTTCTCCCAGACGCCAAGTTTCCGCCTAAAAGGCAGCTCTAACGGCAGCTCCATCATTCCAAGGTTTCGAAACTCACCATTATGGGATTCAAAAGTTGCGAGCGATTTTAGAAAACTTTCGATGCGAAAATAGCGGACAGCGAAGCCCCCAAACACATAAAGATGAATGGCGTCTTTTTAGCAGAAACGGGTACCCTATTTACCCGTTGAAAACAGAAAAAAAAAAAAAGCTTTTATAAATGTTTTGTTTTCATTGTTTTTCCGATAACGGTATGCTTTGAAATGCTGTCATCTGGTACAGACCACTAGCGCTCCATTTGGGCGGAAACAATATGTTCAAAAAAAAACTTTTTTTTTTTTTTTTTGTTATGAGAGAAACAGGGTCCTCTTTCCTCCCGAGAACACGTACGCGCTGCTTTAAAGTGGAAATTTTTATGCTTGACTCAAAATTGGTTTTGCAGAATAATAGAGAGACCTAAATAAGTGACCCAAATTATGTCCCAAAATTTGTTCTTTCGCAACTTTATTGAATTTCCACATGTGTTCTGAGAGGGTGAGAATCTCTGCTGGCAACACCGAAGACGTAACGTCAAATGTGGCAATAGTTTCCGGCGGGTTACAAGAAGTTGATGATGTGAAATGTAGGCTAAAGCTCACACCAGCAAAAAAGAAAAAAAAAGACAAACTGTTTTGTTGCTTTTTTTAGACTGCCCGCTCGACTTTTCAAGTTAAACAGTGACGTGTCCCCCCCCCCCCCCCCCCCCCCCCCCCCCCGGGTAGGGCGCGTGAAAGCGTTTTTTTCAGGCACAGCCTTCAGTCAGTCAAATTCCGTTGCCATGGAATTTTTTCAGCTCTCAAACTGTTTGCTGCTGAAAAATAACTTTGAAGAACGCTCTAATTCTACTTTTGCTTGTTTTCACGTTAACATAAGAAATATTCGGAAATACTGGGAACAATTTATGGTTATTGTGCGAGAGCTTGATTCGGTTATGGATGCATTCATTATAACCGAAATTAACATTAGGGAAGACAGAGAAACTCTGTTTTGTATTCTAGGACATGAACGTCTTACGGTTCCAAGACCATCTGGTACGGGAGGAGGAACATCCGCTTACGTCAAGTAATGGCTGGTGCACGACTCCGATTACGATAACGATGACCCATTCTGAGCACATGAGTCTGCAGATTAGCCGTCATGATTTTTCCGTCATTCCGATCGCAATATATCGACCCCCAGCAAATAATGTGAACTTGTTTTTAAAAGAATTTGATAAAGCCCTATTACAATCTAGTCCGATAAATCAGTTGTGTTTGGCCGGCGACTTTAATATAAATACGCTAGATTCCTTACGCCCAACTGTTGTGATTATTTAAATTTAATGTCAACCTACGGCATCGAAACCGCTATACAGGCTCCGACCCGAGAAGAATTTTTGGACAACAGTTTAGTGTCTTCATGTATCGACCACATAAATCTTCGTGTTTTCGAGAGTACTGTGAAAGCATCGGTTAGATCGGGAAAATTAGCAGATCACTATTTTATAGCGTGCCAGATAATGTCAAAAAACAAGGAAAAGAGAGCTGATGAAACTAAAAAAACAATAACAATAACCGATGTAGCTAAATTTGATCAAATGGTTGGCAACTATAACTGTGATGGCCTTTTACCTTCGATTGAAGGATCAAAAGTGTACGATAAGTTCATAGAATTATTTTCGCAATTCTCGGGCACGTGTAAAAAAACAGTAGTTATTAAAAGGCGTAATCCGGACTATGTATGGCTCACACCAGAGGTGTTGGCAGCTATAAATTACAAAGATTATCTTAGGAAACGATGTAAACGCTCGCCGACCAATATTGCGCTTAAAGACGAGTTTGAAATCGCCAGGAACAAAGCATGTGCCCTAGCTCGATCGGCTAGGCTTCGACACAGCCAAAAACTTGGGAGCTGACAAATCAGATTCGGGGTGCAACAAAAAAAAGCGCTCAATTGACGAAATGATCGAAAAGTCCTTTGCACCCGTGACACAGAAAACTATTGATGATTTCAACTACTTCTCAAAATGTTTAACGACATCATTGAGTAGGGAGACTGGCCTATAGCAATGAAAACTGCCGTTGTTCGACCACTGTACAAAGGAGGCGCAACTAATGACTTAAAAAACTATCACCCCATATCAATACTGTCCTGCCTTGCGCAGGTGCTAAAAAAACATATCTTAAAAACAATGAGTAGTTTTGTAGAACGTTTTGGTTTATTGTCTGATAATCAGTGCGGCTTTATAGCGGAGCGGGGAGTGCAGGCTTTGTGGGAAGATTTCAGTGACTGCTTGCACACGGGCTTCGATAAGAGTCTTGTCACTCTTACGCTGTGTTCTTGTATCGAAAGCGTTGAACAGCATTAACCATGATACTCTTTGTAAACTATACAAATTAGGATTTAGGGGTTCATTTTTTTCACTTTTAAAAAAGTATCTTTCAGGACGATCCCATGCAGCACCATTTAAATCTCAAAAGAGTAGTAGAACACTCTTAACGGCAGGGGTACCGAGGCTTTGTGTTATCTCCTTTGCTTTTTAATTTATGTGTAAACGATCTCCAAAGTGTTGTCTCAGTTTTCAGAGAAGTTCAATATGCATATGATACGGTTTTAGTCTCCTGGTGATGCGGATTATCATGTGGCGATTCAAAAACTCCAGAATGACCTTGTTTATTCTATGGACTGGTTTCAATCTAATCTTATCAAAGTGAATGCTGTAAAGACCAAACTGGTCTGTTTTAAAAACCTGCTTACGCAAGTCGCACTTTCAGTTCCGATATGGCACTACACAATTCTAAATGCAGATCGTGCAATTTTGAAAGTCTTGAATACGTACAAACGGTCAAATATCTCGGAATATATTTCGACAGTGATTTGGCCTGGAACACATACATGGCACACTTATGCAAAAGATTAAGAAGCGTGTCATGCTCTCTCTATAATATTAAAATGTTTCTTCCTTTCTCCGTTCGTAAAACTTTAGCGCATGCTCTCTCGTATAGTTATTTACGATATAATATAACCCTTTTTTCAGGATGCTCTCTTTCTTGGCGCAACAGAATTAATTCCTTACAGAAAAGTGTTTTGAAAAGTGTTTCTTCCGGTAGGCAAGATACCACGAGTGACAGTATATTTAATAAACTCAATTTGCCGTCCTTTATGTTTTTTTTTTTTGTTTTTTTTTTTTTAAAGAAACGGTGGTCCTCCGACATTTATAGACCTCTGATTTCAAAACGCCCTACATTCAGCAGCGTCCTATGAGGCCATCACTTAGATTTGATATACCCCGTATCAGGACCAAATATGGTGAGCGAACAGGGATATATTATGTACCACAAATTTTGAACAACCTGCCTGATAATATAATGAATTTAACGTCAAAACAAAAGCTAAGAAATCACTTAAAAATCTCGAACAGTGAAATAACGTTCCAGTTGTCTTTTTTGCCTTTCGAATTTTTTTCTTTTTTCTTTTTTTCTTTTTTTTTTTTTTTGTTGTTGTTGTTTTACGCGACATGCCTGCATCTCTGAGATCTCAGTGTTATCATTGTTAATCTACCTATGGTCCAGTTCTATTGGCACTTTATGGATAATATTGTTTTGCTAGAGTGCAATTTTTTTTTCCCCTTTGTTGTTTACTTTGTCAACTGCCGAGCCAGGCACACAAGCCCCCGAGGCTTCACCCGGCTCGTTAATGTGTTTTTTTTTTTTTTGTAAACTTACGTGACAAATAAAAACAATGTTCAATGTTCAATATTCCCCGTTTTCTCAAATAGCCATCTTGAATTTAGAGATAGCAAGCCAGGAAGAGCAAGAACCTGTGTATTCCGAAAATGTGATTTAGGTTTGGTATATCAAGAAACCGCCCGGGCTCCCCTTTCCAAGCAAGGACCTCGATGTGTGCAGGCGGCTACCTCTTTGCCACCAGGATGCGCCAGGCCGGCTACAGGACGATGCTGGACCCGTTCCAGGAGCACTTCGGAAGCCGGATGGGCGGACTCCTCTTCCTTCCCGCCCTCTGCGGAGAGGTCTTCTGGTCGGCCGCCATCTTGGCTGCTCTGGGTCCGTCTTTTCATGCCGTTCCAATTAGAAACCCTCTATAATCACACAGATCTTAAGAAACGAAACTCATGATGGCTCCGCAGCCAATGAGATCGCGTTATTAGCTGATAAGAACGCCGATAAACAAATCGCGAAGCGAACATGAAGCGGAGCGCAAATTCGTCTGCTCCTTGCGAAGGGGTTGCAGCGGCGTCAAAACGCTGAGCTCCGATTGGCTCTGATTGGAAGGATAGTGGGTAGAGCTCAATGCTAGCTGCCTTGAGGTCTACCCACTATCCTTCCAATCAGAGTCAACCAGAGCGTGGCGAGCTCCGAAGTCATGGCAAATCTGCGCAAGAGGCAGACGAATTTGCGCTCCGCATACGCCACGATCTGCGATTCTTTAAGCTGTCTTTGACCAGTCTGTTGAACCGGAACCGAACCGTTAATAGGGAGTTTTCGTAGACCGCGCTACCCCCTCCGCTAAGCGTTCCGCAACGAAGAAGTCGCTACTGCGCCTGCGCGCCGATAGCCTTGACTGTGGAGTTCCCGCTATCGTAGCGGATTGCGGAGGGCCTTGCGGGACTGCGAAAACGATCTACGAAAACTCCCTATTTTTGGCCGAACCGGAACTGAACCGAACCGAAATCTTCGCCGCCAACTTGGAACTGAACCGGAACTAGACCGGGAAAAAATATAACGGCAACCGGTTCAAAACGGTTCACGGTAATTTGTGTTTTAGAGCGCAGCTTTTAGGCACCCTCTTCCGCGTTGAGCGGCGTCGACGTAACCGCGCGCGTTGCATTATGGGACGTCACAGTTCCCCGCTAAATTTAGCAGGGAAACTGAATTGGTTTGGAGGTTATGTGACGACAGTTTTGCCACTAAACATAGCGGGGAAATTGAATGCCCAGTCTTGCATTATGGGACTTCACAGTACTACACACCAATTCAGTTTCCACGCGAAATTTAGCGGGGAATGAAATTGGTGTTGAGGTCACGTGAAGTCCCTATCGAAACACCGAAATTCAAGAGACCGAATTATGAAAAGGCCGAACGTCAGTACGCCGAAAAATTTAAATGCCGGAAAATCAAAATGCCGAATCATCAAAATGCCGAAAAGACATAACGCCGAAAACCACGTGAAAAATAAATGACGCGCTTTGTGACTACCACTTGTTCGTTTTCCGCCAGATCACTTTCCACTGACACGAGCCTGTATAACTCGTTCTGCAAAGGCACCATGTATCAATAAATTAAACTAATGTAAATATTCGTGCTCTTTTTTTGTGTTTTTTTTTATTTGTCGTTATGCTACGCATATCAGAGCTCTTATTGGTCACAAGGAAAAAAAACAGCGCTGCCCAGCGCTCAGAGTACAAGAGCAGCAGCCATGTACAGCAGTAATCATTTCATTGACTCCGAGGGAAATGGACGGAGACGCGGCAGTGTCGTGCTCCCAGAAGGGAAAAGCAAAACTTAGCTGCAAAGACGGTTATGTTTACGTGCTTGACAAGAAAGTAGGTTCTAGACACTATTGGAGGCACGAGAAGCGAGGCGAAGGCAACGCTAAAGTGATTACCGACCTTCCTGTAGAAGGTACCATTCAGGGATAGGCAAAATACATGCAAATATGTATCAAAATACGAATACAAAATACTTCATAAAAAATGTATTTAATTACAAATCTAATTACATTTCCAAAAAAGCATTTAAAGGAGCTACGCAACAATTTTTGTACTTTGTGCAAATACCGCTTAAAACGGATCCCTAACGTTAATGACCTATGAAACACGCGTTCGTTTTTCACCCCACGCAATAGAAGTCCCAGAAAAAAATTAAAGAAAAACGAGCAGCGTTCACCCCCTCAACTCGCAGCCAGAACAAGCGGCCACGTGATCTGGAGCCGATTATATGCCGCCAGTGTTGATCATAGCCACGCGCTGGGGTTGGCAAAGCGCAGGACACGCGCTGAGTTCCAGACATTGTTATGGCTCGGCTGTTGTCGTCGTTGCAGCGATTGGACACGGGTCACAACCCGAATGCTTCTCGAGCTAGCAATTGTCACGAGCCCAAGTCGATTGCCCACGCAATGCTCGGGTCCAATCTATGAACCGCATTCAAATATCGTCACTTGGGTGTACTGCGATCCCCGAGTTACGTCATCAAATTTTGCAAAGGAGAGATTGAATGAAAATGATCGTTTTTGTCCTTGAAATTACACCGCAACAAAGGAGTTTCTGGGCCAATGGCGTTGCGTGTGAGTATCCTTGAGTCCCAGGTGTGCCAGTAAGCTCGTGTAGAGAGAAAGACATCCCAATTGAATATCGTTGCACAGCTCCTTTAAGTACAAGATACAAATACAACCAAATGTATTTGGTCTCCTCCAAATACTTTTCCAAATACATTCCTCGAAATTTGCGTCAGTGACTTTAGGGCACCTGCAACGGGTTTCTGGGTATCTCATATTAATTTTGCATCGCACACACGGGAGTTAGTGTGCGATAGTAACGTAATAGAAATATAATCACAAAAAAAAATGCAATCAGCTTGGACGTAAAAGGTGAAAAAAGTACAGAGGCCAGATTCATAAAAACCCTCTTACCTACGACAACTTAGCTACGAAGTTCGTAAAGTTACGATCATCGTAAGATGAGGCGAGAACGGTATTTACAAACGCGTTCTTAAGTGAGAGGAGGGAAGTTACGACCTCTTACGGAGAAACGATGACTTCCGGTGCTGTTGCTATGGCAACGGCGTCTTCGGCAAAACGAACAACCAAGTAGAGAGCTTGGCATAGTTCGGAGCACGTGGATTTTTAATAACAAACACAGGCTAACCACTCGTTGATAGACAGCTCTGTGTATGTCCTGTCCTGTCTGTGTGTAAATGTGTAGTGTTCAAGCTGATTCTCATAAACACGGGCGACCTTTCCACCACCGCTTGTCCGTGCAGTGGTATATCGACGCTAACACGATTTAAACGCTTCGTTGACTGCTACAAACTCGATCGCTACGAAGTCAACACAACTGTCATCGTTGGTAAAAGCCCCGTGCCAGTCGTTTGCAGAGTGACGTAGAAGGAAACAAACCGCCGCGGCGTTTCTCGCGGCCTCGGAAATGTAGGAGTGAGCCGACGTTAAAAAAGATACGTTTGAACTAGGAGAGTGTCAGCAATAGTCACGCAAATACCTGTTTCTCACTCGGAGCGGACGCGTGCGTTTGATCGAAGTGCTGGATTCAGACTGCGTTTCGGTAAGCGCTTCGGGACCGATCTTCTACGATTGCAACTCGATACTGACGTGACACTCGGCAAAGAAAGGTTGGACCGGCATCACGTAGCTCCCACAAACTGATACAGCTCGACAGTTAAAAATGGCATACTAATAACAAAGTGTACATACCGTGTTGTGAAGGTAATCCATACGGCGTTTATTTGAGCTGTATATCACACAAAACAAGGAGATAGAATCGAGGAGTCCCTTTTCGACGACAGCGTTCGTCACCGCTGCCTCGGAAAACAAGGTGATCGAGATGATAAGGGGAATCGGTTGACCTCTGAAATTTAGTTCAGCTATCAAACTATTCATACGGGGAGGGTCCACAAGGGTCGCGCGGGCATATTCCATTCAGCAAGCCAGCCGGTCGTGGGCAGACGGTCTTGGCCAAGGACCGTCTGAGCAATGCTGCGCCGGAACGGGTCGGAGTGCCTGCTAGGCCTATATATTCTGCCGAGCTCGCTTGGTCGGTGGGATCGTCGCCTTTGTTGCCTTTTCCGGGTGTCTGTGGATCCAGCGTTCATGTTCGTCGTGGACGGTTTCAAGTACTTCTTCATTTTTTTCTTGCTGCTTGAAGTCGGGACGCGCAAGAAGAGCAGGTAGAAAAATAAATGTCCGTTGGGTCGCGACCGAGCAACTGAGCGACGTTGTCGGCCATGTTAATTTGATCGTAGAAAGTGCGTAAGACAGCTTCGGAGCTGTCGTAGGATTTTGTCGTAACCTGCGCAAAAGCTACGACAATTTTGTTTCGAGAATACGGATTTTCTCTCAAATTTGTTGTACGCATTTTTTTCGTCGTAAGTTCGCTTTGAGAATCCGGCCTCAGAGCTTCAAGGAGCCTTTTTTGTCGATTACATCTTGGTATAGACCAACAAAGAACCGAGACGACCAAGACGCGCAGCACTAGCTAGAGAATCTTCGATTGTTGCAACTTGCACCAGTTACGAAAATCTAGACGACCCGCGCATTTAGAATGTTCCAGGCGAAAATGCGGATGGAAATCAGGCTGGAAAGCATCACAAGTTGTCACAGGCACTTATTAGCCAGTCTGCCTGTGAACGTCGATTTCGTCACTATTCTTGCCCTGGACTAGCACCGTAATCACAAAGTCACTAAACGCTTGTGCTTGATTGAGAGACACTGCATACGGTACAGAACGTAGTTTTCTTCCTGCTCTGGACAGTGACAATAAATTTGAGGGATGTATTTTCGCCCACAAAATTGTATTTAATTACAATTGTATTTGAAATACCCACATTTTAGTGTTTAATACATACGTCAAATACATTACACAATTTGTAATTAAATACAAATGCAAAATACACAAAGTATTTTAAATACTGCCCATCTCTGGTACCATTGAGTACCTTCTACAGGAAGGTCGACAATCACTCTAGCATTGCATTCGCCTCGCTTCTCGCGCCTCCAATAGTGTCTAGAACCTACTTTCTTGTCAAGCAGGTAAACATAACCGTCTTTGCAGCTAAGTTTTGCTTTTTCCTTCTGGGAGCACGCCACAACCGCGTCTCCGTCCATTTCCCTCATCTCGAAGACAGTGACCCACGCAAGCCATGATCCGGATATCTGAGTTACAGTTCTTCGTACTCAAGAACGGATCAAAGCTCTGGCGGCGGCCTTGGGCGAGTCACAAATACACAATTCACGGTTATCCTCATGGCCATGTGTTCACTTTTGTTTACTGCCTAATGACTCGACGAACCCAGATGGCGTACGAGGCGCTCTTCAAAGAAGTGTTGAACTTCGCCGCAGATATGAGACTTGCACGAAATCCAAAAACTGTGAGTATACAGACTTCGAACTGGCAGCAACCGATGCTATTCGGTAGTTGCTCCCGTCGTCGGGTTGCGTGGTTGTCTGTTCCGCTTATGCCAATCAGTATGGAGGAGAGTGCAGCACCTAGGACTATCAGTGTCCAACAAGAATGATGTAGGTGGCTTCGCCATCAAGGTGAGGCAGCTTGCACCCCTTCGTTATTGCTTACCAAAGAAGTAAAAGATTCCTATGCGTCCTTGAAACCATTTTTCCCGCAAAAAGCCTCTGACATGCTGCGATGGTGGGGGACAACTACCTGCTTGGGCAATCACGCCGCCGTGTTGCCGGAGGTAACACCGCCGTGATCATACGAAATCCACCGTATTCCCGCCATTCCTCTTGAATGTGCTTGCCCTCGCTCAGAACGGATTTCCGAGGAACAACAACGCCGTTGAGGCATGGCACCGACAATGGGAGATATTGGTTGGCGGACACCATGTAAGCGTCTTTCGGTTCATCACCACCATGAAAAGGGAGCAAGCTAGAGTCGAAGACGACATCGAGGGAGCGATTAGGGGCCAACTCCGCCGCTCACAAAGCAAGAAGCAACATTTGCGCTAAAATCGCTTGGCAGCTGCTCTGGGCACCCGGGACAATGTCGACGTTCTAAGCTTTCTTCGAGGAATTGCAAACAACTTATCTGTCTGAAATGCAATGAACAAGAAATCGCTCTGCTATGCGACGAGATATGCAGGAATATATTTTTCCTCTTTCGAAGGCTTAAACCATGCGAGGGGAAGCTATACTCGGGGACAACCTGTTATGGCTATTAGAAAAGAGGGCAAAAGCGCGTGCATATCGGCCGGCGGAACCTCTCCCCTAACTTTGATCACATTGCCAAGAAAATTTATCTTGCCAAGAAACTTTATCTTTCACTATAACTAGGTGATGCCAGTATTTTAATGTCTCCATGTTTTGAGTTTTTGCTTTCCTTAATTTTCGGCTTTTTGTATTTTCGAATTTTTGCATTTCCGTTGTTTTAAACTTCGGCATTCCGATACTTCGGCATTTATAATGCCACCCGGTCACGTGACGTCAATAGACCTTATGCGAAACTGCTTGGTGGTCTGACAACACTGAGAGCATCGCCATTTTAATGTTGGCAAGCTTTGTCGGTGCCGAAGCACTGTGGAGGCATCGGAGACTACCGTGCGGGCAGTGTGCGATAGCGCGGCAGCTGTTTTCCGCTTTCTGACCCTGAAATGTGGACGAACTGTTTAAAGAACTGTGTGTCCACATTGCATGCGCTCTGTGTCCATTTCGCGGTGAGCTCGGACGAGTTGCTGGCTCGGAGGGGTTCGGAGGCGCACTGCTGACACACTAGTGACAGATGCCACATTCTAATTTACTTTTGTGACTTTCTTGGTTTTTTTTTTTTTTTTCTTTCTTTCTTTTTTTGCGACCGGAGAGAAAATCGCTTTTACCTGCCTGCTCTCTCAAAAA
Source organism: Ixodes scapularis (assembly GCF_016920785.2). Classification (NCBI taxonomy): domain Eukaryota; kingdom Metazoa; phylum Arthropoda; class Arachnida; order Ixodida; family Ixodidae; genus Ixodes; species Ixodes scapularis. The sequence continues at coordinate 97,913,050 of NW_024609868.1, read as the reverse complement.
CTGGCAGGTAGTCAAGAAAAACACGAAGGACCGTTTCAGCTCATGATGTCCGCGATAGTACAGTCGAGTGCGGTTGGCACGCGATCGCACGCGGTTCGGTCGCGAGCATTTGTCGACCTATCTTCCCTCGGTAGCCGAGGGCTCACGGCTCACATCTATTTCTCTAAGCTCGGGGCAGAGAACAACGAGGAAACAGCGACATGTACTCCTCGCCCAGCTTAAGCCTTCTGGTCGGCCTCACGACCGTCGGCCAGTGCGATCACATCCAAATCGCTCCTGCCACCGAACACACGACGTAGTATAGTGTTTGCATGTGTGGAACACAAAGTAATAAAGACTCGTAACCATCCCCCCCCCCCCCCCCCCCCCCCAAACCTTGCGAGTGTACCGGCTTTGACAAGAACGGGGGCTAGTCTCTCTAAAGCATGTAACTCAGCCGCGAGGTCGTCCAGCACGGAAAAAACATCATGTTTCCGGCCTTACATTGCAGTAAGAGCTGCTACTCCGCCTGTACATTCATTCAGTTAGGGAGACTTCATTGTCACCGTGCAAGCACAATTCCCCGTGCACCGTTAAAAGAATGCTGAACCGAAATCTGGATTCCCCAAAACACGGCCGCAAAAGCGTGCAGAGGGATGCTACAAACACCAAAACATCACTTATACAGCGACATCTCGAACGGATGACCCTCTTTTCTTTAAAAAAAGAAAAAAGGAGGCTTATTTGACAGGTATGTTGACGTCTCGTCGAGAGGGAGGGGCAACGGCCTCGCGTCTTCCCCGCCTCACCACCTTGAGGGGGCCAAGCGAAGAGAAGAGGAAACGAGATATGTTGACGTCACGCGCCTAGTCAGCCTCGTTCAATCTCGACCTCTTTTTCCAAAAATGCGGCCGTCCATTCGAGGTATCGCCTTACGAGTAGTGTAGTAGGGATTGTAGCGTTCCGCCTACAGCTCCTGTATTGTTTTCTGAAATCCAAATGTCGGTTCACCATGCCTTTCTTTAAAGACCCTACCTCAGCGTGCCTGCAAACACTCGGACCGGTAGACGACCAGCATGCCGCGACTTCACGAACCGCTTCTTCAGCTGTTTCCGTCTGCTCCGTTTACCGACAAAAATCAAACTTCGTGCCACATACCTTGTTTCCGTTGCTGTACGTGATTCCGCGTTGTTTGCTGAACGGCACGCAGCAGTGTACACGTATCTTACCGGCAACGAACGGAACGGTAGCATACGCACGCAGACCCGACCAACTCCGCTTCTCGCTAAAGTTAAAATGGCGCAGGAGCTTCTTTTTGCGTTCACCAGATGGCGCAGCTAATTTCGCATAAAGTCTTTCAAACTAAATTTGTTCATAGGTAACACGATAAAAGTCATATGACGTAATTTTCGCCGCTAAGTTTAGCGACAAAATTGAACTGGTGTTGAGGTCACGTGGCATCAATTTTCCAGCAAAATTTACCGGGGAAGTTGGGAGATGGGAGGGTATGGAGGAGGAGGAGGGGAGGAGGAGGAGGAGCAGATGGTACGCAGGAGGAGAGTGAGGGCAGAGAGGAGGAGGAGGATGAGAGTGCACGAAGGAGGAGGAGGGGAGGAGGAGGAGCAGATGGTACGCAGGAAAAGAGTGAGGGCAGAGAGGAGGAGGAGGATGAGAGGGCACGAAGGAGGAGGGGAGGAGGAGGAGAGTGAGGGCAGAGAGGAGGAGGATGGGAGGGCACGAAGGAGGAGGAGGGGAGGAGGAGGAGCAGATGGTACGCAGGAGGAGAGTGAGGGCAGAGAGGAGGAGGAGGATGAGAGGGCACGAAGGAGGAGGAGGGGAGGAGGAGGAGCAGATGGTACGCAGGAGGAGAGTGAGGGCAGAGAGGAGGAGGAGGATGAGAGGGCACGAAGGAGGAGGAGGGGAGGAGGAGGAGCAGATGGTATGCAGGAGGAGAGTGAGGGCAGAGAGGAGGAGGAGGATGAGAGGGCACGAAGGAGGAGGAGGGGAGGAGGAGGAGCAGATGGTACGCAGGAGGAGAGTGAGGGCAGAGAGGAGGAGGAGGATGAGAGGGCACGAAGGAGGAGGAGGGGGAGCAGATGGTACGCAGGAGGAGAGTGAGGGCAGAGAGGAGGAGGAGGATGAGAGGGCACGAAGGAGGAGGAGGGGAGGAGGAGGAGCAGATGGTACGCAGGAGGAGAGTGAGGGCAGAGAGGAGGAGGAGGATGAGAGGGCACGAAGGAGGAGGAGGGGAGGAGGAGGAGCAGATGGCACGCAGGAGGAGAGTGAGGGCAGAGAGGAGGAGGAGGATGAGAGGGCACGAAGGAGGAGGAGGGGAGGAGGAGGAGCAGATGGTACGCAGGAGGAGAGTGAGGGCAGAGAGGAGGAGGAGGATGAGTGGGCACGAAGGAGGAGGAGGGGAGGAGGAGGAGCAGATGGCACGCAGGAGGGGAGTGAGGGCAGAGAGGAGGAGGAGGATGAGAGGGCACGAAGGAGGAGGAGGGGAGGAGGAGGAGCAGATGGTACGCAGGAGGAGTGAGGGCAGAGAGGAGGAGGAGGAGGATGAGAGGGCACGAAGGAGGAGGAGGGGAGGAGGAGGAGCAGATGGTACGCAGGAGGAGAGTGAGGGCAGAGAGGAGGAGGAGGATGAGAGGGCACGAAGGAGGAGGAGGGGAGGAGGAGGAGCAGATGGTACGCAGGAGGAGAGTGAGGGCAGAGAGGAGGAGGAGGATGAGAGGGCACGAAGGAGGAGGAGGGGAGGAGGAGGAGCAGATGGCACGCAGGAGGAGAGTGAGGGCAGAGAGGAGGAGGAGGATGAGAGGGCACGAAGGAGGAGGAGGGGAGGAGGAGGAGCAGATGGTACGCAGGAGGAGAGTGAGGGCAGAGAGGAGGATGAGGATGAGAGGGCACGAAGGAGGAGGAGGGGAGGAGAAGGAGCAGATGGTACGCAGGAGGAGAGTGAGGGCAGAGAGGAGGAGGAGGATGAGAGGGCACGAAGGAGGAGGAGGGGAGGAGGAGGAGCAGATGGTACGCAGGAGGAGAGTGAGGGCAGAGAGGAGGAGGAGGATGAGAGGGCACGAAGGAGGAGGAGGGGAGGAGGAGGAGCAGATGGTACGCAGGAGGAGAGTGAGGGCAGAGAGGAGGAGGAGGATGAGAGGGCACGAAGGAGGAGGAGGGGAGGAGGAGGAGCAGATGGTACGCAGGAGGAGAGTGAGGGCAGAGAGGCGGAGGAGGATGAGAGGGCACGAAGGAGGAGGAGGGGAGGAGGAGCAGATGGTACGCAGGAGGAGAGTGAGGGCAGAGAGGAGGAGGAGGATGAGAGGGCATGAAGGAGAAGGAGATGAGGGAGGGTACGGAAGAAAAGGAGGGGAGGATACGGAGGAAGAGCTAGGGTACGAACGGCAAGAGGACACGGAAGAAAAGGAGGGTCCGGAACCAGTATGTGAGGAAAGTGATATCTCTATCTGTACACATATTTTTTTTTCTCAAATTGTTTAGCATGGTATCGCAAAATCAAAATGCCTGAAGAGCTGCGCTCTAATTTTGCATTACTGAGATTTGTAAACGTCTTTCATTTTTTTTTGTATTACAAAATAAATGTTTGAGAAATACAAATAGGCAGCTGGGGGGTATTTCTGACACGAATCCCCCGTGTCAGGTTGTCGGGTCCACAACGTGACGATGGAGCATTCTGCTTTTAACTAAGAGGGAATAAGTGTGCACGCGAGCTGGTGTAACGTAGTCATGTCTTAACCGGAACTCGAGTAAGGAAGAACTGGATAATGCCTTCCGTTCTTTGGGTGCGCGCTAAACACATTCACGTCCTGCGACGTTAGAATTGAAAACAAGCAGAAAATATCAGACACTGGCAAAACATTTGAAGTTACAGCTTTTATCAACAAGCATCGAACCAAAGCTTTCCTCGGCTCTGTGAAGTTCCGACAAAGTGGATTCTGTCAAAACTGTTAACCCGCAGCTCATGGTGCCATACTTATCGCCAGCACCAAACACCAGTTCAATTCTTCTTACGTCGTTCTAAAAACAAATATATAAACATATATATATTTCGCCCCGACGTTCATTTTTACGAGCGGTTAAGGCCCTTACACACTCTTGCCACCTTTTAAAACTTGATGGCTTGAAACCTCTTACAACAAGAGGACACACTGGCGCCATCTATTGGGTAGCAGTGTAAACTTGGCGGTCCGGGATATTTTCTATTTCTCTCTCACATTATCCTCGCTTTCTAGGTTCGAAAAACTTTTTCCAACGTTGTAAAGAAGCCTTTCTTATAGGTATTATGCACATTTGACCTCGGGAATCCCGCAAAACCTCAGCTCTTGTGAAATACAGTTCCAGGGTAATCGCATAGAAAGCGCCAGAATGCCAGTGTGTTCCCTCGTCCTAAAAAATTTTAAGAGGTTTTAACAAGTCTCAGTCTTTCTCGGTCGTACTCTGCTGCAAGAGTGTGAACGGGCCTTTCGAAACATTCAAAACGCAAAGAATAATGTATGTGGTCTGTGAAAGGTGGGTATTTTTATGATTTCCTATGCCGGGAAGCTTTATCGGGCATCTGTTTTCTGGCTTCTCTCAACACGTTTGCGCGTGCGGGTGATGTTTTGAACGTTGAACAAGAATCCTCGCACGGAGCAGAAAGCATAAAGCAGTACTTATTGAAAATCGCACTATATTACATGGCATTCAAATTATTTTGACGGTTCATGCACGGGGACTTACTGATTCAGTGCTACTCCGTAGTTCTTGCCATTTCTCTTGGTTTTCCAGATGGCCTTCATAAGTTTGGCACGTTAACCCCCATGCTGAAAAGCACCAACCTCGTGTTCGCGCTAAGAGTGTCCGACACTGCACATAAAGACATGTAGTACGAAGCCGTTTCAGCACCATTTTGTAATGCAATGAATTTGAAAGAAAAACGCCGTAAATGACCAATTTTTCCCTCTCTCTGACTGAGAAAGGTCCCAAGATACCTATACGCCTCGCAAGTGGGCTCATTTTCGTCTTCTGCGCATCAGAAAGGAAGTAGCGGTGACGTCAGAACGCCGAGCCCTGATTGGCTGATCGCGACCCCCTATCTGAGCGTCGTCTGCTCCTTTGCGACGTCGTCTGCTCGCAACGTCGTCTGCGTCTGTCTTACGTTTCCTGCGAATTTCGGAAGTGCAGGTCTTCACGAGCGAGCTCGACTTCGCCTTTCAGAGAGGGCAGACGAAGTAACTCGAGCGGTACGTTGTTTTTGTCTAACAACTAGCAGACGCGCATCATGGGAGGGAAGTCAAACGACTCACTGGCCAGGTGTCCCGAAAAGCCGAGGTTTGTTTGCTCAGAACCGAGAGTAAGCGTGTTAGTGCCCGCAAGTTCCCTCCCAAATACTTTTTCCCTCCTTTCGTGTGCGGCGAGACCCCTCATTCTTTAACGGTGTCGGCGGGTTGGCGCAGTTAACGTCGTATGCTTTACGTCTGCTAGTCAAAGTGATGGCTGCTTTACCTTTCCCGCGTCTGTCGCAGATTCACCGCTTTTTCACCGGCGAGAGTCACCGTTGCCTCGGGAAACAAGGAGATAAAAAGAGGAAGAAAGTGACCTCTTAATCTAAAATTGAGGTCAGTGATCAAAGTATAATACGGGAAGGTTTCACAAGGGTCGCTCGGGCATATTCCATTCAGCACGCCAGCGGGTCGTGGGCAGACGGCCGCCGAGTCGCGGAGTGCCTGCTAGGCCTGACTGCCGTACTCGCTTGGTCGTGTTCGGTGTACTCGTGGCCGTTGGAGCTTTTCACGGGTGTTTGTGCATCCTGCGTTCTTGTTCGTCAGAATCTGTTTCAAGTGATTTTTACTTTTTTCTTGCTGCTTGGAGTCGGGACGCGTGAGAAGCGCACGTAGAAAAATAAACGTCCGTGGGTCGCTGCGACCGCGACGCTGTCGGCCATGCTGATTTGATCGTGAGAAGTGCGTAAGACAGCTTCGGAGCTGTCGTAGGATTTCGACGTAACCTGCGCAAAACTTACGAAAATTTCGTTTCGTGAATAGGAATTTGTTCTTAAGTTTTGTCTTACGCACATTTTTTGCGTAAGATCGTTTCGTAAATCTGGCCTCTGCACTTCCGAAAGTCGCAGGAAAGGTAAGACAGACGCAGACGATGTTGCGAGCAGACGACGTTGCAAAGGAGCAGACGACGCTCAGATAGGGGGTCGCCATCAGCCAATCAGGGCTCGGCGTTCTGACGTCACCGCTACCCCCTGCGCAAGAAGCAGACGAACTTGCCCTCCGCATAGTACGTACAAATTATTCGGGATATTTGCTCTTATAATCGAGCACAGGGAGAAAATGCACTCACTTTTCTCCACTGGTTGCTGTCTGCTTCAATTTGCGACAGCACTCTAGCGCCAGTTAAACCTCTGGCGTACATTATAATAACTTTTTTCTTTATTTATTTCTTTGTTTGGATTTTCTCCAGTAATACGGGGAAGGGAGGCAGGGGCAAAAGGGATTCCTGCCTGACGGGGCCCTCGCGCTACAGTTCAGAGCAGCACGCACGAGTACATTGCAAATAGCAATACAATGAAAATAAAATAGCACTAAAATTGGAAGCAGAAATAACAGTAGCACTTGTCACAGCCTTCAGTTGTTATAAAAAGTAACAGTCTGAACGGCAAGAAGAGACATGAAAATAAATGGTCTCAACCTTCTGGAGACGCGACGTCGTGTCAGCGCCGCCATGTCTTTCTTTTGTACATTTTTTTTTTTGTAGCTAGCAAAGATTTTTTTTTAAGCATTTCGGAGTGTTTTTATTTTTTATTTTATTTCGTGTTTGTGTGTGTGTGGGGGGGGGGGGGGGGGGGGTTCACGGTTGCGCTGTGTGGCCAGTGAAGCTTGCGGTGCAGGTGTTTAGCGGCCGGCCAACTAGGCCAAAATTCTTTTGGACCTTGGCACGCTTCACCCACTTTCTTCTGTGCTAAATCAAAGCTAGCTTCAGTAAGATGCAATTCTCCATTTAAAACAAAAGCTCTTTACTCATAAGGAAGTGTGCTCTCTCGCTCAGGCGCCACCATCGAGGTGATCTTGGAGTGGGACCGCACGCAGTCCATCATCTTATCTGCCGTCGTCGCCCTCCTCTACACCATGGCGGGAGGACTGTACTCCGTCGCTTACACAGACGTCGTTCAGTTGTTCGCCATATTCTTCGGACTGGTACGTACGGGTATAGCGTTGCGAGTCCGGTCCGCATCAACAGCTCCGGAAGTTAATTCGGCCTCTGACACGAAATGCGGAAAGCCCTCGCAGCCGGAAAGTAGAAAGGGCCAGCAACAAAGAAGTCATTTGTGGCGAGCAGATAGCCTCGCGCATTGGCGTTCGAGCGTGACCGAGTGCATTGTGCCAACACCACCAAGGATAGACGAAGCCTGTGTACTAGAGTTCTGACGTCAACGCACTGAGATCGAGCCAAGCACAGATAATTAAACCTCGAATAAAATCGATGTACGGCAACATATTAGATAAACATATTTTAGCCGGCAAATATCGCCAAACAATGGTACGGCAATTAGCAAGACACTGTAATTACACATAATAATTAAATTTTACGTTATTTTTTTATATAAATATTCCATTAGCTTTGAACACATGTCGGGCCTTGGTTGCGACGTCAGTAAATAAAAAAGTGGAGATTTCTTTTTTTATGACCACCAAAAACATCAGGAGATCCCTCAGAATAGAAAAAAAAATATATCGATTAAAACGAAAATGAAGAGGCACGTATGCTGCCTACCGTTTCATGATGCCATCCAAAACGCATCTAGCACGGGTTGGCCGTACCACAGATCAGTGTTATTCAGTTAAGTATAAGTTGAGGCAACGGCAACGTCCCCCACAGCGACTGCGGCAATCGTCTGGAAGGTGTAAGACCGTTCATTCTGAAGCCGGTCATCCAGCAGTTAGGGAACACGATTCTCACATCGCGGTACCACAATCGCTGAAAGTTGCGATATATACGAACGACGACGTGTCCTTACATTGGTAAAAAAAAACGCACGAAAAGGGTGACAAGGATGTAGGCAACCTGAAGCTTTTAGAATGTTAGCTGAAAAGCAGCACAGAATCCAATAAACATTCGTATCTCCCAAAGATGATAAGTGCTATATCTTTTGAGCAGCATGCCAGTCAATGTCACATCTCGGTGGCGCCCTCGTTCGGTTACCTTCCGTGACGTCATAACCTTGTGAACAACAAGTTCGATAGTGTTTGTAATGGGCATGGTGGAAGCCTGAAATCATAGCGCTCTCAAAGCAACAATGCCAACACCATCAAAATTGAAAATCGTACATTCCTCTTTGCTGACGTCATAGTCAGCATTCGGCCAATTCTGATGGGCCGACCACAGCGACGCTTCCGTTCGCTCACGGCGCCAATACAGCGGAAAACGAAGCGTCCCCTCCTGTATTGACACCATGCAAAATGTCTTAGTCACTATAACCGAGGAGGGCATTGTTGTCCCAAGCTTATGGAAGGCGCGCAGTTGACGATCGTTTTGTGTCCTCTCTGCGTCTTCAAAAGCAAAGGAGTCAACCGAGAAAACAAAAAGGCGCGCACAGATTCGTTACACCAACTCGTGTGCACTTTGACATTTTGTTTTTGTCGGAAAGAAACAATTTTGTCTAATATTGTTTGCGCCAAGAGTCCGAATCTTTGTATAAGTGTGCTTCCCTTTTGCTGTGGGCGAGAAAGCTGACGATTTACAATTCGCAAACAACCAAGCCACGAAAATAATAACATTCGAATCGAGGTTTTAGGTGACGGGAAGAAAGGTTTTCAGCGTCTGAAGAACGTCAGGCCTTGAGTTTTGTATATACAGGTGACAGTGTAATTCCGGTAACGCAAACCTTCACAAAAAAAAAAAAATTTAGAAACGAATTTTTTGTTGGTGTTCTATATTTTTGCATTTTTTCCCCGTGAATGAAAACGAAAAGTGTAACGGATTACCACACCCTCACGTACATAAGTAAGTAAATTACTTTACAATTACTTTGTAAAATATGTAATTATTGCTTTACAAAATTGCTGATAAATGTGAGAGATTACAAGTAATTTCGTTACTAACGGATTATGTGCACCACGTCTGGTCCCCGTCGCTTAAATCAGAGCTCATCATGGCAAGAAAACTCACCACTGCTCACATAACCTGCAACCTTCATCATTAACAAAACCATTGATATTACAAAGGTCAAACTCACAAATATCTCAACATATCGCCACCTTATAAATGTCCCGAAATCTCACCGACTCCCAACTATCACGAAATAAATCTGATTCACAAATATAGCCCAATTAAGCATATCACGAAATATCACAGACCCAGATATTCATAGGTCGGCATTTTGAGCCGACCTCCTCACACTCACGATCACCTCAGTGGCCCTTATCAAAACTCAATCACTCTCACGATTCTACACGAAACCGAAACTCACTCCAACTTACAATCACAATTTATATAAAACAGAGTCATCAGACACTCGTCATAACGATCGAAAAAAAACTTACTCCCCCTCACAGTTTCATTTAAAGAATGGGTTATCATACGGAGTCACATCCATGATAAAACAAAACCAAACTCACTCCCACTCACAGTTATGATTTATTCAAATCAAGGTCATCAAACACATTGTCTTGATCAAACTCGAAACAAATACTCACATCATCACAGTCATCACGCTCACACGTGGTCAAGCTCCGAGATAATCATGGTTATCAAACTCACACGTCATCATGGTCATGAAACTCATAGAGGTCATTGTGGTCATCATATTTGCAGCTCATCACGGTCATCACACAGCTCATCACGCCATCACGCTCACAATCACCACGGTCATCAGACTTAGGTCATCACGGGCATCGCACTCAAATAAGTTATCGCGGTCATTACACTCAAAGCTCATCACATTCATCACACTCAATGGACATCACGTTCATCACACTCACTGGTCATCACGGTCATCACACTCACAGCTCATCAAATTCACACTCATGAGTTTTCAGAACTTACTCACATTCATGAGTTCTGAGAACTCGCGCTCAAACTCACAAGTTGTTGGAACTCACGCTCACACTCACGCTCATAAGTTGTTCAAACTCACGCTCACACTCACGAATTAGTCCTCAAAACTCACACCCATCAGTTCTCAGAACTCACGTTCGAACTCACCCAGATGTGCTCTCCGCAATCACGCCTACACACGAGTTCTCAGAACTCACGCTCACACTCACATACATGAGTTCTCAGAACTCAAACACAAAATGTTTCGAGGCTCTCGGCCTCACGCGCATTTCATATCTGGCGATGAGTGTGAGTGAGTGTGAGTGATTGCACTCATGAGTGAGGAACACCGAGGTACGCAAGTATCACGAAATATCACCTACCCACAAAATATCACGGACTCATGTCTATCACCAATATCACGGACTCACAAATATTACGCGGGTTCACCTCACTGCACTGCTCGCTGTCGTTCAATTCGGTTTTGGAATTTGCCGTTCCAAGCGGGGCCGAAGCATTGGCACAATGGCGCGTATTGGTCGCGTTTGATCAGTCCTACGATTGCGTTAGGCGGACGGGCCTTGAGACTTATTCCGAGTCAGTTTGGGTTGAGGTGCGCGGTCCGAAAGACAATATACTTTTGGGAGCATTTTATTTTCCCCCACATATGTCACCGGAAACATTCCATGACCGCCTTCAGGAGATTGAAAGAACCGTAACCGCATCTGACTCAGCTAATGTTTTGATCTTAGGCGATTTTAACGCACCATCTATTTGTTGGAAAACATGGAAGGTCACATCGAATAATTTTTATATCACTACAAAATGTGACTCGTTAGTAAATTTTTCATCGTTCTTAGGTCTGACACAACGAAACTCCACACCCAACTGGCAAGGGAAGTTCCACATTTTTGAAAACCGGAGACGACGGACTAAGAAGGAGACAACACACATGTGTGTTGTCCCCTTCTTCGTCCGTCGTTTCCGGTTTTCAAAAATGTGTAACATCAACCAGCTCGCCTGCCTACTTACTTTATCTTCAAGGGAAGTTCCTCGACCTATGTCTAACGACCTCAGAGACTGTCAGTGTCGATAAAAGTAAAGTTCCTCTCGTTCCAGAGGATAAATATCATCCAGCGCTTGATATAAAAATGACTATTCAAACACCAGTGCTGCGCCAAATGCCAAGTGGCCAAAACGTCGAGAAATCCTTTAACTACGCAGCTGGCGATTACGTAGGACTGTACGGATATTTTTCTGACATTAACTGGAGTTCCATTCTGGAGTCTCCAAACGTGAATGATCAAGTAAATCAACTGACCGCTGTGGCACAGGAGGGAATGAAAAAGTTCATCCCATTGAGAAAAAAAGCACGCTCTGGGTTTCCCTATTGGTTTTCTCCTGAACTCCGTACGGCTTTGAAGAGAAAGTCGTTTTTGCATAGAAAATTTAAGAAAACAGGCCGTCCTGAATTCGAGTCTAAATTTCAGGAGGTGAGAAGTCGTTGCAGGGCATTGCTTAAGCGCGATAAGCAGGCAGATACCGAAGCAGTAGAGTCAGATCTACAGCGAAACCCTAAAAGATTTTGGAGAGGAGCTAAATCACGCAGGGGCGATCGCGCAGGAGAAAATGCTATTGTCATAGAAGGGAACGGAGGCTCTACAACTGATGTATGTAATGTTTTCGCTGGTGTCTTTGGTTCGGTTTCCACTATTGATACTGGCGCACTTCCTAATGAGACCCTTCCATGCACGAACACTTTATCAGTTAGTAATATTGCGATAGACGAGGTTACTGTAGAAACTTGTATAAAAGCAATGCGTCCGACGCTATCTGCCGGTCATGACGGCATCCCCCAAGCTATACTCAAGTCTTACGGCTGCATTTTAACACCAGTCCTTTGCGCTATCTTTATTAATTGTCTGAAGTCAGGCATTTTCCCGAGTATTTAGAAAATTGCTGTTGTGGTCCCGATTTGTAAGGCGGGCAAGCGGACTGACGCTTCTAGCTACAGACCTATTTCTTTACTCTGCTCGTTTTCTAAGCTCTTTGAGAAGGTCATCCACAGGTCTCTGTCTTTTCCACTTCAAAGCACGATAAGTACCAACCAGCACGGTTTTTTCGCTGGTCGTTCAACGACGACAAATCCTGTGGCATTCGCGACTGCTGCGTCTAAGGTTGTGTGCGACAGAGGTCAACTTGACATTATATATATTTGATTGTAGCAAGGCCTTCGACATTGTAAACCACAGTATACTTTTATCTAAGCTCTCTGCAGTTGGTCTTTGCGGTCCGATATACTGTCTTCTGGAGGACTACCTAAGGGAAAGGGTTTGTTATGTGCGTGCGAACGGGTCTTGCTCCTCCACGTATAACGCAACTTCGGGTGTACCACAGGGTTCCGTACTGGGCCCGTTGCTATTTTCTGTTCTGTGAATGACGTCGCAAGCGCCATCACCACGTCTTCTTTCTTGCTATATGCAGACGATATAAAAATATTTAGAGAAATAGGCGGCGAACCTGACTGCATGGATTTACAGTCTGATGTAACCTCGTTTGTTGGCTGGTGCTCACGTAATCACCTGAAGATCAACCAGTCCAAAACAAAAGTCATGACCTACTCTAGAAAAACTGCCACAGTACCATTTAACTACACAATTAACACTAATCAACTATCCCGCGTTGGCGAGATCAGAGATCTTGGTGTTGTATTTGACTCTGCTTTGCGTTTCCAGGGTCATGTTATGCATATTGTGAAGTCTGCGCTGCGCACCCTGGGTCTTGTGTGTCGTGTATCACGAGAATTTCGTGACCCTAAAACATTTTTAACCTTATATTGTTCCCTGTGTCGTTCTCACCTTGAGTATGCATCTGTTGTGTGGGGTGGGACGTGCCACTCTAATCTATTGAGGATTTCTCGTGTACAAGCGAAATTCGTGTCTATTTTTAAACACCGTTTCAACTTTGCAAAAGCAGTTGATGACGTGCATAGTTCACCCATTCGACTGCAAGACTTGCAGGGACGCCGAAACACTGCGGAGCTGCTCTTTCTTTATAAATGTATACATGGTCAAATAGATAGCTCCGACATCCTGCATCAGGTTTCTCTGCACGTACCGCGAGTGACGACAAGAAAAACGTCAACCTTCTATCTGTCATCTAGAGTTAATACACTTGATCCAGTATCTCGTGCGGAACTCCTTTATAATAACACTTCTCTTAATCTCGATATATTTCTTGACAACTTTTCCGATTTTGTTAAATCTGTGCGGAAGCTCTTTTGTGACTTTTGATGAACTTCCTGAATCAACTGCCGGGTTTCCATATGTATTTCTATGACTTGTTGATTTCTTGTCTCTATTTGTACGGAGCTGTATGTGTAGTGTTCAGATGTTCGCGTCTGTTTCCGTCCAAGTGAAGCATCCATATGTATTGGAACAATTTTTTTCGTGACTTCATTTCTCTGTGCAATTTTTGTGCACTTTTTTGTTTTGTTTTTCTGTACAATTTTGTGTACACAGTTCCCGCGTCTTCTTTTTTGTAGTATTTTATGTAAAACTGTCTTCCGTGGGTTTTTTTCTTCTTTTTTCTCTTTTTCCTTTTTGTGTGTGTGTGTGTTGTTGTTCTTTTTTTACGTGCGCCAGCACCAAAATCGCAAGGTTGTTCCTGGGCACAAATAAAAACTATTCTTGATTATTATTATTATTATTATTATTATTATTATTATTATTATTATTATTATTATTATTATTATTATTATTATTATTTATATAACCAGGCGGTGCGGGCTTGTGTCAGATCGGCCTTGAGGGGACAAGAAAAAAAAAGTTTTAGTAGAGTTTCGATGACTCCGTAACGATAACCGATACTCCGCCGCCGCCTTTGCGCACGCATCGTATAGTTATCAGATATCGTTATCAGGGGTATCGGGGTATCAGAATGACCTCAGTGATGGAAGCGGCGTTTGACCTTTTGGAGCAGGTTCTGTAGCAGGCAAAGTATCGGTTTGGAGCACCCACTGACGCTTTTGGAACAGATGCCAACATATGTTGCACATCACTCGAAAATTTTAAAAAAGTGACTGGATATCTAAATTAGTGTATTTTGTGTATCGCTCTACAGTAATCGCCGCCCAATCGGTATGTGCGCCTCGCTCGTCTCCCAAGGAGTGACACAGTACAACGAGAAGACAGCGAATGGGTTTACTGTATTTCCCGGTTGCCCGTCCTCGAGAGCCGGCAGTCCGGGCCCGCCGGCCCTGGTTGTCGGCCGTCGTTCAGAGCTCGTAGTCGGAGTCCGTGTCCAGGCTCGCGGGTCGTCCTTCCCACGTCAGTGCTGAGCAGACTAGCTGTCCCGAGCTATTACAGCCCGAGATTCGCTGCGGAACCACCCCGGGATTGTCATGGCCCAGGCCGGTATGGCCAGGGCTTGCCCTTCCCACCGGTCCTCTTCCACAATCGCTGGTGGACCACTCCGGGGATCGCCATGGGCCAGACCAGCCACATCAGCCAGACTGGCTACATCGTTCCTGCCCGGCCCCAGCCTCGCGCAGCACGTGCTGCCCGGCGCCAGCTCGTGTCTCTTCGACCGACCGCCTGTCATGTGCCCTCCGCCCCGTCGTCTTCAACCCTCGACTCCCACACCCTCCCCCTCTCAAGGCCCGGACTTCGGAGCACTCCCGGTATACTCGGGATCTTATGGGCCTCAGAGAGGAGTTCTTCCACGTCGATGGACTGAGGAGACAGGTGAACGCTCTGGTCGGCGCCCTCTGAGGTGTCGGGAGAGGCGGCTGCTATTCGTGTTGTCGGAGTGGCCACGCTGTAGCGTCCGATAGCGGCGTGGGTGATAGTGGGACCTTCGGGGTCGGTATTTTTGGGTGCCGGCCTCAGCTGGCTCTTCTAGCGAAGCCGGCAGTCAATGTTGGCCTGTCCGTTGCTCGCTGTCCTATTCACCTCGATGCAGCAAGGGGCCTGCTGTAAGCTGGGCCCCCGACGCGGACGTACCTGCCCCGTTCCGCTTGGATGTCGCCGCGGGCGTCTGTCTGTTTGAATCGTTCGGCAGGCCGAACAAGTGTAAGTGACCCTGAGCACTTGAGTTGGGCCCGTGTTTCCTTCCTGTGGACTTCCTATGTGATGCCGTCTATGGCGGTCTATCCAGGAAGCCATTCTGCGCAGAACAAAGTGTTAAAACAATACACAACAAATAAATACTCTGCAGCAGATTGTGGCAGAGGCCACAGCTTCTACTGCAAAATTGCTTGCCGACGGAGTCGTGTACTGTGCGGCTAACTCGGCGAGTCCGCATCCGCAGCTCGCTCCTGGGTCGCCAGGAATAGGGGATTTCCTGTGCCCTACCGCAACCTTATGTTAATTATCTTCCCCATCGCGACGGTAGTACCCCTTCAAGTAATCCATGTGAACCGGGCGACTCCTCGTTTGTATCGCGCCGAGTGAGTCTATAAGTAAGACACGACGCTCGCGTCTTTATTTCTTAGGGCCCTCTCCCCTCGGAGCAATCGATACGGCAAAACCACTAGCTGCGTTGCTCAGAAGGTGAGTTTCCCTCATGACTAGGTAACGATGGCATAAACCCAGCCGAAACGTTGTGCAAGCGAAGGGATCCAAAGTCCGCGGCGGGATGGCCATACACCATACCCGCGTTCCAGAACGGCCGCGTAGACCATGTGCGACTTCATGTAAGCGTCAGCGTCCCATTCCGTCCACGTGCCTGCGGGCTCTAGGGACTCATCGGTCCTCGGAGGGGGCGGCAGCTCGGCGAGCAAGCTTGCTTGAACCGCGTTAGCAACCCAAGGGAAACTGGACAGCAACAAGCCCTCCTAAATGTCTCTCGCCACATCCCCGGCCAGGTCGTGACACGACATAACTTATAATAAGTCATGCTGTCACTGCCACCATGGGACACCAGCCCTACGATATAAGCCCAGCTACTGCCACTTCGTCCTTCAGTGGGCACAGCAGCCGCGCAAGGAACGCATCAAATATGCCACTCCTGTTTTTCATTCAGATGCTGCTGCACGCGCCAAGCCCGCCATCGGAAGGGAGCCTCGTCACCACGTGCGTCGGTAACGACTGCATCATCCCCACCATCGGCAACGGCACCTCGTCATAAGCGGATCTCAAGCAGAGCCAATGGAAGCCACGAGAACTCGGAACCATGGGACACCAGCCCTACGATATAAGCCCAGCTACTGCCACTTCGTCCTTCAGTGGGCACAGCAGCCGCGCAAGGAACGCATCAAATATGCCACTCCTGTTTTTCATTCGGATGCTGCTGCACGCGCCAAGCCCGCCAGCGGAAGGAAGCCTCGTCACCACGTGCGTCGGTAACGACTGCATCATCCCCACCATCGGCAACGGCACCTCGTCATAAGCGGATCTCAAGCAGAGCCAATGGAAGCCACGAGAACTCGGAACCATGGGACACCAGCCCTACGATATAAGCCCAGCTACTGCCACTTCGTCCATCAGTGGGCACAGCAGCCCCGCAAGGAACGCATCAAATATGCCACTCCTGTTTTTCATTCAGATGCTGCTGCACGCGCCAAGCCCGCCAGCGGAAGGGAGCCTCGTCAACACGTGCGTCGGTAACGACTGCATCATCCCCACCATCGGCAACGGCACCTCGTCATAAGCGGATCTCAAGCAGAGCCAATGGAAGCCACGAGAACTCGGAACCATGGGACACCAGCCCTACGATATAAGCCCAGCTACTGCCACTTCGTCCTTCAGTGGGCACAGCAGCCGCGCAACGAACGCATCAAATATGCCATTCCTGTTTTTCATTCAGATGCTGCTGCACGCGCCAAGCCCGCCAGCGGAAGGGAGCCTCGTCACCACGTGCGTCGGTAACGACTGCATCATCCCCACCATCGGCAACGGCACCTCGTCATAAGCGGATCTCAAGCAGAGCCAATGGAAGCCACGAGAACTCGGAACCATGGGACACCAGCCCTACGATATAAGCCCAGCTACTGCCACTTCGTCCTTCAGTGGGCACAGCAGCCGCGCAAGGAACGCATCAAATATGCCACTCCTGTTTTTCATTCAGATGCTGCTGCACGCGCCAAGCCCGCCATCGGAAGGGAGCCTCGTCACCACGTGCGTCGGTAACGACTGCATCATCCCCACCATCGGCAACGGCACCTCGTCATAAGCGGATCTCAAGCAGAGCCAATGGAAGCCACGAGAACTCGGAACCATGGGACACCAGCCCTACGATATAAGCCCAGCTACTGCCACTTCGTCCTTCAGTGGGCACAGCAGCCGCGCAAGGAACGCATCAAATATGCCACTCCTGTTTTTCATTCAGATGCTGCTGCACGCGCCAAGCCCGCCAGCGGAAGGGAGCCTCGTCACCACGTGCGTCGGTAACGACTGCATCATCCCCACCATCGGCAACGGCACCTCGTCATAAGCGGATCTCAAGCAGAGCCAATGGAAGCCACGAGAACTCGGAACCATAAGACACCAGCCCTACGATATAAGCCCAGCTACTGCCACTTCGTCCTTCAGTGGGCACAGCAGCCGCGCAAGGAACGCATCAAATATGCCACTCCTGTTTTTCATTCAGATGCTGCTGCACGCGCCAAGCCTGCCAGCGGAAGGGAGCCTCGTCACCACGAGCGTCGGTAACGACTGCATCATCCCCACCATCGGCAACGGCACCTCGTCATAAGCGGATCTCAAGCAGAGCCAATGGAAGCCACGAGAACTCGGAACCATGGGACACCAGCCCTACGATATAAGCCCACCTACTGCCACTTCGTCCTTCAGTGGGCACAGCAGCCGCGCAAGGAACGCATCAAATATGCCACTCCTGTTTTTCATTCAGATGCTGCTGCACGCGCCAAGCCCGCCATCGGAAGGGAGCCTCGTCACCACGTGCGTCGGTAACGACTGCATCATCCCCACCATCGGCAACGGCACCTCGTCATAAGCGGATCTCAAGCAGAGCCAATGGAAGCCACGAGAACTCGGAACCATGGGACACCAGCCCTACGATATAAGCCCAGCTACTGCCACTTCGTCCTTCAGTGGGCACAGCAGCCGCGCAAGGAACGCATCAAATATGCCACCCCTGTTTTTCATTCAGATGCTGCTGCACGCGCCAAGCCCGCCAGCGGAAGGGAGCCTCGTCACCACGTGCGTCGGTAACGACTGCATCATCCCCACCATCGGCAACGGCACCTCGTCATAAGCGGATCTCAAGCAGAGCCAATGGAAGCCACGAGAACTCGGAACCATGGGACACCAGCCCTACGATATAAGCCCAGCTAAGGCCACTTCGTCCTTCAGTGGGCACAGCAGCCGCGCAAGGAACGCATCAAATATGCCACTCCTGTTTTTCATTCGGATGCTGCTGCACGCGCCAAGCCCGCCAGCGGAAGGAAGCCTCGTCACCACGTGCGTCGGTAACGACTGCATCATCCCCACCATCGGCAACGGCACCTCGTCATAAGCGGATCTCAAGCAGAGCCAATGGAAGCCACGAGAACTCGGAACCATGGGACACCAGCCCTACGATATAAGCCCAGCTACTGCCACTTCATCCTTCAGTGGGCACAGCAGCCGCGCAAGGAACGCATCAAATATGCCACTCCTGTTTTTCATTCAGATGCTGCTGCACGCGCCAAGCCCGCCATCGGAAAGGAGCCTCGTCACCACGTGCGTCGGTAACGACTGCATCATCCCCACCATCGGCAACGGCACCTCGTCATAAGCGGATCTCAAGCAGAGCCAATGGAAGCCACGAGAACTCGGAACCATGGGACACCAGCCCTACGATATAAGCCCAGCTACTGCCACTTCGTCCTTCAGTGGGCACAGCAGCCGCGCAAGGAACGCATCAAATATGCCACTCCTGTTTTTCATTCAGATGCTGCTGCACGCGCCAAGCCCGCCAGCGGAAGGAAGCCTCGTCACCACGTGCGTCGGTAACGACTGCATCATCCCCACCATCGGCAACGGCACCTCGTCATAAGCGGATCTCAAGCAGAGCCAATGGAAGCCACGAGAACTCGGAACCATGGGACACCAGCCCTACGATATAAGCCCAGCTACTGCCACTTCGTCCTTCAGTGGGCACAGCAGCCGCGCAAGGAACGCATCAAATATGCCACCCCTGTTTTTCATTCAGATGCTGCTGCACGCGCCAAGCCCGCCAGCGGAAGGGAGCCTCGTCACCACGTGCGTCGGTAACGACTGCATCATCCCCATCGGCAACGGCGCCTCGTCATAAGCGGATCTCAAGCAGAGCCAATGGAAGCCACGAGAACTCGGAACCATGGGACACCAGCCCTACGATATAAGCCCAGCTACTGCCACTTCGTCCTTCAGTGGGCACAGCAGCCGCGCAAGGAACGCATCAAATATGCCACTCCTGTTTTTCATTCGGATGCTGCTGCACGCGCCAAGCCCGCCAGCGGAAGGAAGCCTCGTCACCACGTGCGTCGGTAACGACTGCATCATCCCCACCATCGGCAACGGCACCTCGTCATAAGCGGATCTCAAGCAGAGCCAATGGAAGCCACGAGAACTCGGAACCATGGGACACCAGCCCTACGATATAAGCCCAGCTACTGCCACTTCGTCCTTCAGTGGGCACAGCAGCCGCGCAAGGAACGCATCAAATATGCCACTCCTGTTTTTCATTCAGATGCTGCTGCACGCGCCAAGCCCGCCATCGGAAAGGAGCCTCGTCACCACGTGCGTCGGTAACGACTGCATCATCCCCACCATCGGCAACGGCACCTCGTCATAAGCGGATCTCAAGCAGAGCCAATGGAAGCCACGAGAACTCGGAACCATGGGACACCAGCCCTACGATATAAGCCCAGCTACTGCCACTTCGTCCTTCAGTGGGCACAGCAGCCGCGCAAGGAACGCATCAAATATGCCACTCCTGTTTTTCATTCAGTTGCTGCTGCACGCGCCAAGCCCGCCAGCGGAAGGAAGCCTCGTCACCACGTGCGTCGGTAACGACTGCATCATCCCCACCATCGGCAACGGCACCTCGTCATAAGCGGATCTCAAGCAGAGCCAATGGAAGCCACGAGAACTCGGAACCATGGGACACCAGCCCTACGATATAAGCCCAGCTACTGCCACTTCGTCCTTCAGTGGGCACAGCAGCCGCGCAAGGAACGCATCAAATATGCCACTCCTGTTTTTCATTCAGATGCTGCTGCACGCGCCAAGCCCGCCAGCGGAAGGGAGCCTCGTCACCACGTGCGTCGGTAACGACTGCATCATCCCCACCATCGGCAACAGCACCTCGTCATAAGCGGATCTCAAGCAGAGCCAATGGAAGCCACGAGAACTCGGAACCATGGGACACCAGCCCTACGATATAAGCCCAGCTACTGCCACCTCGTCCTTCAGTGGGCGCAGCAGCCGCGCAAGGAACGCATCAAATATGCCACTCCTGTTTTTCATTCAGATGCTGCTGCACGCGCCAAGCCCGCCAGCGGAAGGAAGCCTCGTCACCACGTGCGTCGGTAACGACTGCATCATCCCCACCATCGGCAACGGCACCTCGTCATAAGCGGATCTCAAGCAGAGCCAATGGAAGCCACGAGAACTCGGAACCATGGGACACCAGCCCTACGATATAAGCCCAGCTACTGCCACTTCGTCCTTCAGTGGGCACAGCAGCCGCGCAAGGAACGCATCAAATATGCCACCCCTGTTTTTCATTCAGATGCTGCTGCACGCGCCAAGCCCGCCAGCGGAAGGGAGCCTCGTCACCACGTGCGTCGGTAACGACTGCATCATCCCCACCATCGGCAACGGCGCCTCGTCATAAGCGGATCTCAAGCAGAGCCAATGGAAGCCACGAGAACTCGGAACCATGGGACACCAGCCCTACGATATAAGCCCAGCTACTGCCACTTCGTCCTTCAGTGGGCACAGCAGCCGCGCAAGGAACGCATCAAATATGCCACTCCTGTTTTTCATTCGGATGCTGCTGCACGCGCCAAGCCCGCCAGCGGAAGGAAGCCTCGTCACCACGTGCGTCGGTAACGACTGCATCATCCCCACCATCGGCAACGGCACCTCGTCATAAGCGGATCTCAAGCAGAGCCAATGGAAGCCACGAGAACTCGGAACCATGGGACACCAGCCCTACGATATAAGCCCAGCTACTGCCACTTCGTCCTTCAGTGGGCACAGCAGCCGCGCAAGGAACGCATCAAATATGCCACTCCTGTTTTTCATTCAGATGCTGCTGCACGCGCCAAGCCCGCCATCGGAAAGGAGCCTCGTCACCACGTGCGTCGGTAACGACTGCATCATCCCCACCATCGGCAACGGCACCTCGTCATAAGCGGATCTCAAGCAGAGCCAATGGAAGCCACGAGAACTCGGAACCATGGGACACCAGCCCTACGATATAAGCCCAGCTACTGCCACTTCGTCCTTCAGTGGGCACAGCAGCCGCGCAAGGAACGCATCAAATATGCCACTCCTGTTTTTCATTCAGTTGCTGCTGCACGCGCCAAGCCCGCCAGCGGAAGGAAGCCTCGTCACCACGTGCGTCGGTAACGACTGCATCATCCCCACCATCGGCAACGGCACCTCGTCATAAGCGGATCTCAAGCAGAGCCAATGGAAGCCACGAGAACTCGGAACCATGGGACACCAGCCCTACGATATAAGCCCAGCTACTGCCACTTCGTCCTTCAGTGGGCACAGCAGCCGCGCAAGGAACGCATCAAATATGCCACTCCTGTTTTTCATTCAGATGCTGCTGCACGCGCCAAGCCCGCCAGCGGAAGGGAGCCTCGTCACCACGTGCGTCGGTAACGACTGCATCATCCCCACCATCGGCAACAGCACCTCGTCATAAGCGGATCTCAAGCAGAGCCAATGGAAGCCACGAGAACTCGGAACCATGGGACACCAGCCCTACGATATAAGCCCAGCTACTGCCACTTCGTCCTTCAGTGGGCACAGCAGCCGCGCAAGGAACGCATCAAATATGCCACTCCTGTTTTTCATTCAGATGCTGCTGCACGCGCCAAGCCCGCCAGCGGAAGGGAGCCTCGTCACCACGTGCGTCGGTAACGACTGCATCATCCCCACCATCGGCAACGGCGCCTCGTCATAAGCGGATCTCAAGCAGAGCCAATGGAAGCCACGAGAACTCGGAACCATGGGACACCAGCCCTACGATACAAGCCCAGCTACTGCCACTTCGTCCTTCAGTGGGCACAGCAGCCGCGCAAGGAACGCATCAAATATGCCACTCCTGTTTTTCATTCAGATGCTGCTGCACGCGCCAAGCCCGCCATCGGAAGGGAGCCTCGTCACCACGTGCGTCGGTAACGACTGCATCATCCCCACCATCGGCAACGGCGCCTCGTCATAAGCGGATCTCAAGCAGAGCCAATGGAAGCCACGAGAACTCGGAACCATGGGACACCAGCCCTACGATACAAGCCCAGCTACTGCCACTTCGTCCTTCAGTGGGCACAGCAGCCGCGCAAGGAACGCATCAAATATGCCACTCCTGTTTTTCATTCAGATGCTGCTGCACGCGCCAAGCCCGCCAGCGGAAGGGAGCCTCGTCACCACGTGCGTCGGTAACGACTGCATCATCCCCACCATCGGCAACGGCACCTCGTCATAAGCGGATCTCAAGCCGAGCCAATGGAAGCCACGAGAACTCGGAACCATGGGACACCAGCCCTACGATATAAGCCCAGCTACTGCCACTTCGTCCTTCAGTGGGCACAGCAGCCGCGCAAGGAACGCATCAAATATGCCACTCCTGTTTTTCATTCAGATGCTGCTGCACGCGCCAAGCCCGCCAGCGGAAGGGAGCCTCGTCACCACGTGCGTCGGTAACGACTGCATCATCCCCACCATCGGCAACGGCACTTCGTCATAAGCGGATCTCAAGCAGAGCCAATGGAAGCCACGAGAACTCGGAACGATGGGACACCAGCCCTACGATATAAGCCCAGCTACTGCCACTTCGTCCTTCAGTGGGCACAGCAGCCGCGCAAGGAACGCATCAAATATGCCACTCCTGTTTTTCATTCCGATGCTGCTGCACGCGCCAAGCCCGCCAGCGGAAGGGAGCCTCGTCACCACGTGCGTCGGTAACGACTGCATCATCCCCACCATCGGCAACGGCACCTCGTCATAAGCGGATCTCAAGCAGAGCCAATGGAAGCCACGAGAACTCGGAACCACGGAACACCAGCCCTACGATATAAGCCCAGCTACTGCCACTTCGTCCTTCAGTGGGCACAGCAGCCGCGCAAGGAACGAATCAAATATGCCACTCCTGTTTTTCATTCAGATGCTGCTGCACGCGCCAAGCCCGCCAGCGGAAGGGAGCCTCGTCACCACGTGCGTCGGTAACGACTGCATGTTACAAAAGCGATAATAGATGCTTATTCATGCTGCTGTGCCCCGAAGTGTTCTTTTCTTGTGTGTCATTATGCCCCAAAGTGTTTTGTTCTTATATGTCATTTTGTCATGAAAAGATACTGCTAATGCTCTGTGGAGACATAGAAGTAAACCCCGGCCCCACTAAACTTGAAATAATGGTAGAACGAATTATAGAAGGTCAAAAATGCATAACCAACGATGTAAAACAGATCAAAGATAAGCAAAATCAGTTCCAAACTTCCGTAGATGAAATGAGCGGAAGGATTGCTCGTCTTAAAAACTCGCTAGTCACAATAAAAAAGAACGAAGAAGCTATCACGGTACTGCATAGCTCAGTAAACGAATTACGAAGGACGGTTACAAACCAACAAGCTGCGTTAACCAACCTTGAGGGCAGGAGCCGTAAAAACAACATGATCATATTTGGAGTTCCCGAGCCTGACAAACGAAACAAATGACGACGTTAGATCAAAAGTACTCGAGGAACTCTTTCGTGGTCGTCTCGGTGTGACAGTACAGACGGCTGAACGAATAAATCGACTTGGAAAGAAGCGCGAGCAACGATCACGTCCGATTATAAGAACTGCCATAAGTTAAAAGGCTCCAGCATCTTCCTTTAAAACGACTTCTGCCAGGAAACATTATGTAAACGAAAACAGCTTTGGGATAGTGCGGAGACGGAGAGAGCTACTGGGCGTCGGGTCAAACTTTTTGAAGATAAACTCCAGATTGGCAGTGATTTGTATTTCTGGGATAACGAGGCCAGCTGCCGAACTAAAATAACAAAAGATAGACACGCGCCAGTTGTAAACAAGTGACGTAAGGGCACAGGAGCGGCAAAGCAGCTAAGAATAATGAACGTGAACGCGCGAAGTTGGGTTAACAAGGTCGAAGCACTAGAGTATATTCTGACGCTTCACCGTCCACATCTAGTTATCGTGACCGAAACATGGTTAAACTCAAACATACAGGATGATGAAGTAGTTCCCCCTGCGTACAAAATTATACGCAAGGACAGACCAACGCGAGGGGGAGGTGTCGCGATTATTATGAAGTCAATTACTTGTCATATTATGAATGACCTACCACTCACAGAAAGTATTTGGTGCAAAATTGGCTTTTGTGGCACGCAATACGTAATTGGAGCAGTTTATAGGCCGCCTGATTCCCCCTTGTCAATCATGGAATCAGTTTATGACTATGTTGCAAATAATGTCGCTAATAAATCAAATTTCATTATTGGTATTCATTTTAACCTGCCTAATATTGAGTGGGATACTCTTGAGGCTGGTGCCACCGAGGTTAAACATGCTCAATTACTGCTTGACATGGTGTTTAATTTCAATATGGCGCAGGTTGTAAAAAAGTACACAAGAAGGGGGAACGCAAGCAGTTCGGTATTAGACCTAATTTTTGTTAGTAACAAGTTACGTGATTTTTCTGTGGATATTCATGATGGAATTTCAGACCACAATCTTGTTTTACTGAATTGTTATACCACTTCTTCATTAGATCCCATCAAACGTCAGGATGCACGCGTGTATGATTTTTATAATGCAGATGACGTAGGCGTACTGGATTATTTGGAAATGTCTCTGTCTGGTTTCGATGGTACGGGTGATGTAAACACAATGTGGAATTACTTTAAAAAGACTGTAAATCATTGCTTGCAGATGTACATTCCCCAGAAAATAAAGCGCATAAATAGACAGAATACATGAATAACACGTGACATTATTCATTTAAAACGCAAAATAAAGCGGCGACGCAAGACAAAACCTGTCAGCAAAAGTGACGTTGCCAAACCTCTCAAATGAATTAAAAGAAAAAATTAAGGAATCTCGGGAAAAATATTTCGGCGTCACCTTGCCGGGGTTCATGAAGACAGCGCCACAGAAATTTTGGAAATATCTTGCGCCATCAAAACAGAACATAGACTGCATTGTAGAGAACGGCGTTGTCATCTCGGATCATATCGGAATGGCCCAGAGGTACAATGAATACTTCAGTTCTGTTTTTATCGATTCATGCAATTGTCCTGTGGATCTGGAGGACGACGAAGGCGTACTTGCGTCTATGCCAGACATTGATATCTCAGAGGCCGGTGTCCTTTCACTTTTGTTAAATATTAACACAAAGAAAACCGCTGGACCAGACAAGATTCCTAAGGAATTTCTGAAGCGATATGCGGAATGGGTCGCCAAATACTTAACAATTATATTCAAAGCGTCACTCAGTCAACACAGCGTTCCTTCGGATTGGCTTTGTGCAAAGGTTGTTCCAGTCCACAAATCCGGTAACAAACAAAATGTAGCCAATTATCGTCCCATTTCATTGACATGCACGAGCTGCAAACTTTTTGAACACATAATTTCTAAAAGTCTTTATGCTTTTTTCGAAACAACATTTTTCACAAGAGCCAACATGGATTCCGGCGCGGTCTGTCAACAGTAACACAATTACTAGGTGCATTTGGTGACTTTTCTTGCTCTTCGAACGAGAGAGGCCAAATCGACGCGGTTTGTTTGGATTTATCGAAGGCTTTCGACCGAGTTTCACATAATGGACTGATACAAAAACTATTAAAATACGGCGTTAATAAGCCGGTAATGGCGTGGATCCAGGCTTACTTATCTAACAGAACACAGTTTGTGGCTGTCAGCGGAGCAGTGTCGACCACCCGCGGGGTTACATCGGGGGTCCAGCAGGGATCGGCGCTGGGTCCAGTCTTGTTTTTATGTTACATAAACGACATCGTGAATGATCTCAGCCCCAACGTTACAGCTAGGATGTTTGCGGACGACCTCTTGCTTTATGCTAGAATACGCAACCCCGTGGATCAAGAAAACTTAAACTCGACTATCAACTCTGTTAAGAAATGGTGTGAAAAATGGGGTATGAAAATTAATCCAGATAAAACTGTATCCGCCAGAATCACTAGCAAAAAAGCGAACATCCTACCCTACACATATCGGGTTGGAAACGATCCCATAGCTCTAGTTGATCACTTTAAGTACTTAGGAGTTACTATATCAACCGACCTCACATGAAATCGCCACATCGACAATGTGTGCAGTACGGCTCGCAAAAAGTTGGGAGTTTTGAAGCGAAACCTAGGCAAAACCACAAGTCAGGTGAAATTGACTGCATACACAACATTTATACGGCCCACCTTAGAATATGCCTGCGCGGTGTGGGATCCGTACCGACACAATCAAATCGAAAAATTTGAAAAAAATACAAAGACAGGCTGCTCGCTTCATCCTCTCGAGATACCGCCGAATGGACTCCGTTACTAACATGCTCGAACAGCTCAGTCTCCAACCTCTTCACACCCGCCGAGAGATAGCAAGGCTAAAGGTTATTTATATGTTTTCAAAGGACTTACTAAATATGGACACATCTGATTTTTTACAACCACGTATTACTAGACCAGTAAGGGGGGTACACAATAGGGCTATGCAAGTTCCGCGAATTAATAATGACACATACGAGTATTCATTTTTTGTTAAAACAGTTGAAAGGTGGAACAAGCTTCCCGAAAGTGTTGTGAAGTGTGACTCATTAGCCTTATTCGAGAAATGTTTACTTGAATTATATTAAACTCTCCATTTCTGTTTATGAATGTGTAAAAGAAGTGTTCTTTTCTTGGTTAGATTCATTGATAGCTTGTGTAGCGTGATGTGTACCAGTGCGGTTTTGCAAATTCATATGAAATATAAAATGTGTTAAGATATGTATATAACATTGAATGATATAAAACTGACGTTCCACTCCTGTAAAGCGCCCAGAAGGGCGCACAGTATTTACAAATAAAAATAAAAATAAAAATCACAATCTCGTCCGCCACCGTTTACGGTGTCAAGAGCTATTCCCTCAATTGTTTCTGCCAGCCGCTGATAAACTCGTGCAGCACCTTTCCTACCGCAACCTTCCCGACACCCACTGACAAAAACCCATCCGCACCCTGGGGCTCGACAGGCGCTTGCTTGCTCACCGCATCACCCCAAGCCACGATCTTCGGCCCCCTCGTGCAGCGTCCTAAATCCGCAACGCGTCCTGGCTGTTTCATTTCCTATCAGCCGTTATCTTGCCTTCCAGAGAACATGCGGTGCATCTCCTCCGCCTCCAAAGACGACTTTCTTACATCTTAACCGCACTCCTCGTAACACCCCCCGGTTGCGTCACCTTCTCCCAAACGCTATCCTGGGGTGCTCGAAAGACCAGCTTGCGGGCGCGCCCGCAACCTGGTCTTTTTCGAGTACTTTCGGTACTCGCCTCGAGGAGACACCTGATCAGCTCTGCTCAACAGGTGTCTCGTCAACGAATCTGTGGTGCTCCCTGGGGACGAACAGAAGCAGAGCCATACCGACCGGGCCCCACGTTGGATGCGCCATTTTCATGCGGGGTCGTTCTATAATAATTGCTGCCCGATCGGTCTGTGCTTCGCTCGTCCCCCAGAGGGTGCCAGAACACAACGAGAAGACAGCGAATGGCTTTACTGTACTTCCCGGTTGCCCGTACTCCAGAGCTGGCAGTGCGGGCCCGCCGACCCTGGTTGTCGCCCGTCGTTCAGAGCTCACAGTCGGAGTCCGTGACCAGGCCTGTGAATCGTCCTTCCCACATCAGCGCTGCGTAGGCTAGCTGTTCCGGGCTACCACCGCCCGAGTCTCTTTGCGAAGCAACTCCGGGATCGTCATGGCCTAGGCCAGTATGTTCCCTCCGGTCTTGATCCGAACCTCGATGGTGGACCGCCCCGGAGGTCGTCATGGGTCAGACCGGCTACATCGATCGTTTCTGCCCGGCCCCAGCCTCGAGAAGCTCGTCTCTCTTCGGCCGACCGCCTGTAACGCGCCCTCCGCCCCGTCGTCTGCCACCCTCGTCTCCCGCAATTTATGATAGTGATCAAGGTTTCCTATTTTATACTCCAGCATATTACTTATTACCGTTTGTGATAAGAATAGGTAAGGCTGAAAGGAACTTAGCCTTCTTAAATATGGCTCTAGTCAGGGTAGGTTTCATTTACGATGGGTATTTTAAAAAAATGCTGAAACGTGAATCATGGAGCAACACTTCGTTGGGATAAATCCTCTCTACCTCTCCATTTTACGCTCGGTAGTTTGTTTAGCCTGTAATATATAATTTCTGTAAAATGCCAGCAAGAACCAGCATTTCCGCTAACATGACTACCAATAAAAATGGGTCCCGTAAGATTAATGAATCAACCAAATTCAAGACTTTAATATCATAAGCTGCAAAAACAACCATACAAAAATAATATAAAAGCCTACATTTGTTCTTCTAAGGTGACACTGCTCTTTAGCGGCGTAGGAACCAGAGTTACGTCAAAGTTCGCTGCTCTTTCGATAGACAGCTGCAAGGGAACTACCATGACTACCGTGTTTATTTTAATATATAAAAACCCGCGTTTTAAAAAGATTTTTTTTTTCTTTTCTATAGAGAGATGAAAATACAGTTGAAAGAAGGTCGACCTGTAATAATCCTGAGCATAATTTGTGTGCCCATCGCGCTAAGCCAGGTGCTCCCCCAGGTCAGCCGCTGCTCCTAGCACTCCGGAGCAAAGCGGTGAAACTCGACGCGCGCACGCTGGTAGAGGTTGTGAGGCGATAAAGGTTGACTCGAGCGGCGCAAGTGCGACAGGACTGAGCAGCCACGGAACGAAGGCATGTGGCAGACATGATAGTCAAGCGATATTATCGGGAGCACAAGACCCTAGTTTTGTTCTATCCCAGTAGTCGCGATCGGCGATCCTTGTAAGTGCTCTTTCATCAGCTAAACCAATCAAGTGCAGGGATTGTCCCGTGACATACGCCTTTAGTACCTGTGGTTGTGGTTCTATCTGTTCGAGCCTCCGACTGTGCCCGGACGTAACACGAAACAAACTATACGGTAAGTAGAGACGCTG
The DNA here is from genome assembly GCF_016920785.2 of Ixodes scapularis. Taxonomy (NCBI): domain Eukaryota; kingdom Metazoa; phylum Arthropoda; class Arachnida; order Ixodida; family Ixodidae; genus Ixodes; species Ixodes scapularis. The sequence goes on along the minus strand of NW_024609868.1, from coordinate 97,883,686 downwards.
TGAAATTCATATTTGTACGATACTCGTTTCCTTCTACTTCTCTATAAATTATTCAACCAATCTTTTTCTTTTTTTTTTAAGCCTATCTTGGCGCTGGTATGGCGCAATTCTTAGCAAAAATGGCATTTTGGCGCAAGATGTAGCAGACTCATTCATGGCGCAATTTGGCGCAGCAATTCCATCACTGTGATCTACTAAAACTTTCCATTGAGGTGGCCAGACTGAATCTCGAAAAGGGTTCATTTCATGAATGAAACAATAGCGCGGTGTTTGCTTGTTTTGTTCTTTCTTTTCTTTCGCGTACCGCTCGCTTAATTGTTCACTCGCTACGCCCATTCGTGCGATGGGCTCGGACTCGGCGGTAAACGCCGCGCGCTTTGGATGCTTTCGGAGGCTCTCGCCGCGGCCGGCTTCAGAAAACCGCGCGCTCGCGGGCTTTGTTGCACGGCTGCGGGAGACGTCGGTGGAATAAACAAGTGTTCATATCGGCGGGGTTGTAGGCCTCGGCACCGGTAACCAGACAAAAGCTCACCTTTTTTTTTTATTATTATTTGCTACCCGGGCGAAACACGGGTTGGGATAAAGTGCGGACGCGATGGACATTGCTTTATATTTGAACCGTTATTCCATTGCATGCAAACGTGTCGACAGATAAGCCATAACAGGCACAGAAGCAACAATTTGGGACCAAAGTATAGGACACGGAAACTGAGTCGAGCTGATAAGATCAAGCTTGCTTGACTCAAGGTATGCCGGAGCACCCTTGTGCCACGCCCAAGAAACTTCGTGCACCGAAGTTTTTGAACCCGAAGAGTGGCCGAAGAAGCGAAGTCCCCCTTCTGTGACCTCGCTTTTTTATTGTGCTTGTGTCACGCTAAACGCCCACAAAAAAGTGTCTCTTCACAATGTCTCTTCATTACTAATGCATGGGTTTTCTTGGGGTTCAGGGTAATATTTGAAGTGCATGGCTAGGAAAATTAAATTTGCTTCGTCATTGAGCGTCGTAAATATATTTGAAATCAATGATTATCTCAGGGTTATGTGAAAAAGAAACTGAAGCAAAACTGTAATATACAAACCATTGAGTTGCAAATATTCAAAAATATTTGGAAGGAACGGGAGTTAGGTCTTTTGAGTAAGTCAGTACAAGACAGATTATCAATTTAGAACGCTGTACGGGACTTTGGATAGGCTGGCGTTCCTTCCACCAAAGCTTGTGACCGAAGGACTAGCCTACATCAGAGTAAAGTCTACCGGTGACGTCGGCGACCTGCTGGAGCTACTTTCATTGCACGTATGTCAACGGCCCCTTCCGTTATGCTTCGGCTTCTTTTTCTGCGGCGGCACCAACGTTACTGGAAGCCCTTAGTTGGGAAACTGCCATTGGCGAAGTGGGTGATCGCAAGCGTCGTTGTGGTCGGCCCACCAAAATTGGCCGAATGCTGACTATGACGTCAGCAAAGGAGTTCTCATCGACGCAAATAAGAGGAATCAAAGAACTTCAATTTTGACGGTGTTGGCAGTGTTGCTTTGAGAGCGCTATGATTTCAGGTTCACTTAAAGGGATACGGAATCGAAACTTGAAATATAGAGAAAACATCAAGAAATGAGTTCAATATGATCAGCTAAGCCTGTAATGAATAATCACACGGTCGTATTTTGAGCAGATGGCTATATTTTATGCTCTAAATGCCGCGATTTTGGCGAGCGCCTCAAAATCAGCCATGGAGGAGCGCGATGCATCTCGGGAGATCCGGCAGACGTCTTGACGTCATCATGCCTCGGACGACCAAGCGTACCGTAGTGACGAGTTTTGCCACTTGGAGGCGTCAACGCGTTACAATCTCGCTTTGTCGAAGTACCCAAGGGCTGTAGAGATCGCGGGGCCAGCACGCGCACCAAACCTGAGAACAACCGAAGCACGCGTTTGCACGTCGCGCGAGAGCTGAAACCAAGGTGGCTCACTTCGTTTTGGCTCTTTCCACCAAGACGCCTCGGTATTGCGTTCAGGCCTAGGCAATCTATACCAGTGAGCGGACATACCGCTGCGGCGCTGCTTTCAGAGGTATGTTGTCGTCACGCAAGCTTCATAACCAACTACCAGGTGGTTTTTGATTATCGTTTAATTCACTTTAAAATATGTTTTCTTGCGTTTTCTAGCGCAATATTTATGTTTCTGTGGTTGTGCTGCTACCTGCGTCGTGTTGAAACAAAGAAATGAGCTCCAGAATTTGGTTTCCGTACCCCTTTAAGGCCAGCTGAACTAGAAAAAACATACACATAAAGAAAAGACCATTCACACCGCTGGACTAACAACTGATTTTCTTTTTCCTCCTCTTCTACTACAAGCCACACTTGAGGGAACAATTCTCTTTTCCTCTTTTTTGCTTTCTAATTCACCTTAAATTTTTTTTTCCTAATTCCCTTTAAGATGCTAACCCCGAAGAAATCTTTTTTTCTTTCTCGTGAAGCACGAGAGAAGGTGCACTAACGCAGTCATCGCCTTTTTCCTCAATGGCAAGTGCCTCTAGGATTTCACGTCCCAGTTTTGTTTTGTTCCTTGCCACGATGTTTACGTCGTAGAACAGTGCCGAACATTGACACGCACGACAATGGGTTGGCAAGTGTCCTCCTGCTGACAGGGTTCTCACTGATGCAGCGTGCTCCCTCGTCCGATCGTTAATGCATCGGCCGGTTTGTCCGATGTAACTTCGGCCGCATGTCAGCGGAATGTGGTACACCACCTCCTTTTCACACAGGGCGTATGGAGACTTGTGAACTGTGCCACACCTCTTCTCGTTGTTACTTCGCTCCTGGTTAACCCGGCGACACATGGAATAGGCTTTGTTTGGGGCCGAACATATTACCTGAACGCCTTGCCGTCCAGCTACCTTCTTCAACTTGTGGGCCATCCCGTGAACATAGGGTGCTACCACCACCGCATGTCGAGTCTTTTTCTTTTCCTTTGTGCTTTTATTCGTGCACCCTAATCCGCGCTTGATGGTCCTGCACACCTGCTCGCAGATCGCTACCAGGAGCGGTTTTGGGTGCCCAGCTTCCTGTAGTCTCGAGACCTGAGTTTTAAAACTTCGCTCAACTTGATGGTGACAGGTCTTCTTTAGGGCGGATATCAGGGCTGTGGTGGCCACCCCTCGTTTAACATTCTTGGAGTGCCCCGAGTCAAAAGGTAGAAAGCCTTTGCACGACCTGGCTTGGTATCTCCAGCACACGTGGTTACTTTTGAATTCCAATGCCAGGTCCAGGAACCTGATGGAATTATCCGCGGGGAGTTCATGGGTGAATTTGAGTCCCAAGCAGCTCTGTTCAAAGCATCGCATCACTGTGTCTCGGCACCCGTCTCTTTCTTCATCTACCTTTGTGTTGCATAGAATTAAAAAATCATCGACGTACCTGAAGATGCCTTCAATCCTTGGATCTTTCAATCTTTCTTGAATGGCACTTCCGCAAGCCGCGAGGAAGACATCGCTGAGGTACGGAGCCACGCGTGAGCCAATGCATACTCCACGTCTTTGTACATATGACGAATTCTCGTGCGACACTACTGTTGCCGTGAGGTACACACGTAGGAGCTCTAAGAAACTGTCCAGGTTCATGCCGGCTGCGTTCTGGAAAGCTATGACACCCTGCTGTTCGATGGTCTTTCGAAGAATTGATAGCAGGCTTGCTTGTGGTATGGAGTAATATAAGTCCTGAATGTCGATAGAAAACCCGGAAACAATGTCAGACCCCTTCTCCCGAATAAAGGCGATCACACTTTCGGAGTTGGGAATCTTGAAAGGATCTTGCGTCGTACACTGGGACAATTGCTTTGCCAGATACATCGACACCTGTCCTTGCCATGTGTTTCTTTCGGAGACTATAGCCCGAAAAGGAACGCCATCCTTGTGTGTTTTTGCTGAAAAAAACATTGACAGGTGGGTCTCCTTTGTTCCTTTGATTTTCGTTACGAGGCTTCCTTGACGGTTGTCCTCGAATATTTCCAGGATGGCCTTTTTTGCTGATTTAGTTCTTTTTTCTTCCACTGGAATGAAATTCTTAGCCACGGCTTGAGTGGCCTCTTGTTCATACTTTTCAGAATCCAGCACCACAAACCCTCCCTCTTTATCCGATACACAAAGCCTGAGGCCTTTGGTCCGCAATTCATGTACTGTTGATTCAAAGCTAAACTTCTGATGCGCTTGGCCCCTTAGGTTTTCTAGGCAGTCAATCCCTTCATTAATGATCTGCGAAACTTTCTCTTCTGGAGCTTTTGACGCAATGGACCGTACTAGAGCCACCTTGTCCACGGCTTCCATCCTTGGGGGAATTCCGAACTTTGGTCCTTTTTCAAGCACACGTTCCGCCTGCGCCGAAAGACGAACATCTCCAATTACTTGGATAGGGGACATTTTTGGACAAGCCTTGCTCTTTCTTGCCATGTGAACCTTCCATGTAGGAAGAAAGCATTCTTTCCATAAACGCTCTGTCAGGCATCTTGTCTTCGTCATTTGGTTGAGGAATATGTTGTAGCTGAGACATTTCACTCGCAGGAAATCTGCGAGTAAGCGTACTTGGCGCCACGAGTCCGACCTGAGGATTTTCGAGACTCGCTGGGCATGTCCCTGAGAGGGTTCAAATATCCCAAAGCATTGTTGTACCTCATCCACGAGGATCTTCTTTTTGATACACCAGAACGCAGCCGGCATGAACCTGGACAGTTTCTTAGAGCTCCTACGTGTGTACCTCACGGCAACAGTAGTGTCGCACGAGAATTCGTCATATGTACAAAGAAGTGGAGTATGCATTGGCTCACGCGTGGCTCCGTACCTCAGCGATGTTTTCCTCGCGGCTTGCGGAGGTGCCATTCAAGAAAGATTGAAAGATCCAAGGACTGAAGGCATCTTCAGGTACGTCGAGGATTTTTTTAATTCTATGCAACACAAAGGTAGATGAAGAAAGAGACGGGTGCCGAGACACAGTGATGCGATGCTTTGAACAGAGCCGCTTGGGACTCAAATTCACCCATGAACTCCCTGTGGATAATTCCATCAGGTTCCTGGACCTGGCATTGGAATTCAAAAGTAACCACGTGTGCTGGAGATACCAAGCCAGGTCGTGCAAAGGCTTTCTACCTTTTGACTCGGGGCACTCCAAGAATGTCAAACGAGGGGTGGCCACCACAGCCCTGATATCCGCCCTAAAGAAGACCTGTCACCATGAAGTTGGGCGAAGTTTTAAAACTCAGGTCTCGAGACTACAGGAAGCTGGGTACCCAAAACCGCTCCTGGTAGCGATCTGCGAGCAGGTGTGCAGGACCATCAAGCGTGGATTAGGGTGCACGAATAAAAGCACAAAGGAAAAGAAAAATACTCGACATGCGGTGGTGGTAGCACCCTATGTTCACGGGATGACCCACAAGTTGAAGAAGGTAGCTGGACGGCAAGGCGTTCAGGTAATATGTTCGGCCCCAAACAAAGCCTATTCCATGTGTCACCGGGTTAACAAGGAGCGAAGTAACAACGAGAAGAGGTGTGGCACAGTTCACAAGTCTCCATACGCCCTGTGTGAAAAGGAGGTGGTGTACCACATTCCGCTGACATGCGGCCGAAGTTACATCGGACAAACCGGCCGATGCATTAACGATCGGACGAGGGAGCACGCTGCATCAGTGAGAACCCTGTCAGCAGGAGGACACTTGCCAACCCATTGTCGTTCGTGTCAATGTTCGGCACTGTTCTACGACGTAAACATCGTGGCAAGGAACAAAACAAAACTGGGACGTGAAATCCTAGAGGCACTTGCCATTGAGGAAAAAGGCGATGACTGCGTTAGTGCACCTTCTCTCGTGCTTCACGAGAAAGAAAAAAGATTTCTTCGGGGTTAGCATCTTAAAGGGAACTAGGAAAAAAAAATTAAGGTGAATTAGAAAGCAAAAAAGAGGAAAAGAGAATTGTTCCCTCAAGTGTGGCTTGTAGTAGAAGAGGAGGAAAAAGAAAATCAGTTGTTAGTCCATCGGTGTGAATGGTCTTTTCTTTATGTGTATGTTTTTTTCTAGTTCAGCTGGCCTTAAGTGAACTATGAACCAACTAGCTCAGCTCAAGCCTGTTAATGATTTCAGGCTTTCACCATGCTCATTACAAACACCATCGAACTTGTTGTTCGCAAGGTAATGACGTCACGAAAGGTAACCAAACGATGGCGCCACCGAAACATCTCGCCGCTAATAGAGACTGCTCTGAAAAAGTGGCCCCGATCTGTCCACAAGAACTGAGCTAATGGTGAACACAACGCTGCCATTTCTCCCGCAGCGGCCGTTCGAGGAACTGCACGTGACTTCCATTTTGGCTTTAATCGGCCATTCAGGCGCCGAAACAGACACAGCGGAAGAGGCTACAGGGGTGCCACCCCCGTCTCCCCAGCGGACGCGCCGCGCCTTACTACCGAAGTTAAAATGCACCTAGGTCGGGACGCGCTACCTGAAAGTACCGCTGAACATGGTTGTATAAAAACAATATTAATTGTGCCGCAAAACCCTGCAAACTAAAGATTTTAAAGACATCACGCGCCAATCATTTTGTACCAAACTCCAATGAATTTCATACAAAAAGAGTCTTTTCCGTTTGTTTTTACGCAAAACCAGGCTTTCTAACAGCTCAAGGTGACCACAGTACAGACAAATGATAAAGAGTGGCGCTGTTGTCGTATTTAGCTCGGTCTCGGTGGACGCCAGCGGCCCAAGTTTCCACGGCGAGTTTCCCAACTGAGTGTTTTAGTATCGTTGGGCGGCACCCAGAGCGAATGGACCTTTTCCACATACCGACGGCACCAGGCGGTGGCTGCACAAACTAAAAATCGAGGAAGTGACCTACCTGCGCTACCAATCGATTATGGAGGCTACACTACCAGTTTCTTAGCTTTCAGAGCAGCTGCGCGTGCCCAGCCGGCCCAGCGCGACTTTAAAGAGGGGAATCCGTGGCGTCCACCCAAACGTCGTGTTTTCCTTTCCGTCGACGTTCTTTTTTTGTGTAACACAATTACATATATATACTCCAGTTACGTGTTCTGCTCGCTAATATAAAACCTCCTTCCGAATTTCCTCAATTTTTCGTTCCGACTTCCGCCGCTTGGCATCGGGCGCTCGCGCGTGCGCAGGACGCTTCTCGGAAAAGGTCCATTCTTTCCTTTGCCTGACTGTGCGCCGACGACGACCAGAGTTTCCCCAGGAGCGGTGGAATATGTACGACTCCACTCTTCACGATAAAGACCGAACGAACAACACCTGCAAAGGATGGAATACCGGGTTTCAGAAGCCTGTCGGCCACGCCCATCCAAGCGTCTGGAGGCTGATTGAATGCCTACAGCAAAATCAGGCGCTCGTTGCCACGGCATTGACACAAGTCCGGAAAGGTGAACCCTCAGAGAAGCGGGTGCAAAAACCCACTCTGCACCTGCAGAATCGTCTGAAAAATATTTTCGAGGGGTTCCAGGTACACCCATATTCACCAAGACTGCTGGAGCTAGTAAAAGACAGCATTCGCTTCTAACCAATCGATAAATGAACTTGTTTCTACTGTAATCAACAAACCATGCACTTGTCATATTTAATTTATCGTTGCATTTGTGTCGCACGTACGCACCTAAGTTGTCTGCACTCGTGTTAAGACCAGCATGAAATTTTCTCCAAGTGAGCTTCTGCCCGGGTTTGTGAAAAAAATGGGTGAGCTTTTGTCCGGTGAGCTTCTGTCTGGTGAGCTTCTGTCCGGTGAGCTTCTGTCCGGTGAGCTTTTGTCCGGCCACGTGGAGGCAAAGCCAAAGGCCCTTTACGATAGTAACACAAGATTCACACCACCTGTAGGAGTACACCAGCAGTATTGTTACAAGCTCATGTCACCAGCAGATTTTTTTCCTTGCCCTCATGCCACGCTTCTTTGTGTACTCATCTCACTGGTAGGATTTCTTCGGTGTTAGTGATGCTGCTTACCCCCCTAGCCCCAGCCTTGCGCAAGATTGTGGTATGAACATCGTACACATGGAGTGCTCCTCCCCAAGGACTAGAAATATATAAGGCAGCAAGTTTTTAGCCACAGCCAGGGTTGCATTGTTCAACCAAGACATCAATCACTAATGCAAACGTTTTACGAGATACACATGATGAACCAGCCCTTTGTGACATGTCACACATTTTTCAGGGTCGATAGCATCTGGAGCGGGCACAGATGATATAAAAACAGCATTCCAGCTTTTTTTTTTTTTTTTTTTTTTTTTTTTTAACAAATGTATATCGACGACGTGGTTGCGAGGGCACCGTTACGTTTCCGGCGGTTCGACGAAGGAACGGCTGCCGAAAAATATACTCTCTGCCACTGGAAGACGATGTCCGTTTATTGGAAAAGCAGTCTGGCTTATAATGACCCTTACAGGTACCGGACATTTCCTCGAATGTTATCTTATCGAATAAGTGGACATCTCATGGAACGCCATTTCAATGAGTCACTTGATGCCGTTTCATAGAATTTCCTTTTACTGAATTTTAGAGTAATACAATACCTTTTACATAATTTACTATTGCTTTTGAAATAGTTTTAACGCAACTCTAAATTCACCAGAAATAGAATTACTACCCGGTAAATTTTTTGTCCACCTAAAAGTTGGCTACTGAATCATAGAAGGTATCATATCAAAATTTGAGTGAATACGCTATTTATTCTTTTCTGGCGAGGTAGGTGGCTGTTCTCAGCCACACACTTTTTTCCACTTCATCCCTCTATTTATTCACCCGTGAAAGGCACTTTCTTAGGAGATAAACAGCTATTCTCCTCAGCGCCTTTTTTATTTTGTATTTGTCGATTTACCTATGTTTCATTCTATCCTAGGAGAATAACTTTCTTTTCAAGAACATATATGTTCCTAAAAAAAAAACGCATCTCCCCTCTTCGGTAATTTATTGTAACAGACAGAACCGTCGGCCTGTGGGATCTTCAACATGCAGTATATATTCTGTGTGTCGAATATCCGGCAGGTTCATGGTCCTGTCGGTTACAATGAATTAACGAAGAGGGGAGACACGTCTTTTTTTCCCCCGTATCATGGGACACGGAGACAGATCACTGCTTCAAGGACGGCTTCGTCTTGAAGCAGAATAGGTCTCCTCAAGGACGAAGATAAATATGCCCTTGAACAGACGTGCATTCATCACTGCACCTGATGATCACAGCTTTAAAAAGTGTCAGCAGTGTTCCCATTTCTTATTGGCCACATTAACAGAGGTCATCATTTACTAAAAAAAAGGTGACAAAAAAAGGTTTCTTTTTTTTTTTGCACACATATAAGTTTATGAATTATAATAAATATTAAAACATTGCTACCCTCCCGGCACTAAAAAGAAAAATATTTCCTAGATGTAGAATTACTACTGCTCAAGTTGCCGGCGTTCAATGAAACGGCTTTGGTGAAATGGCGTTTGATGAAATGGCGTTTGATAAAACTGTGTTCGATGAAACGGCTCCAATGAAACAATGTTCAATGACGCCGTTCAATGAAATGTCTGCACTCAACCCTGTACCAATCAAAGCCGGGCAAAGAAAAGAAATACAGTCCCGCACGACTCCAGATAATCTTATCCGGAAGCCAAGGAAAACGCATAGTGTAGAACAGCACCACAATTGCTACAGCACCCAGTAACTGCAGCTGAGCAGGCTCAAGAAAGCTGGCTACCCGAGACAGCGGGCCGCACCAGCCACACTGCTGGAGCTTCAAGCAGCTTCAGCCTATACCCACAGGGAACAAGAAATGAATGAGCCGGCAGTGCACAGGATTCAGGATGCAGGGCACAACCATTGCAGAAGCAAGCTAACGACGGTGCAGAATAACTTAAGACTATTCATGTGACTACATAATCAGTTTATTAACTTGTAGGCAAAAAAAGAACACAATGCCGCTGGTTTGTGGTTTTAGTCTGCCAAACAGCACATCAAATGTAATTTTGCAGGAAAACGAGGTCACAAGCGACGGAGCCAAGTGTGAACCACGAGATAACTTTTTGGCGGAATGAGAGTTACCTCAAGGAGAGGGAGTCTAGAATGGGAGCTTGAATGTATGGCACTGGAGAAGGTACACCTTCAGGCAAAACTACAAAGATGGCAAAAAAGTGTGAACTAAAAGAACAGAAAATGGAAAAGTCTCAGCTATGTGAGCAAGAAATGCAGTTACAGGCCGGTGAGCTGCGGCAAGAAGAGGAGCAAAGCAGCCTGCAAAACACAGCTCAAGGCAGTAAAAAAAAAAATATGGTTCCTGAAAAATGCCAATGAATAAACAATAAAACCTGGTTTCACTGCCCAGCCGGTTGCAAGTAATCGAAAAGACAAGGTGTCTCCAGGCCGAAGTATGTCGAGACCTGGTTGCCATACATGCAGGAATGGCAGTTAGCAAGGATCACAGCGACCTTGTACATCCGCGGCACCGTCTGCAGTAGCATCCTTTGATTTTGTCCAAAGTCCAAGAAGGCGAATTGGGCCACGACTTTCCCCAATCCCAATTCAACCACCTGTCTCACGGCATTCATCCCTGCGTTGAACCCCTCCTGTGGCTTCGTCAGCTCTGATCCTTCGTAGGGTGTCATCAGGAGCAGGCGGAGAGGATAGGAAGGATCCCCATATACTGCAAACTCGCTTCCTTGGACCAGCTGCTCCAGCTTGTCATACAGCTGGCTCTCACGAAGGATTCCTGAAAGCACAGCATATACACAAACTTCACAAATAATGTGACTAGAAGGCAAGGCATAAAACAGTGTTTCCAAGAACTTGTCACAAATAGAACAAAGATAAGCAACAGACTACAACATTTTCTGGACTATGCAGTTTTAAAAGTTGAAATTTTATGCAGACAAGCTGCAGTTGCAGACTATACAAGAATTTATGTTATCAAGGTTGTTCATTACGACGAGACGAGAGTGATTTCAGAAACAACAGACTACAAGGGGGGACCCAAAAGAAACCAGGATTTATTTTTACAAAATTGTGTATTTATTTTTGCACATTTAAATTACAGTCACCTTCAAAGTACTTTCCGCCTGATGAAATAACTTGTCAAAACAGCCTTTAAGCGCGTCGATTTTGACGCCTTTGAGTACTTCCGCCATTTTTTGTTTCACCTCTTAACACATCGGCACACCATTTCCATCTGATAACTTCTTTTAATCCAAGGAAACAAAAAAGAAGTCACACGGGGCAGGGTTGGGTAAATAGGAAGGGGTGATGCCATTTCTGGTCAAAACCTGCTGAACACTCAGCGCTGTGCACGTAGATTGAGCAGACCGAGCTATGGCAAACAGGAGACGGGTTCGTCCACCATGACAACGCACCTGCCCATACCGCACTAAGTGTTCAGTTTTCATTGAAAATGGCATGACCCCCCCATTGACCACCCTCCCTATTGACTCCACCTTGCCTCGTGTGGCTTTTATTTTTTCGCCCCGGCAGGCACGTAGCCGGGGGGGGGGGGGGGGCCATGGGACCCAAGCCCCCCGAAATTTTCCATTTTGCTGGGACCTCCTCTCCCCCCCTCCCCCTCATACAGCATTTTGTCATAAGTGCCCCCCCCCCCCCCCCCCCGCCCAAAAAACAAAATCCTGGCTATGTGCCTGCCCCCCCGGCTGAAAACAGTTTTTAGAGAAAACGGTTCGCCGACGTGGGCGAGGTGAAAGAAAAAACAGCAGGAGCATGAAAGGCATCATGATCGACGAGTCTAGAGGCTTTTTATGGTGTGGGAATAAACATCTCGACAAGCGTATTGCATCGGCTGGAGAGTACTTTGAAGGTGAATGAAATTTGAACGTGAAAAAATAAACACGATTTTGTACAAACAAATTAAGGTTTCTTTTGGATCCCCCTGTATGTTAGCGATAATTTCTGCACGATGAGCACTTTTTGTGCATTAATACAGCAGACATTTTTCAAGGTGTCCTGTGTATGTGTCGAGCATGCACACACTCCGTTTCATACATAGCGTGCAATGCAGCCAAAATTAGCACACCGGTTTGCACTGCCGCCGACCGCCTACGTTTCCCCCCATAAAATAGTGCTGCCCCTGTAAAAAAAACAAAAAAGACGAAAATGTGCATCTTCGGAGCTAGTAACTGATAGTGGCGTTATGATTTCGACGGAACAACAATTTTTTTCAGTAAAAAGGAAAATATAATGTAAACTACTGTAAATTGTTTTCCGTTTTCGTTCGTGCGGCAACCGCTTCGGGTTTTTGGGTTGTGCAACTGCTCCTGCTTCGCCGGTTTTGAGAAGATGGCGTCTTACGCAGGAGGCTTCCCACCCTGCTTGGATATTTTCAAAGATTCGTAGTGCAAAGATCTCAAAAGAGTGCAAACAGGTGATCGCCAATGTGTACGCGAGTTCAAAAACGCGTTTCGAAGTCCTGGAGACGGTCAGTAACGACACAGGAGTGTGGGCCCGTACTGTCACGAAGTACAAGGCGCAGTGTCTATCTAGCAAGGTGGCGTCCCCGAAGCGAAGACCTCGCAACGTGAAAGTTTCGAGCACACGGACCGTGTTGTGAACTGCCTTCTGTTATGTCTGGTGTTAAAATCGGCCTTATGGCTTCAAAATGAAACAAGCCTCAAGAATGAACCGTGCCAGTGATGAATCGTGTCTATGGCTCCGTCTGCTTGCGGGACCTTAACCTTGGTCGGCTAGGCGAACGATGCCCGTGGCTGCATCCCGACGCGTCTGATTTCTTCTGCCTGCGGGACCGTAACCTTGGTCGGCTCCGTCTACCTGAGGCACCTTAACCTTGATAGCCTAAGTGGACGACGCACATGCCCGTGGCTGTATTCCGAGGCCCCTGCTTTCCTCGAAAAGGAAACAACACTCAATCCTGACCTCGAGTGCCGTGTGTTGTGTATGCGTCTATTGCGAATCACTCTCGGTTCATGGGGGCGCCGGCACCAGAGCAGCGAGATACTGTAGTCTGGATGACTCTCATACACCGGCGAGTATTCTGACTCTGAAGGAGACTTCCATTAAGTCACATCACGGGAAGGAATGTCAAGCCGTCTGACCAATGGCAGTACGGTCCCCTAATCCCAGTATTCGTTATATAAAGGACCGTCCACTGCACTCCCAAGGTACTCTATGATTTTCACGGTACCATGTAAATAAACGGCTTGAAGTAAAAAAGCCTTAAGTCACGAACATTCTTCCGTTTTGACGAGGCCGGCGCGGGGTTTAAGCGGAACACCAGCCCCTAGTCTACCCCCTTATAAATAAAAAAAACAAGAAGAAAAGAGGAACTGAAATATGCATGTCCCCAATGTGCAAAGTCATGTATAAAAAATAGGTAAAAAAAAAAAAAAAAAAAAGTTGCGCTTTAAGTGGATTTGAGCCACCGCTACCGAGACGTCAGTATCGCCAGAGCAGCGCCTCATACCGCTCGTCCACGAAACGCGCGGAGTAACACATTTTTTTGTTTTTTCATGCGCACTACTTCAGTACCTTTCTCAGCGTTGCACGCTATGTACGAAACAGAGTATAGGTGCAGACTATATAAGCAAAAGCTCTTATTTTTCGACCAAAATTTGTCTTAGCGGACTACAGTTCTAAAAATATGGTAATAACACCCCTGTTACACTGGCACTCTCAGGTGTCCTCGAGCCAATGACAGTTGACTCAATCGTGACTGGTCGCAGTTCTACACGGCAGTACTAACCCTCTTTGAGCTGCCAACGATAGCTGAACTAAAACTGAGCTCACTGACCTCGAGTGGCTCACTTCCGCCAACTGAGGTCACAAAGAGGATGGCGTCTGCTACGTCGTCAATGACAGCCAGCATTAGCGACCTACTTGCTGTTTTGGAATGCGGGAAGAGGTACCCAGAAACGGTTGCAGCGGCGAATATTGCAGGAGAGGGCACGTTTAAGGGCCGGATCTGCCTTTAGAATAATTCCAGCATGTCGCAGAAGCCAGTGCTACTGTGAGCAGGGCCACAGGTGATGCACTATGTTTCTGCTGTTTGCATTCATATGAAGAGTGAATGGACTTCCTGAACGCATTGTCATTGACAATGGTCCCCAATTTGTGGCAGAATTTCAGACCTTTCTCAAGGAGAATGGCGTGCGGCACACATTCAGTGCACCATACCAGCCTGCGACAAATGAACTTGCAGAAATATTTCTGCAATACTTCAAGCACAGCATGAAGGGGGAAGGCTCAACAAAAAAAAAGCTGGCAAACTTCCTGTAGGCATATCGCGCCACACCGCATTGTTCAACTGGTGAGGCACCTGCCAAACCGTTTTTCGATCGTGAACTGCGAACTGAACCGACACTTCTGCGACAATATCTGAACGGACAAATGTACATGGAGCCAAAACAAAATCTTGTTCAGAACAGACAAATGCACTCTTTTTTTGGAAGGAGACCCCGTATCAGTGTGAGATTACTGCAGCCTGAGCAAGCGGGTACCTGGAACAGTTGTGAGAAGAACCGGCTATACCAAGTAAAAGTCAGAGAAGCCACTTGGAATCGACACATTGACCAGCTACATACTGGTCACTCCATCCACCAAAGCCAACCAGAGCCGGGGGACGAAAAAGATGCTTGCCCAAGCCCAAGTGTGGAAGCGACAGATGACATGCCAGAGACGACGCATCTGCAAACTCCAAAACAAGTTAGCAGCATAAGTGGCACACCAGCAGTAGGCCATGGCAGTCGCGCTGTAAGGGAGAAACCTCAAGAAAATATGACAAATGCTAGTCGTCCCCAATGACTGAGGCAACGACCTCGCAGATTGGACCTCTAAATTTGCTGGGGAGAAATTGTTGTTTAGCCTAGCTGAAGATTGAAGCAACAACCATAGGCAAAACACACCAACAAAGCTGGCCACCCTACTGTAACTGTCACATCATGCTTTCTGTAACTGTTCTTTTCATGCCTTTATTTGTCCTAAAAGACAAATAGATTCCTGTTAACAAACATAGCAGCAAACATCCGACTTTTTCGGACAGCAAAGATACTTGATCGAACGGACCCCCCCCCCCACTTGAGTTCTTATGCAAATAAAGATTGATTGAAAGAATGATGAATATTTGCTGAGATATCACTTTTTATTTTAGCCTGAATATAGGTTTTCATAATACGGATGAACTTGGTACTGCATTAAATATTTAATATATAAAATAATAGCTTTCATTAGGGATGCCGCAAACTTTTTTCGAACTGAAGTTTCGATGATTGAATCAAGCGGTTCAAAAGGTTAGAAAGATTTCGAATTTTCGACCTTTCCATATCAAGAAATTCGACAGAAGTCGAATTTTTGAACTTATAAAACTAAGAAGTTCAACGCTTTTCGAAATTTCGAACTTATTACGCTGCACGATGCTTGTCGAACTTTCGAACTTGATAGACTAAAAAATTTGATGACTTTAAAACTTTCGAACTTCTTGCACTAAAAAGTTCGAAGCTTTTCGAATTTTCTACGCTAAGAAATTCGACAATTTTCGAACTTTCAAACTTATTAATCTAAAGAATTTGAAAATTGTCGAACTTCCGATTCCTGAAAACTCAAAAGTTTGACGAACTTCAAACTTTTAGGGTAAAAGTTCGAAGTTAGTCTAACTTCGAAAGACCGGCGGGCGGTTTCATTTGAATTCAAGCAATGAGGTACAATCGTAATTTTTTTCGCAATTTTACATGCGGTCTTGCAAAAGACAATGCCGTTTATTTCAATCATCTGGCATGCTTGGTATTAAAGAAATAGATTCCCAAAGGAGCGAGGAAGGACGACGGGTTTTTGACAATGGTCGTTTGTGCCATATTTGAAGCGCGCTATAGACCTTTCCAGCAGCAGTCTCGAACGAAGCAATTTACAGCGCGCCCCCGGTTTTGAGAGGGTACATCAGTGTTGCCCGACTGCGCTGGGCTGTGGAGTTTCTTGTCAGTGCGCTGTGGCAGCCTGCGTAGACGCACTTCCGGACGCTGGTGGAGGCTAAATTGCCGCGTTCTATTTTTTCTTGTGTGTTTTATGGTGAATAGAATTTTTGGGGGGTTTTTAAGAATGCATTGTACTATTTTGGGAACAAAAACAAAGAAATTGAAGCTGTTTCGGTGACTCCGCACGGGACAGAGCAAGTGCTACTGGAATGTTTGTTTCATTTTATGTTGATCTTTTTACGGCACCATACACTCATCCGTGTCAACAAAGGTCTTAGCCGTCGAAAATATTTGACCACACAGGAAATCCGAACTGCATGGATATTCCCCGCCCACAACATGAAATTAAACGAGCCTCATCAATTGAACAACATATATTGTACGTACCTCACGGTGTCGCGTTATCCGAACAGGATTTGAGAAAGGTCTCAAATAACACAGCATATCCAATATACAGTGTCCACGATAGTCACTTTATGACAATCGGACGGAATCCGGTGTGTTTTGGGGAACATGTAGAAGAGAGCAGCTTTTTTGCACAGCTTCAAAGCAAATGAACGAACGCGTCTATTCTGTCCCCACACCCCGGACCCGACCATATCAGCTATTTTTCGCGAAGACCCGGAACACAAGCCGGGAAGGCTTTTTGGAGATTATCTCAACGGAAATAATCCTCCAAGAACGTCGAACTGCCCGCGTCGTAGGCTGCTTGACGTTCGCTCTCTTCGTCCGTTTCCTGCGAAGGCCGAGCAGGCTACGAGCCCTGATATTCCCTGGTTCTCACAGTTGAAGAAAACACACAAAAAGTAAGCATCCTTAACAGGCAAGTAAAGTAAAAACTTCCAAGAAAAGCCTGCGAACTCCAGATGCACAATGCAGGTGGGAGTCACGCTGACCGGGTTTCCCCAGCTCAGGCAGGTGGGAGAAATTTCGGGCCGATACGGGTCGCTCAATTCGCAAAATGGCGGCGGCCAGAGAGCTCTTTTTGCAAAGGTCTATAGGAACCGTGCGGATCTAATTCAAGCCCCGACCAGGGCGCCCCTAGCGGCAAACGGGTCCGTTGCATCGGGCATCTTCTGCCAGTCGCTGCGTTGGTTGTGCGTTGTAGTGGGTTAGCGCTGTAATTTCTGAGATGGCTATTCCGCACCAAGAAAGCCGCAACAATTGCTGCGTGGTTGGCAAGATCGCGCACTGCACGAAGTACTAATCGTCCCTTCGAAGCCGTACGAGGCGGAGTACTGCGCGACCTGGGTACGACTTGTGCATCCATACAGGTTAGTGGCGTTTCTTACCTTCCAGTTCGCGCTTTGTTTAAGCTGCTGACGAATAATACAATTAACTTTTTTTCTCTTCTAGCGACGATGGAACAGCATCGACACCGACGGCAAACTCTAAAGTATGTAGCAAATACTTCACCGGAATCGAGAAGCGGAATGCGGTCGCCCTCCTAAGCCTACCGTTGGATGTTTCCATCAGCCTATAGGAAGATAGTAAAGAGAATCGTGGAACGGCGCGAAAAAAAAATCGCCCAGTTATTGTCAAGCTGATTCAGAAATAAACATACATAATTACCGCAGTCCACTCAACGCCAACAAAATTTTTTTACGGGCGCGCTTAATTTTGTTTGCAGAGTATGGCGCTCCGTGACATCCACTTGTCCGCCGAAACGGACCTCCTTCACGTCGCACACGCGGCCAGATTCATGAAACAGTTTTCTCTTCGTCATGTTGGCACCACCGAAGAAGCTTTCTGGATTCGTAACCGCCTTAAACCCCGTCGTAATCACCCCGGGAACACTGTCCGCTGTGCTGCATGCCAATCGCCACTGCTTCCCCCCGATGATTCGGCGCCGGCTACCGAAGAAGCTTTCCGGATTCTTAGCCGCCCACTGTCCTCTGTGCTGTTCGTTGCTATTACTTCGCGATGATTCTGAGCCGGCGGCACCGTCTTCCGAAGGAACTTTCCGAACTCGTAACTGCCTTAAATTCCGTCGTAATCACGACGGGGACACTGGTCGCCGTGCTGTTCGTCACCATTGCTGCCCGATGCTCCTGCGGCGGCTACCGCCAGGTCGCGGCGAACAATAGGCGACCGCCGCGACACGGCCGGCTTGCTCGCTTCCTATAGCCGAAGCAATTTATGGTAGAGATGTTAAACTTTTTAAGAACGATCTATGTATAGCCTAGGTAAGTGTCGTCTTAAGATATGATTATTGTTCTTCAGGTCGAGTTTCGAAGAAATATCCAAACATGTACCTACGGGTTATTATGCCTTAAACTTGGTAATTTTTTTCGCCTATATTGTTTCGGGTATCGCATTTAAATTAACACCAGAGACAGTACATATCATTACCATCTGCAGAATACAAAATAATGTATTTATTGTTTTTTTTACGTTGATGAATAAATTGACTGATGGGGGAAGATTTCTAGAATTGTTCAAATTCAGCACAACATAAAAAAAAAAAAATTTTTCTCATTTTATGTTTTTACGGCGTGTTCCTTTTGACCTGTACACATTTTGGTAGGAGAAACTTGTTTCATAGTTCTGGGCCTGAATATGCAAGAATACAACACTTCCAGTGGGTTCTTGATAGTTTTTTTTTTTCTCTCCAGCTTTTTATTTTCGCACTTATTGTTATGCTTATTTATTCATTATTTTTTACCAATGGCACAGTTATTTAGGTCGAAAAGACACAGCTTTGAACTTCCTAGCCACCGAGCATGTGATGAGTAGTGCCTTCTGAGAACGAGTTTCTAACAATGACCATCTACACAATCTTTTATGCAGTGAAGAGCGATTTAAGATAAGCTCGACAATGCCCTCTTTCCCCTTATTGTCTTCTTTAACAGTCCGAAATATCTGGGAGAGGTGGGGGGGGGGGGGGGGGGGGGGGGAAGACTGAAGCTTCCCCCCCCCCCCCCCCTCCCCCCGTTTTTCCTCTTTCGACGCCACTGGTATGGTAGAATGCTCCTCGACCTCAAGTTGCGTCAGCTTCTGTGCTTTTCGCTCGGCGTTTCTCTCACCCCAGAAAATAAAACTCCAAAGCAATTACAAACAAAAAAATTGTCAAGGTGCAGGCGAGCTGGTGTATGTTGATCATGATGCAAAATCCCAAAACTAGGAATGAAATTCGCAAAAAATAGTGTAAGAAGAAAGAAAAAAGGGGACAAGACAACGTCTCAAACTCAGCTGAGTTTAGTTTGAGACGTTGTCCTGAGCTGAGTTTGAGACGTTGTCCTGTCCCCTTCTTTCTGCCTTCTTACGCTTTTTCTTTCAAATTTCATTCCCAGTCTCAGGATTTTGCATCATGCACAAACTAAACTTACTATATGCCAGCGTCACTCAAGCGGCGTTCGATCGGATTACTACCAGCGTGCAAGGGGGTTGGGGGCAGTTTGCCAGATAACTTCAAGGTTTTTCTGAGCCTCAACCACCTGCCTGCCCCTGGCCGTTTCGAACTGGATGAGTATCGTTAAACAGTGTGTTCGTAGGATCACTATTTCGTGATGCACGTTAATGACCACCCCGGGCTGGCGGTCACAATTACTGATCTATTGTCACACGTCACTCTGCCCTGGCAAATATTCCAGCACATCCGGGACGCTCGTCGTCTCATTTAATTGCCTGACCAACTTCGCGCAGTCTAAATAACACACCCGAACTTTTCTAAACCTGATTTCGTGAAAACCAGTGAGGCGTGAAAACGTTATTTGAAACTGAAACTGTGTCGGAACATGAAAACCGGACTTCAAACTTTGCGCACTTGGACTTCAAAGAAATCAGAAAACTTCGAAGTTTTTTTTGTTTTTATTTTTTTGAATTTGGCCTTAAAAGGGAATTGAAATTTTCGAACTTTTTAAACTTTATGTAGAAAGAAATATGAAATCTTTGTATTTATCAAACTTTATTTCTTTAAGAATTCGAAACGTTCAAATTTTTCGAATCTTAGATCCAAAGAAATTTGAAACATTCGAATCTCTCGAATTTCAAATTAAAGAAGTTTGAAAGCTTCGAATTTATCGAACCTCAAGAAAACAAATATTCGAAATAATCAAACCCGAACTTTTAGAAACCGTGAAAGCTTCGAACTTCTCGAATTCTAAATTCCATGATTTTGGGAAGTTATGAATTTTTCGTATTCGGACCTTCCTCGGCCGAAAATATAGAAACCTTTCGAATTCGAACATCAGTTCGGTTGGAAAATATCGAAACCTTTCAAATTCGAACATCAGTTCGGTTCAAAAATATTGAAACCTTTCGAATTTGAACCGAATTTGCGGCATCCCTAGTTTTTATTGTTTTTTTTTACCTTATAGTAGAATCGCTTGCTGACATTAATTTTCGTGTGCATGTGAGTTTGTGAACAGACAGTTTATGTGGGACTCCTGAACGAACTCTAGCAAAAAATCCACCAACAAACTATAAAAAGAAAATTTTAAAAAAAAGCTTTTTAGAGTTTGTGTTAGTAGAGGACTTCAAAATGGGAGAGATCTTTTTGCACGAAACCTAACCTAGGGCTCGGTTCTACATCAATTATAGACCTGTCAATTTCGAAGTTCGAGAGCCAGATTTTTTTCTTTTTGGCATGCAATCAAGCGTTTGTTCATAGCAAGATGAAAGCAAGACGTGAATCAGAATCCACTGGTACCATCCTTTCGACGCTATTACTCGCCCACATTTTTAAACACAACACAGCTTGTGTCTCTGGCTAAACAGAACAATTCAAACAAATGTGATATGTCCCAAGGAGTCTCGGTTGATCGTTACAAGTCGGACGCAAAAATAGTTTTCTTACCTTATTGCCTGTGTTCTAGAGTCTAAAGCAGCCTTCAACAACTACATCTGCATCTGAATCCCCGTGAAGGTCATTCACGGGATCGCCGCAGTAGGTTGATGTTGTCACAATCATGATCTCCACTCGTCGTCGAAAACATGCCGCTTGGTTCTTGCGGGGAATGAGTGGCGCAATCGTACACACTGCGACGGCTTTGCCCCAATCACAATATCTCCGCTCGTCGTCGAAATTACACCTCTCGCTTTTTCCCGGGCACGAACAAACACGAGCGGCACACTCCTTTGCACCCTCCTTCAACTATGTTCGACAGGCATAAAATAGTTTCGCTCAAACACTCACGGCGACGCCACGCAGTTGATGAAGTGATGATGTTCTCACACACGCGCTCCCATACCCGAAAAACACGAAGCAATTACACGCCTTGATTGATTCTTGGCCGTCTAACTTTGTTGAATGTCTCGCATGTATAAGAGTTTCCACTGGGCCATCAGGTAGGGCCACGTAACTTGCCTCGGAGGCCAAATAAAACGAGATGCCGTGCTTTTTCTTGGCACCGTATCATCCAGAAATGCAGATTGATCTACCTTCTGTCTAGTTTTCGACATACACACCTTTTCTGATTTTCCACCAAAGCAACTTAAAAGACGCGCTTGCTCATTCTTGCTCATTGAAACATACACAATAAGCTCGTGAACAGGAAGTATTCTAGGTCACAGGAAGTTCCGCCGTTGCTCATTTACGTTTACCTTGGAATACCATGTATAACATAGATCGTGCTTGCTATAACTAGCACTCCGCACTGAAATTTCAGTAGATATAAGCTTTTAAGGCCCTGTCACACTGAGGCAACAGTTGGACAACTCTATCCGGCAACACGGGGAAGTCGTGTTGCCGGCGACCCTGTCACATCGAGGCAACAACAACAGTCGGGCAACATGTTGCTGCCCCTGGCAACCGTGTTGCCCGATTTATTGTCCGACAACCCTATCACACCGCGCTGACGGCGAGGACAACACGGGGAACACTTCGCCAACTTGATTGTTTACCTTCGTTCGTGTGCGGCGCAGAATCGCTGGAAATGTGACTCTACAAAAGGCTAGTGCATTCAAGGGGCCGGGAATTACTACGGTACGACATCAACCAGTGACTGTGATTAGAAAACTTGACATGGGGAGTATTTTCCGCTCTTTATTTTATCAAATGTTGTTTATTCACTGACAAAGCAGATAGCCCTAACCGAGAAAAGTGACATCGCTGATATATGTTCGGGATTCACGCCACCGTATGAAGTGTTTCTGTCCGGTTCTTTCATGCAATTCCTATTTCTACTGTAAAATTGCATTAGCACCGGCAGTACCCCAAAGCGTCTTTTGTTACGTGGTGTTGAGCTGAACTGACA
The DNA here is from genome assembly GCF_016920785.2 of Ixodes scapularis. Classification (NCBI taxonomy): domain Eukaryota; kingdom Metazoa; phylum Arthropoda; class Arachnida; order Ixodida; family Ixodidae; genus Ixodes; species Ixodes scapularis. Next base: position 97,861,555 of record NW_024609868.1, on the reverse strand, counting down.
CTGCTTCAAAACTGCGACACCGACACCATCGGCCTTCATAACAATCGGTGGAATAAATATTTTTCAACACAGTCTACTGGACTACCGCCTGCTATGTGATCGCTTCATTCCCCCAAAAGGTCCTGGGTAATTTTAAAACAAATCAGGTGTCTGGTAGCAGCTGTTTCCAAGTTCCAAGCATCAACAATCATGATCAGAGCGGTCGTTTTATGCTTTGATTTTTTAATCTTTGGTTTTCTGGATTATTTTTATTATACTTTATTAGTGGGTGAGTAGGCAAGCCATTTTATTTCACTATCAGTAATGTGAGCTGGTCTCTTGACAGTTCTGATTTCAAAACCCGTCTGAACGTTCCCGACCGTAGCTGTGACCATTTCGAAAATCGCTTTCCGTAACTATGCAGCAAAAATATTAATCGAAAATATTTTAGCTGCACGCCAGTTTTGATTATTGTTAAATAATGTATTCCAAGCCTTTGTTTGAGCAAGACTTTATTGATAGGGGACTAACTCTACCATCGAAGCTATCTATGTTGTTGTGTTGCCGGCCCGAAATTTGCTCAGCCAGCAATCAGGGCGACACACGTTGTCTAACACAAGTTGCTGCTCTTTTTGTTGCCAAAAGCTGACATACCGAGGCAACATTTTAGGGGTCGTCCATGTTGTCGTGCTGTTGCTGCGATGTGACAGGCTTGTCGGACAACACGGGGAGCGAGCAACAAGTTGCCCGACTGTTGGACAACGTGTTGTGTTGCTGTTGCCGTCGTGTTGCCTCAGTGTGACAGGGCCTTTAGCAATCCTTACATAATAACTTAGTGTATCGTAAGAGAGGCTAGCGCTTGCCCCCCTTTCTGGGGTCGTGAATAAAGGTTACATGGATATGGCTCAATCCGCTTCCAAAGTGCAAGTGGCATTGTCGTCCCCAATTTTACGGGTGCAGCCTGTGACTCACCAGCATTGTGCCTACCTCCTGGGTAGGGACCGTCCAGCTGACAGATCAGCCCATTTGGGCACATGAGGGCCTGGTACTTCAAGGCGTGGACTCCCTTACGGGCATAGAAGTAGATCTGTTGGTCCTCCGAAGGCCGGCATATGGGTTGCGCAGTGCTCTCAATGAAGGCCCAGCAGTTTTGTAGTGGAGCCCCCTTGCGATGGACGGCCTAAAAGCAATCACGGAGAATATGTGGGCGAGTTTACGTTTAAGCACTTTCCCTGCCTGTAAAGGGTTTTACATATACATGGCTCCAGCAAAATTATTCACAGCGTGTTTTTCAGCGAAAAAATAAGCTATGCACCACCGACCGCTCGGTCTTCGTCTAGATATAGCTTTAGCGATCCCAAACCAAACGCCAAAGTTTCAGAACTAGCCGTTATCTCATTTAAAAGTCACAAGTGACCTTTAAGAAATTTTTTACGGGAAACTGGTGGCCGACAAAGCCCACGAATACCTGACGATGAATGGCATGAACTACATCTACAAGCCCCCTTTTCCCCATTGAAAGTTTCCAAAAATCACTTATAACTTTGGGATAAGACAACGGTTAGACCTGAAACTTTGGTATCTGGTTCGGGTCGCCAGCACTACACTTGGAAGGAGGCCGAGTGTTCGCCGATGTGTAGTTTATTTTTTGCAGTGAAAAATATCCCGCAAGCGTTTTTGGGCACACACTGTACGGCTGGGCCATCCTCATGCATATGCAGCAAGGAATATGTCAAATGGAGCACTCAATACAAAAATTGTGCAAATTAAACTTAAGGAATGCATATAAAACAGAAATTGTAGCTAAATGTGCAAAGGAATAGAAACTAAAATGAGGTTAAGTGTGTCGCAGTACAAGAACTGTTTTAGTTCTCACATTGCCAACAATTCTAACTGCAGTTTATTTCTTTTTATATAAGAGCGTAGCTGAAGCTACAAACACGAGCATGTGGCCTGGATAATGTTTGCACTACATGAACACGCAACGCAAGCTAGACAGGAACACTGAAAGCCCAGAGCTTGCTCTCGTAGTTTGTGTTACACTCGCACTTGAAGTGATATAGAGAATGGTCAGTGAGATGGGTTATCTCACGCACGCTATTGTTGTAAGGAACTAATAAATGTTTCATTGAATATTGCTCAGGTTTATGTGTCCGTTAGGACCAATCTGCTTAATATCACGAATCTCATACAAAATGCCTCTGCCACACAGCAAAATTTGATGTAATTTCCATCAAATTACATTAGCTGATCGGACAATCATTGCGTGCCACTCCTGGCGCGGCGCGATGCTCATAGTCAGGATTGCAACCTGATTCACCAACAATTTAATGTTATTCGATAGAAATTAAATTAACCTTTGTCGTAAGGAAGGGCCACCTTTACCACCACAGAGAATCATCTCCCCAGGGTGGCACCAACTCGGCAATCCACGTTTTCCTAAATGATGGTTCTAGAGGTTTTGGTTTAAAAACAAAGCATCATGATCTATGAATTCACGAGCAATCGTGACAGGCTCGTGCCAGGGCTCCTGGAGTGCACGTGCGTTCTCGGCCCAAACAGCTCGAACCGGCGATTTACTAAAAGGGTGGATTGGGCCCGAGTCCGACGTATTGATTAGGCACAAAGTCCACCCGAATGCTGACACAACATTCGTGTTCAACCTCTGTTGGCACTCAATCTCGCCGTGATGACGTTAGAATTCCAATGCACGGGCTTTGATTGTTCTGGGTGGCCTTGGCATGCACCAACCAACGTTGCTACATTACCTCAGTTGTGGAACTCCCGCGGACGGGGGCACACCCCCTCCCCCCACTTACTTCTGTCCGCCTCCCGTCGTTCCAAGCGCCATCTAAATTTTCGTTTACGAACTGTGCTTTCCATAGAGTACAATGGAACGCTACCTGGACGCTGCGCTTTGAAACGTATGTATTCCATAAATACACTGCAGTTACCATAGCAGCCGTCCGGTCCGTCAAATGACGGGAGGCGAGTCATGGTGAGGGAGGGGGGGGTACAGCTTGTGCATGCAGCGTCTATGAGCAGTTCCATAACCGAGCTAATCTAATAACGTTGGCACCACTGATCTCTATAGCCTCGTTTACATGAAAGCGACTTCAGCGCATCGACTCCACTCGTTCTTCTAACGAAGCCGACGCAGCAACATTTACATGAACGCGCACCAAGCCATACATGAAGGTAGCGCCATGCTGTGTCAAAGCTCGAAGTTATGCAGTTCCGGCACCAGCCGCACCACGTTTTCTGGTGCATCGCACGTGGAGGCCCTTAGACGCATTCAGTGAACGTAAAGATTGTGCCCGCTGTCTTCGGTGCTGTGGAAGAAGCTACGAGACAGAAGAAACATCAAAACCCAAGCGTTTAGGGCTCCAGGCCGGGCCGCCAGGTCACTCTGGACCAGAGGCAATGTGTGTGCGCACGCTTTCAGGAAGCCTCCGCGCTTCGCCGCGCCAGACCTCGCCGATCGCAACCGGACCAACCAGACCCCGAGTCCGAAAGGCTCCTCCGCAGTCAGGAACGGCACCGAGGTAGGAACTGCTCGTTCTGCGCCACCATGCAGTGCTCTACAGTGCTCGGAGCTCTCAGTGTCATTCGTGCTTGCGCCGAAGCCTTTGGCACCCCTTCAGACGCACAAGTCGTACTTCGCAAGGCTTGGACAGGGGCCGAACTCACCGAGCAGCTCCGCTATATTCCGCTTACTTGTGATGGCAATAAAAGCTTGTGTTTGTTCTCAGGAAAAAATTGCGGGCGACCATACTGGACCACTCTCCGCGCCACCGACGAGGTAGGCCGCTGCCATGTTCTCAGCTGTTCACTCGCTCCCGCGGCGACCGCCTTCCCAAAATCCTACCCGTTTCAAAATGCGATGCGACCTCCGTTTACATGGGCTGAATGAATGCACACTCGCCATCTCGATCCCCTCTGTCTGGCGACTTGAATGCGATGCACTTTCTTTGCGCATTATGCCGTTTACATGACCACATTGAATGCGACAACTGGATTCGATGCCACTAAGTCGCATTCACGTAAACATGGCTTATTACAATTGCTGGATTGCATTTGCCCGCTCCGCGAATGCAGCCACTGGTGGCCATCTTTTTGGTATAGTTATATTCCCTCTAGCCAATGTACAGCTGGTGCAGCCACTATCATCCATCCATGGCAGACAGCGTTGTGGCAGTTGTGGGGGCAGGCTGCCAGCAAAATAGCGTGAGCGATATTTCGTGCTCGATTGAAATTGTTTGACGAAACATATTTTTGAAACCAGGCGTGAACGGTAGCCCAATCTTCGAAGACCCGGTAAAAGCTTCACGAAATCGCAGCACCGGGGAAAAGCAGCACAGCACTATATAACAGCACGCATCAAAAGAAGCATCGAAAGCAGACGCCGGTACGGAGCCTGCTTTCGATGCGAGCTGTGCTGTTTTCATCTGGTGCTACGCTTCCGTAGAACTTTCGCCGGGTCCTCAAAGATGGGGCGACCGTTCATGCCGGCTTTCAAGAATCTGCTTCGTCGAACAACTTCAATCAAGCACGAAATATCACCTACGGTAGCATACTAGACCCACGGCTATTTCTATGGCAGCCTGCCGCCATAGCGCTGTCCGCCATATTAGTATGATGGCTTGAGATAATATAACTCTACCAAAAAGATTTCCGACCGTGGCCGCATTCCCGTCCATAGGCGGAGCTGGTGAAACGCGATCCAGCAAGTAGACAGAGATCAGTGGTTGGCACCAACCAACGTTATTAGATTAGCTCAGTTACGAAACTGCTCATAGACGCTGCATGCACGAGCAGTACCCCCCCTCACTCAACACGATTCGCCTGGCGTCGCTCGACGCGCTGGACGGCTGCTTTGGTAACTGCAGTGTATTCTGTGGGATATGTATGTTTCGAAGCACGGCGTCTAGATGGTGTTGTAGCTCTGCTCTATGCAGCTCTATAGAACGCAGTTATAAAACGAAAATCTAGATGGCACTTCGAACGACGCCAGGCAGACTGAAGTGAATGAGGGGGGGTACCGCCTTCCGCAAGAGTTCCACAAGTGAAGTAATCTAGTAATGTTGGCACCAACTCAGCCCTCTGACGTCGCGTCACTGCGGTGGCGCTGCTGTCGGCACTGCGCATGCGCAGACTAATCACCTCAGGCGGATCCGTTTTCTGCGCGGGTTCGTTTGGAAACGGCGCATTGGTGCATCGCCCAACACCATCAGAGCCGGAAAGCTTACGTCGCTCATGCCCCGCAGATGTGCTGGGGTCAGCCACTGGTGACAGGTCAGGTCGTTCAGGAGGAATCCAAACTTCGTCTCGATGTGCAGCATCACTTTGTTGGACACGCTCGAAATGACCGAGTAGTGGCGCCCAAAATACTCCTGCAGGTCACACAGGCGGTTGGGGTACGCCAGTCGGCGTAGGCACATGCATAGGGCTTCGCGAGCAGAGACGCGCACTCCCTGGGCGCTAGTCACGTACTCGGGCAGCTGCAACGCTTTGACGAGCACAGAAAAATCCCTCTTCTCGAAGCGGAACTGGCGGCGAAACGTTTGGCCCGGCATGGCATCTATGTCGAGGAGGCCGTTTCTTGACGCGTACAACCTACGGCGCGGTTTTCGTTCAAGCAGTTGAAGCAGCAACAAAGTTTCTATCTCATCAGATCTGAGCAAGGCTAGACAGTACGGGTCCGAAAGAATACTTGAATAGGCCATGGTGTGATGGTGTCAGCCGTGTCAATGGGAGAACAAGAACACCAAGACACGCACGAACGTCGTTCCGCGTGCTTCGTTTCGCGCGGATGGATTGCATTGGCTTGTTTTTTGTTTGTTTTGTTTATTCACTGGTGTACTGAAGACGCAGTTTGTCTTCTTTTACATAGATGGCGCCGCACTAGTTAGAGCAAGCAGTTTGTGTTATTTTACATAGATGGTGCTGCAGTCGTTTCCGCCGCTTTCTGCTATATTTCCGTAGAGAGCCTAGATTTAAGTGGAGAAAGCAACTCAAACCATAGACCCTTTTACTATGGTGCCTGGAGCGCGTCTTCGACTGGTGTGTTCAGCGTCCTAACCCGCCCATACATCAAAAGTGGTCCCGATATGGCAACAAATGACGCGAGTGTCATGCTGTTGCCTGTCGCGATCCTGGCGGTTGGCCGTAGAAATGCTGGCAAAAAGCACGAGCGAACGCGAGTGTCGCTGTCGTCACGGCGTCCCATTAGGCGTCCCAACTTCCGGCTGCACTAGCTTCCGTGAACTGTCACAGTGGAAAGAGACCTGCAGCAGAACAGGCATCTGCTACATACACCATAACTGTTGGAACGCCGCCAGGGTCGCGACCGGCGACAGCATGACACTTTTATGACGTCATCAGGCGGAAATCGAGGGACCACTTTTTTGGCCGCGGTAAATCAATACCACCTAGAACACAAGGCCTGCGCGTTTCCTCCTCTAAACGTCATCACTAGTAGATCCCCTCAGCGCCCTCTAGCTAGCCCGGATGAGCAACATCGTCTGCTACATCGCCTGCAACATCGTCTGCTCCATTGACTGCTTCAGTGGTTTGTGCAGCAGATAATGAAACAGATGCTCATGTCGAGTGTCTTTTGCTATAGACCTTTTCATTTCAGTAGTTGCCTGACCGTCGGGTAGAGGGCGCTGGCGCACTCGGCGCCATTAGGTTGCTTCAATTTGGTCGGTTTCGGTTTCAACGTACACGCGATTGTGATGCTGTTTTAAGCCACTTTCGATTAATTTTGCGATATGAATTTCTTCCTAGTAGCACACAGCGAATGAAACAATAGTATTGAGCCACTTGGCAAACCACGAAGTGGTTTCGAGCCTAAATTGCGACCTTTTTTTACTAACACTTTATGCGTCTGATTCCGTCCATCATTAATTTCGGCCAGGTTCAGCGGTGAAACAACTGCGCTGATGCACAGGGAAAAGTACAATTGTCCACGACCGTACCTGCGGACACTAATTTCAAAAAGAAAAAAACTAAAATAAAGAGCAGGACAAGCTCCTCCTGCAGCGTGCGCTCTCTGCCTGCCGCCGTGCTTTGGCTGTGCATGCACCGAGCGGTACGGAAGTAGATAGCTCGCGCTCAAGTCAGATATTGAACTGATCATCTTATATTGCAACAGAATATATTGCATGAGTGCTTAGTGAAAAAATCAGGTCGACAACATGATTAACAATCTGCTGAATCACCAAGAACAGATGAACTGACAAGTTTACTGTTCGATGTTTGGTATTCGTACACCAACCTTTTCTAACTTCGAGACTGGAAACGTCTTTTAAAATGACTATAAAAGTTTCATATAATCACGTAGATCATGTAAAAAAGTGATATTGTCTCGGCCTGTTTTATTTAAAGAAATTAAGCGCTCGACAAATATTTTGACAGACCAGCCTAGGCTGACTAGAAACTTTCCTTAACTAAAGTACTCATTTACAGCATTTCAAAATATTGGCCTTATGAAATAAACTTTTTGTTATATGGACATTTGCTTACGACGTTCTCAAGGTATGAGAATGGTAAGATAATTGTGAATGCCAGAATTCAAATAAAGTCTGATATCCATCTTCTGTAAAATTTGCCGAATGAAATTGAAGAGCGCAAAAGAAATTATCTCCGATAAGTTTGGCTGAAGTCGAACGCCACGCGCCACCCAATGGACCTTTGTAGAAAGCTGTTCACTGATTTGAAACGATGCGCTTTGCACATTTTGACGTCGCCATCTACTGAAAGTAACTCCCTATTCGAAGCCGACAACCGGCTGCACTTGGGTGATTTTCATGCAGAATTCTTTTCGGCGTCACATTTTATGAATCATAGGCACTATCAAGTTGTCTGTGGCAGTTTCTTGCGCGGGGAGTCCAAATATTAGTGTTGAAATAAATTAATTGAATCTGCATGGTTATATCAAAAAATGACTTAAGCAATTTAAAGACTATGGACATGGGACCAAGCACGATATACAATTCCGTGGAATTCATGAATAAACCGATAAAGCGAATGCTTATATCACACACGCGATTAAGAACGTAAAACAGATATACGTGTGATATTGCGAACAAACAATTTGCCTAATGTTAAGGTACCATTATTTCTAGCATTAAAAATAATGCAAACAAAATGTTTGTTCCCGCGCCTTGTCCACTAGTTTCCTAGTGTAATCAAAAGGAACTGTTTTCGATCTGTTGGAACTACAAAACAACATGTTTTCAGGAAAAACACGTGGGTAATTACGCTGAGTGTTTTTGTTTTCTTCCTTGACACCAATGCGCACTCATACATATATAATAACATAGTGACAGTTGCGCACACAAGGACAAGGACAGAGAAGGAACACATTGACGTATATATAATAACATTGGGCTTCCCTATTGCAAATGGTCCGCCCTTATTAGTAACCAAACCTCAGTTCTGATAAGTTATTGGTATTTGAACCCTCGAGGTTCTCTTCGAGTCATATATGTATTCAATGGGCGCAAGTGCTAACGCTGATTCCTGTTCCTATAAAAACTTTTCACACGTATCCCGCACGCCGACGGTAAATAATATTCAAAACGTGTTACAAAATCAACTACAGCAGTTGCGCGCATAATGATGTAATGCAATTACATGGTAAGTATAAGTATCGGACGACACTTTACGGAGTAAGGCAAGAGACGCGGTGAAACGCGACGAAAACACGAATTCAACGCATCCGCCAAGGCGCGGACGGGAGAGCGGAGCAACAAGTTGAAGCAACCTAATGGCGGCCGCATCACGTGATTCCAAGATGGCAGCGCCCATGCGGCGGAGGGTGAAAAGGTGCATACACCAACTTATGTTTACAAACAAACCGGAGCGCCCCTAGCGGACGCCACCGGCGCCGCGCATGCGCGGTGGATGGTGGGCAAGAAGCCCGCCGTCGCTCATAAACAAACCATTGAATTGCGTTGTTGTCGGCGTCGGTGGGAGTCCCCGTGCTCTTTTTCGCGTTGGAATTGTTAATGCTACGTCCTCCTAACAATGTCTGACTATTTGAGCGGCTTCAGCAAAACTAACGAGGCAAAACTTTGCGTGAATAATGTGACGTGCGCCGATGCTAACCGCACTCTCGGATTTCTTCGCCGTAACCTCAGACAAGCTACATCCCCCGTAAAACAACTAGCTTATACTACCTTGGTCAGAACTAAATATAGAATTCGCTTCTTCCATATGGTCACCGTGGCAGGCATACCTAACTAACAACCTGGAATCCGTTCAAAGCAGGGCCCTCCGTTTTATTTATTCCGACTATTCCCCATACGCAAGCATATCACGACTTCGCCAATCAGCTAACCTTGACACTCTTTCTCACCGCCGCAGGGTGTCTCGTCTTTCTCTTCTTCATCGGATCTTTTATTACAACAGTCATCTCAGACAAAGTTTGGTATCACCTCCTTACCGCATTTTCCCTCGTCTCGACCATTCTTGTAAACTCCGTCCGATTTCATCGTCAACCGTCACTCACCAAATGTCTACTCTACCATTGGCCATTGACGACTGGAACTCACTGCCTGACGTAATTGTTACCTTATCTGATACTAAGAAATTTTCTGCAGCCATTAGCTTATTTTTTCTAACCCATAACTAGATTACAGCGTGTTTTTGTAGATAAATTGTTTTGTTACTTGTTTTTTTTTTTAAGTGTTCACTCCCTTGTGTAATGCCCCCTGGGCCTTCAAGGAATAATAAATGATGATGATGATTCATTTCACGTGGACGCCGCAGAATGGGCGCTAAAGCCTGACTCCCACGATGAGATTCTGCTCGCTGTTTTCAGACGCGACGTTGCTCGGACTGCAAAAGCGCGGACCGTAGCTGAGATGGTGGACTTCGATACTGAAAACCGCAAGTAGAATCGGGCATTACAAGTCGGTGATGGCCACTGGTAACAATAATGATAAACATCTTCTTGTATCTGTTTACACTTAGCCTACTTACCCCAACCAACCTTCAAAAGTGTTTTGAGGCCTGCACTTAGTTCTTATCGCAATTACCGGGTCAATGTTTGGTTTCCGGGCCGCTGTCGTTTGGACGAGCTGACGACAAAAAGCAGCCAAGTTTGAAAGAGCAGACGACAGTTCGGACGCATGCGTAATGGGGTACGGGCAAGAAGCACCGCGTCCCGCGTCAACAAACCACTCGAATGTCTGTGTGAGTCTGCCTACTCTTTTTCGCGTTGGAATTGTCGATTCTACGTCCTCATCGCAATGTCTTACCACTTTAATCGCTTAAGCGAAATTATCAAGGCTCGTTACGCCGCTAAACTTTCCGTAAATAATTTGACGTGCGGCGATTCATTCGCATGAACGCCGCAGAATGGACGCCAAAACCATGATGAGATTCTTCCAGCTATTTTCGGTAGCGACGTCGCTCGTGTTGCAAAAGTGTAGAAGGTAGCGGCGATGATCGACGTCGATACTGAAAATCGGAAGCGGGAACAGACCAAGCGTAACAAGTCGGTGATGACCACCGGTACCAATGATCAACATCTTGTATCTACTTTTTACACCGAGCCTACTTAAGTCTTTTGAGGTCTGCAATTACTTCTTATTGCAATCACCGGGTCAAAGTTTGGTCTACGGGCCGCTTTTGTTTGAACGAGCAGAAGACAAAAAGCAGACGTTTGAAAGAGCAGACTAAAGTTTGAACGTTCAGGCGGCCGTGTGAATTTGAAGACGCACTGAACCCGTGGGTGGTTCGGACAACTTGGCGGTTTTTTCTCGTTTATGTTGGAACAAAGCAAATACATCTGGCGACCACAAAGTGTTGCCCGCGCACGCAATTGTAGTTCGACAGCGTCTGGTTTGCCCTTTTCACGGCTACTATCCACGTTCTCGGACGAACGGAGGTGGCAAAAACACATGAAAACTGATCTTCAAACCTTTCCAGACTCTCTTGGTACAACCCCCGTCGCAGCATTTTGACGAGAAAGCAGGTTTTTTGTCTCGTTTCTTCCAAGGGAACACAGGAATGCATGTCTGGCACGGCGACTTCTGCCCACCGCCACAGACCGGAAGTGCGTCCGGCGCGCCACCACCGCGGCGTGACGTAGGAGAGTTAGACGTTCACGTGGAGCGTCAAATGCATGAGTGAAAGTGCCTTACTGCTGTGCGAAGGGCCGCAAAGCCCTCCGCTGGGCGCTGGACGCTAGCACTGGACGCCATTTTTGAGGGCGCTGTTCATACTCCGTTCATTCCTAAGCAGAGAACGCAGCCAATGCCAGAAGCACGAGAGCTCGAGGTGGCTGCTTTGAAGCGTTCTTAGGCAGAACGAGCGCACGCTCGAGAAATGCTCGTCCCAAAGCCAGGAGCGCGTGCTAGCCGGCGCTTCTGGCCGAGGGAGTGTTCGCATGCACGTTACAAATGACCTGGAAGCTCGCAATCAGCTCGCGCTCAGCAGACGCGCACGCAGCTGTGGCCGCAAGTGAATGCGACGTAGTAGACCGTTCTAAGAAACGACGTAGTAGGCCGTGTTCCAAAGTTAACTCGATCTTACTCCAGGATAAGGTGTTCATACCTTGGCGTTCTAAAACTTACCCGCGTCCAGCGTTTTTCAATATCTGTCTTGTCACGTGACACAACCCGTCGGAGTAACTCGGATCCATTTGGGTAAGATTTGGAACGCAGCCGTAGTTCTGAAGCGGCCCATATATACTCTCGTCAAGCTTCGGGGTGTTCGCCGCTTGGGGCGGGTCGGGGATCTACTAACGATACGTCATGCGCAGGCCTTGTCTTCTAGGTGGTATTGGGTAAACACACCAGTCAAAGACGCGATCCAGGCACCATAGGATGGATGGATGGATGGATGAATACGGCTGAGCCCTTTGGATCGGGCGGTAGCTTACGCCACCTAGCCATTTTGTTTTACCATTTAAGCTTAGAATATTTAAATGTGAAATCTATTCACTCCGCAGTGCAAAGAAAGTGAGGCTATGAAACCCCCTTGCCATCAGTGGATAAGAAAATACCTAGTTTTCTCTCGATTTCTGCCACCATTCACTTAATCTTTGCTTGGTAATCTCTACAGTCTTGAAATCCACTCTCCCTTCGCTGTCTCTAAAACCCAATGACTTTATTAAATCTATGTTGTCTTCGGTAGGCATAGGGTGAAGCCCTTTACAGTCGAGTATCAAGTGCTCAGCCGTCTCGTCCTCCTCTCCACAAGCAGTGCACACTGTATCAATTTCCTGGTACTCCACTCTGTATGTTCTGGTTCGCAGAACACCCGTTCTTGCCTCAAACAGCAATGAGCTTCCCCTAGAATTGTCATAAATGCTTTCTTTGGCAATAACTCTTTTGTTTAATCTATAGCTTTCCAGAGCCGTCTTTGTCTGCATTCCCTCTAGCCACCAATCTCTTTCTGTGGCCTTAACTTTCTTCTTAACTGAGACTTGCTCTTCCGTATCTTCGCTATAGCCCAAAAACTTTCCTCTTAATTTCCTAGTGCGCTGTCTCCACTTTGTGTCTACACTCCTCATGTATAAATAGCTGAAAACCTTTCGTGCCCATTGCTCCCCGTCCATTTGCCTCAACCTATCTTCAAATTCTACCTTGCTCACCGCTTCCCTGCTCTCAAATGATGCCCATCCCATGTCTCCTTGTACTCCCTGGTTTGGCGTTTTGCAATGTGCCCCCAAAGCCAGTCTACCTACTTCGCGCTGTTTTATTTCTAGTCTCGCATGCACTTCGGACCATACTTTTACAAATTCAGCGCCATCTACCGGAACGGTTGCAAAGTTTCGCAGGTGGGCGTGGCGCGGCGTGCGTCCGCCTTAAAGGCGGGCGCTCAAAATTTTCTTCAGCGTGGCAGAAATTCCCCCTCTTTTCTTTTTTTCCTCCTCCCCTTTCCTTCTCCATTTTCCTCCTCGCTTTTTACGGCCTTCTCGCACGAGTGCTAATGGGCTTACCGGCCCCCCGACAAAATCTCTGTAGCCCTTCAAGGTTCTCTACTTCAATCCCAAACATCAGGGATTAGTTAGGCAGCCTGGACATGAGCTCGGAAGGGTTCGGGCTAACTCGCTTTTCTTCTTTTTTTTTATTTTTTTTTATTTTTTTATGCAGCTCTAAGACACACTCAGATAGTCAACACGAACTAGCCCAACAACAAGTTTTTTTTTACATTCAGATACTTCCGCGTGCGGCCACATACGCTACAACACCGAATACGGTATATTTATCTCGAGTGAACGGAACTGGAATATCACAGCAGAAGAAGAAAACGATGGGTATTTTTATCTGAACTTTGAGCTCTACCCAGAGAGTTGAAAATTTGTCGTTCTAACAACGGCACACTGAAGAGTGATTGTATCACTATTGTGTTGTTGTTTTTCTGTTTTTTTGTACAAAGTAATAATCATGAGTAATTACAAGTCAAAGATATTGCAGTCAGAGGGACATAGTCTGACCATTTCTGGGGCATAATATATAGGTTCGTACTACAGGTGTTTTCTAGAGTGACGGCCGCCTCGTTGAAGCTACCAAGAACAGTAAAAAAAAAACGGGTATAGTTCGGAATCCGGCCCGGAATCCGCCTTCAAAACGGGGACCCTCCCTAATGAGGGGGAGAGGGAGTGAGTCTCACGCTGATTGCAGCGATAACGTGGGGAGCTTTTTGTGGGTGGGGTGGTCCGCTCCGTATGCTAAGAAGGGTGCTGTCATTATGGTAGAGAGGAAGGGGGAACGGACGGGTCATTATGGTAGAGAGGAAGGGGGAACGGACGGGTCTCGGGAATGTGTGGAAGGGTTGGGGGGGACAGGTGGGGTGGGAGTGATACGACCTCGGGCGACCTCGTCAAGCGCTGTTAGCGGCCGAAAAGTAAACTTCAAGGCGTCTTGGCTTGACTACGCCAAATGGTTTAGCTCGGCTAGGAGAAAAATACATCGGCTAGAGTGACGGCGGAGAGCCGCGAGGGCGGCGGATGGCGCTTTCGACTTCTTCATGTCGGGTCGGATCTTGTTGGCTATTCGAAAGTGACGGCGCTGTTCCCACGACCGACAAACCGCGCTGTCAACGCGAACACGACATCGGCGATTGTGTGCATTTTATGCGAAAATTGTATTGTGTTAATTCCGTTCCAGTTTCACAAGTAATGTTTCTTTCTGCGTGTGTGTGTGTGGACGTGCTAGGGCTTGTGCATTAAACAACCCAGACTCCGGTTGAATGCGTATCGTCCCGTCGACCGTTTCACCCCGCGATCGCGTCGGCCGCTTTTATCACCATCCTCCGTGATCATCCGCGCGAAGCTCGCCTTGCACCGGTAGACGTGCTCAGTCGCCCACTTTGCCGATGGTGGTGACGTACAAAACCACCGATGAACGCACGTATGGTTGTCACGCAGCGCTCAGTTCCGCGCAGCCCATACATTTTACCAATGATCCAAACTCGAATACGAATACCCCAGAACCGCGCGAGACGGCAAAGCCCGCCGAGGAGCCTCTTTGCTCTCCTACTTCTGCGTGTTTTCTCGTACTATGTCGGCTTTGCGGAGTAAGAAAAACAAGGGGAAAATAAAAAAATAAAAGTGAAGGGCAACCACACGCGCGTCTCTTCGTTTTATTATTTGTGTCCCCGTCTCGGATTAATAATGAGTCGTTCTCCGTCTATACTCAGTTTCACCTTATGTTGTACCGCAGAGAAGGCCAGAAGCGCGAGCTCATAGCGTTGGCAGCTGCCCTTGTTGCACGAGAACTTGTACCGTCGAGCTGTGCTCTAGAGCAAGGAGCTCGCGCTTGTAGCCTTTCCTGCGGTACAACACTAGGTGAAACAGAGTATAGCCTGCGTTTCTGACGAGTTTGTGACGTGTAAGCAACGCAACTCTTCACACTGCTTTTATTTTTTTTTTTTTTCCGCTGCGGATTTTTTCAATTTTTATTTGTGCCTGGTTCTGCTACTCTTCTGCTCTCGCCTCCCCTCCCCTCCATAAAAGAAAGGCCCACACAATAACGTGTTCCAGTAGCCTGAAGCAAGTCACTCTCCTATTCTTCACCGTTGAAATATTTTAGGCTGTACAACAGTAATGTGTGCACACTGAAAAGTAACTTCTTGCTGCAATGTTTGTCGTTGAATATTGGATCACCAGCACAAATATTACTTACCGATGAGTGCCCAGGACAGCTTAAGAGACACCAGTGCACCCTTCAATGGTTCAAACCACTGCTTCATGCACCACACAGGTGACTGTGGCATAGTGACAAGCACAACCAGGGTGCTTGCTGTTTAATGTCAGAAACACTTTGGAAAATGCAGTTACCACATGACCCTGAAGTCCTAGAGAACCTTAAACCTTGGTGCCATGCAAAATAACTAAGCTAAAGAAACCGCCAAGGAAGAGTCACAACAGGTGCAACCCACAGGTTATCGTGACTCCACATACCGGGCCGGACAGCTGTAAATCAGCGAGCAGGTGTCGTAGAGTAGCTGCCACTGCAAGCGGTGCAGTGTCTCATAAAAAGAAACGGTTGCTGGAGAAAGCTCCCATGAATGCAAAGTCTGTGGTGAGCTTGGAGTAGTGATAGTGATCCTGAAGCAAAAAGGATTCAAGCCAAGCCTGTTCCTGTGTTCCATGACGTACGGCATCCTCCCCTTACCAGAATTCCTGGCTGTTATTTTCCTTCCTTACGTGTGCGTGCCCCCATCAGCAGCAGTAGTAATAATTGCACGTTGCTTCGACAGGACGTGCTGATGTGGAGGGGCCTGGTGGCAGAGTGTGTTAGCCCACTGCAGCTCGCAGTGT
Source organism: Ixodes scapularis (assembly GCF_016920785.2). NCBI lineage: Eukaryota > Metazoa > Arthropoda > Arachnida > Ixodida > Ixodidae > Ixodes > Ixodes scapularis. Next base: position 97,845,792 of record NW_024609868.1, on the reverse strand, counting down.
GTGGAGCGAAAACTTGCACTGATCGCCCCTGCCCGTTTTGACCTGGATGAGCACTGCACCTACACATGGGCGTGCATTACTGCTATATGAATCATTTTAAAGACTTTGGGCTATCGGTTGTACCCGCACTAGTCAAATTTCTCACATAGAGCGTGACAAAGTGTCACCATGCGCTGCCAGACCGACCTTCCTTCTTCTCGACAAATAATGTCCAATTTTCTTTGTTCCTGCTAATTTGGCAGTCGAGTAAAAGAGAAAAAAAAAGAACTACTTTTGTGTGTGATGGGAAACGTATAAACCTCTCCATATACCAGGTTTACCTACAGCCACCTGAAAACATTGCACCTCTTCAAGTGTGAAAGAGGGTAGGCCTGCACGCAATCCACTACACTCTGTTTCACATTAATTTGGGAAACTGTAGAAACTGCGGCGTCTGTGCAAGCCGGAGGAGTCTGCTGTGAAATTAGCACACTTGGGAAGAACATACCCCATGTACCTAAAGACATTAGATGGTTTTAAAAAGGCATTCATACTTTCAGTCGGCTTGCAAACTCTAGCAAAAATGTTGGTTTGTACCATAGAAGTTTCAATTTCCCCTGCTTGAACTACTAGGAAAATAACTTCAAATTCACAATAGTGCTGAACGCAACTAAAACACATGGCGGAACGGTGGCCCGAGTCGGCTAGCACGTCTCAGCTCCGGGCATGTGGAGCGAAAGCTTGCGCTGCAGAACCTGGGATCGTGGGCTAAATCCCAGCACTTGCTCATTTCAATCTGGACAAGGATCATACCAGTAGGCGTTTGTGTAATCACTACTACATGATGCATGTTAAAGATCCCAGGCTTTCGGTCATACTGCCCTGGCTAAATTCCTCATCTACAGCGGCAAGCTTGGCACCATTCGAGGCAGGCCGACCTTTCGCTGTCTAAACATCCTCAACACAATGCTACTTTTTTTTTTTTAACTGAAACACGTACAAAAGAAAACATGCCTATGACCTTGTACAGTAATGCATCGAACTGTTTGTGAATGCTTGTGATACACAAACAGGCAAAAGGCAAGAACAAGAGCATGCACATTCACACTGTGGCAGCAAATACACCACAGCAGCCTCCTTTGCCGTTGTTGCCATGGCGGATGGAAGAGCAGGGCAGCGAATGCCGATATGACTGAAAACATTGTAAAAGTTATTGCTTTGCTTTTAAGGGAGGAAGTGGGTTCTTAAAAACTATTTTTTGTTTATTGGTCTATCTCAATGATTTTTTGTGCAGGCATGTAGTTTATTGTGCTGATTTCATAACTGCAATCAGATTTCAGATATCTCTTCTTTGTCAAAAGTTATCAACAAAATAAAATATTAATTAGCTAATTTCAGGAAAAGTTTTAAAAAACCTTCTTATTAAAATTTTAATGAAAAAAAGGTATTAATTGCTTCCTAAAGAAATGCCATACAAGCTAAAGCTATTTTTATTTCTTTAGCACCATATAAACATGTAAAAAAATTAAAGTGAATAGAAGACATACAATAGGGGCTATAACAATGTCCAATAATGAAATGCCAGTTTTATATACCACAAAATATCATAATAAAAATAGCTTTAGCTTGCAGTCTAGTTCATTCCAAAGAATATGGTACCAAGTTTATGAAAATCGGTTGAGCGCAAGTGAATCAAAAAGCCTTCCTGGCCGGAGAAGAGGCTGAAAAAAACGAAGCTGAGAAAATCGACTTTGAAATTTGGGTATGCATAACTAACAACACTGGAGCTTTAGATGGGTGGAATGCCTTTGGTTTGAACTTCATACTAAGGGAGAGACACGGGTAGGGAAAGCAGACCCATATGCAACAATTGGTTAGCCCTCAGAAGGGCTTTTTTAGGGGACGTGGGGACGTTTTCAAAGCACCGGCTTGTGAATGGGCGCGGCCATTCCGCACTGCTCACATTTGGCGGTCGTGAAGAACACGTTCAGCCCGTTCAAAAAAATTTAGATTAATAGCTTTTCAAAACAAAGCCACGGTAGCAGTACTTTTTGGCGCAGATGGAACAGTCTGCCGTGATGGTGAGGAAATGCTGTAGCCGTTGCCTTTTGCCAAGTTATGGAGAAACACAGCACAGATCATTCCACTCGGAGAGAAGACGCACCCATGAACCAGAGCACTCAGACGGGACTTTTCCTCGGTGCGTCGTCTGCGTCAAGAAACGAGCTGTACAAATGATTCGTTAGCATGCAACATGGTTCCAAATCTCACATTTAAGCTATTTCAGGTGCAAATTTAGAAGTGGGGGTTAGCATGCAATGCCATACTTGATGAAGAGATTAACAGGGCACAATTGTGCAACCATCTCCTGTGCAAAGGAAACAGAAAACTGAAAACAAGCACATAAACAATGTGCACAGTCAGTCTGCTCTGGCAACAAAACAAAAAAAGCTTTACACCAATTTGGATCGGAACTCATTGAACCCCCTAGATTATGCATATTCAAGGCATTTCGTCGACGAAAAACAAATCCGCCGCCTCAAACCCAGTGCTTGCTAAGCCTTCCAGAAAAAAAAAACAAGGGTGCTTACATTATTGTTGATATTTGTGGCAGCGTTATACACCAACTCATGTTTACAAACAAACCGGAGCGCCCCTAGCGGACGCCACCGGCGCCGCGCATGCACGATGGAGTGTGGGCAAGAAGCTTGCCGTCGCCCATAAACAAACCATTGAAATGCAATGTTGTTGGCGTCGGTGTGAGTCCCCCTGCCCTTTTTCGCGTTCGAATCGTTGATTCTACGTCTTCCTGGCAATGTCTGACTACTTGAGCGGCCTCAACGAAATTACCGGGGCTCGTTACACCGCAAAACTTTGCGTGAATAATGCGACATGCAGCGATTCATTCCGCGCGGACGCCGCAGAATGCATGCTTAAGCCTGATTCGCATGATAAGATTTTGCTCGCAATTTTCAGTTGCAACGTCGCTGGGGCTGCAAAAGCATGAACCATAACTGAAATGGTCGACGTCAATACTGAAAATCGCAAGCACAATCAGACCAAGTGAACCAGGCATAACAAGTCAGTGACGCCCACTGGTAACAATGGTCAACATCTCCTTGTACCTACTGTCTATATCGAGCCTGCTTAACAACCTTCAGACTTCAGTCTCTTGAGGCCTGCCCTTCTTATCACAAGTACCAGGCCAACATTCGGTCTACGGGCCGGTGTCGTCTAAAAGAGGAGATGACAAGCAGAAACGTTTGAAAGAGCACACAACAGTGCGAACGATCAGGCGGCCGCTTAACCTGAAGACGCACTCAGCGTAGTCCGCAGGTGATTCGTACAACTTGACGGTTTTCTGGCGTTCATGTTCATCAAATAAATCTGATGACCACAAGTATCCGTGAACTCAACCCAGAGTGCTTCCCGCCCAAGCAATCGTGGTCCGGCGGCGTCTGGTTTTCCCTCTCAACGGCACATATCCACGTTCTCGGACGAACCGAGCACAAGAATACTGACCTTCAAAGCTTTCTCGACTCTTTTGGTACAGGCCCAGTCGCAGAGTTCTGACGAGAGAGCAGGTTTTTGTCCGGTTCCTTTCAAAACAATGCAGGAATACACGTCTCACATGGGGTACTTTCGCCCACAGCCCCAGACCGAAAGTGCGCCCCACACGCCACCACCGCGGTGTGACGTAACAGAGCCGAGTTTGTGTATACAGAAGAGAGGGCGGGGGGACATATAAGTCACATACCTGCCTTTTAGATGTGGCACATGGGACAGAACGCTTGGTACGTTCAGAAGTAAGTTGGATGTGATCGATTATATCCGTAAATAACAATCGCACATTTGTAATTCGAGTGGATGGCCATATTTTTTGCTCCAAACAACCCACCCTGGCAGGCGCTCGACAAGTTGCAGTCGGAGAAGAGTTCATTTGTTACGTCGCTTGCTTCGTATCCCACAGACCACAGGCCACGCTACTTCCAGGCTGGCGCGATTATTGGCTTTGCCACTTGGCGATGCCAGCACGTCACTACTTGGCCCTCTGAGACGCCCCAGGACCGGCCATGACAGCCACGGCTTCGCAGTTGCGTTCAGGTGGACGCGCCAAACTTCCATGGAGCGGCACTGCTCTAGATTGGCGTTTATCTGGTGGTCTCATTGCCTATGCTCCATCCCACAAGTTGTCTGCAGCAGGTGCAAAGGCACGAGCACGTTGCTTTCAAACGTGCCATTCTTGCGCAAGTGCTCATGCAAACAAAGCTCACTGCAGTCCTATGCCCCCGTGCCCTCGCCTTCGTCTTTGCTGCGCACACCCTGCGAGACCGAGTATAGTCGACATCTATGGCTGGTATCAGCACAATTGAAAGCGCGATAAATCTTAAGCTGTCTCTAGGTTCGTATGTAAGAACAATCGTGCATTTGCGTCAAGGATCGAGGGAACCAACTATGAGTTTTGCAAAGTATGAAATCGGAACCATATTAGTCTCTCGTGCAATAGACGTAGTAGCCGGAGGCAGTGCCGCCAGTAGGTGAAATTTCTCTGGACGTAATAATGGAATACCTATGCTAGGTGATTAACGCATGAAAGGAGCAGCAGACAACATACCGAGCCCAAAACAGCCATTCATGCGCTGCACAAACGAACAGCATCACACAAGCAGTAAGGAGGGGGCCGCTAGATGTTTAGTACAGCCCACCACAAGGTACAGCTGAAAATGGCGAAATGCCCGCACTTGGCTCGTGCCCTCTCCTTCGTTCGCCCTGCCGAATTCCGTGAAATTGCCCAGATGCACATAGACAGCACGGCAATCGGACAACATGACGCCACCCTGAAAGCCCCAAGTTGAATGATGTATAGCCATTGACAGGTGCCACCACAAAAATAAGAGTTGCAGCTGCTTGCTTTGGCTTCAATGGTACAAGCTGTGCCAACAGCTCCATCGGCCTACTTTGCACAGCTAATACAACCAATGCTAGACAATGATACAATTAGATAGCCAAAGCGGTGCAAGTGACAGCACTCCTAAGCCCCATATTTATTGCTGTAGCAGACACATGGGCCATAGTCGCTTGCTGTGTTCGCTATAGTTAGTAATAGCACCCGAACGGCAGCATGGCCTTGCAGTTGTCCCATCTACGGCACAAGCTTATTGCCTTCAAGAATGCTTTGGAATCTCGTAAGCTTGGAGCATGATGGGGCCTAGAGCCTGTGCAGCCAAAGCACAACGGGAGGTGACGAGCGGGTGCTGGAGGCCTGCCTGCTTACCTACAGTGACACGGGACAGGTTTATGAACCTCCGAAAGGATGAGTTCACATGAAATTCACAACCGTTGCATTGTGGATATCGCATTATTTTTGTGTCTGCACGCAAGGGCAACATTTGAGACGCCACGCAGAGTGCTCGCTCATTGCCCGGCAACATCAACATGACTTTTGAGGCGGTTCGCTAGCTTCCGAGCGGCAGGTCACAGCTGCTGTATTATATTGAGTGGTGCCATCTACCCGAAGTCAATGAAAGTGTTCCCTCCCCGCTTCCCACTTTGCTGTTGGCCGGCGACTGACGAGCTTGACCTTCGACGCCCAAGTCGGTTTTCTCCGGTTTCCCCAATGTGCCCTCATGGCACATCATAAATCGAGCGATCCGAAGGCGGTGTACAGCTGAGGAGCAGAACAACTGCCGGAGTTATTTGGCCGAAGTCCGAAAATCGTTTCGTGGCCCCTTTAAAGACCAGCTTTGCTACGCACAAGCAATCGAAAGGATACAAACGTTTAGATATGCCCAACTACCTCGCATAAGGGTGGGTCCAGGAGCCGCCACTGAGAGCAGAATGGTCGACATCCCGCAGGCCAGCTAGGCTTGATGTTTACAAGATCACGGCCAGTCAATCTGGTTTTGGTGGCGTGTCGTCATGTACACAATTTTGTGCTGCACACACGACTGGTTGGATTGTTTTCATCACTACAGAGCATCGCTCGTTAGAGAAATCGAATGGCTCTTCTTAGTGCTTGTACAGTCGGGGACAAGAGTCCCCAGGACGGGTGAGCTGTGACTGAAACGCATTGCTGTGCCATCTGCCGGCTGGTTGGCTGATTTCGAGATTACACAAAAGCGCATGCGCGTCCTACTGTGCCTGCAAACATGTGTGTTTTCCCGCTGGTCTGCGGCGCGGCGCCTAACTCGGAATCAGGCGCGTGGTAGGGGCTCGGAGATAGCGCTTACTGACACGGCACCTATAAAGCAAGAAGTCACGGCAGCTCAACTGAGCGATAAACTCGACTGGTTATAAAGCAAGGTGAGCTGACATGGCGAAATGCGGCGCAATGTCGCAGGCGGTATCTCCAGTTTCGGAATGTGCAGCAGATGCTCGTCAGCCGCAAGCGCCATCTCCGAGGCAGTACCACGCGCCCAATTCCGAGTTAGGCGCCCTGCCACAAAATAGCGGGAAAACACACGTTTGCGGGCACAGTAGAACGCGCATGCGCCTTTGTGTGATCTCAAAACCAGGCGACCCGCCGGCAGATGGCAGAGCAATGCGTTTCAGTCGCAGCTCGCGCATCCTGGGGACTTTTGTACCCGGCTGTACAACTCACCGCAGGCAGGTTAACTTTACCCTGACGAAACATCCATGAAACCTATATGGCAGTTTTTTTGCATTAGCAAACCAACACACCAATCTGACTGGATTTCGCAAGCAACAAAAGTCTGGCTCCTCTACGAGATGATGATCATCCTTTTGGTGCTCACGGCTTTCAGTGGTGGATAATTGTACGCACTCAAAGATCTGTACACCTTTGATGACTCGCATGTAACGAAACTGGTCTTAAAGACTGGAGATCAGGTGGTCGTGGATATCCGTCGACTCGCAGCCACAGCTCACTGTCTTGGACATGTCACCACTCCCAAACAGACCTCCAACAACATTCTAACTCCCCTTGCAACAGTAGTGGAAACCCCAGCACAAGCACACCGGAGGAGCACTTTCAAGTACAGCACCTTCCACAGGAATACAAGGAAGGCACGCAACCAAACAAAACAACAAAGCACCTCGGTGATGGCTCGCTACCCTTCCTGGAAGAAACAGATTAGTTGCAGGCAGTATGACAGGCACGCCCGTAAGAGACCATGTTGGAATCTAGGCTTCATCACTTTGCTTTTGGTGAATTCCCCTCACAGTTCTCAAGCGCTCCCAAAGCGCTCCATTTTGAGCGCACATATTCCGCTTGCAGATCTGGCTCGACTTGGTCATCTTCCGCTCATAGATCTCTGGCAGCTCCCGCTCATTGGAGCGCCTCCAACTCCACCGAACTAGATCTACAGGATTTCAGAGATCTACATGAAAGTTGACAGAGCACGCTACGTCATTTCCCCTCCCTCGGCGGTGGCTCCACCGACGGCAATCGCTGTGCATGCCTTGCCGCTTCGAGGCGGCCGAAAGGTATGCGACGGTGCCGAATGCGGAAGTCTTCCTCGTTATTTGTGACATGGGCTCCGTGGTATGTATAATTTCGTCCGGCCTGTGTTGTGTGTTATTTCTGCAGCTAAGCAGTGACAGTTGTCACTGGTCATCGGAAAGATCAGTCAGCTGAGGCGTCGGTGGGCTTGTTAATTTCAAGCAGCGGCCATTTTGAACGGCCGAGGGGAGAGCAGGGGGGGGGGGGGGAAGGAGTCCCTCTAAAAAGGCGAGTTCATCTTCCCCTCGTCGTTCCGATGCGGGGCCCACAGAGCGGAATTTCGCCTCCCTCGCGGATTTTGGAAAGCACTCCAGATCTACGAGTGGAATTCACCATTAGTTTGAGAATCCAAAAAATAAACGAATGTGGACAAATGCAGTTTTGTTTTGCTCTTTGTATTTCCTTAAAATCCTCGTGACTAGGAATCGCAGTGAACAAACAGAAAAGAAGATAAGATTAGACGCAGGGTAATATGCAACCTCTTATCTTCGACGATATCCGTCGTTCCGCTCTCGCTCCTCAATAGATTGCCGGCAGCTTCCCCGGAGGCGACGCTGACGCTTTCCGGACATGCGGGAAGTAAAACATTTGATCAAAGCGGGGCTCTTTGACAAGGCTGAGTCACATGTTCCTTGCAAAACGAACTTCACTTACTGACGATGTTCTCGAATGCCGACGTCAGAGCGCGCTTTCAAAGCAACAAGCGCACACCTTTTGTGGTGTTACGCGGACAGCACGAACGCGCGCTGCCCCAACAAGCAGTCTCGACAACGCAACCGTTTGTTTCGTTGTGGGATACGACAACAGATTACATAAAAGCATACCTCCGCAGGCACGATTTCAGCTACAGCTACAAATCGTGCCAGGTGCGCAGAGAAAGAAACGAACGAGAAGACGTTTCGAGCAAGAGTTATTTGAAGAAAGCGATTGTTATTTCTGCATCCTTAAATACTTCTTACTGTACTAATATAGAGATTGCCTGGAAATGCTCGAAAGTTGACCATGGAAGTGAAAGTGAACGTACCGACTCATCTCGCAGCACAAAAGTCGCCATCTTGACATTCCGATTTGGATTTGGATTGGATCGATGAATGGATGATAACGGCTGGTGACCAGTGTTGCCGAGATGCTCGCTTCTTTTCTTTTTTTTTTTTTTTCTGATTGCAATCCAATTTAACATTTTTTTTCAAGATTTTCTAGATTCCGCCGGGGAGATTTCTTAACTTACTGGTAGCCTTTTTAAAACGTGTTAAAATTATTTGTGAAAATTTAAGTGAAAAGTAAACCAGATCATGGCTAATCAACACCTCGCTTGCGTTTACGATTTTTGTCCTTGTGATCCGGAGTTTGATCTTTCCTTCTGTTCGTTTTGAACGAAATCATTAGGCTGGATATGCCCGAAAAACAATTTACGCAGGTTAACAAACCTTCTAATCTCTGTTATTCCCCGACACGTCGTCAAAATCCCGGGCCCTGGGATTTGGAAGATTCGTTAGGCCTAAGGATTGTTGGCCCGTCGGTCACTGGGATAATGGCTTAATGTGCCATATCAGCGGAGTCAGCATGTTTTCTGATGGGCTTAAGCGGCTAAAGCCAAGGTGCCATGCTGGTTGCCGCACCGCGGCATTCAGGCAGTTGTGGAATACGGGAGAATGAATTTCGAGCGAACGCGTTTGTTTCATCGATACGTCTTCCCACGTTTTGGGAACATTTCTTTTGTTGCGACGTTGCAATGAATATGCATGGCACCCTTGGTTTGAGATAAATAGGTCTGGTTGCGACAACGTGTACGCCGCTACGTTTAGGTAGTTTAGTGACACCGGGTTCTGCGTACTGCGAAGACTTGTCCCGATGACTCTCGTTGCTGCCTATCCAATCACTCTGATCCAACGCAAGTGTGGTGCTACATACTATCACGGACACACTACTACCATCTAGATATCCAAAGCACAGGAGAAAAGTAACAGCCCTTACAAATGAGAAAACAAAATTTTTCAACACTTTGGTACACCCGAGACGAAGACAAAGTCTCGGTTTTACCGAACGTCTGTGCTATTTATGTTATTTCTAACAAATCCTTGATTTGGAAACGATTTGCCGAAAGCCTTAGCTCCAGTGAGGTCTGTATGGTCCGTAGCCTTTGCTCCAGTGAGCTTGCTGGTGAAGCGAGCATGCCGGCCGTGTCGCGGCGGTCGCCTATTGTTCGCCGCGACCTACCGGTAGCCGCCGCAGGAGCATCGGGGAGCAATGGCGACGAACAGCACGGCAGACAGTGTCCCCGTCGTGATTACGAAGGAATTTAAGGCAGTTACGAATTCGGAAAGTTCCTTCGGTAGCCGGTGCCGTCGGCGCAGAATCATCGGGAAGTAATAGCAACGAACACCACAGAGGACAGAGGGCGATTACGAATCCGGAAAACTTCTTCGGTAGCCGGTGCAGAATCATCGGGGGAAGCAATGGCGATGAGCAGCACAGCGAGCACAGCGGATAGTGTTCCCGGGGTGATTACGACGGGGTTTAAGGCGGTTACGAATCTAGAAAGCTTCTTCCGTGGTACCAATATGAAGAAAGGAAAACTCCTTCGTGAATCTGGCCGCGTGTACGACGTGAAGGAGGTCCGTTTCGACGGACAAGTGGATGTCACGGAGCGCCGTACTCCGCTAACAAAATTAAGCGTGCCCGCAAAAAAATGTAGTTGGCGTTGAGTGGACCGTGGTAATTATGTACGTTTATTTCTGAATCAGCTTGACAATAACTGGGCGATTTTTTTCTCGCCGTTCCGCGATTCCCACTACTATCTTCCTGTAGGCTGATGGAAACATCCAAGTGTAGGCTTAGGGGGGCGACCGCACTCCGCTTCTCGATTCCGGTGAAGTATTTGCCGCATACTTTAGAGTTGGCCGTCGGTGTCGATGCTGTTCCATCGTCGCTAGAATAGAAAAAAGTTAATTGTATTATTCGTCAGCAGCTGAAACAAAGCGCGAACAGAAAGGTAAGAAACGCCACTAACCTGTATGGACGCGCAAGTCGCACCAGCAGGTCGCGCAGTACTCCGCCTCGTACGGCCGTACGGCTTCGAAGGGACGATGTAGTACTTCGTGCCGTGTGCGATCTTCGACTTACTGTTGCAGCCGACCGCGCAGCAATTGTTGCGGCTTTCTTGGTGCGGAATAGCCATCTCAGAAATTACAACGCTAACCCACTACAACGCACAACCAACGCAGCGACTGGCAGAAGCTCCCCGATGCGATGGACCCGTTTGCCGCTAGGGGCGCCCTGGTCGGGGCTTGAATTAGATGCGCACGGTTAACAACATCAAATACGCGGGCTAGCACAGTCACCACACTTGCGTTGGATTAGAGTGATTGGATAGACAGCAACGAGAGTCATCGGGACAAGTCTTCGCAGTACGCAGAACCCGGTGTCACTAAACTACCTAAACGTAGCGGCGTACACGTTGTCGCAACCAGACCTATTTATCTCAAACCAAGGGTGCCATGCATATTCATGGCAACGTCGCAACAAAAGAAATGTCCCCAAAACGTGGGAAGACGTATCGATGAAACAAACGCGTTCGCTCGAAATTCATTCTCCCGTATTCCACAACTGCCTGAATGCCGCGGTGCGGCAACCAGCATGGCACCTTGGCTTTAGCCGCTTAAGCCCATCAGAAAACATGCTGACTCCGCTGATATGGCACATTAAGCCATTATCCCAGTGACCGACGGGCCAACAATCCTTAGGCCTAACGAATCTTCCAAATCCCAGGGCCCGGGATTTTGACGACGTGTCGGGGAATAACAGAGATTAGAAGGTTTGTTAACCTGCGTAAATTGTTTTTCGGGCATATCCAGCCTAATGATTTCGTTCAAAACGAACAGAAGGAAAGATCAAACTCCGGATCACAAGGACAAAAATCGTAAACGCAAGCGAGGTGTTGATTAGCCATGATCTGGTTTACTTTTCACTTAAATTTTCACAAATAATTTTAACACGTTTTAAAAAGGCTACCAGTAAGTTAAGAAATCTCCCCGGCGGAATCTAGAAAATCTTGAAAAAAAATGTTAAATTGGATTGCAATCAGAAAAAAAAAAAAAAGAAAAGAAGCGAGCATCTCGGCAACACTGGTCACCAGCCGTTATCATCCATTCATCGATCCAATCCAAATCCAAATCGGAATGTCAAGATGGCGACTTTTGTGCTGCGAGATGAGTCGGTACGTTCACTTTCACTTCCATGGTCAACTTTCGAGCATTTCCAGGCAATCTCTATATTAGTACAGTAAGAAGTATTTAAGGATGCAGAAATAACAATCGCTTTCTTCAAATAACTCTTGCTCGAAACGTCTTCTCGTTCGTTTCTTTCTCTGCGCACCTGGCACGATTTGTAGCTGTAGCTGAAATCGTGCCTGCGGAGGTATGCTTTTATGTAATCTGTTGTCGTATCCCACAACGAAACAAACGGTTGCGTTGTCGAGACTGCTTGTTGGGGCAGCGCGCGTTCGTGCTGTCCGCGTAACACCACAAAAGGTGTGCGCTTGTTGCTTTGAAAGCGCGCTCTGACGTCGGCATTCGAGAACATCGTCAGTAAGTGAAGTTCGTTTTGCAAGGAACATGTGACTCAGCCTTGTCAAAGAGCCCCGCTTTGATCAAATGTTTTACTTCCCGCATGTCCGGAAAGCGTCAGCGTCGCCTCCGGGGAAGCTGCCGGCAATCTATTGAGGAGCGAGAGCGGAACGACGGATATCGTCGAAGATAAGAGGCTGCATATTACCCTGCGTCTAATCTTATCTTCTTTTCTGTTTGTTCACTGCGATTCCTAGTCACGAGGATTTTAAGGAAATACAAAGAGCAAAACAAAACTGCATTTGTCCACATTCGTTTATTTTTTGGATTCTCAAACTAATGGTGAATTCCACTCGTAGATCTGGAGTGCTTTCCAAAATCCGCGAGGGAGGCGAAATTCCGCTCTGGGCCCCGCATCGGAACGACGAGGGGAAGATGAACTCGCCTTTTTAGAGGGACTCCTTCCCCCCCCCCTGCTCTCCCCTCGGCCGTTCAAAATGGCCGCTGCTTGAAATTAACAAGCCCACCGACGCCTCAGCTGACTGATCTTTCCGATGACCAGTGACAACTGTCACTGCTTAGCTGCAGAAATAACACACAACACAGGCCGGACGAAATTATACATACCACGGAGCCCATGTCACAAATAACGAGGAAGACTTCCGCATTCGGCACCGTCGCATACCTTTCGGCCGCCTCGAAGCGGCAAGGCGTGCACAGCGATTGCCGTCGGTGGAGCCACCGCCGAGGGAGGGGAAATGACGTAGCGTGCTCTGTCAACTTTCATGTAGATCTCTGAAATCCTGTAGATCTAGTTCGGTGGAGTTGGAGGCGCTCCAATGAGCGGGAGCTGCCAGAGATCTATGAGCGGAAGATGACCAAGTCGAGCCAGATCTGCAAGCGGAATATGTGCGCTCAAAATGGAGCGCTTTGGGAGCGCTTGAGAACTGTGAGGGGAATTCACCATAAGCAAAGTGATGAAGCCTAGATTCCAACATGGTCTCTTACGGGCGTGCCTGTCATACTGCCTGCAACTAATCTGTTTCTTCCAGGAAGGGTAGCGAGCCATCACCGAGGTGCTTTGTTGTTTTGTTTGGTTGCGTGCCTTCCTTGTATTCCTGTGGAAGGTGCTGTACTTGAAAGTGCTCCTCCGGTGTGCTTGTGCTGGGGTTTCCACTACTGTTGCAAGGGGAGTTAGAATGTTGTTGGAGGTCTGTTTGGGAGTGGTGACATGTCCAAGACAGTGAGCTGTGGCTGCGAGTCGACGGATATCCACGACCACCTGATCTCCAGTCTTTAAGACCAGTTTCGTTACATGCGAGTCATCAAAGGTGTACAGATCTTTGAGTGCGTACAATTATCCACCACTGAAAGCCGTGAGCACCAAAAGGATGATCATCATCTCGTAGAGGAGCCAGACTTTTGTTGCTTGCGAAATCCAGTCAGATTGGTGTGTTGGTTTGCTAATGCAAAAAAACTGCCATATAGGTTTCATGGATGTTTCGTCAGGGTAAAGTTAACCTGCCTGCAGTGAGTTGTACAGCCGGGTACAAAAGTCCCCAGGATGCGCGAGCTGCGACTGAAACGCATTGCTCTGCCATCTGCCGGCGGGTCGCCTGGTTTTGAGATCACACAAAGGCGCATGCGCGTTCTACTGTGCCCGCAAACGTGTGTTTTCCCGCTATTTTGTGGCAGGGCGCCTAACTCGGAATTGGGCGCGTGGTACTGCCTCGGAGATGGCGCTTGCGGCTGACGAGCATCTGCTGCACATTCCGAAACTGGAGATACCGCCTGCGACATTGCGCCGCATTTCGCCATGTCAGCTCACCTTGCTTTATAACCAGTCGAGTTTATCGCTCAGTTGAGCTGCCGTGACTTCTTGCTTTATAGGTGCCGTGTCAGTAAGCGCTATCTCCGAGCCCCTACCACGCGCCTGATTCCGAGTTAGGCGCCGCGCCGCAGACCAGCGGGAAAACACACATGTTTGCAGGCACAGTAGGACGCGCATGCGCTTTTGTGTAATCTCGAAACCAGCCAACCAGCCGGCAGATGGCACAGCAATGCGTTTCAGTCACAGCTCACCCGTCCTGGGGACTCTTGTCCCCGACTGTACAAGCACTAAGAAGAGCCATTCGATTTCTCTAACGAGCGATGCTCTGTAGTGATGAAAACAATCCAACCAGTCGTGTGTGCAGCACAAAATTGTGTACATGACGACACGCCACCAAAACCAGATTGACTGGCCGTGATCTTGTAAACATCAAGCCTAGCTGGCCTGCGGGATGTCGACCATTCTGCTCTCAGTGGCGGCTCCTGGACCCACCCTTATGCGAGGTAGTTGGGCATATCTAAACGTTTGTATCCTTTCGATTGCTTGTGCGTAGCAAAGCTGGTCTTTAAAGGGGCCACGAAACGATTTTCGGACTTCGGCCAAATAACTCCGGCAGTTGTTCTGCTCCTCAGCTGTACACCGCCTTCGGATCGCTCGATTTATGATGTGCCATGAGGGCACATTGGGGAAACCTGAGAAAACCGACTTGGGCGTCGAAGGTCAAGCTCGTCAGTCGCCGGCCAACAGCAAAGTGGGAAGCGAGGAGGGAACACTTTCATTGACTTCGGGTAGATGGCACCACTCAATATAATACAGCAGCTGTGACCTGCCGCTCGGAAGCTAGCGAACCGCCTCAAAAGTCATGTTGATGTTGCCGGGCAATGAGCGAGCACTCTGCGTGGCGTCTCAAATGTTGCCCTTGCGTGCAGACACAAAAATAATGCGATATCCACAATGCAACGGTTGTGAATTTCATGTGAACTCATCCTTTCGGAGGTTCATAAACCTGTCCCGTGTCACTGTAGGTAAGCAGGCAGGCCTCCAGCACCCGCTCGTCACCTCCCGTTGTGCTTTGGCTGCACAGGCTCTAGGCCCCATCATGCTCCAAGCTTACGAGATTCCAAAGCATTCTTGAAGGCAATAAGCTTGTGCCGTAGATGGGACAACTGCAAGGCCATGCTGCCGTTCGGGTGCTATTACTAACTATAGCGAACACAGCAAGCGACTATGGCCCATGTGTCTGCTACAGCAATAAATATGGGGCTTAGGAGTGCTGTCACTTGCACCGCTTTGGCTATCTAATTGTATCATTGTCTAGCATTGGTTGTATTAGCTGTGCAAAGTAGGTCGATGGAGCTGTTGGCACAGCTTGTACCATTGAAGCCAAAGCAAGCAGCTGCAACTCTTATTTTTGTGGTGGCACCTGTCAATGGCTATACATCATTCAACTTGGGGCTTTCAGGGTGGCGTCATGTTGTCCGATTGCCGTGCTGTCTATGTGCATCTGGGCAATTTCACGGAATTCGGCAGGGCGAACGAAGGAGAGGGCACGAGCCAAGTGCGGGCATTTCGCCATTTTCAGCTGTACCTTGTGGTGGGCTGTACTAAACATCTAGCGGCCCCCTCCTTACTGCTTGTGTGATGCTGTTCGTTTGTGCAGCGCATGAATGGCTGTTTTGGGCTCGGTATGTTGTCTGCTGCTCCTTTCATGCGTTAATCACCTAGCATAGGTATTCCATTATTACGTCCAGAGAAATTTCACCTACTGGCGGCACTGCCTCCGGCTACTACGTCTATTGCACGAGAGACTAATATGGTTCCGATTTCATACTTTGCAAAACTCATAGTTGGTTCCCTCGATCCTTGACGCAAATGCACGATTGTTCTTACATACGAACCTAGAGACAGCTTAAGATTTATCGCGCTTTCAATTGTGCTGATACCAGCCATAGATGTCGACTATACTCGGTCTCGCAGGGTGTGCGCAGCAAAGACGAAGGCGAGGGCACGGGGGCATAGGACTGCAGTGAGCTTTGTTTGCATGAGCACTTGCGCAAGAATGGCACGTTTGAAAGCAACGTGCTCGTGCCTTTGCACCTGCTGCAGACAACTTGTGGGATGGAGCATAGGCAATGAGACCACCAGATAAACGCCAATCTAGAGCAGTGCCGCTCCATGGAAGTTTGGCGCGTCCACCTGAACGCAACTGCGAAGCCGTGGCTGTCATGGCCGGTCCTGGGGCGTCTCAGAGGGCCAAGTAGTGACGTGCTGGCATCGCCAAGTGGCAAAGCCAATAATCGCGCCAGCCTGGAAGTAGCGTGGCCTGTGGTCTGTGGGATACGAAGCAAGCGACGTAACAAATGAACTCTTCTCCGACTGCAACTTGTCGAGCGCCTGCCAGGGTGGGTTGTTTGGAGCAAAAAATATGGCCATCCACTCGAATTACAAATGTGCGATTGTTATTTACGGATATAATTGATCACATCCAACTTACTTCTGAACGTACCAAGCGTTCTGTCCCATGTGCCACATCTAAAAGGCAGGTATGTGACTTATATGTCCCCCCGCCCTCTCTTCTGTATACACAAACTCGGCTCTGTTACGTCACACCGCGGTGGTGGCGTGTGGGGCGCACTTTCGGTCTGGGGCTGTGGGCGAAAGTACCCCATGTGAGACGTGTATTCCTGCATTGTTTTGAAAGGAACCGGACAAAAACCTGCTCTCTCGTCAGAACTCTGCGACTGGGCCTGTACCAAAAGAGTCGAGAAAGCTTTGAAGGTCAGTATTCTTGTGCTCGGTTCGTCCGAGAACGTGGATATGTGCCGTTGAGAGGGAAAACCAGACGCCGCCGGACCACGATTGCTTGGGCGGGAAGCACTCTGGGTTGAGTTCACGGATACTTGTGGTCATCAGATTTATTTGATGAACATGAACGCCAGAAAACCGTCAAGTTGTACGAATCACCTGCGGACTACGCTGAGTGCGTCTTCAGGTTAAGCGGCCGCCTGATCGTTCGCACTGTTGTGTGCTCTTTCAAACGTTTCTGCTTGTCATCTCCTCTTTTAGACGACACCGGCCCGTAGACCGAATGTTGGCCTGGTACTTGTGATAAGAAGGGCAGGCCTCAAGAGACTGAAGTCTGAAGGTTGTTAAGCAGGCTCGATATAGACAGTAGGTACAAGGAGATGTTGACCATTGTTACCAGTGGGCGTCACTGACTTGTTATGCCTGGTTCACTTGGTCTGATTGTGCTTGCGATTTTCAGTATTGACGTCGACCATTTCAGTTATGGTTCATGCTTTTGCAGCCCCAGCGACGTTGCAACTGAAAATTGCGAGCAAAATCTTATCATGCGAATCAGGCTTAAGCATGCATTCTGCGGCGTCCGCGCGGAATGAATCGCTGCATGTCGCATTATTCACGCAAAGTTTTGCGGTGTAACGAGCCCCGGTAATTTCGTTGAGGCCGCTCAAGTAGTCAGACATTGCCAGGAAGACGTAGAATCAACGATTCGAACGCGAAAAAGGGCAGGGGGACTCACACCGACGCCAACAACATCGCATTTCAATGGTTTGTTTATGGGCGACGGCAAGCTTCTTGCCCACACTCCATCGTGCATGCGCGGCGCCGGTGGCGTCCGCTAGGGGCGCTCCGGTTTGTTTGTAAACATGAGTTGGTGTATAACGCTGCCACAAATATCAACAATAATATAAGCACCCTTGTTTTTTTTTTCTGGAAGGCTTAGCAAGCACTGGGTTTGAGGCGGCGGATTTGTTTTTCGTCGACGAAATGCCTTGAATATGCATAATCTAGGGGGTTCAATGAGTTCCGATCCAAATTGGTGTAAAGCTTTTTTTGTTTTGTTGCCAGAGCAGACTGACTGTGCACATTGTTTATGTGCTTGTTTTCAGTTTTCTGTTTCCTTTGCACAGGAGATGGTTGCACAATTGTGCCCTGTTAATCTCTTCATCAAGTATGGCATTGCATGCTAACCCCCACTTCTAAATTTGCACCTGAAATAGCTTAAATGTGAGATTTGGAACCATGTTGCATGCTAACGAATCATTTGTACAGCTCGTTTCTTGACGCAGACGACGCACCGAGGAAAAGTCCCGTCTGAGTGCTCTGGTTCATGGGTGCGTCTTCTCTCCGAGTGGAATGATCTGTGCTGTGTTTCTCCATAACTTGGCAAAAGGCAACGGCTACAGCATTTCCTCACCATCGCGGCAGACTGTTCCATCTGCGCCAAAAAGTACTGCTACCGTGGCTTTGTTTTGAAAAGCTATTAATCTAAATTTTTTTGAACTGTTATTAAAAGCAAAGCAATAACTTTTACAATGTTTTCAGTCATATCGGCATTCGCTGCCCTGCTCTTCCATCCGCCATGGCAACAACGGCAAAGGAGGCTGCTGTGGTGTATTTGCTGCCACAGTGTGAATGTGCATGCTCTTGTTCTTGCCTTTTGCCTGTTTGTGTATCACAAGCATTCACAAACAGTTCGATGCATTACTGTACAAGGTCATAGGCATGTTTTCTTTTGTACGTGTTTCAGTTAAAAAAAAAAAAGTAGCATTGTGTTGAGGATGTTTAGACAGCGAAAGGTCGGCCTGCCTCGAATGGTGCCAAGCTTGCCGCTGTAGATGAGGAATTTAGCCAGGGCAGTATGACCGAAAGCCTGGGATCTTTAACATGCATCATGTAGTAGTGATTACACAAACGCCTACTGGTATGATCCTTGTCCAGATTGAAATGAGCAAGTGCTGGGATTTAGCCCACGATCCCAGGTTCTGCAGCGCAAGCTTTCGCTCCACATGCCCGGAGCTGAGACGTGCTAGCCGACTCGGGCCACCGTTCCGCCATGTGTTTTAGTTGCGTTCAGCACTATTGTGAATTTGAAGTTATTTTCCTAGTAGTTCAAGCAGGGGAAATTGAAACTTCTATGGTACAAACCAACATTTTTGCTAGAGTTTGCAAGCCGACTGAAAGTATGAATGCCTTTTTAAAACCATCTAATGTCTTTAGGTACATGGGGTATGTTCTTCCCAAGTGTGCTAATTTCACAGCAGACTCCTCCGGCTTGCACAGACGCCGCAGTTTCTACAGTTTCCCAAATTAATGTGAAACAGAGTGTAGTGGATTGCGTGCAGGCCTACCCTCTTTCACACTTGAAGAGGTGCAATGTTTTCAGGTGGCTGTAGGTAAACCTGGTATATGGAGAGGTTTATACGTTTCCCATCACACACAAAAGTAGTTCTTTTTTTTTCTCTTTTACTCGACTGCCAAATTAGCAGGAACAAAGAAAATTGGACATTATTTGTCGAGAAGAAGGAAGGTCGGTCTGGCAGCGCATGGTGACACTTTGTCACGCTCTATGTGAGAAATTTGACTAGTGCGGGTACAACCGATAGCCCAAAGTCTTTAAAATGATTCATATAGCAGTAATGCACGCCCATGTGTAGGTGCAGTGCTCATCCAGGTCAAAACGGGCAGGGGCGATCAGTGCAAGTTTTCGCTCCTCACACTGCGAGCTGCAGTGGGCTAACACACTCTGCCACCAGGCCCCTCCACATCAGCACGTCCTGTCGAAGCAACGTGCAATTATTACTACTGCTGCTGATGGGGGCACGCACACGTAAGGAAGGAAAATAACAGCCAGGAATTCTTGTAAGGGGAGGATGCCATACGTCATGGAACACAGGAACAGGCTTGGCTTGAATCCTTTTTGCTTCAGGATCACTATCACTACTCCAAGCTCACCACAGACTTTGCATTCATGGGAGCTTTCTCCAGCAACCGTTTCTTTTTATGAGACACTGCACCGCTTGCAGTGGCAGCTACTCTACGACACCTGCTCGCTGATTTACAACTGCCCGGCCCGGTATGTGGAGTCACGATAACCTGTGGGTTGCACCTGTTGTGACTCTTCCTTGGCGGTTTCTTTAGCTTAGTTATTTTGCATGGCACCAAGGTTTAAGGTTCTCTAGGACTTCAGGGTCATGTGGTAACTGCATTTTCCAAAGTGTTTCTGACATTAAACAGCAAGCACCCTGGTTGTGCTTGTCACTATGCCACAGTCACCTGAGTGGTGCATGAAGCAGTGGTTTGAACCATTGAAGGGTGCACTGGTGTCTCTTAAGCTGTCCTGGGCACTCATCGGTAAGTAATATTTGTGCTGGTGATCCAATATTCAACGACAAACATTGCAGCAAGAAGTTACTTTTCAGTGTGCACACATTACTGTTGTACAGCCTAAAATATTTCAACGGTGAAGAATAGGAGAGTGACTTGCTTCAGGCTACTGGAACACGTTATTGTGTGGGCCTTTCTTTTATGGAGGGGAGGGGAGGCGAGAGCAGAAGAGTAGCAGAACCAGGCACAAATAAAAATTGAAAAAATCCGCAGCGGAAAAAAAAAAATAAAAGCAGTGTGAAGAGTTGCGTTGCTTACACGTCACAAACTCGTCAAAAACGCAGGCTATACTCTGTTTCACCTAGTGTTGTACCGCAGGAAAGGCTACAAGCGCGAGCTCCTTGCTCTAGAGCACAGCTCGACGGTACAAGTTCTCGTGCAACAAGGGCAGCTGCCAACGCTATGAGCTCGCGCTTCTGGCCTTCTCTGCGGTACAACATAAGGTGAAACTGAGTATAGACAGAGAACGACTCATTATTAATCCGAGACGGGGACACAAATAATAAAACGAAGAGACGCGCGTGTGGTTGCCCTTCACTTTTATTTTTTTATTTTCCCCTTGTTTTTCTTACTCCGCAAAGCCGACATAGTACGAGAAAACACGCAGAAGTAGGAGAGCAAAGAGGCTCCTCGGCGGGCTTTGCCGTCTCGCGCGGTTCTGGGGTATTCGTATTCGAGTTTGGATCATTGGTAAAATGTATGGGCTGCGCGGAACTGAGCGCTGCGTGACAACCATACGTGCGTTCATCGGTGGTTTTGTACGTCACCACCATCGGCAAAGTGGGCGACTGAGCACGTCTACCGGTGCAAGGCGAGCTTCGCGCGGATGATCACGGAGGATGGTGATAAAAGCGGCCGACGCGATCGCGGGGTGAAACGGTCGACGGGACGATACGCATTCAACCGGAGTCTGGGTTGTTTAATGCACAAGCCCTAGCACGTCCACACACACACACGCAGAAAGAAACATTACTTGTGAAACTGGAACGGAATTAACACAATACAATTTTCGCATAAAATGCACACAATCGCCGATGTCGTGTTCGCGTTGACAGCGCGGTTTGTCGGTCGTGGGAACAGCGCCGTCACTTTCGAATAGCCAACAAGATCCGACCCGACATGAAGAAGTCGAAAGCGCCATCCGCCGCCCTCGCGGCTCTCCGCCGTCACTCTAGCCGATGTATTTTTCTCCTAGCCGAGCTAAACCATTTGGCGTAGTCAAGCCAAGACGCCTTGAAGTTTACTTTTCGGCCGCTAACAGCGCTTGACGAGGTCGCCCGAGGTCGTATCACTCCCACCCCACCTGTCCCCCCCAACCCTTCCACACATTCCCGAGACCCGTCCGTTCCCCCTTCCTCTCTACCATAATGACCCGTCCGTTCCCCCTTCCTCTCTACCATAATGACAGCACCCTTCTTAGCATACGGAGCGGACCACCCCACCCACAAAAAGCTCCCCACGTTATCGCTGCAATCAGCGTGAGACTCACTCCCTCTCCCCCTCATTAGGGAGGGTCCCCGTTTTGAAGGCGGATTCCGGGCCGGATTCCGAACTATACCCAAAAAAACTTCCATAAAAAGTGAAACGGTCTATGGTAAATTTCATCTATCTTCAGCCTTTGAAAAAAATTTCTTCGTGGCCAAACGTGCATTTTGTTTCTGTCAACAAATGTAACTGAAAACTTGACAGCCGACAAATATCTTGCGTATCAGCAATGAGAACGGGAAACACGGAGATTGAACCGCAATATCACAATTTTCTTCGCGTAAAATAGTGCAACTAGCAATAGTAGCATATTATGCCATTTATTAAAAGACAGGAGGTATTACGAAGTTTGCATTCTCTTCTGTTCCCATTTGTTCGCTGATTAAGAAATGGAATGCCCAGATAGCCTCTGCAGCCCTTGCATCATAATTGTTCGGGGCTCTGTCAGGGTGGGCGAAGGCCAGCGACCATCTCCAAAAAAAAAACAAAAAAAAAACAGGAGTTCGGAAGGTGTACACCTTCCGAACTCCTGGTTTTTTTTGTTGTTTTTTTTTACCACAAGTTTTGGGGCTGCTTGTCTAATTTAGGCGTCTGGCGTTGCCCGGTCTAGTTAGAAAAGAAGCAGAACAGCGGCCAGCTCAACGTCGTCACCAAGCGGGAAATCATGCCGAAATGTGTCCTTGAACACGTGCGAGATCTTTACCCGAACCCAGCCGGGATTCGCCACAATTCATCTATGAAAAAAAAAACTATAAAAAGGAGTAGGCTTAAACTATTTTGAAATTTTTGAATATAGTCATGCGGACTAACTGTCCACCCGTACGGAAATAAATGCAGTAGAATTGCAGAGCTCTATTGTGGTCTTTATGTCCATACTTGTCTTTCGCGCTGTACGCGAATTAAAATAAATTCTGCAATATCTGTAGATTATGCCTTGTTATGTTGTCTCTAAAAGAAAAGTAATCAAGCAAGTTCGGTATCGTGCCACAATTTGTGCAAATACAATTTTATGTGGAATTCAACGTCAAAACAGTACTTCCGTGGGAAATAATGCATCCGTCATTCTTCGTCTCCCTGAAGCTATGAACTACCGATCTCGGCTACAGGACTTTTGAATCCACAAAATATCACGCTCAGTAGAAAATTCGCCTTTTATACCAAAAGTACTGGAAATTATTTATTTTTAAAAAACAGTTCGGGTGGTGATGCGTGTTTGAGTGTAGGATCTATGACTGGGCACTGGTTTGCGCCAAGAGTGCAGTGCTTCCTTTCATGCTGCCTGCGACGAGTGTTGAAATTTGAATATAGTAGAAATGAAATCAACTGACACTCTTAGAATTATTTTAAACTTGCGCTTTCTTCAGGATTTAAGATTTTGATCGTACCTTTTATTCATTGTCGTCATGATGAGGGAACAACTTGCCGAGGAGGCCGCGCTGTCCGCGTACGCGGCTTGACAGATAAGGTCGCGAATGCTTTTCACGAATCTTTAAAGAGCAAGCATAAAAATGAAAGACGCTTACAAATCTCTGTAACGTGAAATTAGAGTGCGGCCACTTTACGCCAATGAAACCAACTTTATGTTTTGGGCAGACGTCTTGCGAAAGTTGCAGTATTTTTAATTATGCCTCATAAATTAAATGTTTAGGACTAAGTACCAAACTTTTTCAAATGTATTAAGAACCGAAATGTCAATTGGAAAACTCTAGAGCTCCTTGAGAAACACCAGAATCAGCTGTCTGCAATGTGATACGGCTCGCGTGGCTTCCTTCTGACCTGTAACACAGCTTATGAAACATGACAAAATACACCGTGATAGAGCGCCCGCGCCATCATAAACTCAATTTCGAATGTCCCGGGATTTGTTTTTATAGGCCGGAAAAAAAAAAAAGAGATGCATGCAATACACGGTGCCTCGACCTTTATTTATATCAGAAAAGAACTGCTTTCTGTTTTATATACAGCGTTTTTTTTTTTTTTGTTTTTTACCTGCGAGGATATTAGAAAAAAAAACGTGCAAATTAACGTTTTGTGGACGTGAGATATACGGCCAGGTGAAGATTGGGTTCAAGAAAGAACGCAACAAAAACCAACTGATTACCGAACATTTGTTAATGAACTTTTTGATTATAAAAGAAAACGGGATAGTTGATTCATAAAGTTGTTGGGCATATTTGAAACTGAAAGCCACCAAATTGTCCAGTGAAAATTAGCACCATTGCGGTTTGTGTAGGTGAGCTATACGGCCAGGCGAGAATTAGGTTCAAGAAAGAACGCAACTAAAACCGACCGATTGCCTAAAATTCGCCAATTAACTTTTTAGTTAGATAAGAAAAGCGACATCGTGTATTTAGAAAGTTGTTGGCCATAATCGCAAGCCACCAAACCGTCCATTCTTAAAAAGATGTAACGCGCGAACACTATTATACGGCGTCCTGATACGGCGTCCTCCTAATTTGGGCGCGAAAATATAGTTCTGATTTTATGTGGGCTCCGTCTCCACGTGGCACAGCCTAACGCCATGAAGCCAAAGTGACAAATCATGCGCATCGCTGTGACAACGCCACTGTAGAAGGGGCGAGGAGTGCGGCGGCCGAAAAGATTGCGGTAACACGATTCGCGTCCAAATTAGGCTTTTTAGGACGCCGTGAACCACTTCATGTGCACTACATCTCTTTAAAAATGAATAATTTGGTGTTTTTGATGACTACAGATAAGGCACAAACCGCAATTGCGTAACTCAGACGTCTTTTTTAGAAAAATGTCTAGTCGTTAAAAAAAAAAATCGCCCTTTATAAGCACGATTGTAAGGCAGTTCTCTACGTCCGGCGACATCATTACGGCATGGAAGGAGACGTTGACCACAGATCATACGCTGTGTATGATCTGTGGTCACTGTTTTTGTTTTTTTTTCTTACGAGAATGAGCAAACATTTGATACCAAAAAAATAGATTTAGCATTCACCAAATTCGGCTTGTTTTACTTTATTCAAATCAATATTTGATTTTATTACACTTAATTTTTACCCGCACACGCCTCCTTTATTCCCAATAAGTTACAAGTGATAATTACATTGTTTTTTTGTCGTGCGAGGTCATCACAATTTATTATTAACAATCGGAGCTGTGCGATTACGCGGAGGAGGCGCATTTGAAGATATTCAAAATTGTTCAGAATACACAAACAACCTCAAGCGTCTTGCTGTTTGGGTGCTTTCCTACACGTAGGACCAATAATAAAGCCAAAACCTTATAGAGGAGACTATCTCTATCAACTCAACGCGCAAACACGATGTGAAGCGTGTCTGCGTACGTTGGAAAAGAGATACCGGCGAGCAAACCATAGCGTCGAATGTCCATGCATCAAAATATCTGTGCACCGAAACATCCGCGCACCGAAAAGTCCCACACCAAACAGTCTTTGCAGCAAAAAGTCGGTACACTGGAATGTCTGTGCACTAAAAAGTCCGCATCGAAATGCCCTACAACAAAACGCTCTACGCCGAAAAGTGCTAGACCCACTACGAATGGTATCCTCCGTTACCTCTGCCGGTTTACGAACCATAATGATACAGAACCACTGGTCTATGGAGCGCCATCCCTGATATACGGAAAACGCCGCTCGTACTTCCCGTTGTCGCCATGAATCCGACAGCGAAAGATGCCAAATCAGATATTTATATTTGAATCGATACTTCAATGACTACTTCTTTGAGCAGAACAAGGTATTTGTGCTCTCACAACCAGCAAGAATCATCCTCCAAACCAGTGCTAAAAAAGCCAATGCAACTCGTTGGGAAAAGCAAGTGCCAAACTCGCTCAAAACAGCTACTCGGTTGGTTCAGCTCCTTGTCGCAGGTGTGCCGGCTGGCTTCTGGATAATCGTTTCAAATCCTCGAAGCTTTCATTTCCTCCACCCCAAACTTGTCAAAAAAAAAAAAAAAAAAACAGTTAACAAAAAAAAAAAAAAAAAAACCGCAAAATGGCGAGGAGGAAGCGAGTGGCGATTTCCTCCTTTCACAGGTAGCGAGAAGGAAAGTGAGGGTCGGGTTCCTCCTCTCTGCTTGCGGGCCGGCCTTTAAGCATGTATGGTCGCATCGGTCGCATCGGCGCCAATCGGCGCTTGCTCAACGTGCGCTACACCACCGACACCCAGCGTTGCCAGATGGTGAAATCCGGCACCAGATTTGGAAATTCTGGTGAAATTGGGGGGCTACTGGTGTTGATGTGTCGGAACGGCTACACCAGACAGTATCTGGTGAAAACTGGTGAAAAATCTTGAGAAATGGCTTGTCACTTGCATTAATCAATTTTACACCGTTTTGTTAGCCTTTTGTTGGTGTATTTATGTAACCTATTTGTTTATGTTCCATATTCTTATGGATATCAGCGATGAATGTGCTTTATGTGTCAAGAGATAGTCCGTGACAGTGTGACTGGACTTTGTGTGAAGAAACGTCCTTGGTGTGAAGTGTTATGTGACTAGATGTCATGCTTATCAGTTTTTTCTTGAAGCTTGACTTCAAAACCTGTTATGAACTGAACTTTATCATGGTGTTGTACAGGATGTCACAAAAGAAAATTTACACGGTCTTTTTTAACCGCAAAAATAAACTAGGCATCGCCAAACGCTCATTCTCCGCCCAAAGGTAGCGCTAGAGGTCACAACCAGATGCCAAAGTTTCAGCCCGATCCGATAACTTAATCAAAAGTTATGTGATTTTCTGAAAATTTCAATGGGAAAATGGCGGCCGACGGAGTTTTCAAACACATGGGGCTCTATGGCACTAGAAACCGAAAACGGGCAAGAATGAGCTCCATTTTCGAAATTGAAATTTTTGAAATTGAAATTGAAAAACAACACGTTTCCAGGCCAAAGCATGCTCGTTCTGCAAATTTTAAACGCTGTAAACGGGCAGGCTGGCGGAAGTAATAAAGAAACATGGAGCATTCACCTGGTCAGGGCGAATCCAGAACTCCGTTTTTTTTTTTTTTTTTTTTTTTTTTGGGGGGGGGGGCGGAAAATTTTTAAGGATACTATTCTCCCATTCTTTCTTGTGCAAGGGGGGTCCACCCATATCAAATTGCCCTCCAAGGGGGGTCGACTTTGTTTGGGGAAAAGGCGGCCGCCCTCGTCGACCCCCCCCCTCCCCCCCCCCCCCCCCCCCCCCCCCCCTTGGATCCGCCACTGCCTGGATTCTGCACAAGCTGACCTCGGGGAAGCCTTTTCAGAACTGTTTACTACTAGCGGACTGCCTCCCCAAAAGCAACTTTGCAGTCGAGAACGATGCTTTGGTTTTAAATAAAATGGCTAGTCAACTGCAAACGCGCATTCTTAACACAACATCTGCACTCTGCAGGCTTCAAGCAATCAGCCCGGAGGTTGAAATGGGGCCCAATGCTTGCTGGGAAATTTTCACTTTGCCTTCTCACCTTTTCAGCACCTTTAGGAATGAGCTAGAAGCGGAGATCCGATTACTGTGGCCTGCTTTTGTCACAAACGAGACGAGCCCTGTGTTAAGCTTTTGGTACCAAGCACTGGTTTTCAGGGATGCTGCCGCTAAATGCCCTTTCCCAGGAGTAACCGCAGGCGCCGTAAAGATCCTGACGCTTCCAGTCTCAAATGCCGAAGCAGAGAGAGTATTCTCCCACGTAGCGCTGACTAAAACGGAACTTCGCAATGAGATGAAGCTTTAACTTCTGAAGTCCATCCTAAGAATTAAGTGTGGCCACCGACTGCAGCAGAAAACATCATCTACATACATGATCCCAGATAAAATGCTCCAGAAAATGACTGCAAACCCTTCTGGGGCCAGCAGCATCTACTAGCACTTCGGTGCAGTGTTTGATAGGGGTGTCGCGAACCGGCCGAGGTTCGAGTTCGACCAGGTTCGAATTTTTCGACCTTTAGTGGAATGGTCGACGAACCTTTTATTGAGATTCGACTCGTGTGCGCATGCGCGAGAGGCTGGTCAGTTAACTTCGGATTGGATGGTGATGGCTAAGGCATGAATTAAGGGCAGCGCTGATTGGTTAATTCGGTTAATACAGTACAAAACAATAAAGTTATTAACTTCATCATTGATTAGAATTGGTTTCATTTAATTGCAACTGATAATGAAATAAAACAACCCTTTGCATAAAAAAAAATTCTCCAAACCTAGACATGCTTGTATAAAGGTCTGGCCACACTGTCCACAAAGTCGAACCGGTCGAATCTGGTGAAAAGGTCGAAGGTTCGTCGAACCGGTTCGACCCAGTCGAACCCCGAAAGTTCGTCCAAAACATCCGGTTCGACAAAAGTTCGCGACACCCCTAGTGTTTGATACTAGTTTTAAGTGCTTCACCCTCACGCTTGTAAACTTCTGTACGGCCGGCACGTGTGTGCAGTAAACTCAAGATTCCTAGTTATTAACCTTTAATATAGTATTCGCTACTTCTTTTTTTTATACCTTTTTATTGTACATATTTGGTGTGGCGACTTTTTTGGCGAAATCTCAAATAGAATGGCTATTTTTGGCTACTTTCTGCACGTGATTTGGCTACTTTGACTCCAAACCCAGTGGCAACCCTGGCTATGTGCCGCTGTGTAAGCAAAAAGGGCTCAAGGATGCCTCTGACTCGCGGTCGGGCGGTGCGCTCGCAGTTGGGCGGTGCACGCACGCGACCGCTGCGTCAATCGAAACGGAAGTGATCCCGCCAGATTAGTAGCATGGAATGATATAAGCCGTCTCGTGCTGCTTCTCAAGCGCTAGCGTGACGGAAGGGAGCATGCACCTGCACCCTTTTCTTTTTGTAAACAGAAGCGATGTTGCTGGGCTTGGGGTATCGAGATAACGTTAACATTCGGACATTTCGTGTGACCTCTCGCGAATTCGTATACTTTTTTTTTTTTTTTTAAGTTATCTTTGTTCGCCATCCCATCCGACCCCGTTCTCTGAAAAAAATGGGTTGTTGCAATAAAACGTGACGAAGGCAAGCACTTCTCCATTACGAAGTACACTTAGATTTGCTCAAGACACTTTTGAGAGGGTGACTACATTCCGAACGTCGCTAGTAAACGTCGCTAACTCAGACAGCAAGCAGTGCCGAGCATCTTCGCTTTCAACGTCGCGAAAAGGCCGCCCAGAAAGAAACCACGAGTACGACAGGCGCCGCCGTCAACGCCGAAGTTTTCCGCCGCTGATGCCCGAGTGACGAATGACGCAATCGCCGATCCGAGCAGTCAAGACGCGGTGAGCGAACCCGCTAGTGAAGAGGCAAGCTACGCATTCGCCGATCTGACCGGTGGACACGCGGCACCTGGGGCGTCGAGCCAGAAGAATGCAAGCGGCGAAATCGTCACTGTCAACGCTATGGAAGACTTCACCGCTGACTTCATGTGCCACGCAGTCGCAACTGAAGACAGCGTAGTGAACGATTGTAACATCGACGACTGCGTTAATGCTGCCACAGGCGCAGTCCTTGACCGGGCTGAAAGCCTGAAATGGGCGACAAACGTGTGGTCCACGAGACTGTTAGACTGCCAGCAGCAGCAGTGCTCGTACTCGGGATGCCGTACATGGTCATGGCGGCGTTGGCGGCGTCTCCCTCGTACAATGTGGCCAGCCGCACTTTTGACCACCGTCAAGATGACGGTGATGATAGCTATTGAAGTGGGTGGTTCTCATTTGAACCCGTTCGCATTTCTACCTTCTCGTTTTTACCTTCTCATTTTAACCCAGCGCAAAACAACTTTCGCGTTTCTCCCTTTCTCATTTAAACCGTTCTCAAAACAAACTTTCTGGTTTTGATTCTTCTCAAAACGACTTTTCTTATTTTAACCTTTCTCATTTCAAATTTTCTTAAAACATACTTTCTGGTTTTGACCATTGTCAGAAAGACTTTGCTCATATTAACCTCTCTCATTTCGAACCCAAATTAATCCAACATCATGATCTCGCAATCTTTCTGCGGTATTTATGGCGAATTCGGATAATTAATTGCCTTCGAGCCCTTGCCTGTGGCACCGGCGACCAAAAACGTGCCAGCGGCGCATCACGTGACCCTCTCCACCTGAATGCAAAGCACAATGAACTGGCGTTTTTATTTAAAACCAAAATATTGGCATTACCACAGTCCGTACAGCTGACAGAATATTAAAATATAAAATCAATGAAAGGGCAGATGTATAAATCAGTGTGGTGCTGCCCGCACGCGCGTCAAATTTCAATAAACTTCGTTTGGATTTTCGATTAACTGTTGCCACGGAGGCTTGCCAGCGTCGCTTTCCATATTCTGTTTACTGCTAGTAGAGAGTTTTAGTAGATCGTTCCCATGACTCCGATAACGATACCCGATACTCCGCCACCGCCTCCCTTGCGCATGCATAGTATCGTTATCGGGGCTATCGGAGGTATCGGAACGATCTACTAAAACTCTCTAGTGAATCCTCAGTCTTCTCACTGCACCCACCCTCCTTGAAATTGTAATTCGTGTTCAAGTTTCAAACTGCATCACTATGCATACTTTTTTTCAGCGGTGTAATAAATTGTTATTACAAAGTTGTAAAATAAAGTGATGTATGATGCAGCCCGTGTCTCAGAGCAAACATACCTTTCTCAGGCTGGATAAATTCTTCCAAAAATGTTGACTTTCTTTGAAACATAAATTATCTTTCTCTTCGTTGTTTTTGCTATCTTGTCTCAGAGCACAAAAGGGTGCCTGTCTCTATGGCTTCGTTTGCCATTCGAACCCGCTATCTGCCGCCTCAGCGAGCATTGTTTCGTTTGGTTCCCTATCCCGATTCGGATGTGACGATACCGGATATACAGTCTGGCAGACAAGCTGCCCGACCACTTGGAGCTCGGGAAAACTTCTGCTGGTAAATTGCCGGTACACGCCTGAGAAGCGCAACCCGAATAGCTTGCACCCGCCAGCCTTTGACCACGCGAACGCCCTTGCCGAAGATATGGGAAAACTTTTTTTCAGGGAAAATGACCACCCGAATTGGCCATTACAAGCAATAACACACGATTAGCACAATGATCCGTCCGCTCCATACGACGACATCTTAACGACATACAGCGACAGAAGAAAAATGAAGTACCCATCTGCGCAAGCACCTTTGAAACCACGTCACCATGTGACCACGTAGCTACGTCAACAGACTCGGGGTGGCACGCAGGCGTAAGGAAAATTGTTTCATCTGCTATGCAAGAGATGGTGCCGCTTCGCTTCATCTTCAACCTTCATCCTCAACTATTTTTCCTTCTTTCTATACCTCAATACGGTGTTCAAATGATAACGGGTTCAAACGGGAAAGGGTCGAAACGCGAAAGGTTAAAACGCGAAGGGCGTTTTGCGAATGGGTTCAGAAGAGAAGGGTTCAAATGAGAATGGGTTCAAATGAGACGGGTATAAATAAGAAAGGGCTGAAACGCGAAAGGTTAAAACGAGAAGGGCGTTTTGCGAACGGGTTGAAACGAGAAGGGTTCAGATAAGAATGGGTTGTTTCGAGATACACCCATTGAGATGGCCAGACTGAATTTCGGAAAGGGTCTATTGAGAGATGGAGAACGTTTGCAATCTAATGGCTTACGCCTCCTGTGCAGATTGGTCGCAGTGTTTGGCAGTTTCAATACCGGTGTTGGCAGTGTACATGCATTGCGTTGCCACAAGTGGGGAGGAGAAAATTGGGCAAAGAGGCTCAGACGTAAAAGCTTGGTCTGCTGGGCAAGTTGGTACTGGACATTCATATTAAAATTAACGCAAAAAAAAAGTGAAAGCCGCTTACAACTCCCTGTAACGCCGAATTAGAGCGCAGCTCTTGAAGAGGAGGAGGGAAGGGCACTGGGGGGGGGGGGGTTAAACTAACCAGGGGGGGTCACGTGACCTTGAGGGTCACGTGACCCCCAATGCCGATGATGTCATCACTGACGACGTCATCAGTGACGATGACGATGCGGGTACTGATGACGTCATTAGTGACGTCACTGATGACTTCAGCAGTGATGATGACGATGACGATGCGAATGTCGGTGACGTCATCAGTGACGTCGCTGATGACGTCATCAGTGATGATGACGATGACGATGCGGATGCCGGTGACGTCATCAGTGATGATGACGATGTGGATGCCGGTGACGTCATCACTGACGATGACGTCATCGGGGGTCACGCGACATCGGCGGGGGTCACGTGACCTCGAGGAGGGGGTCACGTGACCTCAGGGGAGTCACGTGACTTCGGGGGGTCACGTGACCTCGGGGGGTCACGTGCCCCCCACGAGGTCACGTGACCCCGGTGGGGGGCTCGCGCGGTGCATTATGGGACATTTCCCAGGATGCACCGCGCGGTTACGCCGACGGCGATGGCGACGCCGACGCCGCTCAAGCCGGAAACGGGCCCCTAAGAGCTGCGCTCTAAAATGAAAGCCGTTTACAAATCCCTGTAACGCCGAATTAGAGCGCAGCTCTTGAGGAGGGGTAGGGAAGGGTACTGAGGGGGTCACGTCACCTGCGGGTAGTCACGTGACCCCGGGGGGTCACGTGAACCGGGGGTCACGTGACCTCGGGGGATCACGTGACCGGGGGTCACGTGACCTCGGAGGATCACGTGACCTGGGGGGTCACGTGACCTCGGGGGGGTCACGTGACCTCGGGGAGGGGTCACGTGACCCCCTCCCCCCCCCCGGTTACGCCGACGGGGACGCCGACGCCGCTCAGGCTGCAAACGGGCCCCTAAGAGCTGCGCTCTAAAAGACGGGAATGACGAAGAAGCACACAGGACAAGCGCTAACTGGCTACTAAAATTTATTGAATGCTTCCAACTTTGCTATCGCGGTGCACGCGCTTAACCGTCTCATCAAAAACACGGCGTACCGCCAAATCAGCAGATACAGCGCGCCCACCGCCTGTTCAAAAAGCTAGCAAAACAGCTACATCACTCCATCGCACAATTCGAGCGAGGAAAGGAAAAAGCGTCGCATTAATATTTACAAGCTAGATACAATGTTAGCAAGTCCCGTGTATTTGGCGAATATTTGGGGTGAAAAACACGCTATTTACACAAATTACCATAAATTTACACGATGAGTAACGGATAATTCGTTCAGAAATCATGCGAGGTTGTAAAAAACGTGTTTTGGTTCGCTCATACACGCATAACCGTGTAGCCGACCTCGATAACACGCATCGCCCCCGGCGACGACCGCGGCATTGCCGGCTATCGAAGCACCGGAATGCTTGGGGACACACTTAGAAAGGACCGTCGAGACAAATGCCGCGGAAAGAAACATGTCTCGGAGACAGATATGCACCAAAAGCAATTGCGCCATGTCGCAGGACGTTGGCGAAACCCGCGCTTACTGTTTCTCGCCGCCATCTTCTGGTCGATGGCAATGCGGCTTCCCTCATGTCGCCCATGTTTGTATTTAGTTTAGGGGTCCTGATAACAGTTTCTTAGACACCACAAATAAAGTTATGGGTCTAATTATTCGTTCCAAACAGTTAAAATGGATATAAAAAGCGTGTCCTCGATGTGAACACGTGACATTGCAGTTGGTTTCGTTTTTGCTTCAACCTTCAACTGCAAGCGATCTGGCCATGGCGCAAGCGCAACGCCGATGTACGCTGGAAGCAAGCGCCGGTTGGCTTTCGTTGTTTTTGTTTGACCGGAGAAAATCTGGCAAGTACGCATGGCGCCGCTACTGTTTTGGTTTGACGGGACGCGAGAAGCTTCGCATAGAGCTTCGGAGTTTGCGAGCACATAGTGAAGACGTGACCGGAGAAGTGCCCCTGTGATGTTCCTGGAAGACGGAAAGTAGCATTCGTAATCGTCGTGTGTGCTTTGAAAGCGAAGGGAGTCACAGGGTCCACGAGTTCGCAACCACAAGCCAAGGTTCACGACAGCGCGGCGTTGACTTCGGCGATCTCGTTCTGTTTGGTGCAACCCGGCGATGCGAAAAAGAGCTGAAACATTCGTCGTGTGTGGTGCGGTGCTTTGTATTCCGGGTCTGTTTGAACCACGCTTTTAACACGGAGCGCAAATTGTTTGTTGCGTGGTGGAGGTTCAACGGGTACAGTTCCGTCGTCGTCAGCTGATCCGGTCCAGCTGGTCCGGGAGGACGCAGCGAGTGTTTTTAAAAGTAAATCTTCCTTCGTTCCGTTTCAAACTGTGGAAGTATCCAGACACATACCGTGAGTAAGAAGCAGCGGGCGTTTTCAACAAAATTACGTTGTTTTAATTGAATAATGGACTCCGGATTGTTGTCTTAAATCTGCCGTTTTTTATGCTTCGTGTTGGACTGTGTTTGCATAGCGACGCACACCGCTCGAGTAGATGATTCGGTCCTGCAACGAGTTTGTTGCGCCAATCATGCGGCGTGAACAAATTAGGGCAAGGTTTCCTACCTGCCCACAGATGCATGTACTGAGACCATTTTTTTATGTTGTGAACGTAGTGCTCTTTCTTTATTTTGGAAGACGCGTTGGTGCATTTATTATGGTACAATCACTTGAGAGTTGAGAAATTGGAGAGCGAGCAAGCTTTCTCACCTTTTTCTCTTTCTCTCTGGCACTGCCCTGTTTCAGTTTCAGTAGGCATATCTACTAGCAGGTACAAACTGCTCTAAAGCAGGTAAAAAACGGGAAGCTTAGGACGGTGCGGACTCCGTATTTCGCGCTTTTCGCAAGGTGACAGGGTAAATGCTTTTGTGAGATATGCGGAATGTGCAAGCGATTTTGTTATGCCCGTCGTTTGCGTCTCTCCAGCAAAACGAATAAGATGATCTACTACAAAGGCGCAATCACAAGCCAAGATTTAAGATAGCAGTCGTTTGCTTCGGTGATCCGTGTAGCTGTATTTTACCCTGCTCTCTGCAACACCGTGTCATGACGAAGAGCTGGAATGGTCACGGTTTGTGCTGGCCTCCCGGTTGACAGAAACCCGCGTCGCCCGCATCGGCACCGAGTGCGCTTGGGTTGTTGATGCTCAAGCCTTTCATCCGCGGCTTGTCGCCAGCTCATCCTGCTGCTCAACGGTGAGGAAGCGGCGAAAGTAACCTCGGAAGTGAATGTAAATCCTCGTTCATTCAGTTATCCGGTGTCAAAGTGTGGAAGATGTCCAACGTGTACTGAGGGCGGGAACTACGAGCGTTTTGCCTTGCTTTTATAACCGAAACCAGACCAACGAGATAACTGCCTTGCGTACTCTAAAATGACGGAAGCAATAAGTTTCAACAGGTCGAGTAAGTCACCGGGGATGTAGGCGAGACGGTGCACACTGTTTAAACGCTTGCAGTATCCACGAGTGGTACCAGGAAAGCGACGTCAACAGAGAAGGAGCTCGCGATTCAGCATAATGCACTGCTACGGGCCCGTGTATCTTCAAAGTTCGGGGTGGTGGCAGTATAAAAAAAAAAAAAAAAAGACGCATCAGCGCCCCACACCAGTGTTCACGAATAACACCGGTCACAAACTCCCAAGCCCCACCGCTCTTCTCGACACCGACACGACATACGACAACAAACTGCATCAAAACGCCCCAAAAGTGAAGGCGTCTGCTCCCATACTGCAACTGCTGCAACTAGCGGAAGTGAAGTGTTGGGCGGATGTCCGGATGTCCTTCACAAAAATATATAAAAAATGCTTTGCGCAAGGATCATTTTCATTTATTTTTGTATACGTAATGACAAAATCCCAATAATTTGTTTTCCTATCTGATTCAAGCTAGTCGGACTGCTCATAACACTGGTCAAGCAAGAAAATAACAAAAATTTGAACTTTTTCATGACCGGTTTAAGATTTATTGTTAACATATCGTTATTTATTGCAACGGACTAACATTATAGATTTTGCCTCCATACTTTTTAAATGCAAACAGTTCTAACACACGGCTGTCCATTGCGCCGTGTTTTGAGTATTCTTCTATAAATCTGTAATGGTAAGCGACCAAAGAGCTCACCCGCACATATCAAGCTTATATGCGCCGCGGGGAGAAATGGATATCGAGTAGGAAGTGTCGGGCGTAGTGTCGGATGTTGTGTTTGTGTACATGTCGGTGCTGTGTAGCTGTGTGCTGTGTTGCCTGCGTTGTAGGTAGGGTTGCTGTGTAGTCGTGGTCGTTCGCAGGGTTAACAGACTCGTCTTTTTTTTTTTTTTTAAACAGGCTGCTAGAAATCTCGATAGGTGGCGCAAGTTACCGCCCGATTCTAAGTAGTTTGCTCAAGTTATTTATCTATGTAAGTTCGGCATTCGCTTTTTTTGTTGTTTTTTTTTTGTTGTTTAGCGGCTTGTTGAAGCTATTGACGCCGCCGACCGCCGACAACGCACGTACGTACCTTTGCAAGTAGCTACGTCCGCCGCTTGGAGACTTTACTGTGTATAAAAGACATCGAACGAGAACTAACGCGCCCTGTGTGCTTTCAATTCGGCTGAAAGGCGCGCGGCTCGCTGGGCTCGGCTCTCGCCTGTTCTCGGCCGCTGGCCGCCATGTTTCATAACGAACACGCTCGAAACGGTTTTGCGGAGGGCAGACACGGTGTAGCGTGTTAAGTTTACACAGCACCTCATGTGCAGACGAAAAACACAGATGGCCTCGTGTAAAACGAACACGTTTCGACGTGTCCGCTATGGGACAACGGTTTACACGTCTGGGCGTGTTATTTTTGCTAACAGTGTAGTGTTAATGAAACTGTACTCTTTCGGCTGCATATACACCAATGCGACGCTTATGCAAGCGGTTATGCCGGGGAGAGAGGGAAGGGGGGGGGGAAAGGGGGGGGGGAGAGAAATACGCCCCGGCAAGTCCGCACGCTCTCGAAGTCTAGCCAGCCGAATGCAGCTAACGGAGTTCCCGGTTGGGCCGATTGGGGCGCCGCGTCGCTGACTTCTCTCTCGTACGTCCACCCAAAGAGCAGATTCGTTGGTCTAGCCAACAGTCTCACGCCAGACTGTTTCGCCGCTGTACTTTTGAGCGCTGGCGTCGTGAATAAGATCTTCGCTACCAAAACCGAAGCACTCTGGGCTCTTCCGACCAATCACCAACCTTCAGTGTGAGGGCAAACGACAGTTTTTGTCTTCTCTTTTTGCTTGAGCTCGTCACTCCAAGCTTTCAAATCGTTCCGAGCGTGTTGAAATCGAAAGTGTAGATTTCGCGGAGTACGGAGCTGTGCGTCTGCGCTCAGAAAATGATTAGAGGGATTAGAGACGTCTCTAGTTTGACAGAGATTCTGCCGAGTGGGTTGCGTGCCTCATGACGGCGTATTACGGAGTCTACTGCGCGGCTAAGTGGAGTAACAGTTCTTCAAAAGAACTCGGAGTGCTTATTCTTCCGGTTTCCAACAAACGGCGGGTGAGCCTTTATATCAGACTTTTTTGTCAACGTTCGAAACTGGAAGCATTGAAATATATGATCTCTCAATCTTTCCATTACAGCATCGAAATGGATTGCGTATGCAAAGCGCCAGGACTTTGGAAGCCTGCCGGTGAGCAAGCTGCGTCCGTGTCGTCTGTGCAGCAAGCACGCCGGTGCAACCGCGTTTGCAAAATGTAGGAAGATTCGTTTGCGGAAAAACACGTGCCTCACCGTTCTTGTTACGAATCCGTTGCTGCAAGGACTGGTTCCTCCAAGTGAGTTGCTGTCAGAGTCTTTAGTTAATTTGACAGCTTCTAGGATAGAGTACCTAAAAGCGCCCACAATCAGTCACTCCAGAAGATTTTTTTTTTCTTCTTTGCGTTGCCATTTAGCGAGTTTGTTTATGGTTTATTTATCGTTTATTCTTATGGAGCTCGCCTGCAACCCTGCGTTAATTAAATTAAAATGCAAGACTGCTTTATATCGGAGTTGATTAGTTTGTTTGGGTATTCAGCATTTTTGTTTGTAGGAGTTGTTTATAGACGCATTTAGATAATTCGATTATAAGTACTGTTCTGTTAGTTTGTACATTAAAGTAGTTAATTTGGTTTTTACATATTTGATAACGTTTACTGCCTACTACAGTTCTTGGTTCCGCTCAAGGGGCGGTGGACTGCCGACGGAGTTTGTAAATACGTGCTTGGATTACTGCCACTAATTTGAATGGTGTTCAATAAAATATACATTTCAATGAACGTGCTGTTTTTGTTTTATTGCACTGGTAATTAATATCTCGCGAAGCGCATTTGTTGCGAAGTGTAGCGCGCGCGGCTCGTCTGCTCGACCGGTGCCGCGCTGGCCGCTCGCAGCGGCCAGCGCGACACCGATCGAGCAAACGAGGAAAACAAACCGAAAAAAAAAAATAATAATAAAAAAAAAAGGAGCAGGAGGGAGGGAAAGAGAGGGGGAGGAGGAGGGCCGGAGAACGCCTGCCGCGCCTGCGCACGCCAACGACATTGGTGGCGCCATCTGGCGGTCTCCCAATATTTGATTTGATTTTATTTTATTCACGATACCAGAGGCACTCCTCCTACAAATGCCCGCCCTGTTTTAAAAAAGTTTTGGCCCATTTGACTGACTGACTGATTTACTTTTTTCAGTCTCACGCCGTACTTTCTGCCACTTGCGACTTGTGGCGCTAGTTTCTCCTTACCACGGTGGAGGCTACAGCTGCACTCGGCTGGTCTAGCATTGTAAAACTTGTGGGTGTTCCCCCACGCTGGACGGTGCGCAGGTGGAGGGACGCAACAAAGGAAGGTTGGAACAAGAGTTGCTGGAGGCGGCAAAAATACATGCTTGTGACAAAGACGTTTGCATAAGCGTCGCATCGGTGTACAGGGTGTCACAAAAAAAATTTACAGGTTTTTTTTTTTTTGCTTTTTTACTGCAAAAATAAACTAGGCATCGCCGAACGCTCATTCTCCGCCCGAAGGTAGCTCAAGAGGTCTCATCCAGATGCCAAAGTTTCAGTCCGATCCGATAACTTAATCAAAAGTTATAAGTGATTTTCTGAAAATTTCAATGGGCAAATGGAGCTGATTTTTGCCCGTTTTCGGTTTCTGGTGCTATAGAGCCCAATGTATTCGAAAACCTCCGTCGACGTCCATTTTCCCACTGAAATTTTCAGAAACGTCACTTATAACTTTTATAACTTTTGATTAAATTATGGGATCGGACTGAAACTTTGGCATCCGGTTGGGACCTCAGCGCTACCTTTGGGCGGAGAACGAGCGTTCCGCGATGCCTAGTTTATTTTAGCAGAAATAAAAACCCTGCAAATTTTCTTTTGTGACCATTCCATTTAGCGCTCACTGGGTGGCACCATTTTGTTCGACAGCAGCGCCCTCTCCATACATCCGGGAAATTTAGCGGGTTCGGAGGGGTAAAAAGAGAGAGAGGGCACGCGCCCGACTCCGCTAGCAGACGACTATACTCCGTTCCACCTTCAGTCCGAGCGCAGTGGACGCCACGAGCCATCCCAGCCGATCCAGCGCCGGGAGATAATCGCGTGACCTGCCGGTGGGGCGGGGCGACACAGGGAGCTCAAGGTCGCATGACACTCCCTCAACGCCGCATTGGCTGGGATGGCTCCTAGCGTCCGCTGTGCTCGGACGGAAGGTGAAACGGAGTATAACCAGGAGGTTGCCATTCTCCACCTTTGGGCTGTACCGGCGGGCTGTACGGAACATCGAACTCTCGCTCGTGGCTGCCGTTGTGAAGTGGTTTGCGTTCTTAGAATAGTTATGGCTACTCCAAAATCAGCCTAGAGCTCTCTGTTCTATTTTGCTAAATGGTCAACTGGCTTATCTTTTTTCCGTTCCTTAAATAGCAGTTGAGTCAGCCGGCAGTACTACCCTCAACTACTGCGTGTATTGCGGCAGGAGAGCACGTTTTTATTTATTATTTCAGACTTCCACTCATGGTCGCTAAAGGCCTACACCAGTACGAACTTTGTATAGTAAAAAAGGTACAGCAACCGGATTTACTTTTCACCGGAGATACCGGCCAGTCTGACACAGTGTTTCCTATTGTTTTTTTATTTGCACGCAGGTTACAGCGCAATCGGACCCTGTTAGTCTTTTTATCTAGCATAGTATTATGCGATAACTGGCATACCCAAATCTGCGCATCTGCGCTTGAAATTACCAAAATGACGCAATTTTAAACAGAGTTTGCACGCCAGCTGGATGCTAGGTACAGCCCACTCGGCGGAGCGGACGACATACGGGTGAGAGGGAAAGGGCTTTTTAGAGCGCAGCTCTTAGGGGCCCGTTTCCAGCCTGAGCGGCGTCGGCGTAACCGGGGGGGTCACGTGACCCCCCCCCAAGATCACGTGACCCCCCCCCGAGGTCACGTGACCCCCGAGATCACGTGACCCCGCCCCCGAGATCACGTGACCCCCCCCCCCCCCCCCCCGAGGTGACGTGACCCCCCCCCCCCCCCCGAGGTCACGTGACTACCCGCAGGTGACGTGACCCCCCTCAGTACCCTTCCCTACTCCTCCTCAAGAGCTGCGCTCCAATTCGGCGTTACAGGGATTTGTAAACGGCTTTCATTTTTTTTCTCTCTTTTTACCCTCTCTGCTATGACCCTAATGGAACGGTCTCAGCCGAAAAAATCCGCCTGGTCCGGGCATCGAACCCGGGAATCCGGGGTAATGGAGAGGTCCTGGGTTCGCTATTAGGACTAGGCGGATTTTTTCGGTCCCGCACCAATCACCTAGCTGAGTTTGGAGATTTGTGTTTGTCCTTTGTCCTTCTTGTTCCCCTTCTCCAGGGATTATTTTCATCATAGTTGTTAGCACTTTCTTTTTAGAGCGCAGCTCTTAGGGGCCCGTTTCCGGCTTGAGCGGCGTCGGCGTCGCCGTCGCCGTCGCCGTCGGCGTAACCGCGCGGTGCATTATGGGAAATGTCCCATAATGCACCGCGCGAGCCCCCCACCGGGGTCACGTGACCTCGTGGAGGGCACGTGACCCTTCCCCCCCGAGGTCACGTGACTCCCGCCGATGTCGCGTGACCCCCGATGACGTCATCGTCACTGATGACGTCACCGGCATCCACATCGTCATCGTCATCATCACTGATGACGTCATCATCACTGATGACGTCATTAGTGACGTCACTGATGACGTCACCGGAATCCACATCGTCATCGTCATCATCACTGATGACGTCACCGGCATCCGCATCGTCATCGTCATCATCACTGATGACGTTACCGACATCCGCATCGTCATCGTCATAATCACTGATGACGTCATCAGTGACGTCACTGATGTCGTCACCGGCATCCGCATCGTCATCATCACTGATGACGTCATCAGTGACGTCACTGATGACGTCACCGACATTCGCATCGTCATCGTCATCATCACTGGTGAAGTCATCAGTGACGTCACTAATGAAGTCATCGGTATCCGCATCGTCATCGTCACTGATGACGTCATCAGTGACGTCAGTGATGACATCTTCGGCATTGGGGGGGTCACGTGACCCCTCAAGGTCACGTGACCCCCCTGGTTAGTTTAACCCCCCCCCCAGTACCCTTCCCTCCTCCTCCTCAAGAGCTGCGCTCTAATTCGGCGTTACATGGAGTTGTAAGCGGCTTTCACTTTTTGTTAGCAGTCTCGGATTCGGTTGCCTGCGTCTACAGTTTCCTTTATGTAAATACTGGTCATGGTGGAATCTGGAACGTGCGGGTTTGGGTCTCACCGGGCTGTGTTTGTTTGTTTGTTTTCTCTGTCACCCAACAGCTTATGAGCTAGCAACAGCATTTGGTTGTTTGAAAGAACGCTCCCATTTGCTCGTGCCACGCCCACGCCGCTTCATACCAAAATACTCCGAAAATGGCGGAATATCGGAAATGTATTTGAGATAATGAGTAAGAGATACTCAGAAATGTGTTTAAAATAAAGTATTAAATACTCTCGATCAAAATTCTTTGCAAGACACTAGGATACTTCAAAAAGTATTTGAAATACAGTATCTTGAGTAGAGTATTGACGATAGACACGATTCTGCTATAGTCGGTTACAAGTCAAGAAGGTAGGAGAAGCTCCTCCCACAAGCGTGATGCGCCCGTTTCAAATCTCTCCGCAGTCGAAAGAAGAGGTCATTGGAAACGCTCCTTGTTCCGCTTCGATGGATTCCAACTTGTTTCCGATCGCACTTTTCAAGAAAGCGACCTTTGTATTCATTGCAGGGGGAACCGAGCCCCTGAAAGCAGCCTTTGTATCCATCGGAGGGGGAAGCTAATCCCCGAAAGTCGTAATTGTTTCCATCGGAGGGGAGGGAGGAAGGGGGGGGCAACTCTAATCTCCCTCTCGTGGCTTCCACAATGCAATGACAAGTCAAAGTCGAAAGATAAAGCAAATATGTACAGAAAGGCCAGACCCTCCTCGCGCGTTAGCCGCGACGTCACGGAAACGATGGGACGCTATTGGATGCGGAGGTGGCGGAGGGATATATGATTCCCTTTGAGGGGCATTTGCCGCTACCTTCTTAACCTGTAACCGACTATAGTGACCCGTAGACACATATTAGCCCTTACAGGCGGAACTCTCGAAGTAACCGCTCGAAGTGTGGACACTCATGGGAAATAAAAAGCCCCAGCAGCATCTCACAGATCCAAACTTCCCAGTTTGGATCTTTTTTCTTCTTTTTTAAGGCGTTTTTTTTTTTTCCTTTAAGTGAACTATTTTTCAATTGATCCAGGGGTTAGCCTTACTTACGCGTTTTTTCTTACAGGGGGCAAAATGAACCAAACAATAATGGCAGATAGCCTTACACGCGTTCATAAACATGCACAAGGGGAGGGGAATTTTCATTTTTTTACGTACGTGTCTTATCCATTCAGTAGTGAGTTTTAGTATACGGCAAGCAAGTGTTCGAAGATGCGTCTTGACGCGTCGGAACGCAAAGAGGTGCCCACCAATAGGTGGTATTCACTGAATGTGTATACTCGATTTTGCCAGGGAGCGCCACCGTCGCGCCGCCACCTTGGAGGTCACGTTTGGCGTGTTTTTGATTTGGCGGCTTTGATTCGGTGGCCTAAAACCGTTTAAACTTGTAAAATGCGGCTAAATCACGCCGAAAGAAACGGTCAGACGAAAGGCGACACGCAATGCGTTCTACGAAGGGTGAGCAAGACCTCGAAAATGGCGCTCGATGCCAGCGCACTTAGCAAGTGACGTCATGTGAAGGGTACCCCGGAACTCTACTGTCAAGGCCATCGGCGCGCAGCGCAGTAGCGGCTTCTTCGTTGCGGAGGGATTAGCGGAGGGGGAAACGCGGTCTACGAAAAGTTCATCAAACGGCAACAAACAGGGTGTCTCAAATAGTGGCCAAGCTCTTTAAATCGACCGCAAAAAAAAAAAAAAAAGAAATCGGTTTTCTAATTTATCGCTTTACGATTTTGCGCAGCGTTGCCCACACGTGGTGAACTTACCTGAGAAAAAAATTAAAAAAATATCTTATCTCTTATGGAAACGCAGCGAAGTTACCGGTCTTCAAACATTAGGGAGCCCCATTGTTTGAACACCGGTGGCTTCGATGGGCGGCGGAGAAAAGCTCACCGGAGAAAAGCTCACCGGAGAAAAGCTCACCGGAGATAAGCTCACTGGAGAAAAGCTCACCGCAAAACCGGCAGATGCGGAGAAAAGCTCACCGGCCATTGAGCGGATGCGGAGAGAAGCTCACCATTTTTTTTTAACTTAGCGGATTCTGCGTCAAACGTGGCAATTTAACACAATTCGCATTCATCACTTCATTAAAAATAAATCATCGTTGTTGTAATATTCTTGGAGTTCATTAGGCATATCTCCTAATTCCTCAGAAATGTGTAATCTCCCATTCTGTATATTAATGAAGCCGCAAGTATAAAATCGCGTACACCGGTAAAAGAGACAACAATTTATTGACAGCTGACAGTGCGCTATCGGTAGCTCTCTCAGATAAAGAGGCTTGTTCTTTGCGGGCTAATATGAATAGCGGTGTGGTGAACCGTTTCAGCTCCAAATATTGTGTAGTTCCTAATATATAGGTAGGTGTTCGTTCATGTAATCAGTGGCGGCTACCCTGTTCTCTTTTTGTTAATTTGACTAACAAACCTTTAGTTTCGAGAACAGCTTCGTCCTGTCGTGTGTGTTGTCTTCACTCCGTCGTCGTCGTTTGAGCGGTTTTCATCATGTATAACGCTTACCCACTCGCCCTTTTCGCCAAATTACAGAAGACTACTTCTTATATAGGTCACGAGTAACAACGGTGCCAGTGTGCAGCTCTGAAGGTCATGGGTGGTTCGCTGTAGAAGGGCACAATCACACAAAGGCAACGTGTGGAAACACCAGCACGAACGGTTAGAAAACGTTCATGTCCATGGAAGAAAGAAACCTCGATATCCTACTGACTGTTTTATCCTGTTTTCAAAGGCTAACAAAAGCATAAGAGAATTTCAGGCACAGCGTTGTTGCGCATGCACTTTCGAATTGTGGGCATTTACAGTTTTGAATTTTAGGTCTTAAGCAGAATATATTAAGTTATCAAACTTTTTCCTGTTCTTCAAGTTTATAAAGTTTTCAGTTAGGCTTTAGTTACTAAGAAAGTAAGTCACAGAAAACACTCGCTCGCAATTATTAATTTGGGAGCAGTAGACCCAAAAAGTTTACCAAACATTATAGAAAATGCCATTTTCTTTTTTACAAAGCTGTCGAATTTTAATGACAATAAATTGATATATGTTACGCATAATCACGCAGCCCCCATATAAAAAGAAG
This sequence comes from Ixodes scapularis, assembly GCF_016920785.2. Taxonomy (NCBI): domain Eukaryota; kingdom Metazoa; phylum Arthropoda; class Arachnida; order Ixodida; family Ixodidae; genus Ixodes; species Ixodes scapularis. Next base: position 97,801,615 of record NW_024609868.1, on the reverse strand, counting down.
AAAAAAATATTGGTGAGCTTTTTTCCGCATACGCTCAATGGCCGGTGAGCTTTTCTCCGCATCCGCCGGTTTTGCGGTGAGCTTTTCTCCGGTGAGCTTATCTCCGGTGAGCTTTTCTCCGGTGAGCTTTTCTCCGGTGAGCTTTTCTCCGGGATTCAGCTTCGATGTGTTTCAATAGAAGATAAGCCTTTTTTCTTTTTTCCTCGGGTAAGTTCGCTCTTTGCAAATTTTATAGAAAAAATGCACCACCTGTGGGCAACTCTGCGCAAAATCGTGAAGCGATAGGTTAGGAAACCGATTTTTGCGTTGGATTTAAAAAGCCTGGCCGGTATGTGAGACACCTTGTAGATGACGCGTAAAGAACGCGCGATGACGAAGCAGCCGAGCTCACGCCGTCGTTGGTTGGAGTTGAAGGGGAAACGAACGGACGTAACACGAAGTGCGCAAGGAACATTGCGTGTTTCACACTGCGCGTACGTGGAGCCAAAGGTGCGCTCTTGGATAGACGAGGATCTTTTTCACAAGGGCGCCGCCATTTTGAAATATCGTCACTTCCAGTATGGGCGAGAACATTGTTTCGCCGTCACCACGCCAATAGAATGCATTTAGGAGATAAGCGTACCGCCACCCATCCTCGTTTTGTCTCCCCTCTATCTTTTTTCTATTTGCAGGTTGAAACGTTTTAATTTTTTTTTTCTTTTTTTTCGTCGCCCATACCGGATATGCCTACTCGGCGGTCGGGGGCGAGAGTAAGCGGAAACGCACAGCGTTCCCGCTTTGGGCAGGACAGTCCCGTTTTAGAGGTTCATTTACGTCATTCGATTATTTTTTTTCCTGGAAAAAGCCTCATATCCCGTTTTCGGGGAAGCGTGCAGTTGCGAATTCAGAACTAAGAGAATGGGAGAAAACCGAAAGAATGTTTATCCCTCGAAGACGCCATTTTGTAAAGAAATAAATACACTAAGAAAATGTTACCTCTCATACAGCACAATGTTGAGCTCTTTCCCTCGTTACATCTGGCAATAAATCTGCCAGACTTTTCTTGTAGCAGAAAGTAAAAAGTAGCGAGTGAATTAACTTTCTAAAAAAATCCCGAGAGCGGGAGTAAAAAAAAAAAATAACGGACAAATAGACGCACCATCTCCGACGAGGTGTGTATTTGTCCGTTATTTAACTTTTCCAGTCTCGGCTTTCTAATTATGAAGTTTCTGATAGTACTACTACTGAATTTGACATGTCAATATAAAACTGGCAACGAAAGTCACTTGTCCGACTTCGGAACGATATGCGTCATCTTTGCGCGCTATAATAATAATAGTAATATTAAAAATGCTTTATTTGATTCCTGCCCCAGAGCAACCAATCGGTTACAATGTGGTGGCACATAAAATATAATACAAAAAGAAAAATCCATAACGGTGTCTGCCACTGTTACAAAATATGGTGTGGGTCAATAGCCTAAGTGAAAAACAACGCTTTTCCGAACAGTTAGAGCATTTGATTGGACAATAAAGGAAATTAGAGCAAAGGTCAAACCAACTTTCTTTTCTTTCTTTCTTTTTTTATCGGCTTTAAATAAAACCTCCTAACTAACAACCCACAACAATATTGGATCTATTCTCTTTCCTTTCTTCACATTGACTTGAAATACGCTAAACAACCTACTGTCACTGAAAATGTTCGTTTGTTTTTATTTGTAAATTCAGATTGCCTAAGATAAGTTTCTTTTTCCTCCACGAAACAAATCTGACTATAATGCAATTAGATGCAAAGGTGCAAGCGAGCTGGACAATAATGACGAAAGTAATTCCTGGAGAAGGGGAACAAGACGGACAGGGGACAAACATAAATCCCCAAACACAATTAGGTGACTGGTGCGCGACCGAAAGAATCCGCCTGGTCCGGGTATCGAACCCGGGACCTTTCCATTTTCCAGTGGAGCGCTCTACCAAACAACTCTACCACCTAAATTCTGGCATGAAAACATAATTTTACGATTTAATTAAACTGGGTTAGGTCCACTGGGTTCGCATTAAATACAGTATAAAGTGCAAAAAAACCGTATACAGTGTAAAATACAGTGTGACCTGTATACAATATACGTGCGATGAGCGCTGAGCGACTGCCAAACCTCGCAGTGGCTCTGCGTCCCCTTTGCCATGTTCCACAAGGCGGTGGGCAAGATCTCCTACCCGAGCAACGACTACCTCGGCTCCCTCCAGTGGAAGCACTTCGGCCAATACTCCGATGCCATGCTGCTACTCATGATGGGAGGAGTCCCGTGGCAGGTATTTACACCCCCTCACCTGTCGAGCGACATTGCACTGCGCTACTCTCGGAAGTCTCCATGGTCTCTTCGGGCGGCAGAGAATAGCCCACCGGAGAATAGCTCACCGGAGAAAAACTCGCCGGAGAAAAGCTCACCACAAAACCGGCAGATACGGAGAAAAGCTCACCGGTCTTTGAGTGCATGCGAAAAAAAAGCTCACGAATTTTTTTTTCTAGCTTCGCGGATTGTGCGTCACACGTGGCAATTCAACGCAGTTAGAATTCGTCCCTTCATTAAAAAAAAAAAAAAAAAAGTCTTTTTCTTTGTGTTATTCTTGAGGTTATTTGGGCATATTTACTAATTCCTCGGAACTTAGTAATCACCCCATCTGTACATTAATGACGCCGCAGAAATGAAATCGTAACATCGGACACCCGTAAAAAAAAACTATAGTTTCACATTGCGCCGTTGGTTGCTCTGTCAGTTAAACAGGTTTGTTTTTTGCGAGCCGATATGAATAGCGGTGTGTAAACCGTTTCAGCTCCGAAGATGGTGTGATGCCTGATATATAAGTAGATGTTTGTTGATAATCAGTGTCGGCTACGCTGTTTTCTCTCTGTTATTTTCACTAGTAAAACTTTAGTTGCGAGAACAGCTTTGTCTTGTGTTTGTTGTCTTCACTCCATGTTTGTCGTTTTAGCGGCAAGGCCAGGATTCGCGGACATTTGCTTTAGTTCTCCGGGGTGCCCCTAGATGGCGCGATGAGCAGAGTAAGTGGCGGAGAGTGGAAACGGCGGGCCGCTCCCCAGCTGCTCCGCTCTCCCTTTCGGGTGCCGTGGTCAACTCGGTGGCTCGTTACAACAGTGGCGTATCGTTACGCTGGTCGTCTGCTTGAGCACATTGCAACGTCCATTTTACCCTCTTCGAGAGGAAGAGGCTCTGAAGCAATAAAACGCACACGTTCTTTCGCTTGTGTTTTTATTTATAATTTTTGTAATGAAGGCTCTTCCTGCTTGCTAAAGATGTGTGTCTCGTCAATGTGTATTGAACCTAAAATATTAAATAGGTAAGAAATATTACTAAAACGGGATAATAATTTTCTTTGCTCCTAAAGTGACAGCTCTCCGGCATAGAGGAAAGGCACAAAGTGTGAGATCTTCCGCGGTTCCATGCCCTTTCCCCTTTCCTCTTTCTTATTGGAACTATGTAGGCGCTGTTTTGTAACGTAAAATTTAAGGCTGTTGTAATTGCAGCAGAGTGCACAACTGACTGCGATTACGGCGTCTCTGGAGATACAGTTTATGTTTGTTTTCACGTTGGTCAACAGTCACCACATCCCAGTGACGTACCTGGAGAAGAGATTTCTGAGCCCCTTTCCTTCCGTTTGACTACACCCCCCCCCCCCCCCCCCCCCCCAAGAAAAAATGCCTGGCTACGCTACTGCCAAACACTACATAATATTTTAGTCGCGGTTTCCACTACAGTGTGTTTTCACCCACAGTCGAAACTCTATTTTTTGGCTCAGCATCTGCATGCTTGAAAAGAATTTTTCGACTTTTATATGCGATTTTTTCTCCCAGAAAGAAAATTTTCATGACCCGGCAACACTGCAACCCATCACGAAATATAAGCAGTAATATCGCATTCACAGTGGGGGTTGGGGCGCTTTTGCGAAGCGGTGGCGAATACCGTTCGAAAAGCGGCGTCGTTCACATACACCGAGCCGCTTTTGGCGGTTGCTCGGTAGTTATCTATTTCTTCGAGAGTTTACCAGACTTCCATCGGGCAACCTTGTTTTAGAATCCAAAATCCAGTTTAGTTTTCGATCCAAATCCAAAATATTTTCTCGGAAAGCCCCGCACATGCCGCACACGGCAGAGCTCGCATAGCAGCATTCTTTTTGCGCGCATCCGGACCTCGAAGATACCCGGACAACTATTTTTTTTTTTTCGATGTGGACTTTTCTTTTGTGAATAGGCTGACCTCAATCTCTAAATTAAAAAGCCAGCTTTGTCCTCCCGCTTCCCCGCGTCGCCCGCTTGCCATCTTCGGAGTGGTGTGCGTCTGTGTGCTTCGTGGCGAGTCATTAGTCAGAACCTTCTAATTATTTAGCGAGTTGGTTGTAGTTTGGAGCGGATATGTCTTCGTCGGTCTGATGCTGTTGCACCCGTGTGTTTGTGTTTGTGCTTCATGGCGTGTGGATTGTGTTTTGAGGCGGATATATCCTCGTCGGAGTGAGGTATCATGGGTTGGATATGGTGTTTGTTTGACATAAAGCTCAAATAAAACGTTTACGGATTACCTTCTCATCATCTGGTACATACTTTTTTTATTTCTTAAGTTGACCGACTGATTGAGACGTGAGTGAGACGCTAGAGTAGTAGACCCCACCAACGTAACCAAATTGGGTGCTACGTGATTATGCATTTGACATCTGCTGCACCCTTCGTATTGACAGCTTTCCGAGTTTTGCGCGAGCAACGAGGCGGTCATAGAAACCTGTCACTTCGGGCGATCGGAGCCGTATCTTCAGTTTGCGGGGAAATTCAAAACGCGGCGACAAATGCTTTCTCTTTCTCTTTTTTTTTTTTTTTTTGGGGGGGGGGGGGGGGGGGGGGATTGAAGTTTTGGGCTATCTGATCCGAGCAAAGCCCTTTTGAAGGACCGACCGTGTATTATTTTTACTTATTATCGCTGCGAACTCGTTACCTGCGTGAAAATTACATCGCATCGTTGATTTTGTTGCTTCATTGGAAGCTTCCCAAAAGGCGGAAGTCATGTTGCCTCAAAGGCGAACACGCCAGTCGAACGTCACATGAGCGCCGAGCTGTGATTGGCTAGTCATCTCGCTGCTGGCAAAGGCGGCTGAGAAAGTCGGTCCCGAAGCGGTTGGCCAAAAGCGGCTCAACCGCGCCGCTCCAGCCGCCTTTGCGGTCGAAAACGGGCCCGTCCGCTTTGCGGTTGGTGAACCGCTGCCAGTGTAAATGCGCCATAAGCGATCGATTTCTGCTGATTCAGACTTGATTCAAATTTAATTAAAAAAAGCTCAAGACGGTGCATAACAATGTCTTGGGGTTATGGTGACTCTGGAGATCGGGATACAGGAACTTTTATTTACCTTCCCACATAGGCGTTCACGGGCTAAAATCTCTAAATATTAGCAACGTCGGTGCAATAAGCCTATCCTACATAAAGAACAAAAACATTGCTTTGGTGAATACCGTTACAACCGCAGCGAGAGCTATGAAATTTGTACGTCTATTATTGTTTACGAGCATACAGTCGAAAACTCGCAGTGTGCTCCAGGGAGTTACAGAAACGTTCACAAAGAAAAAAAAGAAAAGAAAAACACACAAGTCGAACATTTTTCACAGTTACGACAGCTGATCCGGCAACAGTTGCAGGAACTTTTTCTTCTTCCAATGTAAAAATCGACAAATGAAATAACAGCAAGTCGGACTAAATAAGCTTACGACAATCTTATATTTCATGAAAGGCGATAGGTTGCCGTGCAGTTAAAGTGAGTTCACGTATATTGAAATATTCTCTTTTTAAATGTGTATTGTTTCTACTTAATTTTTTGCTTCTCAGCTCTTTCTCGTGCTATTTACCTGTGCGACAATCCCGCTACTATGCCAGAGGCGTGGGCTCCTTGCTCACGGACGCACCTCGGCTACACAAACTTTCGCTCAGGAGGAACAACTTTAAAGATAAAGAGCTCGAGTCATTAGCAATTAGCATTGAAACAGATGTATGTTACGGAAATTATCATGAAAGCGAAAAGCGTAAAATGAAGAAACAATTTTAGACACACTAAATTTGAATAATTATTGAATATTCACCGATTAATTAGCGAATAATTACCAAAATGCAGTCTGATCACCATGATCACCTAATGGTAAATTCTGCTCGTAGATTTTAAGCGATCCGAAAAAGATCCGCGCTCGTGCGTTTAGAGTAGTGTAAGCTAGCTCGCGTTTGCATGAACAGAAAAATAACGAACAAAGACCTTCAAAACCACTTCAAATCTACGAGCGGAATTCGACACGTGTATGGCATCCAAGTCATGCTAATGGCGGCCGATCCTTCTTGTTCACCATCGAAACCGAAACAGATCGAGAAAGAACTTTATGATGAAAAACACGTGCTTGTCTGCCGTTGACGCAGGAAAGTGACGCTGCAGGGCCCAATTGATATATTGCATTCGGATTACCGCCCTTAGCCTGTCTAATGTTAAACTGATGCTTGAGCCACCAGATGGCACTGCGGAATTTTCGAAAGGGTCTGCAGTGCCACAGGGCAACGACAGTATGCTTGTTCTCTTGCTGCATTGAAAATGCGAGTACATTTACGGAGCGGTGGCATTTTAGTTTTTGGTTACGCCGTGTAAACAAAGCAAAGTTAAAGATAAGCGCCACTGGCCCTTTGAGTTGAATGACTATTTCTCCAGGAAACATTTTTGAGTTGTCGCACTTTGTTGTGCCCAGATGCACTCAGGCTCCCCTCGACCCTACATTGTTCCTCGACCTTTCTGTGATGAACGATGGGCCCCCACACTCGAACGAGTCTGTAACCTCAGTCTCATTTTGTGGGTTATGTTATGCAATTCTGTAAACGTTCACCCGAAAGGGATAAGGGGCGAGATTAAAGGCCGACCTACAAAAAGCTTTTCCTAAGGAAAATCGTCCTCGTTATCTCTACAGCGGGGGACTCCTTTTCGTTGCTGCATCTTGGGGTGGGATAAGCCGCCGGGATACGCTCATTATCCGGGGTTAAGGGGGGGGGGGGGGGGGGGGCAGGGCTAGACGACGGCGATTTTGTGCCTTCGAGAAATCTTGCTACGTACCTCGAGTCGGCAGCCGAAATTTTTCCTCCGTAGACGCCTCGCCTGTTTGTTTCCCACTGCAGTGCAAGGTTTTCTACTGGACATTTTGGCTATCATTTTCAATGCATTCGAACGTGGAAGTAAATACATCGCATGAACGTTGCCCTGATTATTTGCAAACTAAAAATGTGGCACTATACTGTTGCAACCCAATCAATTTCATCATCGATCATTTTTTGGTATGATTCCATGGTGAAAGTATGTTCATCGTGATTCCACAGAAGTGCGTCGTTTCAGAGGCAGAAATAGGTCGTTGTGTTTATTTTCTGGAAATACTCGCTCCTTTGACGCTCGAGTGCGTAAGGACAATACACTCGAGGGAGTGCGTAATACTTCACAATTGTCGTTGGCGGCAATCAAATGTCTGAGGGAAGTGCACAACTTATTTGCACCATATTGGATCGTCTCTGAGCAGCTTTTGTTGGCTTTCGGATATCGTGGATATTGCTCACCGTGAGCCTGGAATGACTGGTCGTCCTTTTATTTCGCACAACACAAAGACGTTTTTCAAGCGTCATTAAAAACTGAAAAATACAACAATTGCAAAGAAAATGTAAAAAATGAACTTGCGAAAATTGTTTTTTTTTTTTTTTTTTTTTCCGTTTCCGCGCCAATATACAGAATAGTGACCGAGCAACGAATTTCCGCAAAAACATTGCTCCTTGGAGAGAGGACTCCAGGGTATGTGGTAGTGAACCTGTCATTGAGTTTGTGAAGCTAACAGGCGACCTTTGAATGTAGCCTTCCTCACAAACAATGCCCGGGATATTTCCATATTCTTGCCACGCTATTGAAAGGCATGAAGCTGGGAAAATTCATGTGCACAAACGCGCTGCTTGTAAGCGTGAGTACCTGGTTTATAGCGCAGGTCAATTTAGATGTAAATAGTTCAAACAGTGTGCACAAACATTCGCGTCCTGGTGGAAGACATGGAAGCATGGCGAAAAGCAGTTTGCTGAAAATTCGTCTCCATTGCATTGTACTGGTGTGAAAAAGTATTACGTATTTTTGTTTTATTTCCGGGTGAAAATAATAACAGCGTTGAGAAACGGAACACTGCGTTTTAGTAACGTCGAAAGGACAAAACAAAAACAGGACAAACTATACGAGGCGTTTTGCGTCGCTTAGCTTCTCCTGGTTCCTTTTCCGGAGCCTTTAGGAACGGGATCAAAAATTATGAACCTACTGAAACGACTTACCACATTACAGCAGTTCATTTCCATATCGACAAGCCCTTTTCAAGAGTCTTGCATAGTTCAGCTTGTACTGTCCCTGTTTCCATTTTCGGTTTCTTTCAATAAAGTGAGCATGCAGCAACTGGACCAACTTACCATTGATAATTTGCGGAGAAGAAGCGGAAATGCGACAAAATAAATTGGTGTTTGCAAAAAAAAGAAAAATGTGTGTTGGAGAGGTGAGTGTCGGAAACATGGCGAATGATTACAGCAGCGATGACAATCAGGAAATAAATTTAAGCTTTACTCATTCGGCCTTTTTGGCCTTCGATGATCCCGTACCAGTCGATGCTTCTTTATGTCGCCCACTTATCCGGCAAGCGAAGTCGATCGAAATGTCCTTGAGCATGTCGAGAAAACAAGTATACCATTTCCCGCACTACCGTAGCAAGGCGGTGGTAAGAGAGAATGTTGTTGCACAAACACGAGTGGTACTCGCGCTGTCGAAAGAGGCCTATGCACGATCTTTTTCGTATCCCTGATGATATTTATATAAGCATTCGAAGATGGCAGTTGCATCGAATTATCATACACTGACCTCACCTTACCGGTATAAAAAAAAAAGGGGGGGGGTTATTTTGGGAAGGTGATAATATTTATTCTAACTCAAGAGAGCTGCGGATCATAATAAAGTCGACTCGCTCATACCTGGAAAGCCTGTGGGGCCGGATCTATAGATATGAATAAAATGTTTTATACAGGTTACAGGCTACTGAGAATTTATGATAGTGCAAACGATAGGCCGTCGTGATACCCATCTTACGACGGTGCCGTCTTCATTAGAAGCCAGAATTTCGGTTTGCTTGTTCCACCCTCCTGACGCCAGTGTTGTCCAATATTGGCTAAATCCGGTAAAGCGTTGATCGCACAGGCCTGTACTAAAATTTAAAGGGCCTCTATCAAGTTATTAAACAGTCACCAAGCAGAGGTAAAGACGAATAAATAAGCAAAATAGTCCAAAATAGGATGAACAACTTATGAGAGGATATATATGTTTCTAAGAGCAATGAAGAGATTAGGGAAAGCCACTTGATTGATATGTTTCGGAAGGAACTATCGACGGCCCGAACCCTTTATTGCGCGAGCCAATCCTTCCGCAGACACGGCTCCAGCAGCAGCGCGACCCCTGCAGCTGCCCCGGCCCCTCGATCTTCACCGACCGAGCGGCCTCGCGCCTGCAGAAAGCGTTCGGTCGCGCTGGCTTCCTCGCGAATTGAGCGTGCCTGCAAGGCGAACTCCAGACATGTACAAATTACTCAAAAAAGGTAGTTAAGTTAAGTTATTGAGTATCGATGCCAGAAGTAATTGGAGTAGAGTAGAAATTACGCATTGGTAATAGTAATTGAGTAAACTACTAACTAATGTAAAAAAAGAAGCGAGTTACTTTGAAGTTACTTTCGAAGTTACTTTTTATATATGTGTGGTAGCAAAATGAACAGAAGTTTTGATCCGTGAAAAATCCTGGGAACCTAAAATTAATGCAGTAATTTTATGGTTTGCGTTTTCACCAAAATAGTTTATATGCTCGCAACGCAATTGTCTTTCAAAGTTCTTATCGCGGAGTTTTCCCGTTTTCCTCCTAAAGACATCCCCAGTCAAGCTAAAAAGACGTTCCGCCGTGCCGCTGGATAGAACGGCAGCGTTGAATTTCAGAAACAGACTGTGCAGGGTCGGGTATGCGAGTGTCAGCATCTTTGGTGTCTATGACGAAACATGTGAAGTTTGTCTCGGCTAGAGGGTCTTTTATAACAAACTCGCCTCCTTTTTTTCTTTTTCTTCGGCAAGTTGAGATTGTTATGACTGGTTCCTCTTTATTCCCACGACGCTCGGAGAGTACGCTGAGTGAGCGCACCTGACCGTCATGGGGTAAAGTCTCGCGCCACGACGTTGAGATCATCCGGATGACCGCGCGTCTCGTTCCAGTCCTAATGCTACGCTACAAAAAAAAAAAAAAAAAAAAAAAAAAAAAAAAGTTTTTTTCGAAACGAAGTATGTTTCGCCACTGACGCCGGATCCAACAAAATGTTCTCCCAATGGTGACTCGCAATCCTCGCCGGCGATTACGGTATCTTGACACGCCTGACAAATAAATCGTCCTCACCAAAGAGGAGGTCTCCCTGGCGTGGAAGTTCGGAAGGACGCGAAGGATTACGCGAACAAGCATCCTCGCTGGTAGAGTTGCAGGTCGAAGCGGGAACGTGCTTGCTCAAATGAACGGATTATCCGTGTCTGCGTTTGTGCGCGGGGGAGTCCGGCTTCGCAAGGGAGTATGCGCTGACGACGAGGCGACCATGGGAAGAGTCGCCCAGGTGCAAGGTCATCCCAGTGGCGTCTCCAGTGCAGACTTGGACGTAGTTCAACTACTCTACTCAAACTACTGTAGTTTAACTACTTTTTCGAGTAACTTGGTAACTTTCAATTACAACTTGATTTGGGTAATTAGTAGTTTAATTTAACTACTTTTTTCAGGTAACTTCTACTCAAATTACTAACTACTTTCGAAATTATATAGTGCTAAATTTGCCCATCACGAAAGTTTGAGCGCAGAAATGAATAAGACGCCGGCAGATGAAATGGCATTCCCGAACAACGGGCCCCCTTGTTCGGGAAGGCGTCCTTGCGCCAAGGTGGCGACGAGCAGCCAAAACATAACACCGGCACGCACGAACGCAGGAAGAGATGCTGAACAAGCCTTGGTCGGGTATTGACCTAATCCGGTAATGCACGCAGGCGCCGCGTTTCCAGCTGCAACCGTGAAAGACGGGGCCACTCTGAGAGTTGTTGTTTTCGTGCTGTCTGTCTTTAGTGAGTTATGACTCAAGCGGTAGGTTCCATGGGAGGCGCCACTGGAATGACCTCGCAGCTGGGCGCCTTGTCGTCAGCGCATACGCCTTTGCAAAGCCGGACTCCCCCGTGCACAAACCCTGGTACGGATAATCCGTTCATGGGTGCACGTTCCCGCTTCCAGCTGCAACTGTATACGAGCGACGATGCTTGTTCACGTAATCTTTCGCGTCCTTCCGACCATCCATGCCTGGGAGACCTCCTTTTTGTTAAAAATGATTCGGGCGCGTCAGAATATTGTAGTCGCCGGCGAGGATTGCGAGTTACCCTTGGGAGATCCTTTTGTTGGACCCAGCTTCAGCGGTGAAGTATACTTCGGTTCCCATCTTCTGTTAAACCAAAACAATTTTTTTGTCAGTAGCGTAGCACTAGCACTACAACGGGACGGGCAGTCGTCCGGATGATCTCATCGTCGTGGCGTGAGACTTGAACCCTTGACGGTTAGGTGCACTCGCTCAGCTTACTCTCAGAACGACGTCTGAATAAAGAGGGGCCAGTCATAACAATCTCAACTTGACGAAGAAAAAGAAAAGGAGGAAAGTTTGTTATTAAAGACCCTTTACCCGAGGCAAACCTCACAAGTTTCGTCATGGACACCTAATACGCCGACACTCGCTTACCCGACCCTGCACAGCCTGTTTCTCAAATTCAACGCTGCCGTTCCATCCAGCCCGTCGGCGGAACGTCTATTTAGCTGGGCTGGGGACGTCTTTAGAGTGAAAAGGGGAAAAGTCTCCTATCAAGAACTTTGAAAGTCAATTGCTTCTGCGAGCGCGTAAACTATTTGGCGAAAACGCAAGCCATAAATAGACTGCATTTATTTTAGGCTCGCAGGGTTTTTCAATGATCAAAACTGCTGTTCATTTTGCTACCACAAAAATATAAAAAAGTAACTTCGAAAGTAACTTCAAAGTAACTCGCTACTTTTTACAGTAGTTAGTAGTTTACTCAATTACTATTACGAATGCGTAATTTCTACTCTACTCCAATTACTTTTGGCGTCGATACTCAGTAACTTAACTTAACTACCTTTTTTGAGTAATTTGTACATGTCTGCTCCAGTGGAACCCCCAAACCACTTGAGGTACTCACTAAAAGCAAACAACACGCAAAAAAAAAAAAAAATCCTTGGCGTGTTTTTTTTTTAATTTTTTTTTTACGGTTGCAGCTGAAGGCGCGGCGCCTGCGTGCATTGACCGGATTAGGTTAATACCCGACCAAGGCTTGTTAAGCATCTCTTCCTGCGTTCGTGCGCGCCAGTGTTATGTTTTGGCTGCTCGTCGCCACCTTGGCCAAAGGACGCCTGTGATGCACTTTCTACGGCTGCCGAATAGAAGTGCATAGGAACGGAATGTGAGGGGGCCCCTTGTTCGGGAATGCCACTTCATTTGCCGGCAACTTATTTACTTCTGTGCTCAAACTTTTGTGATCAGCAAAATTAGTACTACATTTCGAAAGTAGTACTAATTTTGCTGCCTGATTTCTGTGGAATAACGGGAAGCGGAAACGATCTGCTAAAACTCCCTACTGCCTCTATGCTGTGAAATAAATTAGTACTAATTTTGCCGCCTGTATGCTGTGAAACACATGAAACTATCCTAAAACGAAGGTTTGACTCGGCTCGGGGTTCTAGTCTTTGGGCAGGACGATTGCGCGTATGTCGAAAAAGTGGTCTTTCTGATATAATTCGCGCCTTTTCTTGGCAGAGTAACCTTTCTTAAATGACCAGATTCTAATTTGTATATGCCGAAATCACGTTTACACTCGGCGGGACGCCATTTTACACACATGAAACTATCCTAAAACTAAGGTTTGACTCGGCTCGGGGTTCTAGTCTTTGGGCAGGACGATTGCGCGTATGTCGAAAAAGTGGTCTTTCTGATATAATTCGCGCCTTTTCTTGGCAGAGTAACCTTTCTTAAATGACCAGATTCTAATTTGTTTATGCCGAAATCACGTTTACACTCGGCGGGACGCCATTTTACACACATGAAACTATCCTAAAACCAAGGTTTGACTCGGCTCGGGGTTCTAGTCTTTGGGCAGGACGATTGCGCGTATGTCGAAAAAGTGGTCTTTCTGATATAATTCGCGCCTTTTCTTGGCAGAGTAACCTTTCTTAAATGACCAGATTCTAATTTATTTCTGCCGAAATCGCGTTTGCACTCGGCGGGACGCCATTTTACACACATGAAACTATCCTAAAACCAAGGTTTGACTCGGCTCGGGGTTCTAGTCTTTGGGCAGGACGATTGCGCGTATGTCGAAAAAGTGGTCTTTCTGATATAATTCGCGCCTTTTCTTGGCAGAGTAACCTTTCTTAAATGACCAGATTCTAATTTATTTATGCCGAAATCGCGTTTGCACTCGGCGGGACGCTATTTTACACACATGAAACTATCCTAAAACCAAGGTTTGACTCGGCTCGGGGTTCTAGTCTTTGGGCAGGACGATTGCGCGTATGTCGAAAAAGTGGTCTTTCTGATATAATTCGCGCCTTTTCTTGGCAGAGTAACCTTTCTTAAATGACCAGATTCTAATTTATTTATGCCGAAATCACGTTTGCACTCGGCGGGACGCCATTTTACACACATGAAACTATCGTAAAACCAAGGTTTGACTCGGCTCGGGGTTCTAGTCTTTGGGCAGGACGATTGCGCGTATGTCGAAAAAGTGGTCTTTCTGATATAATTCGCGCCTTTTCTTGGCAGAGTAACCTTTCTTAAATGACCAGATTCTAATTTATTTATGCCGAAATCGCGTTTGCACTCGGCGGGACGCTATTTTACACACATGAAACTATCCTAAAACCAAGGTTTGACTCGGCTCGGGGTTCTAGTCTTTGGGCAGGACGATTGCGCGTATGTCGAAAAAGTGGTCTTTCTGATATAATTCGCGCCTTTTCTTGGCAGAGTAACCTTTCTTAAATGACCAGATTCTAATTTATTTATGCCGAAATCACGTTTGCACTCGGCGGGACGCCATTTTACACACATGAAACTATCCTAAAACCAAGGTTTGACTCGGCTCGGGGTTCTAGTCTTTGGGCAGGACGATTGCGCGTATGTCGAAAAAGTGGTCTTTCTGATATAATTCGCGCCTTTTCTTGGCAGAGCAACCTTTCTTAAATGACCAGATTCTAATTTATTTATGCCGAAATCACGTTTGCACTCGGCGGGACGCCATTTTACACACATGAAACTATCCTAAAACCAAGGTTTGACTCGGCTCGGGGTTCTAGTCTTTGGGCAGGACCATTGCGCGTATGTCGAAAAAGTGGTCTTTCTGATATAATTCGCGCCTTTTCTTGGCAGAGTAACCTTTCTTAAATGACCAGATTCTAATTTATTTATGGCGAAATCACGTTTGCACTCGGCGGGACGCTATTTTACACACATGAAACTATGCTAAAACCAAGGTTTGACTCGGCTCGGGGTTCTGGTCTTTGGGTAGGACGATTGCGCGCATGTCGAAAAAGTGGTCTTTCTGATATAATTCGCGCCTTTTCTTGGCAGAGTAACCTTTCTTAAATGACCAGATTCTAATTTATTTATGCCGAAATCACGTTTGCACTCGGCGGGACGCTATTTTACACACATGAAACTATGCTTAAAACCAAGGTTTGACTCGGCTCGGGGTTCTAGTCTTTGGGTAGGACGATTGCGCGTATGTCGAAAAAGTGGTCTTTCTGATATAATTCGCGCCTTTTCTTGGCAGAGTAACCTTTCTTAAATGACCAGATTCTAATTTATTTATGCCGAAATCGCGTTTGCACTCGGCGGGACGCTATTTTACACACATAAAACTATCCTAAAACCAAGGTTTGACTCGGCTCGGGATTCTAGTCTTTGGGCAGGACGATTGCGCGTATGTCGAAAAAGTGGTCTTTCTGATATAATTCGCGCCTTTTCTTGGCAGAGTAACCTTTCTTAAATGACCAGATTCTAATTTATTTATGCCGAAATCGCGTTTGCACTCGGCGGGACGCTATTTTACACACATGAAACTATCCTAAAACCAAGGTTTGACTCGGCTCGGGGTTCTAGTCTTTGGGCAGGACGATTGCGCGTATGTCGAAAAAGTGGTCTTTCTGATATAATTCGCGCCTTTTCTTGGCAGAGTAACCTTTCTTAAATGACCAGATTCTAATTTATTTATGCCGAAATCGTGTTTGCACTCGGCGGGACGCTATTTTACACACATGAAACTATGCTAAAACCAAGGTTTGACTCGGCTCAGGGTTCTAGTCTTTGGGCAGGACGATTGCGCGTATGTCGAAAAAGTGGTCTTTCTGATATAATTCGCGCCTTTTCTTGGCAGAGTAACCTTTCTTAAATGACCAGATTCTAATTTATTTATGCCGAAATCGCGTTTGCACTCGGCGGGACGCTATTTTACACACATGAAACTATGCTAAAACCAAGGTTTGACTCGGCTCGGGGTTCTAGTCTTTGGGCAGGACGATTGCGCGTATGTCGAAAAAGTGGTCTTTCTGATATAATTCGCGCCTTTTCTTGGCAGAGTAACCTTTCTTAAATGACCAGATTCTAATTTATTTATGCCGAAATCGCGTTTGCACTCGGCGAGACGCTATTTTACACACATGAAACTATCCTAAAACCAAGGTTTGACTCGGCTCGGGGTTCTAGTCTTTGGGCAGGACGATTGCGCGTATGTCGAAAAAGTAGTCTTTCTGATATAATTCGCGCCTTTTCTTGGCAGAGTAACCTTTCTTAAATGACCAGATTCTAATTTATTTATGCCGAAATCGCGTTTGCACTCGGCGGGACGCTATTTTACACACATGAAACTATGCTAAAACCAAGGTTTGACTCGGCTCAGGGTTCTAGTCTTTGGGCAGGACGATTGCGCGTATGTCGAAAAAGTGGTCTTTCTGATATAATTCGCGCCTTTTCTTGGCAGAGTAACCTTTCTTAAATGACCAGATTCTAATTTATTTATGCCGAAATCGCGTTTGCACTCGGCGGGACGCTATTTTACACACATGAAACTATCCTAAAACCAAGGTTTGACTCGGCTCGGGGTTCTAGTCTTTGGGCAGGACAATTGCGCGTATGTCGAAAAAGTGGTCTTTCTGATATAATTCGCGCCTTTTCTTGGCAGAGTAACCTTTCTTAAATGACCAGATTCTAATTTATTTATGCCGAAATCGCGTTTGCACTCGGCGGGACGCTATTTTACACACATGAAACTATCCTAAAACCAAGGTTTGACTCGGCTCGGGGTTCTAGTCTTTGGGCAGGACGATTGCGCGTATGTCGAAAAAGTGGTCTTTCTGATATAATTCGCGCCTTTTCTTGGCAGAGTAACCTTTCTTAAATGACCAGATTCTAATTTATTTATGCCGAAATCGCGTTTGCACTCGGCGGGACGCTATTTTACACACATGAAACTATCCTAAAACCAAGGTTTGACTCGGCTCAGGGTTCTAGTCTTTGGGTAGGACGATTGCGCGCATGTCGAAAGAGTGGTCTTTCTGATATAATTCGCGCCTTTTCTTGGCAGAGTAACCTTTCTTAAATGACCAGATTCTAATTTATTTATGCCGAAATCGCGTTTGCACTCGGCGGGACGCTATTTTACACACATGAAACTATCCTAAAACCAAGGTTTGACTCGGCTCAGGGTTCTAGTCTTTGGGTAGGACGATTGCGCGCATGTCGAAAAAGTGGTCTTTCTGATATAATTCGCGCCTTTTCTTGGCAGAGTAACCTTTCTTAAATGACCAGATTCTAATTTATTTATGCCGAAATCGCGTTTGCACTCGGCGGGACGCTATTTTACACACATGAAACTATGCTAAAACCAAGGTTTGACTCGGCTCAGGGTTCTAGTCTTTGGGTAGGACGATTGCGCGCATGTCGAAAAAGTGGTCTTTCTGATATAATTCGCGCCTTTTCTTGGCAGAGTAACCTTTCTTAAATGACCAGATTCTAATTTATTTATGCCGAAATCGCGTTTGCACTCGGCGGGACGCTATTTTACACACATGAAACTATGCTAAAACCAAGGTTTGACTCGGCTCAGGGTTCTAGTCTTTGGGTAGGACGATTGCGCGTATGTCGAAAAAGTGGTCTTTCTGATATAATTCGCGCCTTTTCTTGGCAGAGTAACCTTTCTTAAATGACCAGATTCTAATTTATTTATGCCGAAATCGCGTTTGCACTCGGCGGGACGCTATTTTACACACATGAAACTATGCTAAAACCAAGGTTTGACTCGGCTCAGGGTTCTAGTCTTTGGGTAGGACGATTGCGCGCATGTCGAAAAAGTGGTCTTTCTGATATAATTCGCGCCTTTTCTTGGCAGAGTAACCTTTCTTAAATGACCAGATTCTAATTTATTTATGCCGAAATCGCGTTTGCACTCGGCGGGACGCTATTTTACACACATGAAACTATGCTAAAACCAAGGTTTGACTCGGCTCGGGGTTCTAGTCTTTGGGTAGAACGATTGCGCGCATGTCGAAAAAGTGGTCTTTCTGATATAATTCGCGCCTTTTCTTGGCAGAGTAACCTTTCTTAAATGACCAGATTCTAATTTATTTATGCCGAAATCGCGTTTGCACTCGGCGGGACGCTATTTTACACACATGAAACTATGCTAAAACCAAGGTTTGACTCGGCTCGGGGTTCTAGTCTTTGGGCAGGACGATTGCGCGTATGTCGAAAAAGTGGTCTTTCTGATATAATTCGCGCCTTTTCTTGGCAGAGTAACCTTTCTTAAATGACCAGATTCTAATTTATTTATGCCGAAATCGCGTTTGCACTCGGCGGGACGCTATTTTACACACATGAAACTATCCTAAAACCAAGGTTTGACTCGGCTCGGGGTTCTAGTCTTTGGGCAGGACGATTGCGCGCATGTCGAAAAAGTGGTCTTTCTGATATAATTCGCGCCTTTTCTTGGCAGAGTAACCTTTCTTAAATGACCAGATTCTAATTTATTTATGCCGAAATCGCGTTTGCACTCGGCGGGACGCTATTTTACACACATGAAACTATGCTAAAACCAAGGTTTGACTCGGCTCAGGGTTCTAGTCTTTGGGTAGGACGATTGCGCGCATGTCGAAAAAGTGGTCTTTCTGATATAATTCGCGCCTTTTCTTGGCAGAGTAACCTTTCTTAAATGACCAGATTCTAATTTATTTATGCCGAAATCGCGTTTGCACTCGGCGGGACGCTATTTTACACACATGAAACTATGCTAAAACCAAGGTTTGACTCGGCTCAGGGTTCTAGTCTTTGGGTAGGACGATTGCGCGCATGTCGAAAAAGTGGTCTTTCTGATATAATTCGCGCCTTTTCTTGGCAGAGTAACCTTTCTTAAATGACCAGATTCTAATTTATTTATGCCGAAATCGCGTTTGCACTCGGCGGGACGCTATTTTACACACATGAAACTATGCTAAAACCAAGGTTTGACTCGGCTCGGGGTTCTAGTCTTTGGGCAGGACGATTGCGCGTATGTCGAAAAAGTGGTCTTTCTGATATAATTCGCGCCTTTTCTTGGCAGAGTAACCTTTCTTAAATGACCAGATTCTAATTTATTTATGCCGAAATCGCGTTTGCACTCGGCGGGACGCTATTTTACACACATGAAACTATGCTAAAACCAAGGTTTGACTCGGCTCGGGGATCTAGTCTTGGGGCAGGACGATTGCGCGTATGTCGAAAAAGTGGTCTTTCTGATATAATTCGCGCCTTTTCTTGGCAGAGTAACCTTTCTTAAATGACCAGATTCTAATTTATTTATGCCGAAATCACGTTTGCACTCGGCGGGACGCTATTTTACACACATGAAACTATCCTAAAACCAAGGTTTGACTCGGCTCGGGGTTCTAGTCTTTGGGCAGGACGATTGCGCGTATGTCGAAAAAGTGGTCTTTCTGATATAATTCGCGCCTTTTCTTGGCAGAGTAACCTTTCTTAAATGACCAGATTCTAATTTATTTATGCCGAAATCGCGTTTGCACTCGGCGGGACGCTATTTTACACACATGAAACTATCCTAAAACCAAGGTTTGACTCGGCTCGGGGTTCTAGTCTTTGGGCAGGACGATTGCGCGTATGTCGAAAAAGTGGTCTTTCTGATATAATTCGCGCCTTTTCTTGGCAGAGTAACCTTTCTTAAATGACCAGATTCTAATTTATTTATGCCGAAATCGCGTTTGCACTCGGCAGGACGCTATTTTACACACATGAAACTATCCTAGAACCAAGGTTTGACTCGGCTCGGGGTTCTAGTCTTTGGGTCGGACGATTGCGCGTATGTCGAAAAAGTGGTCTTTCTGATATAATTCGCGCCTTTTCTTGGCAGAGTAACCTTTCTTAAATGACCAGATTCTAATTTATTTATGCCGAAATCGCGTTTGCACTCGGCGGGACGCTATTTTACACACATGAAACTATGCTAAAACCAAGGTTTGACTCGGCTCGGGGTTCTAGTCTTTGGGCAGGACGATTGCGCGTATGTCGAAAAAGTGGTCTTTCTGATATAATTCGCGCCTTTTCTTGGCAGAGTAACCTTTCTTAAATGACCAGATTCTAATTTATTTATGCCGAAATCGCGTTTGCACTCGGCGGGACGCTATTTTACACACATGAAACTATGCTAAAACCAAGGTTTGACTCGGCTCGGGGTTCTAGTCTTTGGGTAGGACGATTGCGCGTATGTCGAAAAAGTGGTCTTTCTGATATAATTCGCGCCTTTTCTTGGCAGAGTAACCTTTCTTAAATGACCAGATTCTAATTTATTTATGCCGAAATCGCGTTTGCACTCGGCGGGACGCTATTTTACACACATGAAACTATCCTAAAACCAAGGTTTGACTCGGCTCGGGGTTCTAGTCTTTGGGCAGGACGATTGCGCGCATGTCGAAAAAGTGGTCTTTCTCACATAATTCGCGCCTTTTCTTGGCAGAGTAACCTTTCTTAAATGACCAGATTCTAATTTATTTATGCCGAAATCGCGTTTGCACTCGGCGGGACGCTATTTTACACACATGAAACTATGCTAAAACCAAGGTTTGACTCGGCTCGGGGTTCTAGTCTTTGGGTAGGACGATTGCGCGTATGTCGAAAAAGTGGTCTTTCTGATATAATTCGCGCCTTTTCTTGGCAGAGTAACCTTTCTTAAATGACCAGATTCTAATTTATTTATGCCGAAATCGCGTTTGCACTCGGCGGGACGCTATTTTACACACATGAAACTATCCTAAAACCAAGGTTTGACTCGGCTCGGGGTTCTAGTCTTTGGGCAGGACGATTGCGCGCATGTCGAAAAAGTGGTCTTTCTGATATAATTCGCGCCTTTTCTTGGCAGAGTAACCTTTCTTAAATGACCAGATTCTAATTTATTTATGCCGAAATCGCGTTTGCACTCGGCGGGACGCTATTTTACACACATGAAACTATGCTAAAACCAAGGTTTGACTCGGCTCAGGGTTCTAGTCTTTGGGTAGGACGATTGCGCGCATGTCGAAAAAGTGGTCTTTCTGATATAATTCGCGCCTTTTCTTGGCAGAGTAACCTTTCTTAAATGACCAGATTCTAATTTATTTATGCCGAAATCGCGTTTGCACTCGGCGGGACGCTATTTTACACACATGAAACTATGCTAAAACCAAGGTTTGACTCGGCTCAGGGTTCTAGTCTTTGGGTAGGACGATTGCGCGCATGTCGAAAAAGTGGTCTTTCTGATATAATTCGCGCCTTTTCTTGGCAGAGTAACCTTTCTTAAATGACCAGATTCTAATTTATTTATGCCGAAATCGCGTTTGCACTCGGCGGGACGCTATTTTACACACATGAAACTATGCTAAAACCAAGGTTTGACTCGGCTCGGGGTTCTAGTCTTTGGGCAGGACGATTGCGCGTATGTCGAAAAAGTGGTCTTTCTGATATAATTCGCGCCTTTTCTTGGCAGAGTAACCTTTCTTAAATGACCAGATTCTAATTTATTTATGCCGAAATCGCGTTTGCACTCGGCGGGACGCTATTTTACACACATGAAACTATGCTAAAACCAAGGTTTGACTCGGCTCGGGGTTCTAGTCTTTGGGCAGGACGATTGCGCGTATGTCGAAAAAGTGGTCTTTCTGATATAATTCGCGCCTTTTCTTGGCAGAGTAACCTTTCTTAAATGACCAGATTCTAATTTATTTATGCCGAAATCACGTTTGCACTCGGCGGGACGCTATTTTACACACATGAAACTATCCTAAAACCAAGGTTTGACTCGGCTCGGGGTTCTAGTCTTTGGGCAGGACGATTGCGCGTATGTCGAAAAAGTGGTCGTTCTGATATAATTCGCGCCTTTTCTTGGCAGAGTAACCTTTCTTAAATGCCCAGATTCTAATTTATTTATGCCGAAATCGCGTTTGCACTCGGCGGGACGCTATTTTACACACATGAAACTATCCTAAAACCAAGGTTTGACTCGGCTCGGGGTTCTAGTCTTTGGGCAGGACGATTGCGCGTATGTCGAAAAAGTGGTCTTTCTGATATAATTCGCACCTTTTCTTGGCAGAGTAACCTTTCTTAAATGACCAGATTCTAATTTATTTATGCCGAAATCGCGTTTGCACTCGGCAGGACGCTATTTTACACACATGAAACTATCCTAGAACCAAGGTTTGACTCGGCTCGGGGTTCTAGTCTTTGGGTCGGACGATTGCGCGTATGTCGAAAAAGTGGTCTTTCTGATATAATTCGCGCCTTTTCTTGGCAGAGTAACCTTTCTTAAATGACCAGATTCTAATTTATTTATGCCGAAATCGCGTTTGCACTCGGCGGGACGCTATTTTACACACATGAAACTATGCTAAAACCAAGGTTTGACTCGGCTCGGGGTTCTAGTCTTTGGGCAGGACGATTGCGCGTATGTCGAAAAAGTGGTCTTTCTGATATAATTCGCGCCTTTTCTTGGCAGAGTAACCTTTCTTAAATGACCAGATTCTAATTTATTTATGCCGAAATCGCGTTTGCACTCGGCGGGACGCTATTTTACACACATGAAACTATGCTAAAACCAAGGTTTGACTCGGCTCGGGGTTCTAGTCTTTGGGTAGGACGATTGCGCGTATGTCGAAAAAGTGGTCTTTCTGATATAATTTGCGCCTTTTCTTGGCAGAGTAACCTTTCTTAAATGACCAGATTCTAATTTATTTATGCCGAAATCGCGTTTGCACTCGGCGGGACGCTATTTTACACACATGAAACTATCCTAAAACCAAGGTTTGACTCGGCTCGGGGTTCTAGTCTTTGGGCAGGACGATTGCGCGCATGTCGAAAAAGTGGTCTTTCTCATATAATTCGCGCCTTTTCTTGGCAGAGTAACCTTTCTTAAATGACCAGATTCTAATTTATTTATGCCGAAATCGCGTTTGCACTCGGCGGGACGCTATTTTACACACATGAAACTATGCTAAAACCAAGGTTTGACTCGGCTCGGGGTTCTAGTCTTTGGGTAGGACGATTGCGCGTATGTCGAAAAAGTGGTCTTTCTGATATAATTCGCGCCTTTTCTTGGCAGAGTAACCTTTCTTAAATGACCAGATTCTAATTTATTTATGCCGAAATCGCGTTTGCACTCGGCGGGACGCTATTTTACACACATGAAACTATCCTAAAACCAAGGTTTGACTCGGCTCGGGGTTCTAGTCTTTGGGCAGGACGATTGCGCGCATGTCGAAAAAGTGGTCTTTCTGATATAATTCGCGCCTTTTCTTGGCAGAGTAACCTTTCTTAAATGACCAGATTCTAATTTATTTATGCCGAAATCGCGTTTGCACTCGGCGGGACGCTATTTTACACACATGAAACTATGCTAAAACCAAGGTTTGACTCGGCTCGGGGTTCTAGTCTTTGGGTAGGACGATTGCGCGCATGTCGAAAAAGTGGTCTTTCTGATATAATTCGCGCCTTTTCTTGGCAGAGTAACCTTTCTTAAATGACCAGATTCTAATTTATTTATGCCGAAATCGCGTTTGCACTCGGCGGGACGCTATTTTACACACATGAAACTATCCTAAAACCAAGGTTTGACTCGGCTCGGGGTTCTAGTCTTTGGGCAGGACGATTGCGCGCATGTCGAAAAAGTGGTCTTTCTGATATAATTCGCGCCTTTTCTTGGCAGAGTAACCTTTCTTAAATGACCAGATTCTAATTTATTTATGCCGAAATCGCGTTTGCACTCGGCGGGACGCTATTTTACACACATGAAACTATGCTAAAACCAAGGTTTGACTCGGCTCGGGGTTCTAGTCTTTGGGTAGGACGATTGCGCGTATGTCGAAAAAGTGGTCTTTCTGATATAATTCGCGCCTTTTCTTGGCAGAGTAACCTTTCTTAAATGACCAGATTCTAATTTATTTATGCCGAAATCGCGTTTGCACTCGGCGGGACGCTATTTTACACACATGAAACTATCCTAAAACCAAGGTTTGACTCGGCTCGGGGTTCTAGTCTTTGGGCAGGACGATTGCGCGTATGTCGAAAAAGTGGTCTTTCTGATATAATTCGCGCCTTTTCTTGGCAGAGTAACCTTTCTTAAATGACCGGATTCTAATTTATTTATGCCGAAATCGCGTTTGCACTCGGCGGGACGCTATTTTACACACATGAAACTATCCTAAAACCAAGGTTTGACTCGGCTCGGGGTTCTAGTCTTTGGGCAGGACGATTGCGCGTATGTCGAAAAAGTGGTCTTTCTGATATAATTCGCGCCTTTTCTTGGCAGAGTAACCTTTCTTAAATGACCAGATTCTTTTATTTATGCCGAAATCGCGTTTGCACTCGGCGGGACGCTATTTTACACACATGAAACTATGCTAAAACCAAGGTTTGACTCGGCTCGGGGTTCTAGTCTTTGGGTAGGACGATTGCGCGCATGTCGAAAAAGTGGTCTTTCTGATATAATGCGCGCCTTTTCTTGGCAGAGTAACCTTTCTTAAATGACCAGATTCTAATTTATTTATGCCGAAATCACGTTTGCACTCGGCGGGACGCTATTTTACACACATGAAACTATCCTAAAACCAAGGTTTGACTCGGCTCGGGGTTCTAGTCTTTGGGCAGGACGATTGCGTGTATGTCGAAAAAGTGGTCTTTCTCTGATATAATTCGCGCCTTCTCTTGGCAGAATAACCTTTCTTAAATGACCAGATTCTAATTTATTTATGCCGAAATCACGTTCGCACTCGGCGGGACGCTATTTTACACACATGAAACTATCCTAAAACCAAGGTTTGACTCGGCTCGGGGTTCTAGTCTTTGGGCAGGACGATTGCGCGTATGTCAAAAAAGTGGTCTTTCTGATATAATTCGCGCCTTTTCTTGGCAGAGTAACCTTTCTTAAATGACCAGATTCTAATTTATTTATGCCGAAATCACGTTCGCACTCGGCGGGACGCTATTTTACACACATGAAACTATCCTAAAACCAAGGTTTGACTCGGCTCGGGGTTCTAGTCTTTGGGCAGGACGATTGCGCGTATGTCAAAAAAGTCGTCTTTCTGATATAATTCGCGCCTTCTCTTGGCAGAGTAACCTTTCTTAAATGACCAGATTCTAATTTATTTATGCCGAAATCACGTTCGCACTCGGCGGGACGCTATTTTACACACATGAAACTATCCTAAAACCAAGGTTTGACTCGGCTCGGGGTTCTAGTCTTTGGGCAGGACGATTGCGCGTATGTCAAAAAAGTCGTCTTTCTGATATAATTCGCGCCTTCTCTTGGCAGAATAACCTTTCTTAAATGACCAGATTCTAATTTATTTATGCCGAAATCACGTTTGCACTCGGCGGGACGCTATTTTACACACATGAAACTATCCTAAAACCAAGGTTTGACTCGGCTCGGGGTTCTAGTCTTTGGGCAGGACGATTGCGCGTATGTCGAAAAAGTGGTCTTTCTGATATAACTCGCGCCTTTTCTTGGCAGAGTAACCTTTCTTAAATGACCAGATTCTAATTTATTTATGCCGAAATCACGTTTGCACTCGGCGGGACGCTATTTTACACACATAAAACTATCCTAACACCAAGGTTTGACTCGGCTCGGGGTTCTAGTCTTTGGGCAGGACGATTGCGCGTATGTCAAAAAAGTCGTCTTTCTGATATAATTCGCGCCTTTTCTTGGCAGAGTAACCTTTCTTAAATGACCAGATTCTAATTTATTTATGCCGAAATCACGTTTGCACTCGGCGGGACGCTATTTTACACACATGAAACTATCCTAACACCAAGGTTTGACTCGGCTCGGGGTTCTAGTCTTTGGGCAGGACGATTGCGCGTATGTCGAAAAAGTGGTCTTTCTGATATAATTCGCGCCTTTTCTTGGCAGAGTAACCTTTCTTAAATGACCAGATTCTAATTTATTTATGCCGAAATCACGTTCGCACTCGGCGGGACGCCATTTTACACACATGAAACTATCCTAAAACCAAGGTTTGACTCGGCTCGGGGTTCTAGTCTTTGGGCAGGACGATTGCGCGTATGTCAAAAAAGTCGTCTTTCTGATATAATTCGCGCCTTCTCTTGGCAGAATAACCTTTCTTAAATGACCAGATTCTAATTTATTTATGCCGAAATCACGTTCGCACTCGGCGGGACGCTATTTTACACACATGAAACTATCCTAAAACCAAGGTTTGACTCGGCTCGGGGTTCTAGTCTTTGGGCAGGACGATTGCGCGTATGTCAAAAAAGTCGTCTTTCTGATATAATTCGCGCCTTCTCTTGGCAGAATAACCTTTCTTAAATGACCAGATTCTAATTTATTTATGCCGAAATCACGTTCGCACTCGGCGGGACGCTATTTTACACACATGAAACTATCCTAAAACCAAGGTTTGACTCGGCTCGGGGTTCTAGTCTTTGGGCAGGACGATTGCGCGTATGTCAAAAAAGTCGTCTTTCTGATATAATTCGCGCCTTCTCTTGGCAGAATAACCTTTCTTAAATGACCAGATTCTAATTTATTTATGCCGAAATCACGTTCGCACTCGGCGGGACGCTATTTTACACACATGAAACTATCCTAAAACCAAGGTTTGACTCGGCTCGGGGTTCTAGTCTTTGGGCAGGACGATTGCGCGTATGTCAAAAAAGTCGTCTTTCTGATATAATTCGCGCCTTCTCTTGGCAGAATAACCTTTCTTAAATGACCAGATTCTAATTTATTTATGCCGAAATCACGTTCGCACTCGGCGGGACGCTATTTTACACACATGAAACTATCCTAAAACCAAGGTTTGACTCGGCTCGGGGTTCTAGTCTTTGGGCAGGACGATTGCGCGTATGTCAAAAAAGTCGTCTTTCTGATATAATTCGCGCCTTCTCTTGGCAGAATAACCTTTCTTAAATGACCAGATTCTAATTTATTTATGCCGAAATCACGTTCGCACTCGGCGGGACGCTATTTTACACACATGAAACTATCCTAAAACCAAGGTTTGACTCGGCTCGGGGTTCTAGTCTTTGGGCAGGACGATTGCGCGTATGTCAAAAAAGTCGTCTTTCTGATATAATTCGCGCCTTCTCTTGGCAGAGTAACCTTTCTTAAATGACCAGATTCTAATTTATTTATGCCGAAATCAAGTTCGCACTCGGCGGGACGCTATTTTACACACATGATACTATCCTAAAACCAAGGTTTGACTCGGCTCGGGGTTCTAGTCTTTGGGCAGGACGATTGCGCGTATGTCAAAAAAGTCGTCTTTCTGATATAATTCGCGCCTTCTCTTGGCAGAATAACCTTTCTTAAATGACCAGATTCTAATTTATTTATGCCGAAATCACGTTCGCACTCGGCGGGACGCTATTTTACACACATGAAACTATCCTAAAACCAAGGTTTGACTCGGCTCGGGGTTCTAGTCTTTGGGCAGGACGATTGCGCGTATGTCGAAAAAGTGGTCTTTCTGATATAACTCGCGCCTTTTCTTGGCAGAGTAACCTTTCTTAAATGACCAGATTCTAATTTATTTATGCCGAAATCACGTTTGCACTCGGCGGGACGCTATTTTACACACATGAAACTATCCTAAAACCAAGGTTTGACTCGGCTCGGGGTTCTAGTCTTTGGGCAGGACGATTGCGCGTATGCCGAAAAAGTGGTCTTTCTGATATAATTCGCGCCTTTTCTTGGCAGAGTAACCTTTCTTAAATGACCAGATTCTAATTTATTTATGCCGAAATCACGTTCGCACTCGGCGGGACGCCATTTTACACACATGAAACTATCCTAAAACCAAGGTTTGACTCGGCTCGGGGTTCTAGTCTTTGGGCAGGACGATTGCGCGTATGTCGAAAAAGTGGTCTTTCTGATATAATTCGCGCCTTTTCTTGGCAGAGTAACCTTTCTTAAATGACCAGATTCTAATTTATTTATGCCGAAATCACGTTTGCACTCGGCGGGACGCTATTTTACACACATGAAACTATCCTAAAACCAAGGTTTGACTCGGCTCGGGGTTCTAGTCTTTGGGCAGGACGATTGCGCGTATGTCGAAAAAGTGGTCTTTCTGATATAACTCGCGCCTTTTCTTGGCAGAGTAACCTTTCTTAAATGACCAGATTCTAATTTATTTATGCCGAAATCACGTTTGCACTCGGCGGGACGCTATTTTACACACATAAAACTATCCTAACACCAAGGTTTGACTCGGCTCGGGGTTCTAGTCTTTGGGCAGGACGATTGCGCGTATGTCAAAAAAGTCGTCTTTCTGATATAATTCGCGCCTTTTCTTGGCAGAGTAACCTTTCTTAAATGACCAGATTCTAATTTATTTATGCCGAAATCACGTTTGCACTCGGCGGGACGCTATTTTACACACATGAAACTATCCTAACACCAAGGTTTGACTCGGCTCGGGGTTCTAGTCTTTGGGCAGGACGATTGCGCGTATGTCGAAAAAGTGGTCTTTCTGATATAATTCGCGCCTTTTCTTGGCAGAGTAACCTTTCTTAAATGACCAGATTCTAATTTATTTATGCCGAAATCACGTTCGCACTCGGCGGGACGCCATTTTACACACATGAAACTATCCTAAAACCAAGGTTTGACTCGGCTCGGGGTTCTAGTCTTTGGGCAGGACGATTGCGCGTATGTCAAAAAAGTCGTCTTTCTGATATAATTCGCGCCTTCTCTTGGCAGAATAACCTTTCTTAAATGACCAGATTCTAATTTATTTATGCCGAAATCACGTTCGCACTCGGCGGGACGCTATTTTACACACATGAAACTATCCTAAAACCAAGGTTTGACTCGGCTCGGGGTTCTAGTCTTTGGGCAGGACGATTGCGCGTATGTCAAAAAAGTCGTCTTTCTGATATAATTCGCGCCTTCTCTTGGCAGAATAACCTTTCTTAAATGACCAGATTCTAATTTATTTATGCCGAAATCACGTTCGCACTCGGCGGGACGCTATTTTACACACATGAAACTATCCTAAAACCAAGGTTTGACTCGGCTCGGGGTTCTAGTCTTTGGGCAGGACGATTGCGCGTATGTCAAAAAAGTCGTCTTTCTGATATAATTCGCGCCTTCTCTTGGCAGAATAACCTTTCTTAAATGACCAGATTCTAATTTATTTATGCCGAAATCACGTTCGCACTCGGCGGGACGCTATTTTACACACATGAAACTATCCTAAAACCAAGGTTTGACTCGGCTCGGGGTTCTAGTCTTTGGGCAGGACGATTGCGCGTATGTCAAAAAAGTCGTCTTTCTGATATAATTCGCGCCTTCTCTTGGCAGAATAACCTTTCTTAAATGACCAGATTCTAATTTATTTATGCCGAAATCACGTTCGCACTCGGCGGGACGCTATTTTACACACATGAAACTATCCTAAAACCAAGGTTTGACTCGGCTCGGGGTTCTAGTCTTTGGGCAGGACGATTGCGCGTATGTCAAAAAAGTCGTCTTTCTGATATAATTCGCGCCTTCTCTTGGCAGAATAACCTTTCTTAAATGACCAGATTCTAATTTATTTATGCCGAAATCACGTTCGCACTCGGCGGGACGCTATTTTACACACATGAAACTATCCTAAAACCAAGGTTTGACTCGGCTCGGGGTTCTAGTCTTTGGGCAGGACGATTGCGCGTATGTCAAAAAAGCCGTCTTTCTGATATAATTCGCGCCTTCTCTTGGCAGAATAACCTTTCTTAAATGACCAGATTCTAATTTATTTATGCCGAAATCACGTTCGCACTCGGCGGGACGCTATTTTACACACATGAAACTATCCTAAAACCAAGGTTTGACTCGGCTCGGGGTTCTAGTCTTTGGGCAGGACGATTGCGCGTATGTCAAAAAAGTCGTCTTTCTGATATAATTCGCGCCTTCTCTTGGCAGAATAACCTTTCTTAAATGACCAGATTCTAATTTATTTATGCCGAAATCACGTTCGCACTCGGCGGGACGCTATTTTACACACATGAAACTATCCTAAAACCAAGGTTTGACTCGGCTCGGGGTTCTAGTCTTTGGGCAGGACGATTGCGCGTATGTCAAAAAAGTCGTCTTTCTGATATAATTCGCGCCTTCTCTTGGCAGAGTAACCTTTCTTAAATGACCAGATTCTAATTTATTTATGCCGAAATCACGTTCGCACTCGGCGGGACGCTATTTTACACACATGAAACTATCCTAAAACCAAGGTTTGACTCGGCTCGGGGTTCTAGTCTTTGGGCAGGACGATTGCGCGTATGTCAAAAAAGTCGTCTTTCTGATATAATTCGCGCCTTCTCTTGGCAGAATAACCTTTCTTAAATGACCAGATTCTAATTTATTTATGCCGAAATCACGTTCGCACTCGGCGGGACGCTATTTTACACACATGAAACTATCCTAAAACCAAGGTTTGACTCGGCTCGGGGTTCTAGTCTTTGGGCAGGACGATTGCGCGTATGTCAAAAAAGTCGTCTTTCTGATATAATTCGCGCCTTCTCTTGGCAGAATAACCTTTCTTAAATGACCAGATTCTAATTTATTTATGCCGAAATCACGTTCGCACTCGGCGGGACGCTATTTTACACACATGAAACTATCCTAAAACCAAGGTTTGACTCGGCTCGGGGTTCTAGTCTTTGGGCAGGACGATTGCGCGTATGTCAAAAAAGTGGTCTTTCTGATATAATTCGCGCCTTTTCTTGGCAGAGTAACCTTTCTTAAATGACCAGATTCTAATTTATTTATGCCGAAATCACGTTCGCACTCGGCGGGACGCTATTTTACACACATGAAACTATCCTAAAACCAAGGTTTGACTCGGCTCGGGGTTCTAGTCTTTGGGCAGGACGATTGCGCGTATGTCAAAAAAGTCGTCTTTCTGATATAATTCGCGCCTTCTCTTGGCAGAGTAACCTTTCTTAAATGACCAGATTCTAATTTATTTATGCCGAAATCACGTTCGCACTCGGCGGGACGCTATTTTACACACATGAAACTATCCTAAAACCAAGGTTTGACTCGGCTCGGGGTTCTAGTCTTTGGGCAGGACGATTGCGCGTATGTCAAAAAAGTCGTCTTTCTGATATAATTCGCGCCTTCTCTTGGCAGAATAACCTTTCTTAAATGACCAGATTCTAATTTATTTATGCCGAAATCACGTTCGCACTCGGCGGGACGCTATTTTACACACATGAAACTATCCTAAAACCAAGGTTTGACTCGGCTCGGGGTTCTAGTCTTTGGGCAGGACGATTGCGCGTATGTCGAAAAAGTGGTCTTTCTGATATAACTCGCGCCTTTTCTTGGCAGAGTAACCTTTCTTAAATGACCAGATTCTAATTTATTTATGCCGAAATCACGTTTGCACTCGGCGGGACGCTATTTTACACACATGAAACTATCCTAAAACCAAGGTTTGACTCGGCTCGGGGTTCTAGTCTTTGGGCAGGACGATTGCGCGTATGCCGAAAAAGTGGTCTTTCTGATATAATTCGCGCCTTTTCTTGGCAGAGTAACCTTTCTTAAATGACCAGATTCTAATTTATTTATGCCGAAATCACGTTCGCACTCGGCGGGACGCCATTTTACACACATGAAACTATCCTAAAACCAAGGTTTGACTCGGCTCGGGGTTCTAGTCTTTGGGCAGGACGATTGCGCGTATGTCGAAAAAGTGGTCTTTCTGATATAATTCGCGCCTTTTCTTGGCAGAGTAACCTTTCTTAAATGACGAGATTCTAATTTATTTATGCCGAAATCACGTTTGCACTCGGCGGGACGCTATTTTACACACATGAAACTATCCTAAAACCAAGGTTTGACTCGGCTCGGGGTTCTAGTCTTTGGGCAGGACGATTGCGCGTATGTCGAAAAAGTGGTCTTTCTGATATAACTCGCGCCTTTTCTTGGCAGAGTAACCTTTCTTAAATGACCAGATTCTAATTTATTTATGCCGAAATCACGTTTGCACTCGGCGGGACGCTATTTTACACACATAAAACTATCCTAACACCAAGGTTTGACTCGGCTCGGGGTTCTAGTCTTTGGGCAGGACGATTGCGCGTATGTCAAAAAAGTCGTCTTTCTGATATAATTCGCGCCTTTTCTTGGCAGAGTAACCTTTCTTAAATGACCAGATTCTAATTTATTTATGCCGAAATCACGTTTGCACTCGGCGGGACGCTATTATACACACATGAAACTATCCTAACACCAAGGTTTGACTCGGCTCGGGGTTCTAGTCTTTGGGCAGGACGATTGCGCGTATGTCGAAAAAGTGGTCTTTCTGATATAATTCGCGCCTTTTCTTGGCAGAGTAACCTTTCTTAAATGACCAGATTCTAATTTATTTATGCCGAAATCACGTTCGCACTCGGCGGGACGCCATTTTACACACATGAAACTATCCTAAAACCAAGGTTTGACTCGGCTCGGGGTTCTAGTCTTTGGGCAGGACGATTGCGCGTATGTCAAAAAAGTCGTCTTTCTGATATAATTCGCGCCTTCTCTTGGCAGAATAACCTTTCTTAAATGACCAGATTCTAATTTATTTATGCCGAAATCACGTTCGCACTCGGCGGGACGCTATTTTACACACATGAAACTATCCTAAAACCAAGGTTTGACTCGGCTCGGGGTTCTAGTCTTTGGGCAGGACGATTGCGCGTATGTCAAAAAAGTCGTCTTTCTGATATAATTCGCGCCTTCTCTTGGCAGAATAACCTTTCTTAAATGACCAGATTCTAATTTATTTATGCCGAAATCACGTTTGCACTCGGCGGGACGCTATTTTACAGACATGAAACTATCCTAAAACCAAGGTTTGACTCGGCTCGGGGTTCTAGTCTTTGGGCAGGACGATTGCGCGTATGTCAAAAAAGTCGTCTTTCTGATATAATTCGCGCCTTCTCTTGGCAGAATAACCTTTCTTAAATGACCAGATTCTAATTTATTTATGCCGAAATCACGTTCGCACTCGGCGGGACGCTATTTTACACACATGAAACTATCCTAAAACCAAGGTTTGACTCGGCTCGGGGTTCTAGTCTTTGGGCAGGACGATTGCGCGTATGTCAAAAAAGTCGTGTTTCTGATATAATTCGCGCCTTCTCTTGGCAGAATAACCTTTCTTAAATGACCAGATTCTAATTTATTTCTGCCGAAATCACGTTCGCACTCGGCGGGACGCTATTTTACACACATGAAACTATCCTAAAACCAAGGTTTGACTCGGCTCGGGGTTCTAGTCTTTGGGCAGGACGATTGCGCGTATGTCAAAAAACTCGTCTTTCTGATATAATTCGCGCCTTCTCTTGGCAGAATAACCTTTCTTAAATGACCAGATTCTAATTTATTTATGCCGAAATCACGTTCGCACTCGGCGGGACGCTATTTTACACACATGAAACTATCCTAAAACCAAGGTTTGACTCGGCTCGGGGTTCTAGTCTTTGGGCAGGACGATTGCGCGTATGTCGAAAAAGTGGTCTTTCTGATATAACTCGCGCCTTTTCTTGGCAGAGTAACCTTTCTTAAATGACCAGATTCTAATTTATTTATGCCGAAATCACGTTTGCACTCGGCGGGACGCTATTTTACACACATAAAACTATCCTAACACCAAGGTTTGACTCGGCTCGGGGTTCTAGTCTTTGGGCAGGACGATTGCGCGTATGTCAAAAAAGTCGTCTTTCTGATATAATTCGCGCCTTTTCTTGGCAGAGTAACCTTTCTTAAATGACCAGATTCTAATTTATTTATGCCGAAATCACGTTTGCACTCGGCGGGACGCTATTATACACACATGAAACTATCCTAACACCAAGGTTTGACTCGGCTCGGGGTTCTAGTCTTTGGGCAGGACGATTGCGCGTATGTCGAAAAAGTGGTCTTTCTGATATAATTCGCGCCTTTTCTTGGCAGAGTAACCTTTCTTAAATGACCAGATTCTAATTTATTTATGCCGAAATCACGTTCGCACTCGGCGGGACGCCATTTTACACACATGAAACTATCCTAAAACCAAGGTTTGACTCGGCTCGGGGTTCTAGTCTTTGGGCAGGACGATTGCGCGTATGTCAAAAAAGTCGTCTTTCTGATATAATTCGCGCCTTCTCTTGGCAGAATAACCTTTCTTAAATGACCAGATTCTAATTTATTTATGCCGAAATCACGTTCGCACTCGGCGGGACGCTATTTTACACACATGAAACTATCCTAAAACCAAGGTTTGACTCGGCTCGGGGTTCTAGTCTTTGGGCAGGACGATTGCGCGTATGTCAAAAAAGTCGTCTTTCTGATATAATTCGCGCCTTCTCTTGGCAGAATAACCTTTCTTAAATGACCAGATTCTAATTTATTTATGCCGAAATCACGTTTGCACTCGGCGGGACGCTATTTTACACACATGAAACTATCCTAAAACCAAGGTTTGACTCGGCTCGGGGTTCTAGTCTTTGGGCAGGACGATTGCGCGTATGTCAAAAAAGTCGTCTTTCTGATATAATTCGCGCCTTCTCTTGGCAGAATAACCTTTCTTAAATGACCAGATTCTAATTTATTTATGCCGAAATCACGTTCGCACTCGGCGGGACGCTATTTTACACACATGAAACTATCCTAAAACCAAGGTTTGACTCGGCTCGGGGTTCTAGTCTTTGGGCAGGACGATTGCGCGTATGTCAAAAAAGTCGTGTTTCTGATATAATTCGCGCCTTCTCTTGGCAGAATAACCTTTCTTAAATGACCAGATTCTAATTTATTTCTGCCGAAATCACGTTCGCACTCGGCGGGACGCTATTTTACACACATGAAACTATCCTAAAACCAAGGTTTGACTCGGCTCGGGGTTCTAGTCTTTGGGCAGGACGATTGCGCGTATGTCAAAAAACTCGTCTTTCTGATATAATTCGCGCCTTCTCTTGGCAGAATAACCTTTCTTAAATGACCAGATTCTAATTTATTTATGCCGAAATCACGTTCGCACTCGGCGGGACGCTATTTTACACACATGAAACTATCCTAAAACCAAGGTTTGACTCGGCTCGGGGTTCTAGTCTTTGGGCAGGACGATTGCGCGTATGTCAAAAAAGCCGTCTTTCTGATATAATTCGCGCCTTCTCTTGGCAGAATAACCTTTCTTAAATGACCAGATTCTAATTTATTTATGCCGAAATCACGTTCGCACTCGGCGGGACGCTATTTTACACACATGAAACTATCCTAAAACCAAGGTTTGACTCGGCTCGGGGTTCTAGTCTTTGGGCAGGACGATTGCGCGTATGTCAAAAAACTCGTCTTTCTGATATAATTCGCGCCTTCTCTTGGCAGAATAACCTTTCTTGAATGACCAGATTCTAATTTATTTATGCCGAAATCACGTTCGCACTCGGCGGGACGCTATTTTACACACATGAAACTATCCTAAAACCAAGGTTTGACTCGGCTCGGGGTTCTAGTCTTTGGGCAGGACGATTGCGCGTATGTCAAAAAAGTCGTCTTTCTGATATAATTCGCGCCTTCTCTTGGCAGAATAACCTTTCTTAAATGACCAGATTCTAATTTATTTATGCCGAAATCACGTTCGCACTCGGCGGGACGCTATTTTACACACATGAAACTATCCTAAAACCAAGGTTTGACTCGGCTCGGGGTTCTAGTCTTTGGGCAGGACGATTGCGCGTATGTCAAAAAAGCCGTCTTTCTGATATAATTCGCGCCTTCTCTTGGCAGAATAACCTTTCTTAAATGACCAGATTCTAATTTATTTATGCCGAAATCACGTTCGCACTCGGCGGGACGCTATTTTACACACATGAAACTATCCTAAAACCAAGGTTTGACTCGGCTCGGGGTTCTAGTCTTTGGGCAGGACGATTGCGCGTATGTCAAAAAAGTCGTCTTTCTGATATAATTCGCGCCTTCTCTTGGCAGAATAACCTTTCTTAAATGACCAGATTCTAATTTATTTATGCCGAAATCACGTTCGCACTCGGCGGGACGCTATTTTACACACATGAAACTATCCTAAAACCAAGGTTTGACTCGGCTCGGGGTTCTAGTCTTTGGGCAGGACGATTGCGCGTATGTCAAAAAAGTCGTCTTTCTGATATAATTCGCGCCTTCTCTTGGCAGAATAACCTTTCTTAAATGACCAGATTCTAATTTATTTATGCCGAAATCACGTTCGCACTCGGCGGGACGCTATTTTACACACATGAAACTATCCTAAAACCAAGGTTTGACTCGGCTCGGGGTTCTAGTCTTTGGGCAGGACGATTGCGCGTATGTCAAAAAAGTCGTCTTTCTGATATAATTCGCGCCTTCTCTTGGCAGAGTAACCTTTCTTAAATGACCAGATTCTAATTTATTTATGCCGAAATCACGTTCGCACTCGGCGGGACGCTATTTTACACACATGAAACTATCCTAAAACCAAGGTTTGACTCGGCTCGGGGTTCTAGTCTTTGGGCAGGACGATTGCGCGTATGTCAAAAAAGTGGTCTTTCTGATATAATTCGCGCCTTTTCTTGGCAGAGTAACCTTTCTTAAATGACCAGATTCTAATTTATTTATGCCGAAATCACGTTCGCACTCGGCGGGACGCTATTTTACACACATGAAACTATCCTAAAACCAAGGTTTGACTCGGCTCGGGGTTCTAGTCTTTGGGCAGGACGATTGCGCGTATGTCAAAAAAGTCGTCTTTCTGATATAATTCGCGCCTTCTCTTGGCAGAATAACCTTTCTTAAATGACCAGATTCTAATTTATTTATGCCGAAATCACGTTCGCACTCGGCGGGACGCTATTTTACACACATGAAACTATCCTAAAACCAAGGTTTGACTCGGCTCGGGGTTCTAGTCTTTGGGCAGGACGATTGCGCGTATGTCAAAAAAGTCGTCTTTCTGATATAATTCGCGCCTTCTCTTGGCAGAATAACCTTTCTTAAATGACCAGATTCTAATTTATTTATGCCGAAATCACGTTCGCACTCGGCGGGACGCTATTTTACACACATGAAACTATCCTAAAACCAAGGTTTGACTCGGCTCGGGGTTCTAGTCTTTGGGCAGGACGATTGCGCGTATGTCAAAAAAGTCGTCTTTCTGATATAATTCGCGCCTTCTCTTGGCAGAGTAACCTTTCTTAAATGACCAGATTCTAATTTATTTATGCCGAAATCACGTTCGCACTCGGCGGGACGCTATTTTACACACATGAAACTATCCTAAAACCAAGGTTTGACTCGGCTCGGGGTTCTAGTCTTTGGGCAGGACGATTGCGCGTATGTCAAAAAAGTGGTCTTTCTGATATAATTCGCGCCTTTTCTTGGCAGAGTAACCTTTCTTAAATGACCAGATTCTAATTTATTTATGCCGAAATCACGTTCGCACTCGGCGGGACGCTATTTTACACACATGAAACTATCCTAAAACCAAGGTTTGACTCGGCTCGGGGTTCTAGTCTTTGGGCAGGACGATTGCGCGTATGTCAAAAAAGTCGTCTTTCTGATATAATTCGCGCCTTCTCTTGGCAGAGTAACCTTTCTTAAATGACCAGATTCTAATTTATTTATGCCGAAATCACGTTCGCACTCGGCGGGACGCTATTTTACACACATGAAACTATCCTAAAACCAAGGTTTGACTCGGCTCGGGGTTCTAGTCTTTGGGCAGGACGATTGCGCGTATGTCGAAAAAGTGGTCTTTCTGATATAATTCGCGCCTTTTCTTGGCAGAGTAACCTTTCTTAAATGACCAGATTCTAATTTATTTATGCCGAAATCACGTTCGCACTCGGCGGGACGCCATTTTACACACATGAAACTATCCTAAAACCAAGGTTTGACTCGGCTCGGGGTTCTAGTCTTTGGGCAGGACGATTGCGCGTATGTCAAAAAAGTCGTCTTTCTGATATAATTCGCGCCTTCTCTTGGCAGAATAACCTTTCTTAAATGACCAGATTCTAATTTATTTATGCCGAAATCACGTTCGCACTCGGCGGGACGCTATTTTACACACATGAAACTATCCTAAAACCAAGGTTTGACTCGGCTCGGGGTTCTAGTCTTTGGGCAGGACGATTGCGCGTATGTCAAAAAAGTGGTCTTTCTGATATAATTCGCGCCTTCTCTTGGCAGAATAACCTTTCTTAAATGACCAGATTCTAATTTATTTATGCCGAAATCACGTTCGCACTCGGCGGGACGCTATTTTACACACATGAAACTATCCTAAAACCAAGGTTTGACTCGGCTCGGGGTTCTAGTCTTTGGGCAGGACGATTGCGCGTATGTCAAAAAAGTCGTCTTTCTGATATAATTCGCGCCTTCTCTTGGCAGAGTAACCTTTCTTAAATGACCAGATTCTAATTTATTTATGCCGAAATCACGTTCGCACTCGGCGGGACGCTATTTTACACACATGAAACTATCCTAAAACCAAGGTTTGACTCGGCTCGGGGTTCTAGTCTTTGGGCAGGACGATTGCGCGTATGTCAAAAAAGTCGTCTTTCTGATATAATTCGCGCCTTCTCTTGGCAGAATAACCTTTCTTAAATGACCAGATTCTAATTTATTTATGCCGAAATCACGTTCGCACTCGGCGGGACGCTATTTTACACACATGAAACTATCCTAAAACCAAGGTTTGACTCGGCTCGGGGTTCTAGTCTTTGGGCAGGACGATTGCGCGTATGTCGAAAAAGTGGTCTTTCTGATGTAATTCGCGCCTTCTCTTGGCAGGGTAACCTTTCTTAAATGACCAGGTTCTAATTTATTTCTGTCGAAATCACGTTTGCACTCGGCGGGACGCTATTTTACACACATGAAACTATCCTAACACCAAGGTTTGACTCGGCTCGGGGTTCTAGTCTTTGGGCAGGACGATTGCGCGTATGTCGAAAAAGTGGTCTTTCTGATATAATTCGCGCCTTTTCTTGGCAGAGTAACCTTTCTTAAATGACCAGATTCTAATTTATTTATGCCGAAATCACGTTCGCACTCGGCGGGACGCCATTTTACACACATGAAACTATCCTAAAACCAAGGTTTGACTCGGCTCGGGGTTCTAGTCTTTGGGCAGGACGATTGCGCGTATGTCAAAAAAGTCGTCTTTCTGATATAATTCGCGCCTTCTCTTGGCAGAATAACCTTTCTTAAATGACCAGATTCTAATTTATTTATGCCGAAATCACGCTCGCACTCGGCGGGACGCTATTTTACACACATGAAACTATCCTAAAACCAAGGTTTGACTCGGCTCGGGGTTCTAGTCTTTGGGCAGGACGATTGCGCGTATGTCAAAAAAGCCGTCTTTCTGATATAATTCGCGCCTTCTCTTGGCAGAATAACCTTTCTTAAATGACCAGATTCTAATTTATTTATGCCGAAATCACGTTCGCACTCGGCGGGACGCTATTTTACACACATGAAACTATCCTAAAACCAAGGTTTGACTCGGCTCGGGGTTCTAGTCTTTGGGCAGGACGATTGCGCGTATGTCAAAAAAGTCGTCTTTCTGATATAATTCGCGCCTTCTCTTGGCAGAATAACCTTTCTTAAATGACCAGATTCTAATTTATTTATGCCGAAATCACGTTCGCACTCGGCGGGACGCTATTTTACACACATGAAACTATCCTAAAACCAAGGTTTGACTCGGCTCGGGGTTCTAGTCTTTGGGCAGGACGATTGCGCGTATGTCAAAAAAGTCGTCTTTCTGATATAATTCGCGCCTTCTCTTGCAGAGTAACCTTTCTTAAATGACCAGATTCTAATTTATTTATGCCGAAATCACGTTCGCACTCGGCGGGACGCTATTTTACACACATGAAACTATCCTAAAACCAAGGTTTGACTCGGCTCGGGGTTCTAGTCTTTGGGCAGGACGATTGCGCGTATGTCAAAAAAGTCGTCTTTCTGATATAATTCGCGCCTTCTCTTGGCAGAATAACCTTTCTTAAATGACGAGATTCTAATTTATTTATGCCGAAATCACGTTCGCACTCGGCGGGACGCTATTTTACACACATGAAACTATCCTAAAACCAAGGTTTGACTCGGCTCGGGGTTCTAGTCTTTGGGCAGGACGATTGCGCGTATGTCAAAAAAGTCGTCTTTCTGATATAATTCGCGCCTTTTCTTGGCAGAGTAACCTTTCTTAAATGACCAGATTCTAATCTATTTATGCCGAAATCACGTTTGCACTCGGCGGGACGCTATTTTACACACATGAAACTATCCTAAAACCAAGGTTTGACTCGGCTCGGGGTTCTAGTCTTTGGGGAGGACGATTGCGCGTATGTCGAAAAAGTGGTCTTTCTGATATAATTCGCGCCTTTTCTTGGCAGAGTAACCTTTCTTAAATGACCAGATTCTAATCTATTTATGCCGAAATCACGTTTGCACTCGGCGGGACGCTATTTTACACACATGAAACTATCCTAAAATCAAGGTTTGACTCGGCTCGGGGTTCTAGTCTTTGGGCAGGACGATTGCGCGTATGTCAAAAAAGTCGTCTTTCTGATATAATTCGCGCCTTCTCTTGGCAGAATAACCTTTCTTAAATGACCAGATTCTAATTTATTTATGCCGAAATCACGTTTGCACTCGGCGGGACGCTATTTTACACACATGAAACTATCCTAAAACCAAGGTTTGACTCGGCTCGGGGTTCTAGTCTTTGGGCAGGACGATTGCGCGTATGTCAAAAAAGTCGTCTTTCTGATATAATTCGCGCCTTCTCTTGGCAGAATAACCTTTCTTAAATGACCAGATTCTAATTTATTTATGCCGAAATCACGTTTGCACTCGGCGGGACGCTATTTTACACACATGAAACTATCCTAAAACCAAGGTTTGACTCGGCTCGGGGTTCTAGTCTTTGGGCAGGACGATTGCGCGTATGTCAAAAAAGTCGTCTTTCTGATATAATTCGCGCCTTCTCTTGGCAGAATAACCTTTCTTAAATGACCAGATTCTAATTTATTTATGCCGAAATCACGTTCGCACTCGGCGGGACGCTATTTTACACACATGAAACTATCCTAAAATCAAGGTTTGACTCGGCTCGGGGTTCTAGTCTTTGGGCAGGACGATTGCGCGTATGTCAAAAAAGTCGTCTTTCTGATATAATTCGCGCCTTCTCTTGGCAGAATAACCTTTCTTAAATGACCAGATTCTAATTTATTTATGCCGAAATCACGTTTGCACTCGGCGGGACGCTATTTTACACACATGAAACTATCCTAAAACCAAGGTTTGACTCGGCTCGGGGTTCTAGTCTTTGGGCAGGACGATTGCGCGTATGTCAAAAAAGTCGTCTTTCTGATATAATTCGCGCCTTCTCTTGGCAGAAAAACCTTTCTTAAATGACCAGATTCTAATTTATTTATGCCAAAATCACGTTCGCACTCGGCGGGACGCTATTTTACACACATGAAACTATCCTAAAACCAAGGTTTGACTCGGCTCGGGGTTCTAGTCTTTGGGCAGGACGATTGCGCGTATGTCAAAAAAGTCGTCTTTCTGATATAATTCGCGCCTTCTCTTGGCAGAATAACCTTTCTTAAATGACCAGATTCTAATTTATTTATGCCGAAATCACGTTCGCACTCGGCGGGACGCTATTTTACACACATGAAACTATCCTAAAACCAAGGTTTGACTCGGCTCGGGGTTCTAGTCTTTGGGCAGGACGATTGCGCGTATGTCGAAAAAGTCGTCTTTCTGATATAATTCGCGCCTTCTCTTGGCAGAATAACCTTTCTTAAATGACCAGATTCTAATTTATTTATGCCAAAATCACGTTCGCACTCGGCGGGACGCTATTTTACACACATGAAACTATCCTAAAACCAAGGTTTGACTCGGCTCGGGGTTCTAGTCTTTGGGCAGGACGATTGCGCGTATGTCGAAAAAGTCGTCTTTCTGATATAATTCGCGCCTTCTCTTGGCAGAATAACCTTTCTTAAATGACCAGATTCTAATTTATTTATGCCAAAATCACGTTCGCACTCGGCGGGACGCTATTTTACACACATGAAACTATCCTAAAACCAAGGTTTGACTCGGCTCGGGGTTCTAGTCTTTGGGCAGGACGATTGCGCGTATGTCAAAAAAGTCGTCTTTCTGATGTAATTCGCGCCTTCTCTTGGCAGAATAACCTTTCTTAAATGACCAGATTCTAATTTATTTATGCCGAAATCACGTTCGCACTCGGCGGGACGCTATTTTACACACATGAAACTATCCTAAAACCAAGGTTTGACTCGGCTCGGGGTTCTAGTCTTTGGGCAGGACGATTGCGCGTATGTCGAAAAAGTGGTCTTTCTGATGTAATTCGCGCCTTTTCTTGGCAGGGTAACCTTTCTTAAATGACCAGGTTCTAATTTATTTCTGTCGAAATCACGTTCGCACTCGGCGGGACGCTATTTTACACACATTAAACTATCCTAAAACCAAGGTTTGACTCTGCTCGGGGTTCTAGTCTTTGGGGAGGACGATTGCGCGTATGTCGAAAAAGTGGTCTTTCTGATATAATTCGCGCCTTTTCTTGGCAGAGTAACCTTTCTTAAATGACCAGATTCTAATCTATTTACGCCGAAATCACGTTTGCACTCGGCGGGACGCTATTTTACACACATTAAACTATCCTAAAACCAAGGTTTGACTCTGCTCGGGGTTCTAGTCTTTGGGGAGGACGATTGCGCGTATGTCGAAAAAGTGGTCTTTCTGATATAATTCGCGCCTTTTCTTGGCAGAGTAACCTTTCTTAAATGACCAGATTCTAATCTATTTACGCCGAAATCACGTTTGCACTCGGCGGGACGCTATTTTACACACATTAAACTATCCTAAAACCAAGGTTTGACTCGGCTCGGGGTTCTAGTCTTTGGGCAGGACGATTGCGCGTATGTCAAAAAAGTCGTCTTTTTGATATAATTCGCGCCTTCTCTTGGCAGAATAACCTTTCTTAAATGACCAGGTTCTAATTTATTTCTGTCGAAATCACGTTCGCACTCGGCGGGACGCTATTTTACACACATGAAACTATCCTAAAACCAAGGTTTGACTCGGCTCGGGGTTCTAGTCTTTGGGCAGGACGATTGCGCGTATGTCAAAAAAGTCGTCTTTCTGATATAATTCGCGCCTTCTCTTGGCAGAATAACCTTTCTTAAATGACCAGGTTCTAATTTATTTCTGTCGAAATCACGTTCGCACTCGGCGGGACGCTATTTTACACACATGAAACTATCCTAAAACCAAGGTTTGACTCGGCTCGGGGTTCTAGTCTTTGGGCAGGACGATTGCGCGTATGTCGAAAAAGTGGTCTTTCTGATATAATTCGCGCCTTCTCTTGGCAGAGTAACCTTTCTTAAATGACCAGATTCTAATCTATTTACGCCGAAATCACGTTTGCACTGGGCGGGACGCTATTTTACACACATGAAACTATCCTAAAACCAAGGTTTGACTCGGCTCGGGGTTCTAGTCTTTGGGGAGGACGATTGCGCGTATGTCGAAAAAGTGGTCTTTCTGATATAATTCGCGCCTTCTCTTGGCAGAATAACCTTTCTTAAATGACCAGATTCTAATCTATTTACGCCGAAATCACGTTTGCACTCGGCGGGACGCTATTTTACACACATTAAACTATCCTAAAACCAAGGTTTGACTCGGCTCGGGGTTCTAGTCTTTGGGCAGGACGATTGCGCGTATGTCAAAAAAGTCGTCTTTCTGATATAATTCGCGCCTTCTCTTGGCAGAATAACCTTTCTTAAATGACCAGGTTCTAATTTATTTCTGTCGAAATCACGTTCGCACTCGGCGGGACGCTATTTTACACACATGAAACTATCCTAAAACCAAGGTTTGACTCGGCTCGGGGTTCTAGTCTTTGGGCAGGACGATTGCGCGTATGTCGAAAAAGTGGTCTTTCTGATATAATTCGCGCCTTCTCTTGGCAGAGTAACCTTTCTTAAATGACCAGATTCTAATCTATTTACGCCGAAATCACGTTTGCACTGGGCGGGACGCTATTTTACACACATGAAACTATCCTAAAACCAAGGTTTGACTCGGCTCGGGGTTCTAGTCTTTGGGGAGGACGATTGCGCGTATGTCGAAAAAGTGGTCTTTCTGATATAATTCGCGCCTTCTCTTGGCAGAATAACCTTTCTTAAATGACCAGATTCTAATCTATTTACGCCGAAATCACGTTTGCACTCGGCGGGACGCTATTTTACACACATTAAACTATCCTAAAACCAAGGTTTGACTCGGCTCGGGGTTCTAGTCTTTGGGCAGGACGATTGCGCGTATGTCAAAAAAGTCGTCTTTCTGATATAATTCGCGCCTTCTCTTGGCAGAATAACCTTTCTTAAATGACCAGGTTCTAATTTATTTCTGTCGAAATCACGTTCGCACTCGGCGGGACGCTATTTTACACACATGAAACTATCCTAAAACCAAGGTTTGACTCGGCTCGGGGTTCT
Source organism: Ixodes scapularis (assembly GCF_016920785.2). NCBI lineage: Eukaryota > Metazoa > Arthropoda > Arachnida > Ixodida > Ixodidae > Ixodes > Ixodes scapularis. Next base: position 97,757,395 of record NW_024609868.1, on the reverse strand, counting down.
AGTCTTTGGGGAGGACGATTGCGCGTATGTCGAAAAAGTGGTCTTTCTGATATAATTCGCGCCTTTTCTTGGCAGAGTAACCTTTCTTAAATGACCAGATTCTAATCTATTTACGCCGAAATCACGTTTGCACTCGGCGGGACGCTATTTTACACACATTAAACTATCCTAAAACCAAGGTTTGACTCGGCTCGGGGTTCTAGTCTTTGGGCAGGACGATTGCGCGTATGTCAAAAAAGTCGTCTTTCTGATATAATTCGCGCCTTCTCTTGGCAGAATAACCTTTCTTAAATGACCAGATTCTAATTTATTTATGCCGAAATCACGTTCGCACTCGGCGGGACGCTATTTTACACACATGAAACTATCCTAAAACCAAGGTTTGACTCGGCTCGGGGTTCTAGTCTTTGGGCAGGACGATTGCGCGTATGTCGAAAAAGTGGTCTTTCTGATGTAATTCGCGCCTTTTCTTGGCAGGGTAACCTTTCTTAAATGACCAGGTTCTAATTTATTTCTGTCGAAATCACCTTTGCACTCGGCGGGACGCTATTTTGCACACATGAAACTATCCTAAAACCAAGGTTTGACTCGGCTCGGGGTTCTAGTCTTTGGGGAGGACGATTGCGCGTATGTCGAAAAAGTGGTCTTTCTGATATAATTCCCGCCTTTTCTTGGCAGAGTAACCTTTCTTAAATGACCAGATTCTAATTTATTTATGCCGAAATCACGTTTGCACTCGGCGGGACGCTATTTTACACACATGAAACTATCCTAAAACCAAGGTTTGACTCGGCTCGGGGTTCTAGTCTTTGGGCAGGACGATTGCGCGTATGTCGAAAAAGTGGTCTTTCTGATATAATTCGCGCCTTTTCTTGGCAGAGTAACCTTTCTTAAATGACCAGATTCTAATTTATTTATGCCGAAATCACGTTTGCACTCGGCGGGACGCTATTTTACACACATGAAACTATCCTAAAACCAAGGTTTGACTCGGCTCGGGGTTCTAGTCTTTGGGCAGGACGATTGCGCGTATGTCGAAAAAGTGGTCTTTCTGATATAATTCGAGCCTTTTCTTGGCAGAGTAACCTTTCTTAAATGACCAGATTCTAATTTATTTATGCCGAAATCACGTTCGCACTCGGCGGGACGCCATTTTACACACATGAAACTATCCTAAAACCAAGGTTTGACTCGGCTCGGGGTTCTAGTCTTTGGGCAGGACGATTGCGCGTATGTCAAAAAAGTCGTCTTTCTGATATAATTCGCGCCTTCTCTTGGCAGAATAACCTTTCTTAAATGACCAGATTCTAATTTATTTATGCCGAAATCACGTTTGCACTCGGCGGGACGCTATTTTACACACATGAAACTATCCTAAAACCAAGGTTTGACTCGGCTCGGGGTTCTAGTCTTTGGGCAGGACGATTGCGCGTATGTCGAAAAAGTGGTCTTTCTGATATAATTCGCGCCTTTTCTTGGCAGAGTAACCTTTCTTAAATGACCAGATTCTAATTTATTTATGCCGAAATCACGTTCGCACTCGGCGGGACGCCATTTTACACACATGAAACTATCCTAAAACCAAGGTTTGACTCGGCTCGGGGTTCTAGTCTTTGGGCAGGACGATTGCGCGTATGTCGAAAAAGTGGTCTTTCTGATATAATTCGCGCCTTTTCTTGGCAGGGTAACCTTTCTTAAATGACCAGGTTCTAATTTATTTCTGTCGAAATCACGTTTGCACTCGGCGGGACGCTATTTTACACACATGAAACTATCCTAAAACCAAGGTTTGACTCGGCTCGGGGTTCTAGTCTTTGGGCAGGACGATTGCGCGTATGTCGAAAAAGTGGTCTTTCTGATATAATTCGCGCCTTTTCTTGGCAGAGTAACCTTTCTTAAATGACCAGATTCTAATTTATTTATGCCGAAATCACGTTTGCACTCGGCGGGACGCTATTTTACGCACATGAAACTATCCTAAAACCAAGGTTTGACTCGGCTCGGGGTTCTAGTCTTTGGGCAGGACGATTGCGCGTATGTCGAAAAAGTGGTCTTTCTGATATAATTCGCGCCTTTTCTTGGCAGAGTAACCTTTCTTAAATGACCAGATTCTAATTTATTTATGCCGAAATCACGTTTGCACTCGGCGGGACGCTATTTTACACACATGAAACTATCCTAAAACCAAGGTTTGACTCGGCTCGGGGTTCTAGTCTTTGCGCAGGACGATTGCGCGTATGTCGAAAAAGTGGTCTTTCTGATATAATTCGCGCCTTTTCTTGGCAGAGTAACCTTTCTTAAATGACCAGATTCTAATTTATTTATGCCGAAATCACGTTCGCACTCGGCGGGACGCTATTTTACACACATGAAACTATCCTAAAACCAAGGTTTGACTCGGCTCGGGGTTCTAGTCTTTGGGCAGGACGATTGCGCGTATGTCAAAAAAGTCGTCTTTCTGATATAATTCGCGCCTTCTCTTGGCAGAATAACCTTTCTTAAATGAGCAGATTCTAATTTATTTATGCCGAAATCACGTTCGCACTCGGCGGGACGCTATTTTACACACATGAAACTATCCTAAAACCAAGGTTTGACTCGGCTCGGGGTTCTAGTCTTTGGGCAGGACGATTGCGCGTATGTCAAAAAAGTCGTCTTTCTGATATAATTCGCGCCTTCTCTTGGCAGAATAACCTTTCTTAAATGACCAGATTCTAATTTATTTATGCCGAAATCACGTTCGCACTCGGCGGGACGCTATTTTACACACATGAAACTATCCTAAAACCAAGGTTTGACTCGTCTCGGGGTTCTAGTCTTTGGACAGGACGATTGCGCGTATGTCAAAAAAGTCGTCTTTCTGATATAATTCGCGCCTTTTCTTGGCAGAGTAACCTTTCTTAAATGACCAGATTCTAATCTATTTATGCCGAAATCACGTTTGCACTCGGCGGGACGCTATTTTACACACATGAAACTATCCTAAAACCAAGGTTTGACTCGGCTCGGGGTTCTAGTCTTTGGGGAGGACGATTGCGCGTATGTCGAAAAAGTCGTCTTTCTGATATAATTCGCGCCTTTTCTTGGCAGAGTAACCTTTCTTAAATGACCAGATTCTAATCTATTTATGCCGAAATCACGTTTGCACTCGGCGGGACGCTATTTTACACACATGAAACTATCCTAAAACCAAGGTTTGACTCGTCTCGGGGTTCTAGTCTTTGGACAGGACGATTGCGCGTATGTCAAAAAAGTCGTCTTTCTGATATAATTCGCGCCTTTTCTTGGCAGAGTAACCTTTCTTAAATGACCAGATTCTAATCTATTTATGCCGAAATCACGTTTGCACTCGGCGGGACGCTATTTTACACACATGAAACTATCCTAAAACCAAGGTTTGACTCGGCTCGGGGTTCTAGTCTTTGGGGAGGACGATTGCGCGTATGTCGAAAAAGTCGTCTTTCTGATATAATTCGCGCCTTTTCTTGGCAGAGTAACCTTTCTTAAATGACCAGATTCTAATCTATTTATGCCGAAATCACGTTTGCACTCGGCGGGACGCTATTTTACACACATGAAACTATCCTAAAACCAAGGTTTGACTCGTCTCGGGGTTCTAGTCTTTGGACAGGACGATTGCGCGTATGTCAAAAAAGTCGTCTTTCTGATATAATTCGCGCCTTTTCTTGGCAGAGTAACCTTTCTTAAATGACCAGATTCTAATCTATTTATGCCGAAATCACGTTTGCACTCGGCGGGACGCTATTTTACACACATGAAACTATCCTAAAACCAAGGTTTGACTCGGCTCGGGGTTCTAGTCTTTGGGGAGGACGATTGCGCGTATGTCGAAAAAGTGGTCTTTCTGATATAATTCGCGCCTTTTCTTGGCAGAGTAACCTTTCTTAAATGACCAGATTCTAATCTATTTATGCCGAAATCACGTTTGCACTCGGCGGGACGCTATTTTACACACATGAAACTATCCTAAAACCAAGGTTTGACTCGTCTCGGGGTTCTAGTCTTTGGACAGGACGATTGCGCGTATGTCAAAAAAGTCGTCTTTCTGATATAATTCGCGCCTTTTCTTGGCAGAGTAACCTTTCTTAAATGACCAGATTCTAATCTATTTATGCCGAAATCACGTTTGCACTCGGCGGGACGCTATTTTACACACATGAAACTATCCTAAAACCAAGGTTTGACTCGGCTCGGGGTTCTAGTCTTTGGGCAGGACGATTGCGCGTATGTCAAAAAAGTCGTCTTTCTGATATAATTCGCGCCTTCTCTTGGCAGAATAACCTTTCTTAAATGACCAGATTCTAATCTATTTATGCCGAAATCACGTTTGCACTCGGCGGGACGCTATTTTACACACATGAAACTATCCTAAAACCAAGGTTTGACTCGTCTCGGGGTTCTAGTCTTTGGGGAGGACGATTGCGCGTATGTCAAAAAAGTCGTCTTTCTGATATAATTCGCGCCTTTTCTTGGCAGAGTAACCTTTCTTAAATGACCAGATTCTAATCTATTTATGCCGAAATCACGTTTGCACTCGGCGGGACGCTATTTTACACACATGAAACTATCCTAAAACCAAGGTTTGACTCGGCTCGGGGTTCTAGTCTTTGGGCAGGACGATTGCGCGTATGTCAAAAAAGTCGTCTTTCTGATATAATTCGCGCCTTTTCTTGGCAGAGTAACCTTTCTTAAATGACCAGATTCTAATCTATTTATGCCGAAATCACGTTTGCACTCGGCGGGACGCTATTTTACACACATGAAACTATCCTAAAACCAAGGTTTGACTCGTCTCGGGGTTCTAGTCTTTGGGGAGGACGATTGCGCGTATGTCGAAAAAGTGGTCTTTCTGATGTAATTCGCGCCTTCTCTTGGCAGAATAACCTTTCTTAAATGAGCAGATTCTAATTTATTTATGCCGAAATCACGTTCGCACTCGGCGGGACGCTATTTTACACACATGAAACTATCCTAAAACCAAGGTTTGACTCGGCTCGGGGTTCTAGTCTTTGGGGAGGACGATTGCGCGTATGTCGAAAAAGTGGTCTTTCTGATATAATTCGCGCCTTTTCTTGGCAGAATAACCTTTCTTAAATGACCAGATTCTAATCTATTTATGCCGAAATCACGTTTGCACTCGGCGGGACGCTATTTTACACACATGAAACTATCCTAAAACCAAGGTTTGACTCGTCTCGGGGTTCTAGTCTTTGGACAGGACGATTGCGCGTATGTCAAAAAAGTCGTCTTTCTGATATAATTCGCGCCTTTTCTTGGCAGAGTAACCTTTCTTAAATGACCAGATTCTAATCTATTTATGCCGAAATCACGTTTGCACTCGGCGGGACGCTATTTTACACACATGAAACTATCCTAAAACCAAGGTTTGACTCGGCTCGGGGTTCTAGTCTTTGGGCAGGACGATTGCGCGTATGTCAAAAAAGTCGTCTTTCTGATATAATTCGCGCCTTCTCTTGGCAGAATAACCTTTCTTAAATGACCAGATTCTAATTTATTTATGCCGAAATCACGTTTGCACTCGGCGGGACGCTATTTTACACACATGAAACTATCCTAAAACCAAGGTTTGACTCGGCTCGGGGTTCTAGTCTTTGGGCAGGACGATTGCGCGTATGTCAAAAAAGTCGTCTTTCTGATATAATTCGCGCCTTCTCTTGGCAGAATAACCTTTCTTAAATGACCAGATTCTAATTTATTTATGCCGAAATCACGTTCGCACTCGGCGGGACGCTATTTTACACACATGAAACTATCCTAAAACCAAGGTTTGACTCGGCTCGGGGTTCTAGTCTTTGGGCAGGACGATTGCGCGTATGTCAAAAAAGTCGTCTTTCTGATATAATTCGCGCCTTCTCTTGGCAGAATAACCTTTCTTAAATGACCAGATTCTAATTTATTTATGCCGAAATCACGTTTGCACTCGGCGGGACGCTATTTTACACACATGAAACTATCCTAAAACCAAGGTTTGACTCGGCTCGGGGTTCTAGCCTTTGGGCAGGACGATTGCGCGTATGTCAAAAAAGTCGTCTTTCTGATATAATTCGCGCCTTCTCTTGGCAGAATAACCTTTCTTAAATGACCAGATTCTAATTTATTTATGCCAAAATCACGTTCGCACTCGGCGGGACGCTATTTTACACACATGAAACTATCCTAAAACCAAGGTTTGACTCGGCTCGGGGTTCTAGTCTTTGGGCAGGACGATTGCGCGTATGTCGAAAAAGTGGTCTTTCTGATGTAATTCGCGCCTTTTCTTGGCAGAATAACCTTTCTTAAATGACCAGATTCTAATTTATTTATGCCGAAATCACGTTCGCACTCGGCGGGACGCTATTTTACACACATGAAACTATCCTAAAACCAAGGTTTGACTCGGCTCGGGGTTCTAGTCTTTGGGGAGGACGATTGCGCGTATGTCAAAAAAGTCGTCTTTCTGATATAATTCGCGCCTTCTCTTGGCAGAATAACCTTTCTTAAATGACCAGATTCTAATTTATTTATGCCAAAATCACGTTCGCACTCGGCGGGACGCTATTTTACACACATGAAACTATCCTAAAACCAAGGTTTGACTCGGCTCGGGGTTCTAGTCTTTGGGCAGGACGATTGCGCGTATGTCAAAAAAGTCGTCTTTCTGATATAATTCGCGCCTTCTCTTGGCAGAATAACCTTTCTTAAATGACCAGATTCTAATTTATTTATGCCGAAATCACGTTCGCACTCGGCGGGACGCTATTTTACACACATGAAACTATCCTAAAACCAAGGTTTGACTCGGCTCGGGGTTCTAGTCTTTGGGCAGGACGATTGCGCGTATGTCGAAAAAGTGGTCTTTCTGATGTAATTCGCGCCTTTTCTTGGCAGAGTAACCTTTCTTAAATGACCAGATTCTAATTTATTTATGCCGAAATCACGTTCGCACTCGGCGGGACGCTATTTTACACACATGAAACTATCCTAAAACCAAGGTTTGACTCGGCTCGGGGTTCTAGTCTTTGGGGAGGACGATTGCGCGTATGTCAAAAAAGTCGTCTTTCTGATGTAATTCGCGCCTTTTCTTGGCAGGGTAACCTTTCTTAAATGACCAGGTTCTAATTTATTTCTGTCGAAATCACGTTCGCACTCGGCGGGACGCTATTTTACACACATGAAACTATCCTAAAACCAAGGTTTGACTCGGCTCGGGGTTCTAGTCTTTGGGGAGGACGATTGCGCGTATGTCGAAAAAGTGGTCTTTCTGATGTAATTCGCGCCTTTTCTTGGCAGGGTAACCTTTCTTAAATGACCAGATTCTAATTTATTTATGCCGAAATCACGTTCGCACTCGGCGGGACGCTATTTTACACACATGAAACTATCCTAAAACCAAGGTTTGACTCGGCTCGGGGTTCTAGTCTTTGGGGAGGACGATTGCGCGTATGTCGAAAAAGTGGTCTTTCTGATGTAATTCGCGCCTTTTCTTGGCAGGGTAACCTTTCTTAAATGACCAGATTCTAATTTATTTATGCTGAAATCACGTTCGCACTCGGCGGGACGCTATTTTACACACATGAAACTATCCTAAAACCAAGGTTTGACTCGGCTCGGGGTTCTAGTCTTTGGGGAGGACGATTGCGCGTATGTCAAAAAAGTCGTCTTTCTGATGTAATTCGCGCCTTTTCTTGGCAGGGTAACCTTTCTTAAATGACCAGGTTCTAATTTATTTCTGTCGAAATCACGTTCGCACTCGGCGGGACGCTATTTTACACACATGAAACTATCCTAAAACCAAGGTTTGACTCGGCTCGGGGTTCTAGTCTTTGGGGAGGACGATTGCGCGTATGTCGAAAAAGTGGTCTTTCTGATATAATTCGCGCCTTTTCTTGGCAGAGTAACCTTTCTTAAATGACCAGATTCTAATCTATTTACGCCGAAATCACGTTTGCACTCGGCGGGACGCTATTTTACACACATTAAACTATCCTAAAACCAAGGTTTGACTCGGCTCGGGGTTCTAGTCTTTGGGCAGGACGATTGCGCGTATGTCAAAAAAGTCGTCTTTCTGATATAATTCGCGCCTTCTCTTGGCAGAATAACCTTTCTTAAATGACCAGGTTCTAATTTATTTCTGTCGAAATCACGTTCGCACTCGGCGGGACGCTATTTTACACACATGAAACTATCCTAAAACCAAGGTTTGACTCGGCTCGGGGTTCTAGTCTTTGGGGAGGACGATTGCGCGTATGTCGAAAAAGTGGTCTTTCTGATATAATTCGCGCCTTTTCTTGGCAGAGTAACCTTTCTTAAATGACCAGATTCTAATCTATTTACGCCGAAATCACGTTTGCACTCGGCGGGACGCTATTTTACACACATGAAACTATCCTAAAACCAAGGTTTGACTCGGCTCGGGGTTCTAGTCTTTGGGGAGGACGATTGCGCGTATGTCGAAAAAGTGGTCTTTCTGATATAATTCGCGCCTTCTCTTGGCAGAGTAACCTTTCTTAAATGACCAGATTCTAATCTATTTACGCCGAAATCACGTTTGCACTCGGCGGGACGCTATTTTACACACATGAAACTATCCTAAAACCAAGGTTTGACTCGGCTCGGGGTTCTAGTCTTTGGGGAGGACGATTGCGCGTATGTCGAAAAAGTGGTCTTTCTGATATAATTCGCGCCTTCTCTTGGCAGAGTAACCTTTCTTAAATGACCAGATTCTAATCTATTTACGCCGAAATCACGTTTGCACTCGGCGGGACGCTATTTTACACACATGAAACTATCCTAAAACCAAGGTTTGACTCGGCTCGGGGTTCTAGTCTTTGGGCAGGACGATTGCGCGTATGTCGAAAAAGTGGTCTTTCTGATATAATTCGCGCCTTTTCTTGGCAGAGTAACCTTTCTTAAATGACCAGATTCTAATTTATTTATGCCGAAATCACGTTCGCACTCGGCGGGACGCCATTTTACACACATGAAACTATCCTAAAACCAAGGTTTGACTCGGCTCGGGGTTCTAGTCTTTGGGCAGGACGATTGCGCGTATGTCAAAAAAGTCGTCTTTCTGATATAATTCGCGCCTTCTCTTGGCAGAATAACCTTTCTTAAATGACCAGATTCTAATTTATTTATGCCGAAATCACGTTTGCACTCGGCGGGACGCTATTTTACACACATGAAACTATCCTAAAACCACGGTTTGACTCGGCTCGGGGTTCTAGTCTTTGGGGAGGACGATTGCGCGTATGTCGAAAAAGTGGTCTTTCTGATATAATTCGCGCCTTCTCTTGGCAGAGTAACCTTTCTTAAATGACCAGATTCTAATCTATTTACGCCGAAATCACGTTTGCACTCGGCGGGACGCTATTTTACACACATGAAACTATCCTAAAACCAAGGTTTGACTCGGCTCGGGGTTCTAGTCTTTGGGGAGGACGATTGCGCGTATGTCGAAAAAGTGGTCTTTCTGATATAATTCGCGCCTTCTCTTGGCAGAGTAACCTTTCTTAAATGACCAGATTCTAATCTATTTACGCCGAAATCACGTTCGCACTCGGCGGGACGCCATTTTACACACATGAAACTATCCTAAAACCAAGGTTTGACTCGGCTCGGGGTTCTAGTCTTTGGGCAGGACGATTGCGCGTATGTCAAAAAAGTCGTCTTTCTGATATAATTCGCGCCTTCTCTTGGCAGAATAACCTTTCTTAAATGACCAGATTCTAATTTATTTATGCCGAAATCACGTTTGCACTCGGCGGGACGCTATTTTACACACATGAAACTATCCTAAAACCACGGTTTGACTCGGCTCGGGGTTCTAGTCTTTGGGCAGGACGATTGCGCGTATGTCGAAAAAGTGGTCTTTCTGATATAATTCGCGCCTTTTCTTGGCAGAGTAACCTTTCTTAAATGACCAGATTCTAATTTATTTATGCCGAAATCACGTTCGCACTCGGCGGGACGCCATTTTACACACATGAAACTATCCTAAAACCAAGGTTTGACTCGGCTCGGGGTTCTAGTCTTTGGGCAGGACGATTGCGCGTATGTCAAAAAAGTCGTCTTTCTGATATAATTCGCGCCTTCTCTTGGCAGAATAACCTTTCTTAAATGACCAGATTCTAATTTATTTATGCCGAAATCACGTTTGCACTCGGCGGGACGCTATTTTACACACATGAAACTATCCTAAAACCACGGTTTGACTCGGCTCGGGGTTCTAGTCTTTGGGGAGGACGATTGCGCGTATGTCGAAAAAGTGGTCTTTCTGATATAATTCGCGCCTTCTCTTGGCAGAGTAACCTTTCTTAAATGACCAGATTCTAATCTATTTACGCCGAAATCACGTTTGCACTCGGCGGGACGCTATTTTACACACATGAAACTATCCTAAAACCAAGGTTTGACTCGGCTCGGGGTTCTAGTCTTTGGGGAGGACGATTGCGCGTATGTCGAAAAAGTGGTCTTTCTGATATAATTCGCGCCTTCTCTTGGCAGAGTAACCTTTCTTAAATGACCAGATTCTAATCTATTTACGCCGAAATCACGTTCGCACTCGGCGGGACGCCATTTTACACACATGAAACTATCCTAAAACCAAGGTTTGACTCGGCTCGGGGTTCTAGTCTTTGGGCAGGACGATTGCGCGTATGTCAAAAAAGTCGTCTTTCTGATATAATTCGCGCCTTCTCTTGGCAGAATAACCTTTCTTAAATGACCAGATTCTAATTTATTTATGCCGAAATCACGTTTGCACTCGGCGGGACGCTATTTTACACACATGAAACTATCCTAAAACCACGGTTTGACTCGGCTCGGGGTTCTAGTCTTTGGGGAGGACGATTGCGCGTATGTCGAAAAAGTGGTCTTTCTGATATAATTCGCGCCTTCTCTTGGCAGAGTAACCTTTCTTAAATGACCAGATTCTAATCTATTTACGCCGAAATCACGTTTGCACTCGGCGGGACGCTATTTTACACACATGAAACTATCCTAAAACCAAGGTTTGACTCGGCTCGGGGTTCTAGTCTTTGGGGAGGACGATTGCGCGTATGTCGAAAAAGTGGTCTTTCTGATATAATTCGCGCCTTCTCTTGGCAGAGTAACCTTTCTTAAATGACCAGATTCTAATCTATTTACGCCGAAATCACGTTTGCACTCGGCGGGACGCTATTTTACACACATGAAACTATCCTAAAACCAAGGTTTGACTCGGCTCGGGGTTCTAGTCTTTGGGCAGGACGATTGCGCGTATGTCGAAAAAGTGGTCTTTCTGATATAATTCGCGCCTTTTCTTGGCAGAGTAACCTTTCTTAAATGACCAGATTCTAATTTATTTATGCCGAAATCACGTTCGCACTCGGCGGGACGCCATTTTACACACATGAAACTATCCTAAAACCAAGGTTTGACTCGGCTCGGGGTTCTAGTCTTTGGGCAGGACGATTGCGCGTATGTCAAAAAAGTCGTCTTTCTGATATAATTCGCGCCTTCTCTTGGCAGAATAACCTTTCTTAAATGACCAGATTCTAATTTATTTATGCCGAAATCACGTTTGCACTCGGCGGGACGCTATTTTACACACATGAAACTATCCTAAAACCACGGTTTGACTCGGCTCGGGGTTCTAGTCTTTGGGCAGGACGATTGCGCGTATGTCGAAAAAGTGGTCTTTCTGATATAATTCGCGCCTTCTCTTGGCAGAATAACCTTTCTTAAATGACCAGATTCTAATTTATTTATGCCGAAATCACGTTTGCACTCGGCGGGACGCTATTTTACACACATGAAACTATCCTAAAACCACGGTTTGACTCGGCTCGGGGTTCTAGTCTTTGGGCAGGACGATTGCGCGTATGTCGAAAAAGTGGTCTTTCTGATATAATTCGCGCCTTCTCTTGGCAGAATAACCTTTCTTAAATGACCAGATTCTAATTTATTTATGCCGAAATCACGTTCGCACTCGGCGGGACGCCATTTTACACACATGAAACTATCCTAAAACCAAGGTTTGACTCGGCTCGGGGTTCTAGTCTTTGGGCAGGACGATTGCGCGTATGTCAAAAAAGTCGTCTTTCTGATATAATTCGCGCCTTCTCTTGGCAGAATAACCTTTCTTAAATGACCAGATTCTAATTTATTTATGCCGAAATCACGTTTGCACTCGGCGGGACGCTATTTTACACACATGAAACTATCCTAAAACCACGGTTTGACTCGGCTCGGGGTTCTAGTCTTTGGGCAGGACGATTGCGCGTATGTCGAAAAAGTGGTCTTTCTGATATAATTCGCGCCTTTTCTTGGCAGAGTAACCTTTCTTAAATGACCAGATTCTAATTTATTTATGCCGAAATCACGTTCGCACTCGGCGGGACGCCATTTTACACACATGAAACTATCCTAAAACCAAGGTTTGACTCGGCTCGGGGTTCTAGTCTTTGGGCAGGACGATTGCGCGTATGTCGAAAAAGTGGTCTTTCTGATATAATTCGCGCCTTTTCTTGGCAGGGTAACCTTTCTTAAATGACCAGGTTCTAATTTATTTCTGTCGAAATCACGTTTGCACTCGGCGGGACGCTATTTTACACACATGAAACTATCCTAAAACCAAGGTTTGACTCGGCTCGGGGTTCTAGTCTTTGGGCAGGACGATTGCGCGTATGTCGAAAAAGTGGTCTTTCTGATATAATTCGCGCCTTTTCTTGGCAGAGTAACCTTTCTTAAATGACCAGATTCTAATTTATTTATGCCGAAATCACGTTTGCACTCGGCGGGACGCTATTTTACGCACATGAAACTATCCTAAAACCAAGGTTTGACTCGGCTCGGGGTTCTAGTCTTTGGGCAGGACGATTGCGCGTATGTCGAAAAAGTGGTCTTTCTGATATAATTCGCGCCTTTTCTTGGCAGAGTAACCTTTCTTAAATGACCAGATTCTAATTTATTTATGCCGAAATCACGTTTGCACTCGGCGGGACGCTATTTTACACACATGAAACTATCCTAAAACCAAGGTTTGACTCGGCTCGGGGTTCTAGTCTTTGGGCAGGACGATTGCGCGTATGTCGAAAAAGTGGTCTTTCTGATATAATTCGCGCCTTTTCTTGGCAGAGTAACCTTTCTTAAATGACCAGATTCTAATTTATTTATGCCGAAATCACGTTCGCACTCGGCGGGACGCTATTTTACACACATGAAACTATCCTAAAACCAAGGTTTGACTCGGCTCGGGGTTCTAGTCTTTGCGCAGGACGATTGCGCGTATGTCAAAAAAGTCGTCTTTCTGATATAATTCGCGCCTTCTCTTGGCAGAATAACCTTTCTTAAATGACCAGATTCTAATTTATTTATGCCGAAATCACGTTCGCACTCGGCGGGACGCTATTTTACACACATGAAACTATCCTAAAACCAAGGTTTGACTCGGCTCGGGGTTCTAGTCTTTGGGCAGGACGATTGCGCGTATATCAAAAAAGTCGTCTTTCTGATATAATTCGCGCCTTCTCTTGGCAGAATAACCTTTCTTAAATGACCAGATTCTAATTTATTTATGCCGAAATCACGTTCGCACTCGGCGGGACGCCATTTTACACACATGAAACTATCCTAAAACCAAGGTTTGACTCGGCTCGGGGTTCTAGTCTTTGGGCAGGACGATTGCGCGTATGTCAAAAAAGTCGTCTTTCTGATATAATTCGCGCCTTCTCTTGGCAGAATAACCTTTCTTAAATGACCAGATTCTAATTTATTTATGCCGAAATCACGTTCGCACTCGGCGGGACGCTATTTTACACACATGAAACTATCCTAAAACCAAGGTTTGACTCGGCTCGGGGTTCTAGTCTTTGTGCAGGACGATTGCGCGTATGTCAAAAAAGTCGTCTTTCTGATATAATTCGCGCCTTCTCTTGGCAGAATAACCTTTCTTAAATGACCAGATTCTAATTTATTTATGCCGAAATCACGTTCGCACTCGGCGGGACGCTATTTTACACACATGAAACTATCCTAAAACCAAGGTTTGACTCGGCTCGGGGTTCTAGTCTTTGTGCAGGACGATTGCGCGTATGTCAAAAAAGTCGTCTTTCTGATATAATTCGCGCCTTCTCTTGGCAGAATAACCTTTCTTAAATGACCAGATTCTAATTTATTTATGCCGAAATCACGTTCGCACTCGGCGGGACGCTATTTTACACACATGAAACTATCCTAAAACCAAGGTTTGACTCGGCTCGGGGTTCTAGTCTTTGGGCAGGACGATTGCGCGTATATCAAAAAAGTCGTCTTTCTTATATAATTCGCGCCTTCTCTTGGCAGAATAACCTTTCTTAAATGACCAGATTCTAATTTATTTATGCCGAAATCACGTTCGCACTCGGCGGGACGCCATTTTACACACATGAAACTATCCTAAAACCAAGGTTTGACTCGGCTCGGGGTTCTAGTCTTTGTGCAGGACGATTGCGCGTATGTCAAAAAAGTCGTCTTTCTGATATAATTCGCGCCTTCTCTTGGCAGAATAACCTTTCTTAAATGACCAGATTCTAATTTATTTATGCCGAAATCACGTTCGCACTCGGCGGGACGCTATTTTACACACATGAAACTATCCTAAAACCAAGGTTTGACTCGGCTCGGGGTTCTAGTCTTTGGGCAGGACGATTGCGCGTATATCAAAAAAGTCGTCTTTCTGATATAATTCGCGCCTTCTCTTGGCAGAATAACCTTTCTTAAATGACCAGATTCTAATTTATTTATGCCGAAATCACGTTCGCACTCGGCGGGACGCCATTTTACACACATGAAACTATCCTAAAACCATGGTTTGACTCGGCTCGGGGTTCTAGTCTTTGGGCAGGACGATTGCGCGTATGTCGAAAAAGTGGTCTTTCTGATGTAATTCGCGCCTTTTCTTGGCAGGGTAACCTTTCTTAAATGACCAGGTTCTAATTTATTTCTGTCGAAATCACGTTTGCACTCGGCGGGACACCATTTTACACACATGAAACTATCCTAAAACCAAGGTTTGACTCGGCTCGGGGTTCTAGCCTTTGGGCAGGACGATTCCGCGTATGTCGAAGAGGTGGTCTTTCCGATATAATTCCCGGGTTTTTTGGCTGTTGGAACTTTTTTTTATGACCCTACTCTAATTTATTTACACAGAAATTGCGTTTGCACTCGTCGTGACACTCTTGTGCAACATGGAACTATCGTATATCTAGGGTGTATACTTTCTGGTGTTTATTTATGACGAAAATCGGCGGATGTTTATCAGTGTTTATTTATTTCTAGAATACCAGTGGTTTTCGCTGAATTCTCTCGTGCAGGTGCTAAAACGGTGATTATCGGGAGGAAAAATTGCGAACGTAAACAATCACTGAAGACGAAGAACAGTTCAAATTTTATTTACATCTTTTACAGAATCTCTTTCACATAATTCTCCCGTTCTGACTTGTATAGGACAAGGGCATTGAGGAGGTTGTCATCTCAAGAGAACAAGAGCACCGGCTGTAGCTGGCCTCTCGGTCCACTAATAGTAATGTTCAAGGTCGATGACCCAGGAGGGTCGCTGGCCTTAGGGAACAGTAGAAGAAAGCTACTGTTCTCCAAGAGTCCAAGAACACGTAGGTCTCAAAAGAAAGACAGGCAAAATGCATGATTCCCTGCAAGATAATGTGTCTGACGAAAGTTCGTGTTGGACTTTTTAAGTGAAAAAAAACAAAACGACAAAAACATTGCCAAAGAAAAATTATATGGAAACCGGGGTATTTTTGTTTTGAACGATTTTTTTATTTCCGTCGCCGGCGGATGTTTATCGGTTAAAACTACAGGATTTATCAGTGAAAAAAAAAAAAAAAAAAGAAACCAGCGTTTGCTCGAAAATATGTAAAAACCGGTGTTTTTGGGCTTTAACCGATTTCATACTTTCGACACCGGCGAATGCGAATCGGTGTTTTTCGGTTAAAACCGGAAATATATAGCCTACGGTATATTCAAGGTTTGACACAGCTAGGAGTTCTAGCCTTTGGGTATAGGAATGCGCGTTCATCGAAAAACTGGGATTTCAGATCCATGTCTCGCCTTTTTAGCTGTCTTAGTGAGGTTTGAACCCCATGAGGGGTTCAAACCTCGTGCGGTATCTGCGTGTTTTGCCACTTTTCACGCAGCGGCCACGTGTAAGACGGTGGTACATTTTAATTGAACTAAGATACAGATAAAATAACTATTAATTCTAAACCCGGGCTCAAACCTTGAGTACTGTGACTGTGGTATTATAGGCTTTGTTTATGTAAAAGTGAAGGTTAAGAAGTTTTTTTCTCATGTGTTAATTCGGCGCACCACAATCTTCAATATGCTATTTGCAAGCCGTAAACAGGTTGCGCAGCATTCCCTTTAAATATTCGGAGCAATGGCGGTCTACTTTAAAGTTAATTAAACTAAAAATGAAAGTTACTAAAAGATAGCTGAGTCCCTTGGCAACCTGTTACTGATGAGTGCAATCCAGTATGGGAGGATGTTTTCTGTAGAACAACGATCTTCCATTAAAACTCGGTCTTTTTCTTCGGGTCTTGCCATAGACGCAATGTAAATATTTTTGATCGTCATTTGGCTGTGTATAACGTGATCGTACGATTTCTAAATTTTTCCCAAAAAGTTCGGACACCGCACCTAACACAACCTTAATGAGTGCAAAGCGATTATTGGCCGAGTTTTTGAGTAAGTGAATATAAACGGCTTTCGCCCATTGAGTTACGGGGGCCCCCGCTTTTGGTAGCCGATAGATGGCGCAAGTTGTAGGGACGCGCCGATGTCCACCAATCTTGGGGTTGATGTTGTAAACCCATTGCGTTTGCGGGGGGCGAAGTCGTGTTTATGCTGAGCTCTGACCCTTTGTGTAAATGTTTCGTAGCCCAGATTAGGGGAGATAAAAGAAGGTTTACTCCGCTTTTGTTAAAAAATGTGTTGTTGTTGTTTGCCCTTCTGTTCTATTGTGTCGTTTTGTCATGGGGTATTGTTGCTTCTGGAGTTTGCAGTGACGACGTTGGAGACGTGGTTTATAAGTCATGTACAAAATAATCTTTGTAGCTGAGGGAGGAAGTGGCCGAGTGGGCTAACGCGTCTCAGCTCGGAGCGTGGAGCGAAAGCTTGCGCTGGGAACCTCCTGGGTTCGATCCCCGCCGCCCCCGCCCGTTTCGATCCGGATGAGTTTCGTACCGGCACGCGTTCGTGTGATCACTACTGCGTGATGCACGGTAAAAATCCCAGGTTAGCGGTTGTACCACACTGGTTAAATTTCTCATCTACAGCTAAGGGACCGATTACCCGTTGAGGCGCATCTCCATCAAGGCTGTATAAACATAAAGAGCAAGCCAATTTTTTTTTTTTAATCTTTGTAGCTAAGTTTGAGACGTTGCCTCTTCTTTTTTTGTCATACTTCGCTTTTTTCCGTTTTCCTACCCATCTCAGCTTTCTGGCCTAATATTCGCACGGCGGAGTTTCTCTCCAAGGAGAGGATTATACATAATCGAGTTTTGAGGTCACGTGCTCCGCGTCACGGATATTCGCTGGTCCCCCGAGCTCGAGGGGAGCCAAAGAAAATCTGTGACCTGCCTACAGAATATCCGTCGTTCCGTCGGAGCGATTGAACCCCCTCCTTTGTCTTCCTGCTTTTGGGCAAAAAAAGTATGATGAATAGCTTTGAAGTGTGGGGTGTATTTTCTTTATTGTTTTATCCCTGCCCCTTGTTCGATGAGCCCCCGAAAGTCGCCAGCAGGTTTGCGAAAAGTAAAACACTGGCGACTCCGTCGTGCGAACGCTCGTTTTGATCTTCTGCACTGCCTCCTCCGTCTCGAGTCGTTTCCTTCTGGCAGTTCTATGGCGTACTCGGTTTTCTCCGGAGATAAAGATCTCTCGTGCGAATACACCATTACCATCGTCTTAGCGGGCTGCCCGTTCGCGCGCAGTTCACGGCCCTCGCAGATTCGCCGTGCCACATCTTTTTTTTTTTTTCAAAGTCGGCTGATGCGTTAGCGCCAAACCGACAAAACCGTTGTAGTCTTTATCGGGTCCTGAACATCAGTACACTAGAATCGTTGAGGCTGGAGTCATCTGAACGTTGTAGAATCTCGCAAACTTTTTTTGCGAAATTCTTCAATATCCAGATGACTCCATTTTTATCGACTCTACTATATACTGACGTTCAGGACCCAATAAAGCCGACATCGGTTTTGTCGATTCTTCAAAAAATTACTGGGTTTTAGCCATTTTTTCCCGGAACTGCATTTCGACGCACCAATTCGGTTGACGCAACGAGTGAGAAAACATGGTTTCGACACGTGGTTTCTCGTTCAACACATGCGCGCCGATCTCCCGGAAAGATAGCCCGAGAGATATAGCAAATGTTAACCCCTCCCTTCATTCCTACATCTTAATATAGGGGCATTATGTGTTTGGGCATATTATTTCAAGCACACATGAAGTGTGAAATATTTATCACATTATTTATAATAAAGCATTGAAAAAATAATAATTGTATAAATACCATAACGTGAGTAAAAACAACTAGCATCTTAATTTCTTTTAAAAAAAAATCTAAATTTGTTTTTATTTTTTGTTTTGTTTAAATGGCGCAGTGATGGGGGTTGTTCAAACGGATCGCCGATGTCGCTTTCCGTGTTCCTGAAATTGGTTCCGCGCGTTTCCAGAGGGCGGCGCAGGCAGCGCGTGCAGGCGACCGTCGCAGCTTTTTGTTTTGCCCGTGCAGGGGAAGCTGTGTCGCCAATTGGAAGGTGCTTATGGGAGACGGACTTATGTTGCCAAGTTTGGTGTTATAGTTCATTATAGTTCATAACTGCGTATCCCATGTAACGAAGAACCAGATAACTATAGTACACGACGACGAAGTTGGCTTTTAGCCATGAAGAGGAGGTAAGCTTGACGGAAGCTTCGCGTTAACGATGTGATAAAATGCAATTTTGTTTTCCTGGAAGTTTGGGTGTAATATATCCACGTATATTTGGTGAGGTTCAAGATTTTTTTATTATTATTTACTTAAAGCTAGAAATATATCACTGTCCAAAATGACTTTCCTCGTCGGCATCAAATTAGTCGCTAGAACCGGACAAAAATAAGAATCAGCAACTTATAAACGAACAAAACGTGAGCGCGCAAGAGAGTTGAAGTTTATCTTTGTAGAATTACCCGAGACTGCGGGAGCGACAGAAAAATGACAGGAACAAGGAATGACATATTTCCTCCTTCCCGTCAATTGGGAGCTTTAGTGGATTGTTTTCAGAGGCCCCTTACCGCTACGGGAGCGCGCTTCAGAGCACGCATCGAAGGGGCGGAGCGAGCTCCCGCTACAAATAGCGTAGCCTGAAAACACCATCCACTAAAACTCTTTAATTTTCTGTCGCCACCGCAGCCTCAAGTAATTCTACAGTGATGAAAAAATGTTTGTTCGATTAACTCTGGGAGAAGTTGTTTGTGGCGCTGCTTGTAGCGCATTAAGCTCACATAACGCTAGGTGTTGGTTCCAAAATCTGTTTACTAATGGTGATTTCCGCTCGCAGATCTCGAGCGCGCTTATTCCGCTCGCATATCTTGCTCGAGTTGGTCATCTTTCGCTCGTAGATCTCTGGCAGCGCCCGCTCCACGGAGCGCCTCAAATCCCTCCGGGGCACGGACAGCGATTGCCAGTGGTGGAGTTCAGATTTCTGTTACGACTTTAATAAAAAGTTGATTGCACACACAGTGCCAAAGACGCTTATATTGGCGAGGAACGCTTCCAGTACGATGATGCTCCATGATGATCTTGACGCGGCTGGTTTAGAACGACCCTCTGGAAGCCTCGAAGATTTGAATAGACCGAAATGGAGATTTCCGTGGCAACATAGACAGATTAGCCAATCGCATTGCGAGGTTTTGATTGTCTGTATGTTAGTATCTGTTTGTGTCCGGCTAGCTGGTAGCGAAGGCAATGGCGCTACTTTCCCAGGACCCAGTGACTTTGCATATTCCGGGAGAGACTGAAGAAATAGATGACGGAGGCCTGTATTACAAAGAGTGTCAAAATGCTCGTCCGGGGTCACGAGGTTTATAGCCCGCGTTGGCAATGCGAGCTGCGAGGAGGCGCCCAAAGCGATGATCGTCTGCGAACGAATCCGCCTTTCCGCCTGCTTTCCTCCTCGCCACGCGACAACTCAGCGCATGCGCACTTGCGACCAATCTCCGCAGGAGGTGTCCGCCATTAAATTACAAACGCTCCCCATGCACTGAGATGGACCCTCTCTACAACCTAGGCTCTCTAAAAGGTGGCACGTTCCGCCGTCCAATAATAATAGACGCGAGCTTGTTTGTTTTTTTTCTTCTTTTTTTTTTTCACTGGGCCTGCTTGCTTGTTCCGGTAGCTTGGGTCTGCTGGCACGCTGGGAGTAGTGTGTTTGCTGGTGCGCAGTGAAAATGTGAAAATGCGCTTGTTTGGGATAATTATACTCGTTGCTTGCTGCAGGTGACCAGGGCCGGCTAACTAGAAGCTGAAGCAAAAGCCTGCCAAGCCGTTCAAATGCCAAACCGGTGGTGCCCTAGCTTTAGCAGGGCTTTATTTTTTAGAGCGCAGCTCTTAGGCGCCTATTTACGGCTTGAGTGGCGTTGCCGTCGCCGTCGGCGTAACTGTGCGCGTTGACAGCGTCGCCGTCGCCCTCGGCGTAACCGTGCCATGACGATGACGATCAGGATGACGTCATCCTCATCGTCATTATTATCGTCACTGATGATGTCACACGTGACGTCATCGGTGTCGATGACGATGAGTATGACGCTAAATTCCCCGCTAAATTTAGCGGAAAAATGTCCCCACTAAATCTAGTGGAAAAAATTCCCCGCTAAAGTTAGGGGAAAAAATTGCCCCGCTAAATTCCCGCCATATTTACACGCGATGCTCTCAGCAAAGATGTGCATTTTCTGCGACTTGCGTAAAGCACACGTCGATCGACACTCATGTTAGTAGTGGGGGACTTTCCACCTTCTCCCCTCAGTGCCCTTCCCTCCTCCTCCTCGAGAGTTGCGCTCAAATTCGGCGTTACAGGGGATTGTAAACGTCTTTTATTTTCTTATGCCGCTCTTTGTTGCGTTCACGAATTTCACCTTTGAGATGTTGGTGTGGCCACAAACTGGCCTACCTTTCGGAGCTCCAGAGAAGCTGTGCTATACTCTCTTTTTGCTGACCAAGCAAAGTGCTTTGAGCAAGGAACACGAAGTTGGTTCTCTCAGTATTTTCTACGTTTACAACCTATGTACGCGTATCCCGACGTGGAAGTTTCGTTCCGACAAGTGGAATTTGAGTCGTCTTCCACCACCAACCGCCTCTGAATGTAAGGAGCCATGTCTTTATCTGAGGAAGCACCGAGCATCGGTGACGATTCAGATTCTGACATCGCTCCTGGGCTTTTCGCCCACCGGTAAGTTTCATGGAAGACAGCCCTGCTGTCGCTCTAAACGCCTCACTTGAATTTACTAACTTGGAACATTCTGAGATAAACCAGGATGACTCTTGATGACCATGGTGCATCTCTGGAAATCGGAAACGAGTTTGAAGTGATGACTCACTCTCCAATTTTGTAACAGAACATGCGTCAAACTATGTTTCCAACAGTCTGATCGTCACGCCCTGACCGACTCAGAGAAGAAACTAACTTCCCGTAGCGGTTTCAAGGTCACACAGGCTCTCGAGGAGATAAGTCCGGAACGCATTCTTCAAATTCGCTACAATCGGCGACTCACCCTTATTGCAGCTGATGTCGGAAACGGACATGCAGTACAAGTGCTGATGTACAATACATTACCCTGCGGAATCCAGGTTCGACCATACTGAAACGACGGTGAGTGTGCAGGCGAGCTGGTGGTAGCTAATCATGTCGTATTACACCTGAGACTGCGGTGGAAGAAATCGGAAGAACTTTCAGTAGAAGGAACAGACACAGAGAACGTTCTCTGTGTCCGTTCCTTCTACTGAAATTCTTCCGATTTCTTCCACCGCAGTCTCAGGTGTAATACGACATGATTATCGACCATACTCTCAGTTGTCAGGAGCATTGGAGACTCTCATCTCGACGTGGGTAACCTACGGTTTCTGGAAATTAGTCGTCATATCTGAATTTGTCAGGAGCTCGTCCTCCTCGTGTCCTCATTT
The DNA here is from genome assembly GCF_016920785.2 of Ixodes scapularis. NCBI lineage: Eukaryota > Metazoa > Arthropoda > Arachnida > Ixodida > Ixodidae > Ixodes > Ixodes scapularis. Next base: position 97,735,176 of record NW_024609868.1, on the reverse strand, counting down.
CTTAGGCGCTTCACAAGTTAAACATTGACCAACTAGCCCACCTATCCATTTTACTGCATCGGAGAGAAAGAGAGAGAGGGAGAGTAAACGCTTTATTGAACCTAAAAGTCCGGTGCCTGTGGTTACCACTCCTTGCTCAGCACGTTTTTCAGGTGTAATTCACGACGTTGATGCCAATGTTACCGATGAAGAACTGGCACAGCACCAACGATCAGAAGTAGATTACCAATATGCAACGACTTGAAAAGTCGTCAAAGTCGTCTTCAATGGCAGCCACCTTCCTAGTCACGTATTACTCCTCTAAAAAAAAAAAAAAAAAAGGAGTAGTATTTCTTCCTTTAAAGGTGGGACTCACGTGTCCCATATGTTCCTCTAGAAATGGAGGAGAGTTACTCCTACAAAACGGGGAGGACATTTGCTCCCCTAGGAAGGAAGGGAAGTTGACACCTATTTTTGTTCGTAGAGAAAAAGTTGCTCCCCCAAAAAAGGAGGAAAGTTTAAACCCTTCCGTTCTCAAAGGAGGAAACTTTCTCCCCTCTTGTAATTGATGCAGTTTCCACCAAATGGCGCTCAGAACGACACAACAAAATAAGGACGGAGAAGCGTTAATATGGTTTCCAATTTTCCCCGACTTTCAATCACTATATAGTAAACACACTAGAGCACTGAACACGCGGAAAACGGAACACAAGCAGACCACTCAAACAACAGCAACATCACAGCGACACTGGACTCCTGCCCTTCTCTACTTACCCTAAGCTCACACTATCTCTATACATGGCAGTCTTGTTTCTGAATCCGACTTGGCCAGTGACTCCCATCACTTGTCGCATAAACACGGTGAGGCGGGGGAAATATTACTCGTAGTCAGCACCTATTTGAATGCCCCCTGAAATAGCCCCATCTCTAATTTTAAGACCCTGAGAAAAGCAAATGCAGTAATTAACTAAACTTCAATAATTATATTCTTAATATTCGTTTGATGAATTAGGCTGACAATGCAGGGTTGAAACGCAGTACACTAGTGCTGAATACTGAAATCAAGTTGCTCGACTGCAATGTTCAGCACCAGTGTCAGCTTTTTGCACTTGTGGGGTAATCATTAATTTTGATTGTTGCACGAGTATTTTAGTGGATTTTTCAAACAAACAATAATATTGGTTTTACAAGATTCGTTACAACAGCAGACAACAAATCTTGGGTCATGCTTTGTCCCCAGTTTCACAGAAATGTAATAGTGTTCTAGTGCTCTACCTGAAGCGGTTTTCTTAGAAAAAGTAGGTACCGGAAGTGATAGGGACACACGAACCATGACTTTCGTGTCGCATTAGACACTTAAAATGAGACTGTCTTTCGTGATTTAATGTAACCGCTTCAAAATATCACATTGCCTAAGTCAGTAAGTTAAAAAGCCCGTCTAGAGGATTTTAGTAAATCGTTTAGTCAATCCCGCAACTCTATACGCAATCTGCGGTGACCTCCGCTACATGTACCGTAGCGGAGCCGCGCTTTCATGCTTGAGTGCGTTTGCAACACGCTGCAGAATATGCACCAAGTCATGTTTACAAACAAACCGGAGGGCCCCTAGCGGACGCAATCGGCGCCGCGCATGCGCGATGGGGGTGTGGACAAGAAGCTCGCCGTCGCCCATAAACAAACAAATCGAATGGGTATTGTCGGCGTCGGTGTGAGTCCCCGTGATCTTTTTCGCGTTAGAATTGTTGATTCTACGTCCTCCTAACAATGTCCGACTACTTGAGCGGCTTCAGCAAAATAACGAGGCTCGTTACACCGCAAAACTGCGTGAATATTGTGACGTGCAGCGATTTATTTCACGTGGACGCCGCAGAATGGGCGCTAAAGCCTAATTCCCACGATGAGATTTCGCTCGCAATTTTCTGTCGCGACGTCACTGGGGCTGCAAAAGCGTGGACCGTAGCTGAGATGGTGGACGTCGATACTCAAAATCGCAAGAAGAATCGGACATTACAAGCCGGTGATGGCCACTGGTGACAATGATCACCATCTCCTTGTATCTACTGTTTACACTAAGCCTACTTAGCCCAACCACTCAAATCGTCATGCAGCAAGTAACACGACAAAAGTGGCCGTACTTAGCATGCCAGTGACAAATCGCCACCTGTCTCAGTCCTCGAATGAATTGGCCGCGTCTATACTTCTCGCAGCAACTAGGTTTCATCCACCACGAAAAAGCTCGATCTCGCAGCGAGTATATATACGGCGTGGATCTCGCGAGACAAAAGCTAGCACGCCGCGCTACGTGCCTCGCGGTTTTGTTAAACTAACGTTACCTCCGCTTCCCTCCGCAGTTCCGTTATTTCTACGCTACCACGCACGCAGAAGGGTTTGGATTTGGGCTAGTTGGCTGAACATGTTTAGGGGTTAAAAGCGCTAAAAACGACGGACGAGTAGGAGAGACAAACATCACAGAGCGCGCTCTGTGGTGTGTGTCTCTCCTACTCGTCCGTCGTTTTGAGCGCTTTTAACACCTAAACATGTTACCACGCATGCGCAGTAGTCGGGTCACTCTAGCGTATAGCGTATCGGGAGAGCCAGAACGATCTGCTAAAACATTGTTGTGATGTATGAACTGCATTATGTACTGTATACATAGTGGAAAACTAACTGAGCGCAATTATTGTTAATGTGATACAAATTCGACGCACCATTCTCAGAGTTCTACGTAAAAAGCGACCAAGTTGTCGTCACCACCATTGAGGATGTTCGAGGTGGCATGGAGGAGGAACTTTTCGTTCCTTTTTCAAGCGCCACCAGACGGCGCTGCATGTGAATCGGTGAAATGGAGAAACGCCAGCAATTTCGTCCCCTTCTGTTGGCGACAGAAAGCAAAATCGTTTTTTCCTCTATTTCTCCTTCCTTTTTGTTTTCTTAGAGTGTAGAATATGTGCGACACTCGGTTGTCCTGTTTAAAGAGAAGCCTTCACAATGCCACAACTGCGGCGGTTTCGGACATAAAAAGATCGCCTGCAAACACGCCCAAGCCTGCCATCGACGTGCACGTTCTGACAGCCGAGCGATGAACGTCCATCACAGTGAAATTCTTCAACTGCAGCGGCAATCATGAGGCCACGTCGCACATGTGTCAGAAGTGGAAGAAAGCACGGTCTGTAGCTACATATGCAAAAATTAATACAGTAGGATTTCTTAAAGCAATTAATGTCCGCCATCTCCTGCCGAATGACGACCAGAGACATCACCGAGGGTACCAGAAGAATATCAGAGCCTAAGCCAGAATGAACTGGCAAGGACGCTGCTTCGGCGCTTAAACGAACTGGCCAAAACGTGGACACCAATCACGCAGCCGGTCAGATCTCGACACCAGGTTTGTCAGTAAAATCGATACATTAGCCGTCACCCAACGCGGGCCTTTTGAAACGCCATTGTGCCAACAAAGACCAAGTTGTGATAGAAGATTCTGCTAGAGACCCAGTGACTCTGGAAACGGAAGCTCCTGGATGGATGTCAGTTATGAAGGCAGGTGCTAACGTAGCACTTGCCGTTTCGGCGTAAATTTGAGCTTCCTGCAGCCGGTACCATTTCATCCACCATCCAGAAAATGCTTCCTCTTCTAGAAGGCTTTTTTTTTTTCATTTACAACATATCGCGGGTTATTTGCAGGCCCAAGCAGGGTAGGACAATGTAATTTTACAACCATTCGTGTTCAGCCGTCATCAGGATAGCAAACATATCACGAATATCACCAATCCTGGTGAAATGAGCGGAAAGAACATAGTGTGGCACTGCAGACAGCATTCATAGCACGCACAGTGACAGAAGCGATCAACAAATAGACGACGCCATTAGTGCCGAGAAGTTTCGGTGGCGCCCTCTGCTGGTTTCCGCCCCGGCGTCACATCCAGGATTTGCCTCGCCGTGAACCGGCGATTGGGCAGGCATTATCAGTGTCCAGGAAGCCATGGTTTGGCCAAACGCGAACTTTGACCACAGCGACGCTTTTGGTTGCGCACGTCGCTAATAACTGCAGTGGAACAAGAATAATGATAAAATATAACACCACGGGTGACTCATAATATTTTCTTTAAAGCATTCACAAAAAAAACACTGTATAGGCAATAAACGAAGACATGCAAGTATTTGAGTGGCCGTATCAAATTTTTAAAAGTAAAGAACAGTTATCGGAAAATTGTTCAACTGTAGTGCATTCAGCCACCTTACTTGGTAAAAGGTTCCAATCCCATACTGTTCCATGAAAAAAATCAATATTATAAGGGACCATGAAACGATTTTAAAATCAAATTTCATCCACCGCACGTCGTAAGAGGTGTGAAAAGAAAACCAAAACACTAAAATGAAGAGAAAAAAAATCGCCAGAGAGCTTTAAAAAAAAAAAAAACGGACTCTTTTATACTTTTTTTTCTTCTTAAGGTCTCTGCCTGCTGCAGATTGAAAAGAATTTGACGCTCACCAGAAAACGACGAGAAAAAAGAAGAACTTCAAAATGGTGGATACTTGGGCTAGTTGGTGGTTGCTATACATAATTAAACAGCGCTTGCCTGTTCTGTCTTCCTTTTCTGTCCCTCTCCTTGTGCGCTGTTTAATTATGTATAAAAAGAAGAAGATTGGAGACATGAGCGGAACGAGGCGAACGTCAGACAGAAGCCGATCGAGACAGTTCTGTGTAATGATGTATATTCAATTGATTTATTAGTGTAAATACAGTTTGTGTTTTGTTTTTACGTTAACTGCCTGCACGAAGCCCACACGACCTCTTCGATTCTGAAACATTATGGTGCCGAAACCCGGGATCGAGAACGGTTAAGGTGAGCGGATTTTCCACCTTTGTGGAACGCAGTGCCTGGAACGCTGTTTCCGAAAGCTGTGTGGGAGATCGTCAAACAGGCAAAACGTGGAGTGAAGCGGTCTCAAAACACGAAAATTATCCACGAGGCGACAGCGGGGATGGAGACAGCGGACCTGGCATCGCTGACTGCCTGGCTAGAGAGGCCGAAGGCCAATAACAGGACACTTCAAGAGTTGAACGTGGTGATAGAAGATCACGTATCGGAACAAGACCTCATCGCAGAATACACTACGGTCACGGAGTACGACGACGAGGCCATCCGAATGATGGTGCTGTTGGGCTGCAAGGCCGACTCACTGAAAAGTAAGGAAACCCAGGCACAGGCCACCCAGATGACCACATCCGCGAAAACATCTGCGACTGTCATTACAGACCTGGGAAGAACTCGCACCAACATGACCAGCGGTGTGAAGCTACCCAAGTTACGACTTCAAACTTTCAACGGCGAGGTCAGCGTGTGGCAGAGCTTCTGGGAGCAGTTCGGTCGTGCTATTCACGCAAACGCTAGCATTTACGATCGGACAAGTTTTAGAGCATTCCTTGAACGGTCGCAACGCCTATGTGATCACGAGATCATATTTCTACGTTGCTATATCTCTGCTAAGATTACATTGTCTTTTCCCTTGGTAGGAAAGGCGTGCGGCGAGATTTGTACTATCAGTAAAGTCGTGTTTTAAAGTTGTGATCGTCCAAGACGGCGTACTGCCATCTTTTGCTTTTCTTTTTCCATCCACTCTGTCCTACGAGCCTATCCTGAGAGAATGAAAGTTAATAAAGCTTGAGCCCATAGAAAACTATACATTTTCTGCTACGCCAGTGAGTGGCAGCGCGTCCCCTTCTTTGTATACGAGATACCGCGGAAACGGCTGACGGCGGCAGAGAAGCGGCTGTCGTGCTGACGACCTCCTGTGCTTCGTATACCGACGTATAGCACCAGTCCTATGCTGTCGCTGTAGCGCAACATATTTAATAGAATTTCGCTCAGCCGCGATGTGTCCATGGCTATCGCGGTGATAAGAAGCGCCGGTTCAGAAAATATGTTGGTGGCATCGTCGCCATCAACGCAGTAAAACCCTGTGGTAAAACCTACCCGCACACCGCCAGCTCGTCGCTAAAGCTTCCATTCTCCTACTGCCGAGAGAACTTCAGGTTCCGGTAACAGGGCACGTCACGACCGTCAAAAGTACGCCGCGGCTTGTTTTTCGGTGACTTGGAGAGGAAGAAAAACTGGATATTTCAATAATTTTTCGCGTAGAAGTTAATAAACCGAAACGAAAACGGATGCCTGGGTGGCGTTCAGTGAGCATATTTGGCAAAAGTAAAAAGGTCATTTTATGGTCCCTTTAAGCACAATGGACGAAGATCCAAAGGTTTAAATGGGACGCGAGTTGTTTGTTCTTGTGGAGCGTTTGAAAAGGTATAGAGTAAGTACTTGGAAGGATCGATACTAGTGCACCTGTTCGCAAAAACCAAACAGATTAGTAGGACCAACGAACACAACTGCGCATCGTTATCAACGAAACGATGCCTTTAAAGCGGTTCACCCTCAATTTCTTTGTGACCTTCACTCTAAGAAATAGAGGGTGTACCTGGGTACTCCCCTTGTCCCATATGTAACTCCCCGAAACTACATTTCGTCGTTCTGTCCACTGACGTCGAGCTGGCGATACAAACTTTTATAAGCGGCTTCATAGCTGGTGGATATAACGTAGTAAGTAGCTAATGTCCGTATGCAAGACTTCAAAAAAAATTATTGAGGTTTGGCAGCAGGGTCCTTTTAATAAGTTGGATCTCTCGACTATCCAGCCGCTCGTCAAAGTTGGTATCGCCAGCTAGACGTCAGTGGACAGATTGACGAAATGTAGTTTTCGGGGGTTACATATGGGACAAGGGAAGTACCCCTGTACACCCCCCTATTTCTTAGAGAGTTTCCGTACTACACGTAGCAGAGCGCGTTGAAAACTACAGACTAAACAGAAAGAATAAAACACATGAAGGACGAACACAGACGCACACAGTTCTTTCAATGAGCAACGAACATTTATGAAATGTGTCATGGGCGTTTCATAAATGTTCGTTGCTCATTGAAAGAAATGTGTGCGTCTGTGTTCGTCCTTTATGTGTTTTATTCTTTCTGTGTATTCTTTCCGTCATAGATGGCGTAGAAGTTTTCCAGAACAAACGACATCCTCCCAGCCGCTCGTGCAGCTGGGAGCGTGTTGATTATGGTGGCTTACATAACGTATAACAAGCTCTGATTTCCGACTGGATCCGATGTTTCGACCGCGTTCGAAATTATCGAAAGTACAGGGTGTGCCGGTGCGGCCGTGAGAAGCGGCATAGTTGGCACGCCTCAAGATTGTCGATTTCCAACTGTAGTACCTGGAACTGTGCACGCAAACGCAATAAAAAAATTAAAAAAAAGATTTATGCCTATTTTCTTAAAACTCAACTCGTAGCTGGTGAAATGTTTGAAAAATAGAACAAAAAACGACAGCTGTTTGCGGAAGTTTGAGAACATGACGTTACGTTGGATCAACAGATAATTGAGAAAGGCGAAATTTTTCTCTAAGCCGACGTCCATTTAAGCCTGTTGCTGTTGTTGTTGCTCACAGTGCTGTGTATTTCTCTTTTTGTGAGTGTGTTTCCTTCGCATAGGCGTAGACTTCGGGGGGCATCGGGGCTCGTCCCCCCCCTGGTGAGATCCGGGGGTGGGGCAGAACCCCCCCCCCCCCCCGGGCCCGGGCCATGATCCTTACCGAGACACTGTTTACGTGCCATGTAACGAGCTTCTAGTCGTGGCATGTAAACAAAATAACGCCCATGTTAAGTTTGTAAAAATCCTGCTTATTAGTTAAGGTGATTTTTGTTAGGAAAGTTTATCTTTCCAGAGTTGCGTCGGCATTGTTTTCTTTAGCTTTCTATGTTTGTGTCGGCGGGGCCAGAGCGGCCGCGTCGCGGGAGCGGTTCCCCCCGCGGTCGTTAAGAAGCGTCTCGGGTTTCGGAAGCCTGCTCGGACCGGGAGCGGGACAGCCCGCGCTTGGAGAGGCTTGTGGCTTTTAGCCGAATGTGCCTGTACACAGAGGTTCTTGCCGCTTAGTATCAAATTGTCGCTTTTTACCCGTTGTAATAATTTAGCTGTTGGCGCCAGCCCGTCTGCCTAAAATGCAGGGGTTGATTCTAGAAAGAATTTGGATTTGGCCGTTGGAAGTGCTAGGCTGACAGCTTGTCAACCATTGGAGAACAGTGTACCACGTGGGAGTGGTGAAATTTGAAAGGATTGGTTGGACCCTGAGGGGAAAGGAGGCCCCTACGAGGCTACAAAAGGATCCCCGAGAGGGATTCTGGAAGATTGTCTTCGATTCGATTTTGGGAGACTGGGAACAAAAGTACGGGGTTTAATTTTGGGATTTTTAACTCACTGCTGAGTTGTTTTGTTTCATAATAAACGTGGCCACACTGGTCACCGTAAAGCCAACCAACGTCGCAATGTGTTCAGCGGGATCGAACAACTTTTAGTATTTCTTTTTTTTATTATCAACTTCCCGGGGGGCTGTCATCGGGCGAGCACCATCATCGGTCGTCACCATCCGGACCAGGACGCGCCCATCCCCATACCAGCAGGTCCAGGCCATCCTCTCGGAAAGCTGGCTGCCCACGTTGCCTTTATTCACAAAATACATGGGAAATAGAATCCCAGCATGCTTTCGTTAGCTTCAGTGTCCAGTTCTGGCGAAAAGGTAACGTTAACTTTGGCTACAAAATGAGAAAGAAACAAAACTATATAAGATCTACAACAAGAACGTTGTCCTACAGGCATTCCTCACAGTGAGAGCGAGAGATGGTCGTACAAACCAACACCAGCTATCATAGCAAACTTCCGATGGAGTGTCTACATACCCTGCCACAGGTCAGCGCTGGGCACAGCTTGGACACCAGAGCAGCGTGCCGATCCGAACGCGAACGCAGCACTCGTGCCACTGCCCTGTGTTTCTGCGCTGGCCTGCGCTATGGTAACAACACTACGGCCTTGATGTTTCTTAGGTAACATAATAAACCGGAGACACGGAAACAAAAAGGACGTACACAGCACCGTGGTGTTGGACAAACAAGTGTGAATTTTTCTAAAACTGTTGTGTTCTTGAGTCATAAACCTCATGGAGACTCGTCATTGTCTCGCCACAATTCTAGTTTAAAATTACTAAACGCTCAGTTCGTCTCAGAACAAATTTAAAAAAAGGCGGGCATTTTAATAGCTATTTTTTCTGGCCTTCAAGGACAAAACACTCGGATTTCAACCCACCGCTTAACAAAAAGAAAATGTGTTGTGGTGAATTATAATTTAAATATAATTCGAGAAAACAAGCCCCTTTTTATCCGAGCAGCCAGTCAAGCAAAGAGGACGATGAGAACTTCCGGGGCCTGTACAAAGCGTCAGTGCGCACGAGTACAGCCTCCAGCCACTTGTTTCGGTCTCTCCCGACGAACGGAATGGCCGGAGAGCTTTGCGCGCCGAGAATCTTGGAGTCCATGCTAAAGCTCCCCAATGCGAGCGGTTGTGCGCCTGGTTCGCCCACGTCGCACACGGTTAATTGTCCTGTTGACAACGCGAGAGGGAGCATACCCCCGTGCAGGCGGGCTCGCACAGGTGGTGTCGGTTTGCATTCCAGCGGTTGCAAACTATTCAGCGCCTCATTTCCACTGCTCCACCTGGCCGTGCTCGGCGCTCTTGTTGGCTCCGCACGCTCGAAAAAAAACAACGTGAAAACTCACGCAAAAGCCAAGAGCGCACTTCCTTTTCGTCGAAAAAACGTATGTATACTTCACGTTGGTTCATTTCCAATGCAGAGCTTAGCGTGTTTACCTTTTTGGTAGGGAATACGCTCACAACGGCGTACAGTGTTGGGAAGTACTTTAAGTACATTGTACTTAGTCTTAAAGTACTACTTCAAGTAGGTTTACGAAACTTGTACTTTACTTGAAGTACATTCACTGAGTTTGTACTTGTACTTTACTGTTTCTGTTACTGTTTGTTTCTGGTACTTTCAATGGAAAGTACAATTCCCGACTTCAGGGTACATTCCCCAAATGTGGTTTTGTTAAATTTGTACCACGAAATGTTTCTTTGTCAACTCCGAAGAAATACCTGGGAGGGATATTCTACTCTCATCAGAAACGTGAGCAGACGACGCACCGCTCCGTTTGTTCTGGGGGCGGCTTTCCCGTAGCTCTTTAAACTCTCGCAACTTCTCGGTCGGTCAGCGCAAGCGAGAAGGTTTAAAATATTAGGAGAGCAAAATTAATCATAATGTAGCATCTGAGACTGTGGTGCGGAAAAACAAATTTTTCAAGTCGAAGCAAAAAAAAAAACAGTGGAGAACGTCACAATGTTTTGAGACATTCTCTTTCGTCTTTTCCTTCTATTTGAAAGTTCCTCAATATTTTCGCACCCCAATCTCCGGCGTCACATTATGATTAATTATCACCAACTCTCTTGCACAAGGAGAGGACACTCCTCTATGAGAGGATTTGTTGCGGAAGCTACGGGGCCGACGTCATACTTTCTCCTAGTACATGTAAACCCCTTGGATGCAACAATCCAGAGCAAAGAGCGCCAAATTCAGAAGAGGGACTTCTGAATTTGGCTCCATTCCTGAAAATAACTACTCTGTGGCCACTTGACTTTATGAAATATTCGCCGTTGTTTTTGAAAATAATTCATGTACCCTAGTATCCCTGGGCAATGCATACCAATGATACCAGTTAAAAAATCACTGTATAGGAGGATGAAAGGGCATCATCAAAGATTGTGTTAAAATACTTGTACTTTACTTTGAAAGTACATTGCATTTATAGTACTTCACTTCAAGTATGTTGCATCCAGTCTACTTCATACCTTACTTAAAGTACATCACGTCTCATTTACTTTGTACTTTACTTGAAGTACCTTTTAGATGTACTTTACCCAACACTGACGGCGTAATACGTGTTATGAGCGAGTTTTAGAATATCGTACGCAAAGAAAGAGCGCGGTCACCCTCCACTAAACATGCTTCGAGCCAAAACTGCAGTTTTGATTGACGCATGACGACGATCTTCTTTCTTTGCGTATGCTATTCCAAAATTCGCTATTACCTCATAGAAACTTTTCTTTTTCCCGGAGGGGGGGGGGGGATTAGCCTTCACATGTGTTCTTGGACAGAGGAATGAAGCGTGCTCATCACGTGAGTCAGGACAGCCACTCAAACGCCCTGCTGGAACGTTGTCGCCATGGGGTCCGCTGTCGTGGTCAGTCCCAAACCTCCCTACAACAAGAAAGGGTAGGCGAGAAGGCGCATGCCTCGCTGTTTGCGTGGTTTATGATCGTGCTGAAAACGGAAGCGGAGCGCGCCGAAGCTTCCATGCTTTTCATGAAGCGCGCGCGTTTTCTTTATCTTTTCCCTATTTTTTCTTCATGCACGGCATTCGTTGTTTTCAGCTTAAATAACCCTTAAAGGGGTTATGACGCGCCAAAAATAAAATAGGATATAACTATCCTGCTAGGACTCATTGTATGTTCCTATAATCCTGCTAAATATGTCTTGAAAATGGCGCGATAGTTTCGTGGATAAATCGTTTTAAATGAGGGTCCCTCGGAGGGGAGGATCCGGGTGGAGCTGGAGACTGGCTACGTAGCCAGCCTCCAGCACGGTATCTCCTTGCACGCACTCACAGACTTGGCTCTGTTGGCGTCTCAAGCCTCAGCTTCCTCATTTAAGTTGCACGTTTCGAGCATGCGGTCCATGACGATTACGTCTACGGCATCGCTCGCCTTGTCAAAGTATTCGACACTGATCGCAGCAGCGATGAGAGTGATTGCTATTAATAGATGTTGGAAGCTGTTCATTTTTACTGCGACCCGTTGGCGACCAGCACCAGCGACGACGAGTTACGGACGAACTCGCCATGGTCACCGTCGTCCGGGAATATCTCGCAGGCGCATGCAGGGTGGAAGGTCAACGGACCGGGGGCGAGAGCGAGAATAGCTATCGGGTTAGCGAGTTGCGTCAGCGGTTTTGATCGTACCGCGGCGAGGAGAGCTTAGGCGATCACGGGGGCGCCTAGAATGAGAGAGCGTCCATGGTCACGTGGTTTATGGACACCATGGTGTGACTAACTTGGGCAGTGTTGCCTAGTCGCAAGATGAAAATGATAAAAATTCGTAAATTTAATATTGCAATTACCAGAGCTCTAAAAAACACGTACCTTTGTGTGTATACTAAGTAGCTTAGGAGCATTCCATTTTAAGAATAATCTCTCTGTTTAATTTTCGTGTCATAACCCCTTTAACGCGAGATTCGCACTGATAGGCTTGTAACCCTCAATAAAGTCGATCTAAACACCGACGCGCGCGGTTGACGTCACGGAGCTGCGGCGGTGCTGCGATCAACGTTGGGCAAGACTACGTGCACGTGCGACGCGGCGTTTCGGTCTGCCGCAAAGCTGCGTGGCTTTTGGTTGTGCCGAAACGTACTGCGAAAGTGGTGGAATAGGCTTCCAGAAGTTCCAGGCGGACGCTGACAGACGCACGAAATAGATAACCTGCATTGATTAAAAAAAAAAGTTCGCCTTGCACGGACGATTGCATGTGGGGTAAGCCTTCATTGAAGGTAAGTGCGTAGCTCCCACTTTTGTTCCCAGCATTGAGACACACCTATGTTTAGGGACGTCATCATATCCAGACCACCTGGATTACGTTCCTACGGTGTTTGCGCACAAGTTGCCGCCCAAGATTTCCTCGGTTGCTCGCTACACTCTAAAAAAAAAGGGTGTATTGTTACACTCTTTGTCCCATGTAATGCACCTGAAAACTTCAGTTCGACGTATAGCGCACTATAGTCGAACAGACGGCCCCAAATTTTACGTGTGGATTGATAAGGGTTCGATATAACTTATTAGATAGCTAAACTACGTATCACAGATTACTGAAAGAAAACACAGGTTTTGCAGTATAGGGTCAAAAAAACACCGATTTTTTTTTTTTTTTTTTTTTGTAGTCAGTAACATGGACAGTGCTAATCACACTTGTCTATAACGCGCGAGCGTGCGGCCTTCTCCGGGGAGCGCTAGACTGGTGGCATTCGCGGAAACTGAGCTAGTCACGCGGCGCAACATGGAACGGCCCGCTCGAGGGGTGTCCTGCCCACTCTATCAGCTTGATAAGCCATAAAAGTAAAGTGTTTTATGATATATTTTTGTTTTTTGATGACGACATCGTTGATACGCCTTCATGCTTTAGTTTGTTTATTGTTCGAGCATTGATGTTTGTAAACAGCGTATGAGCAGCCTCCCGCGTTCGCCGCCAGCTGATAGAGTGGGCAGGACACCCCTCGAGCGGGCCGTTCTATGTTGCGCCACGTGACTAGCTTAGTTTCCGCGAATGCTACCAGTCCAGCGCTCCCTGGAGAAGGCCGCACGCTCGCGCGTTATAGACAAGTGTGATTAGCACTGTACATAAACTATTTTAACAAGTTTGTATCACAGTATTTTAATAAGTTGTATCAAGACTCTCGTGGAAGCTGGTACCGTCGATTCAACGGCAGTGAGCTGTACGCCGAACTGAAGTTTTGGGGTGTCTTATTTGGGAAAAAGGGTGTAAGTATACACCCTTTTTTTCTGAGAGTGTCTACCCAGGCATCGTTAGGAGCAGGGGCTTCCAGCTGCGACGGCATCACCTTGGCTCAAATACTCAACAAAAGTATTTAATTAAGATAAGATACTAAAAGCCTCTTTTGAAAATGTGTTTACAGTAGTATGTAAGTTACTTTTACTACGACCTACCGACAGCACAGATGGACAGAATTGGCAGGTGGCACGTGACGTCAAGTCTGACGAGCACTCAGGTCATCGAAAAACGTAGGAAGCGAGGAGGAAAATCGTGATTTTGACTCGCGGTGGTGTTCACACCGACATCGGACTGCCGGATGTTTCAACTTTTATGATTTTTGCGGGAGTCGTGCCGCCTCGCGATTCCTGATTGGACAAGCGTCCAGAGCTTGCAGTCTTGTACCCAGCTTGTGGCGTAAAACAAGTGCAGTTAAAGTTTCGACACGAACGACTTCCAATCTATTGGTACGCGCAGCACTCCGCCAGTTCTAACCAGAGTCAAAGTAGTTGTATACGCCTCGAGGGACTCGTACGCTTGCACCGTGTCGGCCGCAAATTAGCTCGGCGAAAAGACCAGGCAGACGACAACGTGCGCCATCGAGGTTAGCGACAGCAACTTGGCCAATTGGGCGTCGGAGGGCCGGCGCTCCTTGTTCACGGCACATATGAACGCGAGCCACCACGAGATTTGTGCTTCGAATGCCGAATGTTAACGAGTTCAACGAGAAATCTTGGCACGCGGCGTTCGAACCACGGATATTGCGGTGACTGGTGTTTGCAGGATGTCTTTTGTAGGATGTATGGGCAGTGTGCCCCCGTCTTTATGCCCGATGGAAGGATTATGTGGTCGCGTCTTACGGACGCGTTCGTGCCCCCTGGTCGAGAGCAACGTGCGTGTATGCCGCCGTATGCTCCGCCGGAACTTGGCTGAGAGAGCCGCGGTGACCCGACCAACGCTATCATCCGCTTCCCTATCTAAAATCGGCCTTGCGGCGAGCAGCGGCGGCAGCCCGCTGCACAATGGTGGAGATACAAGCAAATTTTCGGTGCGATTGCGCTCAACAACCTTACCGATAAGATGGCGGTGAGTAGGGAGCTCGAAAATAAGAGCCTTATCGCGGGGCCCGGTCAATGTCTGATTTCGTCCTTCCGGAGTCCCTTTTGCACGTTCGGAAGCCTCCACTCTCCCCACGCTCAGTGCGAGAGACCTCCTCAGCCCGGTGCACGCGGTGAAGGATCGCTCCACTCGGTTTGTTTGTGTTCTTCCCCCAGCGCCAACCGCGCCCTCGTGACCGAGGCGGCCGCGATGAAGGCGGCCCGAGTTCTGCTCCAGGGTTCTCGGCGGGCGGCCCACCTGGGGCCCGCGGCTGCTCCGGCGGCTGATGCCACCCACGGCGAGTCGCGGGTCGCGGCCAAGCCCTTCGGCCAGATGCCCCGCGTGCCGTCGTTCCCGCTGGTCGGCAGCTCCTGGATCTACTGGCCCCTCGTCGGTGAGCGTGATCTCGGTGCAGTGCTCTGTGACTTTACTTTCTTTTGCCGTATAGCCGGAGTCGCACTTTCCGTACATCACACAAACGGTCTGCAGACAGTGCGACCAATCTGACCTCAGGCAGTCTTTTGTAGAATTACTGCGGTTTACCAACGAGGCCCATCGAGCAGCGCCAAAAGCGTCACGGCGTTTGTCGTCTGATATCCCCGGCTGGAACTAGAACCGAGCGCAGTGCACGAGGGCGCCGTCGACCTTGCGCTTTTTTTGTTAGTGCGTCTGGTGTCTTCTATCCTTTGGCTGCGCTCCGAGTTATTCTGAAACAAACTATAGAAATAAAGGGGGGAAGCGTGAAACCCGGGAGGACAGATTTTCCTAGTGGTCGCTCTCGATGGAACTTTCCTTACGCAATTTTTACGACAGTAGTTTCGGAGCGTTTAACCCTGCGAATGCGGACACAGAATGCACGCCATTGAGCGCGATGAGAACCTGGCTCATGTTCGCTGGGCGTAGAAAAAGACCCAATAAGCAACACGCCCTGCGTGCTGCTTTCTGTGGCATTATCGAGATGCTGGATTGCAAAGGGCGCGTGTGGAGTGTGCTAACAACGTGTCTCGATTCGCTATAAATATACAATTAATAAGGGATGTTTATTGAAACGCCGACACGACCTCCAATTACTCACTCCCTCCCCCCCCCCCCCCCTTCCCCCGAAAAAGTTTTTTTTTATTACTTTTAAATTTTAATTAAATCATAAACAAAAATTAACAACGGCAGGCGCCTCTTGTTTCAAGAGCTCGCGTAAAGGCATGGCATTTGTGTAGTGCTCGCTTTATTATCATATGTATATGTAGGAACTGAAAGAGAAACACACTTCGTTATATCTTGGAGAGCACCAACATTCAAAGAAAGAAAAATAGCCCAAAAAGAACAGGCCCACACCCCGACGTCAGTGTTGGTCCGTCCCTCTGGCCAGTTACCTTGGTCTCAAGCATCTGTTATGAACATCGAAATGTTCATTTTTACATGAAAAGTGAGAACACTAAATGAACAAACCGAACCCGAAAACTTGAATTTAAATACCAACAGTCAAGTGCTGCAGGGCGGAGCAGACTTCCTCTGTGGAGAAGAAAATAAAAAGAAGTCGAGAGAAAAATGTGGGAGCGATTAATTAAGGGAAAATCATCTTGAACAATACATACGAGGCTAAATATGGAAATAAGGAACATTGTTATCATAATTCACGGGGGAATTCGTTCTTAACTGTGGCTAGAACACGAGTAGTGAGTACTGGGACAAATAAGGTAAAGTATGAAAAAATGGATACGCGGTGTGCCGTATGCCAAGGGGAAGACGATACAATAAAACATATGCTGTTAATGTGCACAGGGCTTGATCCCGCCCTCCCGGAGGGGGCGACGGATTTAGCCGGAGCACTGGGGTTTGCAGACGATAATGGAAGAATCGATGATAAGTGCATTTTAATAACAAAGAGGAGATGGGAAGACAGGTGGAAATTATCTAGGGAGATTGGAATGACGTACAACTAACACAGCTGGTGGCAGGTGGGACAGAAGAAAATTGTGACTCCCTCCCTTGTGGCTCCAGCCCAAAGTCTCAACCCAGCATCCCAGTGGACCTTGTGCTGGGGTAATGCCGACTAGGTTTGACCAGAAGAAAATGGGCGACTCCCTCCCCGGGGGAAAGAGGCAGGGGGTGATGTTCTTAATTTTTTGCCCGAATCCCCAAAGTCCATTCTGGTGATATATCCCACACCGCCTGGTGATTGTTAAGAAATTGCAGAGAGGAAGCAAATTGACTTAGAATGGAGAAGGGAGGAATCGTACTTTTGGTTTTTAATTCATGGGCTAGACGGCGCATGCCACCGCCCTTTACAAAGGGTACAGCAGTTAGCATTCATCCATCCATCCAGCCATCGTGTGACGCAAAGTTCTTTCCGCGGTACCGCAAAACGTACGACTGGCCTGGTCACAAAAGCAGTTCCGATCAATCAGGTACCATGCTGATTTTCTTTGTAGTTATCAAACATTTGGAGCAAATGTTTATACACATTGTTGGCCAAAAAAAAAATCGCGGAGGTGGTATTTACAGGGCGCAATAATTAACCGCGATGTTTGTATAGCATTCTCAGAACGGGCCCTACTTATTTTCTGATAGGAATTACAATATTAGTGGTGAGAAATGCACGTTGCAGAAGCGTTGTGGAAACTTACCGTAAGCTCACGCTGAGCAGGAACGAACTCAACTATGGCGGCCAGTGGAGAGTTCTGAGTTCACGGCCTTCCGAAATCTTTTCGACGAACGGCGTCGACCCCACACTTTCCTCAATTTTGAGTTTTTGGGGGAGCTGGTGCAAAACTCACGTCCGTGTTGTGCAGCGGGTCGTTTGCGCAACCCACAGCACAGCAAGACGTGCTCGGCATTGCAAAACAATGCCAGTCCCTTGGGCTCCTTGCACTTCGGCACCACGACACGCTTGAGCGAGCAGGGAGTCAATATTCCTTTTCCGCGATGACCGAGGAACATGTAAAAACTATGGCTGTTATACTTTAACATAACAGGCAGAAATGGTCCGCTGAGACGGCTGAAGACTAAGCAAAAAAGCACGGAGAAAGAAGTGGCAGTACCAACAAGTTACCTCCTCGAGTACGAACATGATGTCTGTGCACAAGGTTGCTTGACAAACAGCCAACTCGCTAAATGCCAGCTGAGACACTGGTGGAGTATTTTTAATATCGGTTTTAGAGTGGATCGCGATTTTTCATTAGTGTACTATCTTGGCTCGTATTTAGTCTCCATGAATCGAGATCATTCATTTATTTTGGTTGGACTTTGGTTCGACCATGAAGACGATTTTAATTTTTTTCTTTTTTTTAGAAAAGGGTGTTTTTTGACTCTGTAGGGACCTGGCAATATGCTCGATCTATTTTTACAGTTCCATGAAACTTGTTATTTCGTGTAAAATAAATTTAAAAAAAAAAAGAACTAAACTGACATTCTGCTGTCCCGCCGTGCAACCTCTCTTAAGACGGAGGGGACGTCAGAAATGAACCGTGGGTTTCGCTAAAATTTACTGTTCATGAGCGTAGCTGGCGAGGTGAGCTGACCGGCGCTTTGTGTGGTTGGAGAACGTTGTACCGCGTTGCGACTGCGTGTAGCCAGGGCATTCGCGCTTCGAATGCTGCTTGCCATGCACTGCTTTAATAGACCGATACCACTAAATGTTCGGCGCATGCGGAATGCCGCCTTAACTAAAGTTCACGAGAGGCCAACGTTGCAGGAGAACGGCAGTGAACGAGAGGGCTCGGGCCGTCTCGTGCCCTACATGCGCAGAGCTCCAGCGAGGTTGTCGCACGCGCAGAAAGACTTCCCTCCATGCATCGCGGCCGTGGTGCATGGCGTAGTCAAACTGGCGGTGGGATCGGTTGCCACCAACGTTACTAAAACACTCAGTTGGGAAACTCGCCGTCGAAACCTGGGCCGCTGGCGTCCACCGAGACCGAGCTAAATGCGACAACAGCGCCACTCTTTATCGTTTGTCTGCACTGTGGTCACCTTGAGCTTTTTGAAAGCCTGTTTTTGCGTAAAAACAAACGGAAAAGACACTTTTTGTATGAAATTTATTGGAGTTTGGTACAAAAAGAGGGGCGCGTTATGTTTTTAAAATCTTTAGTTTGCAGCGGTCTTTTCAGGTAGCGCGTCCTGACCTAGGTGCATTTTAACTTCGGTCGTTCGACGCGGCGCGTCCGCCGGGGAAACGGGGGTGGCACCCCCGTAACCTCTTCCGCTGTATCTGTTCCTAAAGCCAAAGTAGAAGTCACGTGCAGTTCCTTGAGTGGCCGCTGCGGGAGAAATGGTGGCGTTGTGTTCGTCATTAGCTCGGTGCTCGGAGACATTTTGGGGCCACATTTTCAAAGCTGTCTCTATGGGAGTTTCCCAACTGAGTGTTTTTGTAACGTTGGTTGCCCCACTTCTCGTGAAGCACGGATGACCCGGTTGCTCGCGGCCGTTTGTCGATGACGCAGTCAAACGCATTCAAACGCAACTGTTTGTATGGACCACGTGTTTTGTCGTACTATGGTACGGACCTTGTTTTTTGTCGACATCGTCTATTGCCGATCGCGTTGCGAGCGACGCCACCACATTATGAAGAGCAATTAACGTTGCGTGTTGCTCTTATGTATCAAATGAGACAAAACACCATGGTAGGGTTAACGCGGACGGCGTCAGTTTTACTTACCAAGGACATGACACAAACTTGATATATTATATTTATTGGATTTTGGGGCAGTCCTGCTCGAGGAAGCTCTACGTAAAAGCGACGGAGCCTTGGGCTCGCGCAGGGATGTTTATCGATTTTAGGGTGTACTACACTTCGTTGCAGCTTAAGTTCACACGCAGCCAATTCTACGAGCGCGAGTCTGTGCCCCTGAACAGTGCTTGCAATGCGCGAGCGCGCGTGCTTGGCAGGGACGCCGAAGAACCGGAGCTCGCGCTTGTATACCATCGGCTGTGGCTTGACTTAACCTGAAATGATGGATAGCGGTATAGTTGCGCAAGCGGCAGAAACTTATAGACGCTTTACACACGCGCCAAATTACAGCCGCCGTTGCTGACCTTCTCTTGTCTTACCGAGATGCCGAGCAACTGAAACGGTAGTTGACGATCCTCTACAAAGGCCGATGCTTTAGAAAAGGACACAGTTGAATCTAATGTGGCAATAGCCTGGCCTGCCATGGTAATGATGAAGTGAAATAAACGGAATAAGAGGAAACAAAAACTGAAGGTCACTTATGGCGGCGTCCATGCACAGCTGCTGCAAAGCGTCTATATTCGAAGCGCAAATGCCATGAGGGGGGGATCAGTTGTTTGCAGTCTCGCTTCTCTAGATTTGTTGTTCTCGGTTTTCTTTTGTGGAATAATAATTGTCTGCCGAACGCTTCCTAATCATTGTTTACTTTTCCTGTGTCTTGGCACCTTATTTCTTTGTTTGCGACTAGGACACGGTAACAGTAATCAGAGATAAACGCACCATTCGTCGTTTTTTTTTTTATCATTCCTCATCTCAGGGTTTGCAAGATGACAAAAATGACGCCCTAAAATTTGTTTCACAAAAAACCCGAGATCCATGCAGCCATTACTAATAAACTTTCCACAGCAATGTAGTATATTGAAAACTATGGGTTCTGTTAAAAACTGATAATGTCAGTTTTCAAGCAATACTTCTAACTGCGTTTTTCTACTTGTAGATGAAAAAAAACTGCACGACAAGTAATTAGCGCAAAAATTACAAAAAATAAATACAAAATAAAGTAGCACGCACCAAGTGCCTGTAAGGGAAAGGGGGGGGGGGGGGGGGGGGGGGGCAGTCAGGCTGCTTGGACAGCTTTTTTTCTCAGCCCTCCATTATATTTTCACACAGTAAATAAGGTTATTATTGTAAGCTACTATTTTAATCGCCTTTCTTTAAATTGCGTACTTTTCAAGACTGAATTTGGCTCAAATTAACGTGAGACTTTTAAGGTAGCATCAGGAAACAGTGAATACCATAAGTTTTTTGTAAATATTTATGGTAGGGTAAGTAGAGAGCTGTTAAAATGCCATAAATATCTTATTTTTATTGTCGAGTGAGTTGTCACATTATTAAAAACTCAAGAATTCAAAATATAAGCACTTATAACAAAATATAAGCCTCTTAAAATAATATTACAACAAAGCTTGGTACGATCGCGCAAAAAGTATCTGCTTTTATTTACGCTTGCTAATTGTCATTCTTTGGTTTACCTAAGCAATTAATTAAATCGCAGTGGTAACTATGAACATAATATTTTTATTTTACTTACGATTGCCATGGTCTTGGACGCGGCTACATCCACATCATATTAATGTAGTCGTGTCTCAAGCGGCAACAGTTGCAGCTACCTTCGCCGAAAGTACATCTTCCGCTCACCAATGTGTTCAAACACCTTCTGGTCTCGCCGAAAGTAATTTTCGTGACGTACGTCGCATTATTTTTTCCAACGTCTTTGTTTTTCTGTGTCAAAAATAGTTAACATTCAAGGACACCTTGTTCAGGTGACAACAGATAGCACGCACGATGTAAGTTTCGTGGGCAGAGAAGTACTCAGTCGACGCGGTTGCTCAGGCGAGCATTGTTAACCTCGCGATAAGATAAGCAGAAGCGCGATCGAGGCAGCAGCCTTGGGTCGTTTTTGACGACAGCCTGACTACTTATTATTCACCCTTGGTATTAGATGAGCTACAAGAGCTTGATCCTGGTGGATAACGAGACAATGAAGACACATCGAACGGTTTTGTCTGCCTTGCCATGTTTTATCAGTGAAGCGCTACGGGATCGTTAAGCAACTACTTCCGCTACTGGGTCGTAACCTACCCTACAACAACATCGAATGGGGTTAGTGGTATTATAAATAAATAAAAAAATGCAAATACAGCTGACGAGGTTGGGATTGTGCATGCTCAAAGCACGAAGGTAAATAGATGCCTTTACATCCTCATTAAGTACAAGAGTAAGTAAAAATCAGCATGCACACTACATAGAGGCAACTGGAGCGTATAGAATCGAGACTTGACAATTGTGACGGGGTACAGAAGATAAGAAAACAAATAAACTAGGCGCGTGTGATTGGACTTGATAAGATGTGCTGCGGTCGCATCCCTATAAATGCAGGCATTGTTCCTGTTAAACAAAAATACCGGAAATATTTCACTATACTCGTTTACACTTCAAAAACCGTAGTAAAAAAAAAGTCGGGCTCCTCGCGGAGCACAACAAATTTCGTCCTTCATGTGGAGTGTTAAGATACGTGTAGGTGCATTTTAGAATAGATGTACGTTATCTTATCAGGACGTACACACTTCAAACGCCAAAAGCCTCGCTTCTTGCTCCGACAAACAAATCTTGTAAGAACTATTTCGTGCGGCGTCTTGAGGTGAAAACCAGTTTATAGTTCCTGTTGTAAAAGAGTAATTAAGGTTTTGCAGACGTACACAAGTTCCTAAAAAGAAGTCGTTAAGTTAATTTACTGAATATTGACTTCAAAAGTGGTTTGAGTAGGGTATAAATTACTTAAGTGGAAAGTAATTGATGAAATTACTAATTACCGCAAAAAGTTGCGAGTTACTTTTGAAGTTACTTTTATATTTTTTTTGTTACCATATGTTTATATGTTTCTTGTTACCATGTAACAATAAAGTACGTAAGTTTTGATCCGTTGGCGAAATTGTGCTAGCTAAATATGAATGTGCCTATTTTTTCAGAGATATTCTTTAATAGCTGGTTCTGCTTCTGCGTGCCTAATTGTTTCGCAATGATGTACTGCGAATGTATCATTTCTACTTTGAGGTTTAGCGCTGCCTGAGCTTGATTTTTTAGACAGTGTTTGCTTGTTTACAGTGTTACGTAAAGCACATCTAAATATACCTGAAGTAAAGTACAAAAAAAATTAGACGTTATGTACAAAGTGTCTCCCAAAAAAATTTACAGGGTTTTTTTACCGTAAAAATAAACTAGGCGTCGCCGAAAGCTCATTCTCCGCCTAAAGGTAGCGCTAGAGGTCACAACCAGATGCCAAAGTTTCAGCCCGATCCCATACCTTATTCAAAAGTTATATGTGATTTTATGAAAATTTCAATGGAAAAGTGGAGCCCATTTTTGCCTGTTTTCAGTTTCTGGTGCCATAAAGCCCCATGTATTCGAAAATTCCGTCGGCCGCAATTTTCCAATTGTAATTTTCAGAAAAACACGCATAACTTTTAAATAAAGTATCGGATCGAGCTGAAACTTTGGGATCTGGTTGTGACCTCTAACGCAACTTTTGAGCGGAGAATGAGCGTTGGGCGATACCTAGTTTATTTTTGCAATAAAACAAAACAAAAACGTGTAAATTTGTTTTGTGACACTTTGTACTTCAAGTTAAGTAGCAAGTACACCGGGTGCAATGTACTTGAACTAACGTACTATAAATACAAAATATTTCAAGGTAAAGTACAAGTACTTCTAACACAATCTTTCATAATGCATGCCCTCTCATTCCCCATACAGTGTTTTTTTTAAACTGGTATGCATTGCTCCAGGGGTAATCGGGGGTGCATCCGTTTTTTACTGAAATGCCAGCAAATAATTGTGTAAAGTCAAGTCGCCACAGAGTAGTTGTTTTACTCTCGCTGACGAGCTATTTGACACAATAAACTTATAAGGTACTTATTTGTGTCTGTCTTAAAGTCGCCATTACTTCACTCAGAGAAAGAACCAGATGATGTCTCGAAAGAGCGCGTTCTCACACGACAATAGGCCTTTTTTTTTTCAAATTTGAGGAATCTAGATTGAAGTCTGGAGTTTTATTTACATCGGAAAGTACCAGAACAAAATACTTCAGTAAAGTACACGTATATACTTAGAGAATGTACTTCAAGTAAAGTACAAGTTTTCTAAACAGTAGTTCTTTAAGTTTTATGTACTTAAACTACTTCCCAGCACTGCTTGTTTATTATTTTTTTTATATAGAAACGTTGGGAGAATTACTCAGGTTTCTTGAACGATCTTCGAATCTTTGAAGATCTACATATTCTGAGTTTTCGGAGGAAAGGCAACGCAACAAGGTCGCCTTTGCGTTACCCTTTAGCACGCGATTCTTCGAGTACAGCACAAACTACTGGAGCACTAGATAAGCTTGAGATTTTGTTGCCTCCTTTGAGTGAGGATGCATTGTGTACACCTCCTGTAATGGGCGAGAGTTCCTACGTTGGAAAGAAGTGGGGACCAGTCCTTTCTTTAAGTGGGTCAAGTGACTCAAGTCTCCTTGAGCTTTGGAACACAAAGAAACGCCAGTCTTCGGCGCTAATCCCACAGTTGCGTCGTGTCTGTTTGCTTCCCGCTCCTCGTAGTAGTGTTGTTGCAATGGGGGGGGAGGGGGGCTCGTGAAAATTTTGGGGGGTTTCGGACTCTCCAAACCACTTTCTTCCCCCCCCCCCCCCTCCTACGCCACATGCTTCCCCCTCTTTGCAAATATCAGCTGATCTTCCAAAATCTTATCTCTTTTTGTGCAGGAAAGTTTGTTGCTAGGAAAAACAACCACTGAAATTCGAAAGTAATTTGTAATTTGAGTAGAAGTTACTCGGAAAAAGCGATTAAAGTAAACTACTAATTCCAGAAATAAAAATGTAATTGAAAGTTACTAAACTACTCAGAAAAGTAGTTAAACTACAGCAACTTGAGTAAAGTAGTTGAACTACGTACAAGTCTGAGTTTTTGTTACCAGAAAAGTAGCGAATAATACGTAAAACGCAGCTTGTAACGAGTCGTTACGGTGGCGCCCTCTTATGGCTTCCGTTCGCAGCGTCACGACCAGGATTTGCCTCTCCGTGATTGGCAAGATTTGCCCCTGAATCGCTCTGATTGGTCCAATTCGTCTCTCCGCGAAGCGGCGATTGGGCAGGCATTATCAGTACACAGGAAATTATGGTTTGGCCAATCGCGAACTTCGACCGCAGAGACGCTTTTGGTCTCGCACGTCGCTGAGAGACGCGGCTGCCCCTTGGCTCGTCCCCAGGCAAGTACCACCCGGACCGGCGGCACGAGGCGGCGCTGGACATGCACCGCCAGTACGGCCCTATCGTGGCTGAGAAGCTGCCTGGCCGCTACTCGCTGGTGCACTTGTTCAGCGCCGACGACTTCCACGCGCTGTACCAGCACGAGGGCAAGACGCCCTTCCGCATGGGGGCCACGGCCTTCAAGAAGTACCGCAGCAGTCGCCCCAAGTACTACAAGAACATCGGCATCCTGAACATGTGAGCGGCACGCGAGGAGCAGACTTTCGAAGGGAGCCCCGTGTGAAAACAATTTAGCGCAGCTGACAGAAAGCAGCGGTCCTGCGCCGCGAGCTGGAAATTTTGGCACGTGCCATCCTCCTGCGGGTGGAGTATTCATTGGAGGCTATAGGCCATCATAGTTCCTCGTCACGACGGATAATCAAGATAATCTCTTGCTAACCGGCTGCCAGGAACACGATATTTAATTTAAAACTCATGCACGTTCCGCGCATGAGTTTGTGAAGGCTCGCCGACAGCAGGTGTTCAGCAACATCGGTGCAGCAGTCAGCTCTTACCGCTCATTCACACTGGAAGCGGATCCGCGTTCGCAAAGCGGTTGCGAACGCGGATCCGCTTTCAGTGTGAATGAGCGGTTAGTCAGTACGCCTGGTGGGCAAACAGGCCGCATTTTCAATCGATTGATTAAACACGAGCTCCGCGTCGTGGTTTGGCGTGGCACTTCGACGCACGAACTCGCGATTTAAGCCAATGAGTGCTCGTATCGTAGGTCTCAGAGCTGAAAATGCTGCACTGTAACGCATAGCGGGATATTGGTGGCCGAGTGTGTTAGCGCACCGTAGCTCGGAGCACGTGGAGTGAAAGCGCGCTGCGGAACCCAGGGATACTGGGTTCAATCTCGCCCCTGCCCGTTCTGATCTGGATGAGCATCGTACCGGCGTGTGGTCGTCTTTCACTACTCGGTGATGCACGTTTGCGAGCCCAGGCTAGTGCTTGTACTGCACTGACTAAATTTTTTATCTATACAGCTGAGACACCAGACGCCCATTGGGACTGACTAACTTCCGGTTGCCTAAACATTCACATAAGAATTATTTACTGTACCACAGATCGCGCGAGTTAACTTCAGCACTAACAAAGACACTATACTCTGTCTCAGGAGTTGTGTGCAGCAAAGGCAAAGGCATAGGCGCGGGCACATGGCTTTTAGATTTGCTTTCCTTCCGCGAGTGCTCGTGAAGGGAGGCAAATCTGAAAGGCAAGCGCCCGCGCCTATGCTTTTTTTTTGCCTTTACTGCACGCAACTCATGAAATGGAGTATAGTACCAGCGCGTGGTATTCAAAGCTGCTTTTAATGGATGAATATCATGAAAACAAAGCATTTTTCAGAGCCCTCTCTCGCGCCCAAGTCTGCCAGCACTAAAAACAAATTTTTGGGTTTTGTGTATGTTCATACAGCCTGAACTTAGCCTGCCTCAACGGGCAATTCGTCGTCCACAGTAACCGGAGACACGGAACGATAAAAAAAAACGGACACAACAAGTCTCAATCCCCGTACTTGACACCGTCCTTTACGTCGTCCTCGGCGTCGTCCTAGACGTCGTTTTTGAGGTCGTCCTAGAGGTCATCCTAGACGTCGTTCTTGATGTCGTCATATACGTCGTCCCTCAGGTCGACTTGTCTCTATGCTATAGATGAGCAAGTTAGCCAGTGCAGTACAACCGCTAGCCTGGGGTCTTTAACGTAAACAGGATAACTGGGCGAGTAGGTATGGATTCATAATGGAACAGCGCGAATTTTTGCAAGGACAGAGGAAGGAACTGGACAGGACGAGCGCTGACTAACAACTGAAAGGTTTATTCGCAGGAAACCACGAAGAAAAACATACGACAACACGACTGTCTCATCACGATGGAAATGCGCATGCGCCTCACAAAATTGGGTGCTATCAGTTACACAATGTTATATGCGTCATCCCCGATCTAAAAATTCGGCCTCATTGTCCAGCAAATTCAAGGAAGCCTGACTCACGCAGCCTGACCCCTCCTTCTTTATTCTATGAGTTTCAACATTCTCTCGAGCTTTTTGGTCCCTGTGTTTATACAGAACAACAGCTTTTTCAAGTAACGGTGTCTTTAACGTGCACCACGCAGTAGTGGTACACGACCGCACACCCGGAACGGTGCTCATCCAGATTGAAACGGGCAGGCGTGGGGGATTGAACCCAGGACCCCTGGGTTCTGCAGCGCGAGCATTCGCTCCACGTGCTCCAAGCTGGTGCGCACTAAAGTGTACTCTAGCCCACTCGGTCACTGATCCCATTGAAAACAACTTGTGAGGTAGAGTATTAGCGGCGAGATGTTTTGGTGGCGCCCTCCTGTGGTTTCCTCTCTTGACGTCATTACCTTACGAACGACAAGTTCGACTGTGTTTATAATCAGCATGGTGGAAGCCTGAGATCATTGCGTTCTGAAACCAACACTGTCAACACCGTCAAAATTGAAGTTCTTGCATTACTCTTATTTCTGTCGATGAAGAAACCTTTGCTGACGTCATAGTCAGCATTCAGCCAATCGTGGAAGGCCGACCACAGTGACGCTTTTGATCGCGCACGTCGCCAATAGTAGATCGGAATACATATAAAACCACACGTCATTTCACGGTCTCAATGGTTGCCAGATAACGCTTCTGACAGGTTATATTATCCACTGGTGGTTACAGCCGAGCCTGTTTTAAAGCGGTAGCTTTATAAACCCAACCACGCTCAAGGTCACCTAATCAGGGTGACGTAATGCCCGTGGCTAAAGACCGCAGCCGAAGCGTAAAATGCGATTCACACGCTTGCGTTCAGTCCGACTAAGTGCCAGGGTTGCTATGGCAACAGCTGCGTCGGATCCAATAAAACGGGTAAAAATTGGTTTTGTTGGAGCAGCCGATGCAGCTGTTGCCATAGCAACCCTCGCACTTAATTGGACGCGACGCAAGTGTGTGAATCGCCCATTAGCTCCGCTCGCGTGGGCTCCGGTTGCGTAAGCTTGTAAGCGCCGGTCGCGTAAGCGCCTGCTATGTAAGCTCCGTTTACGTAGGCGCCGGTCGTGTAAGCTCTGAAGCGCCGGTAGCTCAAGCTGACGTGACCTGGCGTCCTTGACGTCGTCCTCGACGTCGTCCTAGAGGTCGTCCTCAAGAATGTCAACGCCGACGTCGTTCTTGACTTCGTCCTCTGAGACGTCGCCCATGAGGTCGTCCTAAAGATCGTCCTTGACGTTGTCCTCGACGTAGACCTAGACATCGCTTTTGAGGTCGTCCTCCTATAGGTCGTCTTCGACGTCGTCCTCGAGTTCGTTATAGAAATCGTCCTAGACGTCGTTCTTGACGTCTTTCTCTAAGACGTTATCCTCAGCGTCGTCCGTGAGACCGCTCATGACGTTGTCCTCCATGAGGTCCTAGACGTCGTCGAAGAGGCTACCCTAGTGGTCGTAATCGACGTCGTTTTAGACGCTGTACTTGACACCGTCCTTTACGTCCTCCTCGGCGTCGTCCTAGACGTCGTTTCTTATCTCGTCCTAGACATCGCTCTTGACGTCCTCCTATACGTCTTCCTAGAGGTCGTCCTTGACGTCGTCCTCGATGTGTGTACGGCATGTTACAACCATGTCATCACCGTACATTTCCTTTCCTAATTTTATTTTTACTAACGATGTTCCTGTAAAGCAACCGCATTTCATCGCCTTTGGTAGAATGAACGAAGCAGCAACAATTTGCGAGACTTTTTATATACAAATTGCGCAACGTCCTTCTTAAAATAGCTACATTCTATTCGGCGCAGATAGAGAAGAAAGGTAGCGGCAGATAGCAGCAGAATTAATATACTTTTCCGGAAAATCCCAGGAGACCTTGCAACGAGGGGAATTGTGGTGCTGTTCGGATGTACGCTCGGGCGCCGGTTCGAACGCTTCGTATATCCTGCAGGTAGCGACACGATTCATTCTTTCTTATAGTTGGGAACTCGGAGCACACCAATACATTTAAGCGAACGCAAAAGAAGGTCATTACATACTTTATTTTGCTTTCATTCAGCCTTCTCTGCGTTCTGAAGCCACCAACTGTTCAAACCAACGTCGACTTCGTCCGATCTGAACGTCACAATGCGTAAAGCAGCCGCTGGGGGCACCACATATTTCCGGAAAGGTCTATTCGAATTCGCCATGTTCTTTGAGTAAAATGTGCTTCGCCGTGCCTGTCGGCTGCAGTTTCATGTAAATGACAGCGTGCATGTATGAATGAACTTTACGTACGAGGTAACCGCGTTTCTTAAGGCAAGCCATTGAAAATAAAATAAAATTTCACTAACTGTGACTCGAACTTCGTCGCCTTTTTTATAAGCTTGTAATTTCGTTCAGTTAGAGTAAATTAATCAGAATATTGGTGACAAATACGCCCATTCACATTATTTTTCTCTCTAGAGCGATGCCGCGTGTCACTATACCCGAGGACAGCTAAGCGTTAGTATTTGTAGGGCTGAAACCAAATAAATATGATGGCAATATCGTTTCTGGAATAAAAAATGAATAATTGATAGGCAGTGACGGTGTACCTCGAAGACATGGGATCGTTAAAATAATTATTGGTGTTTATCTTAGCAACTTCTCGCGAGGAACTGTGTCTGTAACTTAATGCATATGTGGGAAGGTAACTGATTGCACTCCAGTTCAAACAACATTATATATCTTAATTATCGTTTACGTTAACAACTACAGCTCTGCATCGGAGTGACGCGCAGTCCGCTGGCTGCCTCGTGCAGGCAGGGCCAGGAGTGGTACAACGTGCGCTCCAAGACGCAGCCGTACACGCTCCGTCCCCGGACCATCATGTCGTACGTGCCGGGCATGGACAAGATCGCCGAGGACACCCTGCGAGTCCTCGCCCGAGACAGGGACGCCAGGGGAGAGACAGCGGACTGCTACAAACTGCTCTACAAGTGGGCCCTAGAGAGTGAGTGCCTCCCCTGACCACGCAACTGCTCCGCCTAGTTCCGCCAGCCGCGACCCGTCTCCGCCCAACCCGTTTGGAATCCACGCCGACTCGTTGTCTGTAAACTACCGCGTTTGTCCGCAGCAGTCGTGCCGATTTCGCATGCCTAGAACTTTGTAGATTCAAGATTCCGTTTGCTCGACCATGCCGCGCTACCGCCCTTACTTGACCTCAAACACAGGAGCTATTGGATCCTTAAAATACTTCCTTTAATAATAATACTAATCCTTATTTTGACCCAGGAGGGTTGAGCTGTGCCAGAAAGGCAGGGCGCCCGAACCAGTTGGCCTAGTACACCTAAATAAAAAAAGAAAGCAAGAAATCAATAAAAAAATAAGGCTATTTACAAGTTTGCTGTAACGCTTGGACACATTGTCTGCTCGTCTAGGGGCTGTGGCACGATAAGAATAGAAACGTGCGAAGTGTGACTCTGCGCTTGTGTAGTATGTGTAGAGATTGTGGTGCCAAAAAAGACAACCACAGATGCCGGCACCAAAGAGAGACAAACACAGACTCAGTTCTCAACAGGAACACTGCGTGTGCACCTGTTAGTTCAAAAGAACAGCGATAGCAAAAATTATCACAAGCGTAGACACCGTGCCTCATGAGGGACGCAGCGTCTTTGTTCGTCCTTTTCAATTTCCTGCTTTCTAATTTGATACGTTAGACTCGCGACCACTCGCCAACCGAGCTTTTAACAATTTTTCAAGTTTTGGACATTATCACGGGTGCTCTTAAAATTTCAGTAATTATTTAGGAGTTGGCTGCTCTCATTTGCCAAGAAATACTTTCCAGAACACCCCTGGGAAGGAACTGTGTAACGTGTGTCTGTCTGGGCGCTGCCGTTCAGGCGTGGTGTACGCTTCCCTGGACACCCGCGTGGGCTGCCTCAGCGTACCCCTGGACCCGCACTCGGACGGGGCCATGATCCTGAAAGACATGGACGACGTGTTCGCCTGCCTGCAGATCTTCGGCTACCGCTTCCCCTACTTCCGCTACTTCAGGACCCCCAGCTGGAAGAGGTTCGAGTTCGCCATGGACGACTTCACCATGTAAGCGTCCGCACATAAAGCCCGCTGCCCTGGCTCCTTAGCAGACACGTTACAAAAGAATATGGCGTCTGGGACGCGTCTCGGACGTGTGTGTTTAGCGTCCTATGCCGGCCATGCATCGAAAGAGTGGCAACACGTGATGTCACAAAAGCTGGAGCCTCATGCTGACGGATGTCGCGATCCTGGCAGCTGGGCGTAGAATTTCAGAAAAAAAAAAAAAAAAAAATGCGGGAGAACGCAAGTGTCTCTGTCGTCCCAACTCTTGGCTGCCAAAGCTTCTGTTGACTGTCAATCTGGAGGGCGACCTGCAGCAGACCAGACTTCCGCCACATTCACCACCGCTGTTGTGACACTGGTAGGGCATATAGTTAATATAATATTCTAGAGGTAAAGGTATCACGTATTCGGGTCGCTTGATAACGGCTGGGCATAGACGCGGACATCTGTGATTCCAGATGGTACTAGCTAGTCCCGATGGGCCTATATCACTGGCGGCGCCTTAAAATGCAGAAATAAGCAACACTGCCTGTAAGGTATGTACCTAGTTCTAGGTTACACACGGGAATCGAGAATTGAAAAAAAATTAAGTTGACAAGCACTCGAGCAACTTCAACTCGTAGCGGCAAAACGAACACGCCTAACCTTTCGTCTGCTTTCTTTTTCTGCTCCTCTGTCGCTTTTTGTATTTTTTTTTCCTCGTGACCTCCGATCTCAGCGTTTAGGATTTGCAGCGTTCTGCTCCCGTTTTAAACCCTCTGCCGCTAGGATCGCGGTCGGCGACAGCATAGCACTTGTAAGACGTCATTAGGCTGAATTGATGGGGCCTCTTTTTAGGACGCGGTAAATACACTAGTCGGACGCGCGTTTCAGGCACCGCACAAAAGAGTGTGCATTTACTGTTCCTCGCCCGAGAAGAAAGTGAGTATGTTACTGGCTTGTCATACTCAGGTTTCAGGAACAGCAACGGGAAGCGTTTTCCCGTTGCTATCCTAGATAAAGTAAACTGGAGGTTGATGTAACTCTAAAAAGGCTGATAGGGCGTAGAAATACCGTAGCAAGAGGAAAAATGGTCATCCCAATCCTTAGTGAGAACAATTATATGAATGAGCCTAGTAAACACACAAGAACTCATAAGATGGCATTAGAACTCATATGCAACTGATATATAATCAATTTCTATTCATCGTAGAAAGCATATAAAAAATGTTTGTCTTTTCAATTCGAATCTCGTTGATTCAATAATTTTACTAGTTTTCGACTTTGCAGGGAGCAATTCTTATTAAAAACAGGATAGAGCTGGTGCACTAAAATATGAGAGCGGCTACACTGTCTCTATACCTTTTGGAGGGCCTCTCCCAGTTCATTCATTTGGCACGACTTAACCACGATGAAAATACAGCACGGATATGGTTGAAGGCAAGGTTGGAATGTAGAGGTTACTTAGAAACAATAAAAAAAAGTGACTGGCTGCTTTTTTTTGACTCCGTCAAATAGTGAGTGAAGCACGTTGATCGGGCATGACCTGCTGCTAAGTACCACCCGGATGACTCCAAGGCACAATTGTCCGCTCAGTAGAAGACAAGGGCTGCGGATTAGGTCATTCTTAGGGAATTTCGGACCCGCCACATGCGGCAGGCAAAGACGCTGAAGATCCACGAGAGCAAAGCGACAAACGCGTGCGTCTTGACGCCGTAGCGTGCTAGCGTCACACTCGTTGGAAGACGCTACACTGGTGGCGACGCTGACGCGAGCCGCTGCGTGGATCCATTAACGATCACCTTTGGGACAGAAAAGCGCAGATGGTATTGGTCCGCTTGCGGTTGTCATTTATTTCACCTGGACGTCCGCCGTGCGGTCCCGCAGCCGCCTGTTCAAGCACATCGAGGCCGCCGCCGAGCGACTCAAGACCCGGACGGAGGACCGGGAGTACACGATCCTCGAGTACCTCCTGGCCGAGAAGAAGCTCGAGTTCGGCGAGATCCTGGCCTTCATGAGCGACTTCATCCTCGGAGGAGCCGACACGGTACGCGACTGATATGCGACCACTCAGTGGGCGGCTGGCACATGTGCATAGAAGGAGCGGCAGTGCTGTGACCACGGTGGAAGAGGAGAGAGGGGTCGGAACAAAACCGGAAAGGGGGCAGAAATATCCCTTGGGCTTCGCTCATTTCACGGCAGGGCAACAGTCGGTTTAGAGCCCTCGCGTCGGCGCGGTCGCACGCTGCGCAGCCTCGAACACGTGCGCGCAAATACTGACGGTTCCTCGAGCCCTTGGCCATGTGGTGCATCTCACGGCGTTTGCCAGAAATGCGAGCGAACCTTCGACACACTAGTTCCAAGGCGAGGCGGCTCTGTTCAGACAACCGTCTTCCACCGTGGCGTGCGACCGAGCCCAAATTCCCGTGAAGGACGGCAAAACTGCACACGTGAACAAAGAAAAGAAGAAGAAAAGGTATGGCTGTTGTTTTTTTGTTATAACGAAGCAAATCCTAGGTAGAAATGTGCGCCTCACGACTTTGCGCAGTGACATGGCAGTGACAACATGGAGCGCGCTCTTCGAGCGCGAAAATTGTCCAATATAAGGTCAAACATATACGAGGTGTGATCAGAAATTTCCGGGGCTGATTTTGTAGCGTAAAACGAAAATGCAGCAAAGTGATCCCCGCGCAGCCGTCGAAGGCAGGGAAATTCTTGCGTCATTATGCCAAAGGACGTCTCTCTTTGAACATTGGGAACTGCGCTGCGCGAGTTTGTTTGACCGCGTGCTCGAGCATAATGATGATCTCTCCATAGTCTGCAAACTAAAGCGAGAGCGAACATCAATTTTACGTCAAACTCTGCCAATCTAAGTCAGAGACCTCTCAGATGATTTAGAAGGCTTATGTCAAAAGGTAGTGAGGTGTGCGAGGTGTTTTGGGTGGCACTCGCGCCTCAAGAATGGCAGAACGTCACTGAAGAAGAGTTCGGATAAGGTCGCACCACAGGTCTTCGTCTTCCAGCGATGTTCTCCTTTCCTGAAGTGCGACTGCCACTTAAAACACTTCGCAAAATTCACTAATGTTTAACACAAGCCTGCTGAATCACTTCAAAGTGCTCTGTTTCATGTTTGCCGAGTTTGACGCAGAATTGATGTTCATTCTCGCTTTGGCTTGCAGTGCATGATTGAATCGCCATTGTGCTCGTGCACGTTGTCCAGAGTGACACTGTTTGGTCACAATGACACACGAAGGTACCTTCCCTCGACAAAAGCGCGTGCATCACTGTGCTGGCCTCTGTTCTAGCGCTACAGAGTCAGTCCCGAAACTTTTTTTATCACACCTCGTATGGGGAAGACTAACCGGTTTTGCGCACGTGCGAACATGGTCAAATAGTTCCACATTCTTCTTTTAAAGGAGCCACCCGTAGATATTTAACCTACTGAAATCACTACCCCCCTTTTACAAAACCGTAATTGCGATTTATGGTCAGCGAACACCATCGGCGTATCTTGAAATAGCGCGGAACCATGTTTAACATTTCGCGCAATTTCGGATTAGTTTTCCGGAGATGTGTTCCGAGTACAGCTCTGTGTTCTGGTATCCTTTAGAACCTTCGATACTAGGGAGTTTTAGTAATGCATGTAGGAGCAAACGCAAGCATTGTGCGTCTGCGTTAGCGTTGCGTGCTCCACACTGCGCATGCCTCATACGCACGCAACGCAGCGAGCTACGCGCACACTCCGCGTGCACCCTTCTCGTTGCTCTTGTCGCGCTGTCCACGCGCGACGAGGGCACTTTGCACGAAGACAGCTAGATGACGCTGCAAACGCGCGCTTGCTTCTTTGTCAGACCTTAACTCTGAATGTAGAAGTATATGATGCTGGCTGGAAGGGGAACCGGGGGACTGTGACGGGCAGGAGCGAAGGTCGGCACAGATTTGCGATGAAAACGGCTCCCCTGCGAACTGCAGTGCCCCCTGGCGGTGACGAAGATTTTCATCGCAACTTGCGCCCCTCTCTTACATGGCGCGCATACGTTGCCTTGTGAGACTACATTTCCTTTGTCGACTACATAAATTGCGCACGTTTCACCAATTAAACAGGCCGTGCGCCTAAAATTCCGCGATGAAAGTTTTGGGGACCGCTAGGGGCGCTGCGCCCAGTAAGCGAGTCAGCGGTCCCCAAAATTTTAAAAGAGCCCATATTACAGAGATTTTTCAACTGCTCGATAGGGGTCACGTGATTTATAAGGCGTATTTGCAATACCCTTGCAATATGAGCTACGAGGAGCTGACGAAAGGGTTGACCGTAAGCATAGTGTCCTCCTTTCCTGCTGCTTTCCCCCTTTTTATCGCTACTCGCGACCCTGTCTCTCACTGCACGCGTAAGGCGCCCGTCACACTTCCCCTTCAAGCCACCATAAGTATACTGTTAAAAGGCTTGGGCGTACATTTTTAAGCTTTGCTAGGAGGAGCTAACGTCTCTACGATAACGCTATGCGAATTGGTGACAAGTCCCTCTCCCCCGCCCTCCTCCCCTCGCTCCTCTCGTCTGCTTGCGCGCGGTCCGCCATGTTCTTCCTAACTCACCCAGCAGGGCTGTGTACGAAATCTTGCGAGTTACCCCGGCGGGTCATGTCACGTGACAATCTAGATAGAGAAACGCTGGACGCAGGTAGGTTTTTGAACGCCAAGGTACCAAACCGTTTCTCGAACGTGGGTCCAGTCAAATTTGCCGTGTTCTTCCTAACCGGAAACGGAACGCGGGCACGGACCAATGCGAGACCTCGTCGACACATCCATCGCCGTCGCTAGTTAGCAAAGCGTTTATGAAGGGACTTTAGGTGGAGCAAGCCAACGCCCGGTTAGAAAAGTTCAGCACCATTCATCCATCCATGCATGCGCGTTTGCGTTTTACTGAATTTAAAGTGCTGGTTTGGTGCGCTCCGCAGCGTTCCGATGAGAGCTTGCGTGCGGCGTACACAGTGCTAGTGCAAGGGTCTTTACGCTATTCTAAAAATCTTCTGCTGTTTACGCAGTGTGCCTTTTGTCTAGGAACTTAAATGTATGCACTTCCGGCGAGCGATTGACTGAACACAAGCAGACTTGTACCGTACGCATTACAAGTAATCAAATTACTTGTAATCGATTACTTTTTGGAGTAATTTTGTAATCAGTTGATTACTTTTATTAGGCAGTAATCACAAGAGTAATCTGATTACTTTTTGAAGTAATAAATTTACTTGTAACCGTTACAATTCGTCCACGGGACCCCCGCCCCCCCCCCCCCCCCCCCCCCCCCCGGCACACGCCTTCTTTTTTTTATGAAATGACAACAATAAAATTTGCTTTTTTTTTTTTTCCGAACGGAAAAATGAAAGATTTTTGCGGAGCTGTAGGAAACGACGTCAATCTCTTTCTATGTACAGTTTCTGTGGAATGTCCATTTTTTTCTTTTTTCGAGCTGGGACTGGGCCAGGGAAGCCACAGTGCGTGACAAAGGCCATTCAGGGCGAAAATTGAGGAAGCAGAATGTAGCTTTGTAAGTCCTTCGTTCAAACTAGCCCCCTCACGCACACACACACAGAAATAAAAAAATAAATAAAAAAAAATCCTGCTTAGGGTACCTACTCGCAGCCCGTAGGAGAACCAGAATCGAAGAATGCCTTTAAGCGGATGCAAAATATAACAAAGCCAGTTGAAATATTTCCCCATTTCCCCTACGTGGTCTTTGTGACAAGCAAGATTTTGAGTTGAGAAGTGGTTGGGGCGATCTCTTCCGCTAATGGATACTACGTATTATCCGTTTCAAATCCTGGAGCTGCTGCTCTTTTGTATAACATGCGAGCTCATCCGCACGTGAATAATAAAATGAGCGATGCAAACTTTGAGCGACAACCCTTGCCCAAGCTTAACAAGATCTAGAACCCCCTCCGCTTCCCCCCCCCCCAACCCACGCACACACACACACACACACTGGCGAACGCCCAAATCATTAGACGTCTTCAAACGAATTCTATGCTTGTGTCCGCATTGTGAAGGTGCAACGACCACGAAGAGGGTGCCAGTTTTTCTTATTCAATACTTGTGCAAATGTGAAATATAGGTTGGAAGTAGTTCATTGTTATGAGCGCTAAAGATGTGTCTTCACACAATAAAGTAATCGGAAAAGTAACGATTACTCCTTTAAGTAATGTCCAATTACTTTTGCCGTCGAGTAATCAAGTAGTCTAATCGAATACTTTTTAGCCAAGAGTAATAGTAATTGTAATCGATTACTTTTTTTTAGTAACGTGTACAAGACTGAACACAAGTGGGCGCGGAACGTGACGTCACCGTCGACTGTGGCGTACCATCTCCGTAACGTTCCCCCTGATTCCGTGAAGTCCAGATTTTAATGCAAAAGCATTAACTGCCCCATAGAGCGAGCAGATGTCATCAGCTTTGAAGCCGCGCCAAGCGGCACCTAAACTCCTTTCACTAAGTGAGGCCGCAATCTGATGGCTCCCAGCTATGAAGCCGCACGAAAAGCCTAGCCAAACGGCACCTAATTTCCCCGCTCCCAATGGAGCGCAGTGAAGCCGAATTCTGATGGATTTTGGCTTCGGTCCCATTGGCTGGCGTGCGTCATAGTGTCAAGGAACGAGGCTCCCATTGGCCGCTGCGTGTCAGTTTCAGAGTGGGCCACCCCATGGCGCTGCGTGCCCGCGCCGCGTTAGCGCCGCCAGCGCAACGGTAGAAGGAGTCGGCTGGCGCGCTTGGGCAGGCTGCCAGCGCGCGGAAAAGGAGTCCGCTCTGCAGAGAGCGGCGGCACGGCCGATGTCAGCACAGCGCGGTCACTTTACGAGGACGCGCTCAAGAACGACATTCATGCTTTCGCATTCACAACTCATAAGTGCTTAGGTGTACCTCGAGCCTGCTTTTTAAGCACTTCGTGATTTATTTTCTTTTTTTTTTAACATGGGTTATTATATGAATTGCAAACAGTTTTTGAACGCGGCTTATTATACGTGCATACCATACAGTGTGACACAAGCACATTAGAAAATGCTAATAATGTGCCAAAAAATTATTTGTGAATCCATTACACGCGCCTAGATTGATCAAGCAATAAAGCTGCAAAATTATGCAGAAGATTAAAGTTGAATATAATAAATAAATAAATGCACCAATTTTTTGTTTTATCAATTGAGGTAATTGTAATTTTTGTCTTTCTCTGTGCTGCGCTACAGTATAAAATGCATAGTCGACGACTGGCATAAATTGCTCATTCGATTGCCTCGATCCTCGTTTTCAAGTGCCGTCTACAGCTTCGAATAATGAGCATAAGACACATAGGCTGCAAATTAAGCAACGCAGAGACGCGGAAAAAGACTCGAAGGCAAACAAATCGCAGCGCTGCCAAGCTTATTAGTCGGGTCTAGAAGAGTCATGTCCCTCGCGTTGCTAGCTTCGGTTTATTTGAGTTCTGTTGCACGTCAGGTAATTGCCGGAAACAATCGAAAATGCACGATACAAAAAAAAAGGAAAAAAGAACTCCCCCCCCCCCCCCCCCCTTCCCTTTCTGGTAGCAGAGCGGAAGCCCATGCATCCCAAGAAAGTTTTAGCTTCTCCGGTGCCGATCGACAGCCGGAAGGAAAATCCAAACAAAACCACAAAGGTATAAACCTTTTCCGCAAGGGCGCCGCCATCTTGAAATGTCGTCACTTCCAGTATGGGCGAAAAAATTGTTTTGCCGTCGCCACGCCAACTTAAGACATTTAGGATATAAGCGTAACCGCCACACATTCTCGTTTTGGCTCCCCTCTATTTTTTTACTTGTAACAGCTGTTAAAACATTTTATCATTTTTTTGTCGCCCATACCGGATACGCCTATTTGGTGGCTGGGGACGGGAGTACACGAAAAAGGTCTATAGTTCCAGGTGGTAGAGCGAACTTGACACAGCCTAAAAGAATCCCCAGAGTCCCATCCAACGTTTCTGCGAGGAAGAACTTTTTCGAGATTTAGCTGCTTAGCGCAAAGGACGCCGAGTATTGACACTGCGTGCTTCCAGGAGGTTAAACCTATCAGCGAAAAAAAAAAAAAACGCAAAAAAATAGAATGAAAAAACGATTTCATAATTTTCCCTCGGAGAGTAGTCGCTCCGAAGACAGTGCATAAAAGAATTGACAGCGACCCTTATCTTGAAAAGTGCTGCTCGCAATGCAATATTTGAGAAGGAATTTTTTTTTTAATTGTTTAGAAGACATTACACGGTCGGGGAGTGACGAAGGCCACATATCGCTTCTTCATTTCCAACATCATCCTCTACATCACCACCGTGAACTACGGGGAGTATCGCCAGTTGAAACTTCTAGGAGACATGAAACATACACCTTATCCGGTGAGCATATGAAAGCAGATGGCGCAGATCCATAGAGCATTGGGCTGCTGACCGAGAAATCCTAGGTTTGATGAGTATATATTGCATTAATTCGAAGCAAGTACTTTGTATTGCCGCTCCAAACCGGCTGTGCCATGGGGCCGGACGCATTTCTGGCAGGAGTGTTATAACCCGTAAGGGGGGCATTTGACGCTTTAAAAGGCATAACCTGGCGGGCTACGCCTCGCAGACGTCGGCCACGGCCACGTTCTGCCTGTACCACCTGGCGCGGAACCCCGAGGCCCAGGAGCGAGCCCGGCAGGAAGTCTTCGACGTGGTCGGGAACAAGCCCCGAACTCTGGAGCCCGAGCACCTGAGCCACCTGCCCTTCCTCAAGGCCTGCGTCAAGGAGGCGTTGCGGTGAGGCGCCCAGCCCCCCTGAGAGGGATCTGGGAATGGCGCGGGTCGACGCCATGGCGCATCAAAAACTAGCTCACAAACCAAACAGCGTTGTCCCACGGCTCCCACAAAACGTCTAAAGGCTCCAACTTTATCATTAGGTTTTGACAGGAGGCTAGTCTAGGAAGATCGGTGGATCAAGTTCATTGATTCTAATTGAATAATGGACGAACTACCCGTTCGCAAACCGGCAGAAAGGTCTGCCGTTCGAAAATGTTCAAGTAATCTGAAAAGTAACGGTTAGTTTCTCAAGTAATGGTGAGTTATTTTTGTAATCAAGTAATCTAAATGGATCCTTTTTATCTAAGAGTAATTGTAATCCAGTATTTTTTTCGAGTAACGTGTACAAGATTGCATACAGTGAAAGGAGTCTTCTATTTCGCTATTGGGACGTCCGAGTAAAGGCTCCACCTGAGTCAGCGTCTACCAGTGCCGGGGGAGGGGAAACACGGCCAACAACCGCGCACATGGAGCGCGTAATTAAATGTAACACAGTCCCCGTTAAAACGAAAAATGCCACGTAGATCTCAAATACATTACCCTTTGGAAGCAATACATGTAGTTTGGGCATTGGGATCGTTTATACTGCAAAAATTCAGTCCTCGCATAAAATTTGGCGAGACTGATTTCACGCTTGCAATTCACAAAATGCCGTATTTTCTAGAAAATACGGTATTCTGTGATCCTGGGCTGTATATATAGTCCGGGTTCTTTAGGGCGCATCACGCGGTTACTCGACCACGTGCGGGTACGCTGCCCATCCACGCGAGAAACGGAATGTCAAGTGCCAGCTTCGTACCTCAAAGGATGGCACAGTTGTCCCGGCTTCCAAGGGGTACCTATTTTCCCCGAGGATGCGTGCAAGCAGGCGCTGAAATACGGAACCTGTCCTCTCCCTGATGGCGTCTTTGTGCCTTGCAGCCTCAACCCAACACTTTCCGGCGTGTTCCGAAAACTCGACCACGACGTCACCTTGTCCGGATATCTCGTGCCTGCGGGGGTGAGTTCTTCCCTTTTCGTCCGCATGTTGATGGCGCCGGCGCACGCGTAGGGGGAGACAGCGGGTTCCTTTGTTTCGATGGCCATTCTGTCTGATAATAACGTTGCGTTAGGACTCATCTGGAGGATCGAGTTGTCCGATTGGTCAATGTCGGCCATAAAACAAAAAAAAAAACAAAAAACGCATGTCAAACGTTTAGGCGGGAGCTCTGAATAGATGGCGATTTGTGCAGGCCCGTGTTGCCCGGTCCTGTTCGAGTGGTAAGCCCTAGGGTCCCTGAATAGCGACATCTTTTCTCTCTTCCTCTTTCGCTCAAACTCTTTCTACTTCTTTTTTTTTTTTTTTTTTTTTTTTTTTATACTTGTGCGTTTACGGTACGCCGACTGGGTCATTCCAAGAAGCTAGCAGACTCCCTACCTATACTTGGTTTTAACTTGAATGTGAGCATATCAAAGGCTAAAAGCAACGAGGTGGAGGGGCTTAGAGCGATAAACTGGCAGCTAAATGTAACCCCCCGATTGGCCGCCACCATGTTGCACATTTTTGACCACTAGACACGTGACCTAATAGTTTTACGTCTAGATTTTAACGAAGTCCCGCCGCACATTGCTTATTGACCTTCAATAACAGCAGCGACGAGATAAGTTAGGTTTTGTTCGTTTTAAGTCCAAAATGTTTTTTTTACGACAAGAGCTCAAATGAAAGCAAATCTTTATTTCCAGAAAACTGGAGGGATCGCCACACAAAAAGTTGTTAGAAAAACAACTTGACTGGGTCTGGGATCCCTTTACATTAGCAGCAGCTTTGACGCTGAAAAACATATGTTATATATATATATGAAAAAAAAAAATTCACAGCAAAAACATGCAATTTAAAATCCCACTACGCGAAGCTACAGACTGTACAACCGGAGGTCTTTTTTGTTTAACGTGTATATGTTTATGTTGTTTGTGATATACTTGTTTAATAAGCATGGTTGTGCGAGATTGAGGAAGCACATATGTTTCTGTACGTCGTGTTAACATTGCTTTTGTTCATTTTGAGTCATGAAATAATGTAACAAAAAATCTACAAATGCCTCTGATGAAAACCGAGTCGCACAGAGTAAACGGTATTCGTACATTCATGCTCGCAACAGGAAGTAATTTAAATTTTGTAAAAAAGGTTCTTAGTGGTCTGTATACGAAACATCCGCAATATAGCGTACTTTTTTTTTTTGTTCAGTAGTTGTGCATTTAGAAGATTAATTTTTGTCGTTGTAGCCGCCCACACGAGATGGCAATAGTTTAAATGAGACTGAAATAGAGCGGGCAGCTTCGCAATTCCTCCGCTAGAGCGAAGTTTTTTTGCGGTATTCGGTCAAACATTTGCCAAAGTTTTTCGAGCCAAGAAAGAAAGAATAGGAAATATACGAAAAAATAGTCAGAGTGCAGGCGAGCTGGTGTAAGTTGAACATGATTGTAAACCTGAGACTGGGGCAGAAAAGAGAACACAACAGAAGGTAGAAAAAGAGGAGGCAACGTCTCAAACTCAGCTGCAAAGTTTATTTCGAACACGCTTTATACACCCCATCTCCAACGCCGTATCTACAAAAAAAAAAAAAAAAAATACACACATGACAAGAGGACAAGAGAAGGTTTACCCAAGTGTCATTGTCCTATTGTCATGTGTGTATTTTTTTTTTTTTTTTTTTGTAGAGACAACGTTGGAGATGGGGTATATAAAGCGTGTTCGAAATAAACTTTGCAGCTGAGTTTGAGACGTTGCCTCCTCTTTTATTACCTTCTGTTGGGTTCTCTTCTCTACCCCAGTCTCAGGTTTACAATCATGTTCAAGGAAATATACGGGACCGCCAAGTGTCCCGCGGCTAGCCGATACTTGGCATCGTTACCTCGTCGTAAGAGATGGTACACGGTCCTAAAAAGTCACAAGTGTCTGAGCGGGCATTTCGAAAGCCCTCGATTACGACGGGATTCTCTGAACATTCGGTGGCCCCCGTCCTTGCAACCGACCGATCCATCGGGTCGTACGACGTCGGACGATGGCGACGCAATGGTCTCGCGCAGACGCCGCTGTTCACCGAGAACTACGTGGCCAGCCGGCTGGAGGAGAACTTCACCCGCGCCGACCAGTTTCTGCCGGAGCGCTGGCTCAAGCGGGACGACGAAGGCCGCCAGGACTGGGTCCTGCACCCGTTCGCCTCCCTTCCTTTCAGCTTCGGGCCCCGCATGTGCCTCGGCAGGCGGATGGCCGAGCTCGAGGTCTGGATCATGCTCGTCAAGGTGAGCACACTGAGTACCGCCGAGAAGTCAAGGCCTGCGCGTGACGCCATCGTTAGTGGATCCCGCCCCCAATACACGCTGAGACGATGTCCGCCTTGGCATCGCCGCCTGTTAGAGTTACGCTCCTCGTGAAATAATACGAGGTGCGCCGTGGCGATGCTGACGCGAGCGGTGCTGCAGAGATCCACCCGTGATGACGTATCGCGCAGGCCGTCTAGGTGCCAGGGTGCGCGCCCCAGGGAGCCCCGACGCTTTCAACCAGCCGCGTTTCTGAAAGCTCCGAACCGTGCGGTTGGTTCGGTGCGCATACGGCGGCTGAACCCTTTAATGCGCAGTGTCTGGTAGCGTTCATGAGACGAGCATCACGTTACGGAACAGCGTCAGGAAAAAACAAAGTCACATGGTTGCCATGCCATTTTAAATTATTCGTGTTCATTAGTACACTGACGATCGCCGCACCCAATACATGATTCCGGAAAAAAGCTAGTTTTTTTTTATTTATTTATTCCGGGTCTTTGTTGTGTCACCAGCGGTATATGGTTATGTTCCGTCATTTGAGAAAATATTCTTCTTTCGTGTTCTAACGCAAAATATTATGGCTGGCACCTAACCATATCGGGTGATGTGCCGGCAACGGAAGTCAACAGACCGACTGCCAGCCGAACACTGACGAAGCGCTCGTGTCTTCACTGATTGGACACCATGTGCCAGCCGAACTAGAGGTGTCGCGAACTTTTGTCGAACCAGATTTTTAGGTCGGAACTTTCGGGGTTCGACTGCTTTAACCAATTCGACTTTGTGGACAGTGTGGCCAGACCATGATACAAGCATGTTTAGATTTGGAGTTTTTTTTTTTTTTTTCATGCAAAGGGTTATTTTAATTTTATGAACAGTTGCAATTAAAAGGAACTAATTCTAATCACTGAAGAAGATAATAACTTATTTTTTTTGTACTGTATTAACTGAAATAACCAATCAATGCTGCCCTTAATTCATCCCTTAATTCATCCCTTAGCCATCACCATCCAATCCGAAGCCGACTAGCCAGCCTGTCGCGCATGCACATAGCAGTCGAACCTGAGTCGGACTTTTGTCGAACTTTTCACAAGAAGTTCGAAAAAGTCGAACCTGGTCGAACTCGAACCTCGACCGGTTCGCGACACCCCTCGGCCGAACCTCTTCCTGGAGTAAAACATCACGTGTTCAGGCACACAGCGGTGTACTCCAGAAACGAGCGCGCTCCAGGCTTTCCAGAGAAAGAGTGCAAAGAAATCGGAAGAAAACAAAACAAAACAAAAAGTGTTGAGACTACTTTGCCGCAGCGCGTTGAATGTTTAGTTCTCTTTTGCCGCGAGCTGGCGCTCTGTCTTCTGCGCCTGAAGGCCCAATTTCGTTTGAGAGCGGTGCGTTTTACTCAGTTGTGGTTGCGAGAAACCAGGACATCCTTGCTTCTAATGTCGCTTGCTAAGATGTTTCCTTGAATTGGGTTCCACGCTTCATACGCAGCACAGATGCGCCGGTGACTAGCTTTGGTTTCTCGACGCAACGCAGTCAAACGTACTCAAACGCTATCAAACGCAACTGTATACGTAGGGGCCTTCACACTCCAACAGGCTCTGAGAAAGTCGCATTTACACTGCAACCGCAGAAGATGACACCCACAAGAAAGACATCCACGGTGCGCTCACGCGCTTACCTTGCACGACACAGGGCAGCTTCGAGCCATCCACTCTCGTCATGGGTACACAGTTTCTCCACACTTAAGGGCCGGTTCACACATACAGCGGAACGCTCAGTTAGCGCTTCATGAGCGCTAACTACACGACCGGCGTGCGGTCGTGTATCACTACTGCGTGGTGCACGTTAAAGACCCCAGGCTAGCGGTTGTACTGCACTGGCTAAATTGCTCATCTACAGCGTGTGACTCGTCGCAACTTTAAAT
Organism: Ixodes scapularis; assembly: GCF_016920785.2. Classification (NCBI taxonomy): domain Eukaryota; kingdom Metazoa; phylum Arthropoda; class Arachnida; order Ixodida; family Ixodidae; genus Ixodes; species Ixodes scapularis. The sequence continues at coordinate 97,690,483 of NW_024609868.1, read as the reverse complement.
GGCTGACCAACTACACGCTGTATAAATATCCCCACAACCCCAATTATTATTACTGAGCGCTGGAAGCAGCACTCACTGTGGGCACAGACTTGCGCGTGACGTAGCGCTCGGTTAGCGCTCCACTATAGGCGCTCCAGTAGACGCTCGTTAGCGCTTCAGTAGCGCTTCAGTATGGCGCACTCGGTTAGCGCTTCAGCAGCGCAGTGTAAGCGCTCTCAAGCTTCTTGTGCCGTGCTTGCTGCTGCGGAAGAGCACGTGCACGGCGATTCCGTTGTTGTTTTTCCTTTGGTATTGAAAGAAGAGGAAGTAAAACAGCCGCCCTCCAAGCAAAGGGTCGGGCAGACGATCCAGAGTCATGGATGCGGAGCGACCTCATCGCTTTCTATTCGATATGCGTGACCCTGGTTTCAAAGACACGCAGTTAAAAAATAATCACCTTCGTAAGTGTTCTGTGTGTCTCGGTCCCTCAGCCTATGAACAAGGTTCGCCGGGTACCCATCGGTATCTCGTGGCGAAAGATTTCGCGCACCGAGAAGGCTCTTCTGGGCGTTAAGTCGTCCACACACATATGCACTAATTGCGTATGTAAGAGCATTTGTCGCATTTCTATTTTGAGCGGCCCACATGTCCTCCATGGTACTGTTGATGCACACGCAACCACATGAACCGGAACCGCAGTGCACGCGCTAATCCGCAGCAATAACCGCCGTACAAGAAGCGCTAACAAGACGCTACTGAAGCGCTAACAAGGCGCTACAAAAGCCACGCGCTATATTAGAAATAAGTCACGCGCTAGGAAGTGCCACATGAGCGCTCTTTGGAGCGCTCACGTAGCGCTAACTTAGCGCTCCGCTGTATGTGGGAACAGGCTTTAACACATCATATTCTGTGTACCACTGCCTTTGCCACACTAGTACGGCAAAGGGGCGCCTTTTTTTCCGGTATGTCTCGGACACATACATTTTTCAACTTGAACGTAGTGATTTGTTCATAACATCTCGATCGAATTCCTTTTAGTCATTTTTTTTATCTCTCCTTTTTTTTGTTCAGCGGGAGTCTTGTAAAGTCGTATTCGTCGTTATTGAATGTTTCAGCATGTACTCTGTAACACATTAATTTACCACTCCTCCATACTTTTTTTTGTTTTCTACAGCTGTTGTTGAAATACAGAATCGAGTACCACTACGAGGACATCGGTGTTCAGGGCAAGTTGGCCAATGCACCAGACAAGCCAGCGAGGTACCGCTTCGTTGACCTGCACTGACCGCTGTTCTCCTTTCGCCACCGATGCTTTAGCCAACGGCATACGGTCGTTATACCTCCTGCACGGTCGTCTGGATATACAGTGGCCACAATAAAACTTGCACGATTTATTTGTGATATGGCACACGCCGCATCGTCCATGGCTTTCTTCGTGGGTACTTTTAGGTAGTGGGAATTGGAACTCGGTCGACACTCCCCTACTCTCTCATTCCGATCGCTTCAACTTTGTGGCACACCAGATCACGGTGGAAGAGGAGGCTTCTACCTTCCGAAGCATGGAAGTATTTGTGTAAACAATAATGAAAACAACTTTTGGCCTTTCCATTCCGGTGAAGAAGGAAGACCAGCGAAGATGTACTATGGTGGGAATGAAGTAATGGCCAGCCGCAAGTCGGCAAGCCAGAGTGGAAAGGCTGGAAAGGTTGCCGGCCATCTATGAACGACGGCGGCAACCAGACAATCGGCAAACACAGCACTTCGGGCAGCTACCGCCATCTATGAGCGACGGCGGCAAGCAGACAACCGGTAATCCGGTTGTCTTGTTACCGCCGTTGCTTATAGATGGCGGTAGCTGTCTAGAGTGTTGTGTTGATATTTCTTTGCTGTTGGACACGATCATGGGGAAGCTAGCCCTTAACAGCTCCGCTGTAAAAATGTAAGAAAGCTGCACATTGAAAGCTCACACGTAGATAGGGAAAAAAGATACGAAAAAATATACAAAGAGTGCGCGAATTTTAAACACGGGTGGACTTGAGCTAATGATTACAAAAGTGTTACGATAGACAGAAAGGCCAGATGGATATATCCACAAAGTAATAGAATGGAAAAAAATAATGGTCTAAACATCACTTGCGTTACCTCGGCGGCTACTAGATGTCCAGTAGCCTTGTAATCAGGAACCTTCCCTCTTGCGTATTGGCACAAGGGAACGGCTGAACTCCGAAAACGGTTCGACTCACAGTACCCTCATTCTGGAATATAACTAAGAAGTGCATTTGTGGAAACAATGCAAAAGAACGGCTTAACTTTTGGAAAAGACCAAGTTCCTCCACCCTCCACCTGGAACATAACATACAAGTACATTCGTCGAAGCAATAAGAAACAAACGTAAAAAAAGCTGCACATAAGAAGCTCGCATATAAAGAGACGAAAAAGTAAGAAAACAGAGAAAGTATACGATAGCAGTGCACGGATTCTAAACACGAGTAGATCAAAGCTTGACAACTAAACTGTAACAATAAAAAAGGGGAAAAAGTACCGACTTACAGGAAAAAATGAGAAGAGGGGGGGGGGGGGGGTGACCAGTCCCGCGTTAAACCGCGGTACAATCACGTCGAAGACGTTGGGCATCGGTGCCGCGTTCACGCACCGTGGGGTTCTGACGGCGGGCAGAAACTCGGGGAGAGACGAGAGGGGCCGTCAGAATGCCGAGCTCTGGTTGGAAGGATTAGGGGGTAGACGTGAAGCTTGTCTCCACTGCATTCGTCGAACTCGCTGGAATGCGAAAGCCAAATGCCAGACGCTGGCGTTCAGCGTTCTAACGCGTTGAGAAGTGCAGAGAAGGCAGAGCTGCATATTTGTCTCCACAAGAGAGGATGAGACGAGAGCGCGCGTGGACTCTCAGTATGTCTCCCCACGAATTCTTCCAACCAGAGCTCGGTGTTCTGACGTCCAGGCGCGCTTTCGTCCTCTTCCCAGTTTCTGCCCAAATAGATCGTCTTTGTGGATTTCAATTTGTGTCCTGTAACAGTGTTGACGACAATAATTTAAACATTAAACCGACTGCCGTTGTAACCTTTATTGTATAGGTAACTCCGGTAACCTTATAGGTTACCGAGTTAAGCTTAGGGTGTTAATAAAGAAAGGACTAATTATGTTAACGCTCCTTGATGTTTTTATTGGCGAATGCCGCGCCACCTCATTGGCTGCGAGAATAAGAGGCTCGGGGTTCGCCACGCTCTTTAACACTTGCTGCGATCGATCTAGCTGAACCTCCTGCACCGGTGCAGAAAAGTGTAGGGCGGTGTGCTACCGGTAGTATCTCAATACACCAGGCAACGTTACTAAAACACTCAGTTGGGAAATACACCCTTCAGACCCGGACCGCTCGCGTCCACCAAGACCAAACTAAATACGATAACAGCGCTAACCTTTGGCGACTAGACAAAACATGAACGTTCATTGTTATTACTACTACAAAATGGCACGGCGAGACGCCACCGGCCATTGCGCGACTCGACCTGAACCGATACGGGCAGGCGTGCAGTTCCCGGAGTGGCCGCTACTGGAGAAATGGGGGCGCTGCCATCGCTATTAGTTCGGTTCTCGAGTACGGATCGAAGCCACTTTTTCAAAGCAGGTTCTATGGCAGTTTCCTAACTTACTTGGTCTAGTACCGTTGACTACACGCACCGGTAGTACACTGCCCTACACTTTTCTGCGCTGGTGCAGGAGGTGCAAGTAAATCGAACGCAGTTATTAACCATCGCAGGTATTAAGTTCGGAAAATAATTTCAATATACTTATAAAACGAAAGCAAAAAATGTGTCGCAAATTGCTAGGCAATTGTGTTGCATACGTGAAACGTTCAAGCATGAGTTTCCAGACGCCTAGGTTCACGCCGCTCTTTATCAAGGTAGTTTAACGCGTACCATGTGTACACTTGATAGTTGTTCCTAGAATGAAGCGGTACTACCGCTAATCGGGCTAATAAACCCGGGGATCTAGCCTTCCATTCTCTCGAGCTCCACTCCCTCAGTGCGCACAGGTGGTCGAGCTCCTCCTCGCCTATCCCTCTGGTCACATGACCTCCCAGTTAACCAATCAGTGTCGAGCACCTCACTCCTCCTCTCTCTCCCCCGTCAGCCATTCAGTGTTGAGCCTCGCGGCCACGCTTTTATCCAGGCTTCACTTTTGTCTGGGCTTCCCGAAATGCCGAACACCTAGCCAAAGAACGTGCCACGTACAAGGAACACCCTGCGTATTTGATGCGACGGCGGTTTTACCACGGCCGGACAGATTGGCGCTGTCACGTTTCTAGATGTTATAGGCCTGTTGCACTCGGCCAGGGGCGTGAGTGCGTCCACAAGACGCGACCATAAAGGCGGTGTTTTAGCGTTCGATCATGCACGAGTCGCGTTCGAGTGCTACGTCTTTCAGCGCATTTTCATGCGCGTAAAAGAAAACTAAATATAATAAACAAAAAAATGCGAAGCTGGCCACAGCATCCTGTCGGAATTCACAAAACTGCATTCCTTTCAGTTGTTTTTTCCACGTTTCTTTTTATAGCGTCTTTCAGCAACGAGAGGGAGCGTAAAAACACGCAACCGAAGCGCGACCTCAAAATTTTCGATTTTGGTAGCGAGGGGCCAAAACTTGAGAGCTACAGACCTACGCCACTGGAAACTGTAGGTCCTTCAACTGTGGGAAAAGGACAGTTGGAGCATTCATTTCCGAGGTTAATAAATACGGACGGTTTCGTTTGGTTCTTGAACCTGCAAAGTTACAACCTGAGGGCCACTGACACCATGGGTCGCCGTTGTTACTAGAATTAACAGTTGCGCTGGTTGGTATTGGCGACGTGCGCGACCGAAAGCGTCGCTTCGGCCTTCCACGATTGGCCCAAAAGCTGACTATGACGTCGGAAAGGGTATACCATCGACGGAAATAAGAGGAATGAAAGAACTTTAATTTCGACGGTGTTGGCAGTGTTGCTTTGAGAGCGCAATGATTTCAGGCTTCCACCATGCTATTTACAAACACCATCGAACTTGTTGTTCGCAAGGTAATGACCTCACAAGGGGGAACCATAGGAGGGCGCCACCAAAACATCTCGCCGCTAATACGTTCATTATGAAAAACCGCGCGAAGAACACAAGGACACAGAAGAGAGAATTACACGCAGGACAAGGCGCTATCCTGTGTGTGATTCTCTCCTCTTGTGTTTTTCGCGCTGTTTTTTATCGGGAACATTTCCGTTGTTAACTACGGAATGCTTTGAGGCGTTCGATTCGAAATGTTCGAACTCCCACTCTGCCGCCTTCCAAGTAAACTTTAACTGGCCACACTTTAAAGTAAAACTAAATAAAAGTATAAGTTCAAGCTTATACCAGTGAAAACTGGAGATCTTTCAACTATAGTAAAAGGACAGCTGAAGCATTCATTTTCGATGATAATGAATACGGATGGTTCTGTTTTTGGCTTTTGAACTCCCGAAGTTGCAATCTGCGTGTGCAATCGTTAACTGCAGGGTGTTTTGAAGCGTTCGACTCAAAATGTCGAACCTTCATTCTGTCGCCTCTCACGATAACGTAACCTGGCCACACTTCATAACATATTGTGAAAAAAACACTCCATCGAAAAAAAAAAAGGGGGATCTGGTCGGCTCTTCACTATTTCCTGGCGATGCAATAAAGCCTTATTATAAGCCTTATTATATAACTAAGCTCTACTACGTGTGCCACTTATAGGACAAGCAGCCTATGTGGAAGACCTACATCATGGCAGCAATGTTCATCAGTCTGTTCGCCGTCAGTGCTTTTTCGGCTCCTCCATGCTCCAGCGCCAGCGCGTCATATCCTGAGCTGATCCCGGTATTCAGAATGTACCAGGACGCTGCTCAGGTAACCAACTTGTGTGTCTTTTTTTTTTTTTTGCTTTCTTAAACGTTTTTGCATGTATACTTTTCCGTAATGCTCTCGGAACACTAGTAATAGGTTTCCCTCAATCCGTCTATCCAATACACAGGGTGTCCCCCCCCCCCCCCCCCCCCCCCCCCCAAAATGTGCAAGCTTTTTTTTGTTTTTTCTTCTTACACCGCTAAAAATAAATTACTTATCTCCGCACACTCATTCCCCGCCCAAAGGTAGTGCTAGAGGTCGAAACCAGATTCCAAAGTTTCAGCACCATCCGATATTTTATTCGAAAGTTATAAGCGATTTCCTAGAAATTTCGATGGGAAAATGAAGCCCCTTTTTGCCCGTTCTCGGTTTTTGGAGCCATTAAGCTCCATGTATTCGACAACTCCGTCGGCCGCCATATTCCCTACGAAATTTTCAGAAATATAACTTTTTGAATAAAATATCGGTTGGTGCTGAAACTTCGGCATCTGGTTCGGACCTCTATCGGAGAATAGGCAGTTTTAGGAAACCGTTTTTGCATATACGGTACGATGGGCTTTTCGGTACCAACTGCGCATGCGCTACCACGGAAGTCTCGCACATGCGCAGTTCGTATTGGATGGACAAAAACGGTTCCCTGAAGCTCCCTAACGAGCGTTTGACATGCGTAGTTTAATTTTGCGTGGAAAAAAATTCCGTAGATTTTTTTTTTTTTTCGGAACACTCTTTAGAGATGTAGTATATCGTACCCATGACCCCGATAACGATACCCGATACCTGGCCGCCGCCTTAGCGCGTGCATCGTATCGTTATCGGGTGTATCGGAGTCGTCGGAACGATATACGAAAACCCTCTATTGAGGAGGACGAGCGGTAGCGCGCCCTGAAACCGCGGTCACATACATCGCACAAAAGACAATCTCTTACTTGTATGACTGTTACATTAGTTACACAAAAAACTGTCCGCAGACGTGTCCGAAGCATGTATAAAGCAAACGTGCTTCGAGCATGATTCAAGCGTGAACGTTAACTCTCGTGTCTTTTGTATCATGTACGAGCAGTGTGGCTCTAAGAACACGGGATATCAGTGGTCAAAACAGTGCGTGTCTCTTCGCTATTGTTACTGTTTAGACATCGGAGCAATTTGAGCATGATACTCGCATTCATTTGTTTTATTGGGTGAACTTATTGGTGTTCGAGTGAGTCGCAGCGTACTACACTCTCGGGAGCTTCTTGAAATGCAGAGTGAACAAATGGTTACTTAACATTTTTGACTATGTAGAAGTGACATTAATGTTGCAATAAGTTTGGTAACACTAGTATGACTGGCGACTTTCACATGCTATTCATGAATGAGGGGTGTTCAACAAGTTTTGTCTCTCGAGCTGTATCTTTTTTTCTTTTTCACTTCTGTGACGGAATGGAGAATGAATAGAATCTTTTTTCCCAGGAGCACGTCATTTTTCGATATAGCAGTCTCCACCAGGCTACGATGCACTTCCGCCACCTGCATGCGGCCGTAGGGGAATGAAGGCGGCCTTTTGGCGAGACCAACGCCGCGGAAGATGCAGTTCCAAGATGTTTCGATTCACTGGCCTTACAGATCCAACCCGCGTCATGAGGAGACTATAGTGTACGGAAGAGCTCATCGTCGTCGCTGCATGTGCATGCCTTTCGTAGAGACGTGGTACTCGGTGTACAGAAACTATGAGGTCGACCCAGCGTTTGGTGGTACAGCTATGTAAGCCAAAGTTATCAGCATGGGTCCCGCAGTGAATGGATTATATTCTTTCTTTAGTGCAGTATGAACAAAGCTCAGCGTGAGTACCGTTAAAATATTTATGTTGGATAAGGTATAAAGAAAGAACAATCTTAAAGGGGCACTGGGACAAAGTTCTGACGCCTATTTAATATCTAAATGCCAATCACGTTCTGGCCACAACACGCGTAGACCGATCATTTTGCTCAAAAAGACACCAAAACATTATTTAAAACAAATAAACCGGATGTCGTTGAGTCCCACTCACCATGAATGCAACGCCGCAAGTACGCGTCGTCAAGCTGCATGCGCGCGAGCCCTGTCGAACTTGACCAAACCTACGGGAAGGGGGGGATTACGTGGTATTTTTTAGTCACGTCATCCCCCTCCCCCCTCCCCTTTCCGGTTTTATTTTTTTCAGACTATTATATATATTCAATTGAGAAAAACCGAAAGACCCACCACGACATACTTGTTTGATTTCAAATAAAAGAATCCCAGTATCTCTACTTGAGTGCAAATAAGTATTATCATTATAGTTACATAGTTATAGTGCCCCTGATGAATAAATTTCGTTGTTTCTCGCGCTTTCCTCGCAGCAATATAACAGCTGTCCTCTCATCGTCTGAAGGATATAATGCATTGAATGTTATACCGCTCCAAGCAATAGGACGTGGGGTGTCTAAACTGTGTGAATTATTTAAATTAAGGGTAAGCACATCTGAATATCATACGACGATTGCACATTATATCCCACTCTATTTATTATTTTCTCAATTTTGTTGGCAATGAGAGTGTTCTGTTATCTCGAATTTTGGGGCGTAATGCAGATTTCAGCGCATAAAAGGGTCGAAAGTGGGGCGAGTTGGTACAACAACGTAATGGAAAACAGCCTCGAAAAGACAGTGGTCGTGAACAAGAACCAGGGATGGGCAATATTTCAAATACAAGTATTTGAAATACCTATTTTAAATACTTTGTGTATTTTGCATGTGTATTTAATTACAAATCGGGTAATGTATTTGACGTGTGTATTTAAATACTAAAACGTGGGTATTTCAAATACAATTGTAATTAAATACAATTTTTTGGGCAAAAATACATCCCTCAAATTTATTGTCACGTCTCATTTTGCTCATCCTAAGACGTGTTCAGAGCAGGAAGGAAACTACGTTCTGCATCAAATGAAGTGTCTCTCAATCAAGCACAACCGTTTAGTGACTTTGTGATTACGGTGCCAGTCCAGGGCAAGAATAGTGCCGAAACCGACGTTCACAGGAAGACTGGTTAAATAAGTGCCTGTGACAACTTGTGATGCTTTCTAGCATGATTTCCATCCATATCTTTGCCTGGAACATTCTAAATGCGTGGGTCGTCCAGATTTTCGTAACTGGTGCGAGTTGCAACAATAAAAAATTCTCTGGCTAGCGCTGCGCGTCTTGGTCGTCTCGGTTCTTTGTTGGTCTATACCAAAACGTAATCAACAAAAAAAGCTGCTTGAAGCTCTGTACTTTTTTCACCTATTACGTCCAAGCTGATTACATTTTTTTGTGATTATATTTATAGTACGTTACTAGAGCCTCGCACACTAACTCCCGAGTGTGCGATGCAAAATTAAAATGAGATACCCAGAAACCCGTTGCAGGTGCCCTGAAGTCGCTGACGCAAATTTTGAGAAATGTATTTGGAAAAGTATTTGGAGGAGACAAAATACATTTGGTTGTATTTGTATCTTGTTACTAAATGCTTTTTTAGAAATGTAATTAGATTTGTAATTAAATACATTTTTGACGAAGTATTTTGTATTTGTATTTCGATACATATTTGCATGTATTTTGCCCATCCCTGACAAGAACGCACGGACCCTGCGCTGGGACCTGTTAGTTCTGGTTCTTCGTCCGTTCTTTTCGCGCCTGTTTCCTATTATGATTTTAAAGCAGTATACCAGTTGTCACAACAAGAAAAAAAAAGTTTTGCGCATCATGTATGCTCTGCACGAAGTAGTACTTTCAAGGTGTGGTTGTCGATAAAAGAAACAATGTCCCTTTTTTATAGTAAGCATAACACCCCCCCTTTTTCAGGGATACGGCCCATTCGTCACATGTCGATTCGTCATAGGGCAACTGGTAACAGGCCCGTTCGTCAGAGCGGAACATTCGTCATAGGATGATTCGTCAAGCTGGCAGTTCGTCACACAATGACCCCAAGATCGTTAAACGTTTTTTTTTCTTTCTATTTTGTTTTTGTACGAAAGTTACGAAAGGGGTAACCCACCATGTTTGTACAAGGTCAGTGAGGTTGACTACTGTACGAACGGGTGCAAAAGCATGTCCCATTGACCCCAAGAAAAGGCAACATGCAGCCTTTAGCCTGCATGTTGTATTAATCTGGGTCACCTTACTAACGAAAAAACTTCGAGAACATAAAGTTCACAATAGGAAAAAGCCCACTGAGCCCGATACTTTTTTTTTTTAGGGTTTATTACGCTGGTTGCTCCCGGATTATAAAAGACGGATCTCTTCTGCTTCCCATCTCACTCTCGATTTCTAAATGGAGGTAGTTACTACTCTGAGAGGTGGCGATATGCTTCTTCCCGAAGGACATTCCTACACTTTCATTAAACTGCGTTGTATTGGGCCTGCCGGCGAAGAGGAGTTTGTCAAACTAAAATAGTCACCGATCACGCCGAGACTCGTGTAATTTCTTATTCCAGTGACCATAGGTGACCCCACCGAGATAAACGGGCTTCGGGTTCGTCATAAGATGAAGGGAAAGGCCTGGTACAAAATCTGTTCCTGCTCTTATATTCCCTAAACAAGTTCACTAACGTCCTTTTTAATTCCAGTGGAAGGCCGTCTAGCACCGCATCAAACACTTCTGAATGCGGTAGCCTGTGTCAGTGACGACACTGCATCGCAGATTCCCGCACCGTCAACGCTTCGGCGCACAATCCGTAGGCAAAGGCAGCGGGCGAATTTCGAGTAGAGGGTACCATCTTGCACAGCCGACATACGAAGGCCCACAGAGTTTAAGGTAAAAGGCATTGCAGCGCAAAATCATAGTGCGCGACATATTGTCACGGGTGGTGACCAAGAGAAAACAGAAAATGAACAAGAAGAAATAAACGTTTAATGTGGCGAACTTGTGCCAAAAATAAAAAGGGTACAAAAGAAAACAGCAGAGCGTCGCGGGCGTCGATATCGGCGAAACCGCAGGATCGAGCGCAGAGGCGAGACTGACTCGACAAGGTCGCGGGCGGCCTCTTATCTAGAGTGCGTCGCTATCTCGAAGATTCGGCGAAAGCAGCTCGAGCGTCGCGTGATCGGGCGAGAATGAACACGTACTTTCTAGAAAACAAAAGCAGGAATAAATGATAGAAGTTACATGCGGTACATGAATAAACGAGAACTTTCTGGAGGTCCGTGACCGAGCGTTGCTTTCTCAGCCCTGGGCGCGGCATTATCCCCCCCTTTAAAAGTGCATCGTCCCGATGCAGCACAAAAACGGAAAACAAAAAAACAAAAGGACAGCAGAATTGCTAGCCGGAGTTCACAGTCCACAGTTCACTCGTCGACGAGAGTGGAGAGTCCTATCGTTCGTAATACGGCTTCAGCCGGACGACATGCACCACCTCGGGTCGCGGCTGACGTCTTGCAGATGGGCGCGTTCCGTCGGGTAGAACTTCGTAGTTCAGATCGCCGAGGCGTCGGATGATCTTGTAGGGCCCAAAGTAGCGCTTCAGGAGTTTTTCGCTGAGACCGCGACGACGAATCGGCGTCCACACCCAAACTCTGTCTCCGGGCTGGAAGTGGACGTCGCGGCGACGAAGATTATACCGGCGAGCGTCGACATGTTGCTGGTCTTGAATTCGTAGTCTGACTAGCTGGCGGACCTCTTCTGCCCGTTGAGCAACCACCTGGGCGTCATCGCTCCCGTCGTTGACTGACTCGTGCGGCAACATAGAGTCTAGCATAGTCGTCACCGCCCGGCCATACACCAGCTGGAAGGGCGTCACTCCTGTGGTCTCTTGCACTGCCAATCCCTCGTCCGAGGAGAAGTTGGACGCTTCCTTCCAGCAGTGCTACACCGCAGGTGGCTCCTTCCGTCCCGACGGGCACAAAGACACTCGACAGCGGCTGCAGGTTTACGTGGCTGGCGAGGACTCGCACTGCAGCTAACGTCGGTTTGGTATTTTCCACCGATGGGGCAGGCTTCCGAAGCGTCAGCTTGTTCTCCGCAAGGTCGATGATGGCGCCGTATTCACACAGGAAGTCCATTCCGAGAATGACGTCCCTCGAACAGTCTTGCAGAACGACAAACTTCACAGGGCATGTTTCGCCGTGAATCTCGACGCGAAGGGTGCATCTCCCGACCGGTGTAATGAGGTGTCCTCCGGCGGTTCTTATTTGTGGTCCATCCCACGGCGTCATGACTTTTCGAAGGCGGCGGGAGAGCCTCCCACTCAAGACTGAGTAGTCTGCTCCGGTGTCCACGAGTGCGGATGCGTCGTGGCCGTCGATGACGACGTTTAGGGTATTGGACACCACTGCAGCGGCGTCGTTTTGGTCTCTGGTGGCGTTCGAGTGGGGGCCCCCCGACGTTCGTGGAGGATCTTGGCGTCGGTCGTCTTCGGCAACTCCACCTCCAGGGGTTGCCGCGCCTAGTTTCCCCGGCGAGGAGCGAGGGGGGACAGGCTTTCACGTCGCGGTCGGTGCATCGGCGAAGCTGGACGTCGCGGTGACGGCGACCGGAACTCTCGGCGGGACGCAGGCTCGGGGGACTGAGGTCGTCGCAGGTACTCGTTGATCTCGATAGGGCGTTCACCATGACGGGGGCGCGGGTCGTTCGGGTGGAACCCGCGTAGCCCGAGTCGTCGGTATGGGCATCGGCGGTAGGTGTGGTCCGCTTCCCCGCAATGGAAGCACAGAGGGCGTCGGTCGGGCGTTCGCCACAGGTCGGTCTTGCGGGGTGCGCGAGGCTCCGGGTAGGCGTACTGGACCTGGTCGTCGCGGCGGTGGTCGTGCTGCGGCGCAGGAGACTGACGTCGGGGCGGCGTGACATAGGTGCGGCGAGGAGGCGGTGGCCGTCGGGCCACTGCGGCGTAAGTTAGCGCGGGTTCTTCGGAGACTGCTGCGCTGATGGGAGCCTCTGGTTGAATGGCTCTCTGCACCTCTTCCCGCACGACCTCAGCGATGGAGAGCGAAGCTGGTCGGTCCGCGGCGGGTAGTAGCTTTCGCAGCTCCTCCCGGACGACGTCGCGAATGATCTCGCGAATGCTTGGGATGCTGGACCCAAGGTCGCAAGCGGACGGCGGAACCGCGCTGACGCCGGGTAGCCTCTGATAGTGGCTGGCTCGGGCTTGCAGGGCACGCTCGATGTTCGTTGCCTCGGCGACAAAGTCTTCGACAGTTGTCGGAGGGCTCCGGACAAGGCCACCAAAGATGTTTTCTCTCACGCCCCGCATGAGGATTCGTAGCTTCTTCTCCTCTGTAGCCCGAGGGTCGGCGCGGGCGCTCAGGCGCAGGACGTCCTCTACGAAGCCGGTGACACTCTCGTTGGGGCCCTGGGTTCTGGTTCGCAGTAGGTCCTCGGCTCTCTCTCGGCGGTGGTGGTTGATGAAGGTAGCCTTGAGATCGTTCTTGAAAATGTCCCACGACGTCAGGGAGGACTCATGATTCTCGTACCAGTGCTTGGCAGTCCCCTCAAGCGAAAAATAGACATTGTGTAGGCGCTGCTCGTCCGTCCAGCAATTGTGGCGGGCAACGCGTTCATACTGGTCAATCCAGTCTTCGACGTCTTCGTACTGCTCGCCGTGGCCGGAATGGAGCCGGTGTCCGAGGAGCGACGGGTAGGTAGACGACGGCAGGAGCGGCGGGGGTCTGCGACTGGTTGGCCATCGTCGGCTGCCTGGTCCTGGGTGGTAAAGGTCCGTATTCCGGGTGTAGCCCTTGGGTTCGGCGACTTGATCGAGTCTCGATCTGGTCTTCGTTGTGTCCTCGGGAGCTTGGGTTCGGACTTGCAGTGCGGGAACTTGGGGGGCTGCGCTGCACGAACATGCGGTACCCCGCACCTCCACCAAAATGTCACGGGTGGTGACCAAGAGAAAACAGAAAATGAACAAGAAGAAATAAACGTTTAATGTGGCGAACTTGTGCCAAAAATAAAAAGGGCACAAAAGAAAACAGCAGAGCGTCGCGGGCGTCGATATCGGCGAAACCGCAGGATCGAGCGCAGAGGCGAGACTGACTCGACAAGGTCGCGGGCGGCCTCTTATCTAGAGTGCGTCGCTATCTCGAAGATTCGGCGAAAGCAGCTCGAGCGTCGCGTGATCGGGCGAGAATGAACACGCACTTTCTAGAAAACAAAAGCAGGAATAAATGATAGAAGTTACATGCGGTACATGAATAAACGAGAACTTTCTGGAGGTCCGTGACCGAGCGTTGCTTTCTCAGCCCTGGGCGCGGCATTATTATGATAATAATGACTATTTTACCTGCATGCAGACCACAGCCAAGGGAGATTCATTTCCCCTCCACGACAGCGGAGAAGGCGACAGCGAAAGATTCCTGATCTTTGCTACCGACCGCAGCTTGAGCTGTCTGGCTCAGGCGACTACGTGGTTCGCGAACGGGACCTTTAAAGTCACCCCGGCACAGTTCTACCAACAGTACACGGTGCGTGCCGCAGCCAATGGCGCGATAGTGCCAATGATTTACGGCTTGCTGCCCAACAAATCTGAAGCTACCTACAGAAGTTAAGCATCCAAGAGCTCTGATAAACGTATAAAACGGAACACTCGGTGGCCCTATTATTGGATCTGTGTTCATACACTTCAAAATATGTTCGCCCTTTTTAAGGTGTTCTACGTCGTGCTGAGTCACATGGGGGCCAACTGCCTTGAGGTGGCTTACACGGACTTCGAGATGGCGGCCGTCAACGCGATACGAGTTATGATTCCAGGCGCTAGGATTCAGGGATGCTTTTTCACTTATCCCAGTCGGTGTACAGGAAGGTGTGCTCCAGTGGCCACGAGAGTCGCTATAATTCAGATGAAGAGTTTGCTGTTCTGGAATGCAGCATCGTTTGTATATGTCTTATTGTTGTCTTCAGTTAAACCAATTGGTTACTTTATTTCTTGCGGATTTTCAGATGAGAAGGCTTCCAACATAAGCCTTCTTGCCAGTCACCGATACGCTTGCAGTGATGGAAGTGCTGCGCCAATTGCGCCAAGGACGCAATCCTGCTACATGTAGCGCCAAATTGTCATTTTACCGAAGAATTGCGCCATGCCTGCGCCGAGATGAGCTGTAGCAATAAAAAATAAAAATTGAAGTCTTATCAGAGCGCGTGGCGGTACCGCGGTA
This sequence comes from Ixodes scapularis, assembly GCF_016920785.2. Taxonomy (NCBI): domain Eukaryota; kingdom Metazoa; phylum Arthropoda; class Arachnida; order Ixodida; family Ixodidae; genus Ixodes; species Ixodes scapularis. The sequence goes on along the minus strand of NW_024609868.1, from coordinate 97,675,479 downwards.
TTTTCCGCGCCGCAACTGTTACGCAAACCGAAACTACGAGGGCGCATTTTCATCATCATCATCATCATTGAAAGGAACAACATTAGCAACATTTGAGACCAAAGTCGCAGAGACTAAGCGAAGAACCATCCCACTGAGCAGCCTATTAAAAAAAAAAAAAAAAAGAGGCCGAGCATCTGGATGTTTTCAATGTTGGCCCTGTTCCCGTGCGCTAGCTACCAGCGAAGTCAAAGCTAGCGCGAGCCCAATGCTCTGTGCATTCCTGACTCGAGCGTGGGCTCGTGCAGTGTGGGTACCGTTACGGGCTCCATGCGCGCGCTTGTAGCTTCGGCTGCGCTCGCACCGAAACTGAAACGAAGTATAGTTTAGTTGCACCAAACTCTGGATGTAGTGCTGGTAAAGCCTCACCGTCCTTTTCGGAGCACAAAGCACTGCGCGACTCGCGCGACGGCGGTGTCTGCTCCGCGGGTGTCACTTCTCTGCAGCGCGTCGGTGCATGCCAAGGAGCGCACTCAACGGGTTAACTCGCCGTGATCCGATCGTGACTTCGCCAGCACATCGAAAATGAATCGGAATTTTTGAAGCGAATATCAGATACCGCGATATTTGAAGATGCTGCCCGAAAGACAACTCTAATCTGAACTAAAACATTCCACAACAGTGAGGGTCGTATGATGCTGCTGCAGATACCTTAAAAGAAGTGCAGGCTGATAAAACTAAATATTCTGTACCATCAGAACTCAGTGTGACATATTTAATTGTATTTTTCTATCTGACGAGCAGATAAACTTTATTTAAAAAATGTTTTTTTTTGTGTTTACTTTGTTGAATTTTATATATCCTGTCTTAAAAAGGCGACAGGCGCTGTGTTCCAATAGAGATGGGCTTTTTATAGCAACGCAGCATTATTTCATTTTCAAGTATTATGCTAACATATGCCGGACCCTGCTCCAAAAGGGCCACAACCTGCTCCAAAACAACATTTTGCCTGCTACAAGGCCTGCTCCAAAAGGTCAAATGACACTTCCATCACTGCGCTTGAGGCCTTCCAGGACCTGGAGGATTTCCCGACCGATGCCTCACTCGTGGCGGACTACTTCGAGGACGTGTATATCGGGAGACCCTGTCGAAACGGCTTGTCGTCGGCCACCTTCCCTCCTCTGGTTTGGCCAGTCAGAGAATCAACACTACCAGAAATGCCTACGACGAACAACATCATCGAAGCGTGGCACCGGGAACTGCAGGCAAGAACTGGCCTAATCCTCTTGGAACTTTTCTGTTGTACTTTTTTGCATTTCTGGCTGAAAATTTCAGCCCGGTGCCTACTCAGAAAGTTTTCTTCACGAGTGTGTGTGTTCTTTTTTCTTCTTATTACAGAACAACGTGGGCATTCCTGGGCTGCATCAGGAAAGAGCAGTCCTTGACAGAGATGAAGCACGCCGACTGCAACCGGCGTCTTCAGATCATTCTGAGCCGCTACGATGGTCGCAATCGTCTTGAAACCCTGAGGGCGACAGCTCGGAATATCGCTTTTTAATTTGCTTTTCTTTAGCTCAATAAACCTGTTAATTTCTAAGTACAATGATGACTTGTTTGGATGTTACCTTTCTTCAGTAAAAATGAAATATGACGTACTAATTTTTATTGCATTTAAAGCCAAATTGATATAAGTTGGGCATATTCGAATATCCAATTCGCACAGTGACAAACTTCCTAGTGACGAATTCCCCTATGACGAATGTTCCGCTGTGACGGACAAGCCTATTACCAGTTGGCGTATGAGGAATGCGCAGGAGGAGGAGGAGGAAAACGTTTATTGGAACATGAGGGATGATGCTGATGATGACGGAAGTGGAGCCTTAGCGGGGAGGGTTCCTCATTCCAGGATCCCTAGAAGCTGGCCAGCAAGTTTGGCCCTTTCGAGCAGCCTAAGCTGCTCTCCGGGGTCCCTGCTCCGCAGCAGCCTCTCCCAGCCGGCTTGGCCTTTTTCTTCGTCTTGGAGCTTGGGAAGCTCGTCGTTATTCGTACATTCCCACGTGGAGTGGTAGAGTGTCGCTCGGGAGCCGCACCAGGGGCAGCTGTCGTCTTCGTACCTGTCCGGATCCACGTGTCTGGCCAGCACCTTGTTCGGGAAGTTGCCCGCCTGGAGTCTCCTCCATAGGGCGGCATCTATTCTGTCGAACCTGTCCGCGGGCTCCGGAAACTGGAATCGGCAGGCCTTGTAGTGGTCAAGTAGCTCCGAGTAGCTCGGGTTCACGATAACGGTTTTCCCCGGCTGCGTCAGACCGGCCCGGAAGGTATGAGCACGGGCTCGGTCGTCTGCTGCCTGGTTACCCGTGACGCCCGCGTGAGCGGGAATCCACGCGATTTCGTGCGTTACTCCAGCACTTTTCGGGGTGACCTTATTTATAAGTTTGGCGGTTCTCGCTCCAATCCTGCCTTTTAGAAAATTTCGACAGGCCTGTTGAGAGTCCGACAGGATGAGCATGCTACTGCCCTTCCTATAGCCGTCCATCATGGCGAGCGCTATGGCTCTCTCTTCGGCCTCTTCCGTCGTTGCCCTGGGCATCGAGCAGCTATTTTTCTCCATCTTGTTTTTGTCCAGGTATACGGCTACCTTTGCATCCCGGTCCGGGTAGTCGGCAGCGTCGACGTACGCCACCTCTCCCTTTTTGGCTATCCTTTCGTAGTACCTGGCTCTGGCTAGTCTTCGTTGTTCATGCGTATCCGGTCTCATGTGTTTTGGTATGGGTCGTACGATGTACGTATTTTTCGCCATATCGCTTAGGTCGGCCGTTCTGGTCGCCTTTGTCCTCACGTCGTTGAAGCCGAGTTTGGTCGCCAGGCGTCTTCCGGTCTCGCTGCGTCCGAGTCTCTCTTTCTGCGCCGTCAGCATGGCATCCTTGTGCTCTCCGTACGTGTTAGAGATGCCCATGGCCATGAGTTTTTCGGTTGATGTGGTAATGGGTAGTCCTAGCGCTAGCTTGTACACTCCCCTCATTTTGCAGTCGATCTTTCTCTCTTCTGTTTTGGTGATCCGGTGGTACGGCATGCAGTAAGTGATCCTACTTACGACGACGGCTTGAACAATCTTCGCCACGTCTCGTTCTTTTAGACCCCACTTCCTGTGGGTGACTCTCTTAATCATCCTTCCCATGATGTCTATGGTTTTGGAGATCTTTTCCCATTGTAGCGTGGCTTTCCCATTATGTTGTAACCACATACCCAGCAGCCTTAGTTCTTTCACTTCGGGCACTGTGTGGCCTTCTATCGTGACGTTGATGGGTATGCTTCTGTCGTACCTTCGTCCATGAATCCTCAGAATCTCTGATTTTTCGGGCGAGCAGTGGAGTCCGCTTGCTTTTGCCACCTCTTGTATGACTTCTGCCGCCTTTTGCAGCCTTTCCTCCTTTTCTCCTAGCGACCCTTTTGTGATCCATATCGTAATGTCATCTGCGTATACCGCGTACTCTATGTTCGGGATCTTTGCCAGTCTCTCGGATAGCTTGAAGAGCGCTATATTAAAAAGTAGGGGTGACAGCACCGCTCCTTGCGGCGTCCCCTTGTTGGGCATGTCGAACGTCTTAGTCTTTGTGTCATCAATCTGGATGGTGGCGCTGCGGTTTTCCAGGAAGGAGCGTACGTAGTTGTAGGTCTTTTCGCCTCCGTTGGTGGCGTTCAAGTTGTCTAGTATGGCGGAGTGGGCAACGTTGTCGAAGGCCGCCTTTAGGTCTATGGCTAGCACGATGTGCTCCCCTTTGGCGGGGATTTTGCCGCTCAGCACTTCTTCCCTGATCTGAAGTAGCACGTCTTGAGTGCTCAGGTGTGGCCTAAAACCGTACATGCAGTGCGGCATGAGCCCCTCTTCCTCCAGGTAGCGCTGTAGCCTGTTTTTCACCATGCGTTCCATGAGTTTGCCTACGTTCGACGTTAGCGAGATAGGTCTCATGTTGTCTATATGCGGTTTTTTTCCTTGCTTGGGAATGAGCTTGATTTGCGAGTGCTTCCACTCTTCCGGGACTTTTCCGCTGTTCCATACCTCGTTAATAAAGTTTGTGAGTTGCTTCTGAGTCTTCTGCGGTAGATTCCGTAGCGTGGCGTTGGTGATGCCGTCCCTCCCCGGTGTGCTGTTGGTCGTTTCGGCGGCGGCTGCCACCAGCTCCCCAACGTCAAAGTCTCTGTCAAGACTCTCGTTGGTTCGTCCCGTATACTCGTTTCCGGTTTCGGGTGTCCCTTGATCCGGGACGTACCTGTTCTTGATGTATTCTAGCACGTCTCCTTGGAATTTGTGTACAATCCTCGTGAGAGTTCGGTTGGTTTCGCCTCTTGTCGATGCCGGGTCCGCCAGGTATTTGAGCAGGTTCCAGGTCTGTTTTGTTTCCAAAGTGTTCTGCAGTTTGTCGCATTTTTGCCACCAGTTTTGTCGCGCCAAGTCATCGGCGTACTTTTCTATTTCCTCGTTGAGTTCCGCCACTCGACGTCTCAAATTCCGGTTCAGTTTGTTGATTTTCCACTTTACAGTCAAATTGCGCCTTTTCTTCCACAGCGTTTCGAGTCGCGAGTCAACTGCAGTGACTTTTTCGGTCAGCTCTACCTCGTTGGTGTAGTCTTCTTTGGCTCTTTTTAGTTCCCTTGTCCACCGCGCAAGGTCGTCTATGGGTCTTGTTTCCACTTCCTGTCTGAACTTTCTCCAGTCTGTTCTCTGATTCTTTCCTATGCGTCGACGCTTGGCGTCTGCCACTACTTCGATCCTAATGATGCAGTGGTCGCTTCCGAGGGTTTCTTGCGTGTTTATCCATCCCGCCGTGGCTCCCCTGATCATCGAGAGGTCCGGGTTTGTGTCTCGACTCACGCTGTTTCCCACTCTAGTGTGGCAGTCTGTGTCGTTGATGATCGTTAGTTCGTGCATCTCGATTAGCTTGAGTAACTCTTTGCCCCTCTTCGTGTCCTTTACGTAGCCCCATTCCGTATGCGCCGAGTTGAAATCTCCCGCGACGACTATCGCGTTGTCCTTGCCGGCCATCTTGCATGCCGTTTCCATGATTTCCGCGAGGTCCTCGGTCTTGTAGCCCTTGTGTTGCGCGTACACGTTTAGCACGAATGTGCTCTTGCCTCCCTTGTTGCTAGGCACCACTTCCGTCAGAACGTTCTCTACTTCTTGCTTTGTTTCGTGATGTATGACCGTGATGTTCTTATTGACGAGCGTGGCGACCCTGGGCTTGTTCTTATCGTTGCCGTAAACGTAGTACCCACTCAGATTCGCTTCTGAATTCGGTTCTTGCAGCAAGATTAGGTGCGGTTTTTCCACTTCGTCCTGTAGATAAAATGTAAAATTGCTTCGTTTTCCTCGGTAGGCTCTGCAATTCCACTGCCATATCAGAAGCCTACCTTCCATACGGTTGCTTTGCCTCTGCTTTGGCTCCTTCGTTGCTCACGCAGCTGACATCGCTTTCGTAGCCGTCCTTTGCACATTTCCTCCTAGGCGGGCCCGCCGCCCCGTCCAGTAAACTTGCGAGCATCTGTTCAATTTTAGCGAATCTTTGCTCGAATTTGTTTTCCAGTTGCTCGAATTTGCTTTCTAGTAGCTCAAACTTGTTCTCGAATTTGTTGTCTAGTTGCTCCTTTCTTTCCTCGAGCGGACCCTTTCTTTCCTTGGGCGTCTTTTTCGGTGCCTCTGCCGGCTTCGGCTGAGTTTTCGGCTCGTCCGTTTTGTTTTCACACCGTCTTCGGAGAGTCTCCAGTTCTTTCTTGTGCTTCTCTTCTTGTCTCCAAGAGTTTCCTTCCAGTCTTTTAATGGTTTCCGCCATCTTGGCGTTTTGCTCCTCCATTTTATGGAATTGTTCCCTTTGTATCTCCATTGTTCTCTGAAATTGTTCCCTTTGTATCTCTGCCACCTTCTTTAGCTCTCTAATTGTCTCCTCCATCTCGGAAATTTTCTGCTTGTCCGATTTCTCTCCCTCTATTGTGGGGTAGTTGGCTTGCCCAGTAACCCACCTCAGCGTAGGGAAGTCTTCTATGTTGCTCTGCGCCTCCGCCCACGCCTTCTTTTTGCTGACGTCGGTCAGTGTATCAGTAGTTTTGGGCTGCACCTTTTTCGTCGGTTCTTTGTATCGCTTTTTGCACTCCTTGTCCCCGGTGGGGTGTTCCCCTTCGCAGAATGCGCATCTTGCCCTGCAATTCTCTTCGCCTTCCGCGTGCGTTCGGCCGCAATTTCGGCACCCCTTTGCGTCTGGCGTGGGGCATACGTCACTCCTGTGTCCCGGCTTCATGCAGACGAAACATACTTGCTTCACCGGCCTGTATTCCCACACGTGTGCCATTTGCCCGTATAAGCACACTTGGTTTGGCAAACGGTCCCCGCTAAAAGTGAGGACCACAACTTCCGTATCCCTGATTCTTCTGGCTTCTATTATTTCAATGTCGGCGTACTTGCCCCTTACACTGAAGTTTTCTCCCAGTTCTTCGTCTGTAAACTCTTTAGAGACTCTGTATACCACTCCTTTTACCGTGTCCTCCATGATGACTTTAGCTTTGAAGCTGTGCTTCTTCCCTTCGATCTCAAGTTCTTCGATTTCTGTCACCGCTTTCACGATGTCTTCCCTTTTCGTGCTGACTATTATGGCGTTGGTACCTTTCAATATTCTTGTTGTGATTTCCTCATCTCGGAGGGCATGGTTTCTTCGGATGGCCTTAATTAGTGCCTTGCCTACGGATCCTTCTCTGGTGTCTCCGAGTTTCAGACCCTTTTCGGGTCTAACAGTAATTTTTATCTCGTCTCCCGGCATCGGTCCGAATCTCCTCCTTTTTGGCTTCTGCTCCTCGGTTGACCCCATGTTGTTTTTGACATCGCTGGTGGACGAGCTGACTTTCTTATCCTTTTTTCTAATAATGTAATTCCAACCCCTCTCGGGTATTCCGCCTATTCTTTTCTCGCCATCGGCGGCCGTCTCGTCCATCTCCATGCCATCCCCGCGTGGGGGTAGGCTTGTCTCTAAAATGTCGATATTGCCGGTAATATGCGACCCACTCACGTTTCCGTATTATCCTTCTTTTCCTCTCGTCCTCCTTCCTTCCGTGGTATCAGTCTTTTCCGGAAAACAGGAAAATTTTCGCGTCGTTCGGTGCGAGATGCGGAGCCTTCGTGGAAAACGTTCGTCCCCGCCGCCAGGAATGCGCACATGACAAACGGGCCGCCTACGCCCCCTTTCCCCGCCCCCCTCCTGGCCACACGAGCACTTCCCCAAGAAGAGAAGAGGAACGCGTTTGAAATTGAAAGACAGGTTGCGGTTTGGTAGTCTTGCGCTACTGTACCATACGGACAGTTCAACTGCTTTAGACTGGGAGTTCAGGTTTCATTTGTTGCGCTAAAAAGGTATGATTCCCTCCCCCCCCCCCCCCCCCCCTTCCTTTCTGCCTTTCCTTTTCCAGGCGGCCCTTGAAGGTTTAGTGGTTTTGTTTGTTTGCCATCCCTGATCTATGCGGACGGTGGACGTTCCCCTCTCACAGTGTGTAAGATAGCTTGTTTCTTTGTGCTTGACAGTCTGGAAACGACCATTTCGACGATACGTCCATTAACCGCGCAAGGGATTTTTTTTTTTCGCGGGTTTGCAAAGGATGTTAAAATCATTATTGTGGTTGTGAAGGGCTTTCTAATGGAAGTCCTTCCTGTGGAAGCTACGTGCTCGCTGGGCCAGCCACATTTGCCACATTATCACGTTCCTTCACGCATACCCACGCGCAGAGAATGAGGTCAGGTGATGAAAGGGAGGCGGCTGATTGGTTCGGCAAGCGCGTAGCTTTTACCACAATGTCAGCTTAGGGGTGAAGGGATTAAGTAAGGTCCGGTTTCGTGTGACGTGCATTTGGACCCGATGACGCGCTTTTGGGACCGCGGATGTATCACAGTGAAAAGGCAGAGAGCTTACGAAGGGAGGAGGTACGAAATAGTCCGCTGTGTTTTCAAATTTTTACTCTGAAAATCAGGCTTTTGACTTTCTACCTTTTTTCCTTTGGCCCACTGAACGATGTGCTATTAGTAAAATCCCAGCCTAAAATGATTTATCCCACAAAATGTTTACTAACGAGTAAGAGGTCCAAGTATGTGCGCGATGTTTCAGTAATCCGCGTGGCCTCTTCGACAGACTGACGAAGATACCGACTAAATGCTATATCAATAAACGCATCAGATAGACTAGTTCCGTAACAGGCCACACCGTCATCCGATCAAATTACGTTGGGAGAATTAAAATCGCCTCAGATCTTGCTCTGTTTGGTAGTATGTGTTAGCAAAAACTCAAGGATATTACTTAAGTCATCGGGTGATGAACCGGGTTTTCTGTACACCTTTCCAAGAGTTATCCACAATCCATTAAAAAAATTATTTTACACCATGTGCTTTCAGAATTCTCGATCTGGATCATGCCAAGGCAGATAAGGTTATTCTTTATGGCTGTGGCAACTCCACCCCCTCGGTAGCCTTTCATCTTTTCGTATTAACCTGTAGTTTGGGGGCACCACCTCTGCATCTTGGATTTCGCATTCTAACCATGTGTCGGTGATCATTATAACGTGCGGGTCATAGGAAAACACCACAGCCTCTAGTTGATCTGCTTTATGCATAACGCTCCTTGCATTTGTAGATACAAGCCTCAGCTCTCTTTGTTTCGTTAGTGAACTACGTCACGCCATTGAACTTGACTGTTGGCCTGCTGGCTCGCCCGATGGCCTGCCCCGGGGGTAGACAACGGCTGGTCCACTGTCGGGCCCATCAACTGGTTAGTATTACCTTATCATTCTTCTCGTAGTCCTAAGTGTACAGTGCCCCATTTATTCTTAATGTATCATAGCTTAATGAGACCCCGTCTCCATTATCCCTATCTGTACGTGAATTGTTCCAATGTAGTTTTCTGCTGTTACGTACACGAAAAGAGAAGTCTTTTCCTAAGATACGGGTGTCTTTCAGTTTCCTTCCATTCTGGAGTATTAATTGTTTTCCGCGATAGTCCATCAGATTTAATATTACAGGGCGTTGGGAGCGGTCCTTGAGTGTCCCAAGGCGATGGATGCGCTCCATAGTGGTTGTGGTTAATCCCAACCTATCCCCCAATACCTCATTGAGCACCACACTTTTAAGGCTAGACTGGTTTTCGTTTGTCGCTTCGTTTAGTCCGTATATGATTAGGTTATTTCTACGTGCCCCGTTTTCTAAATCGTTGATTTTTTTGTTCTAGAGTCTGAACATATCGCTAATTAACCCGTGTCTCTTATCGAGATTTTGTCGCGGCTACCCTTGTGGTGAAGTTTTTTTAGTTTCCCTTCTAGGCTGCTTGTTAGCTTTAGCAGTTTTTCAACTTTTGTACTTATTTTCTCCGTGAGTTCTTGCGTATACGGGCCTGGATTTGCCTCATTGTCCCCACAAACCAAAAGAATAAGCGTACATGCGCAATCCATCAACAAAAGCAGACAGCACCTTGGGCTCGGCACAACTATCAAAAACTGACTGCTACTTCTGAAAGACTTGGAAACGGTTTTCCAACTAACCTGATATAGAAAGACGGGTGGTTTAGCCATTGTTGCCTCGTAGTTAGTGTCGAGCCCACTGAAGGGGAGGCACTCACTTGATCGAATGACGTTTTAGCGAACGCCCACGTTTCACCGAATGACACTTGAGCGAATAGTTGGACGCCGCGAAGCGGCGTTTTCGGGTGGGCCGAGTGGGTTCACACTTTTTTAATGAGCAGCCGCAGACTGTCGCCGCGAAGCGGCGTAAGCGCAGCGCGGCGGATGGGTTAACGCGCGCCCCCGTTATTCGCTAAAACGTCGATTCGCTCAAACGTCGCTATTCGCTAAAACTTCATTCGCTCATGTGATAAGGACTCCCACTGAAGCAACTTGCAAGTCCGAGTCGGATGACCCTTTATTGGCTACGCCGGCAGCGCCGTAGGCGACAAGTTCCCGTGTTGTGATGACTGTTGCAAAGCCGGTACGTGTCGATCTACCAGATCTACACTCTAGTCGACGCCTCCTGCTTTGCCGCCATGGGAAGCACCGGTGATGCGTTGGTTCTTGAGAGCTCCGAGATCCGCGCATATCAGCAACGTTGTCAGGAATTGACATATAGAAGGATGGGCGGTTTAGCCATTGTTGCCTCGTAGCCACAGTGCCGAACCCACTGGCGCAAGTCTGAGTCGGATGGTCCTTTATAGGCTGCGCCGGCAGCCCCGTAGGCGACGGGTTCCCGTATGGCGATGACTGTTGCAAAGCCGGCAAGTGCCGATCTACCATGGTCGACGCCTCCTCATGCGTTGTCGCCATGGGAAACACTGGTGATGCGTTGGTTCTCGAGAGTGTTGCGTTTGTTCTTGAGAGCTCCGAGATCCGCGCAGATCAGCAACGTTGTCAGGACCTGATATAAAAGGACGAGTGGTTTAGTCATTGTTGCCTCGTATACCAGTGCCGAGCCCACTGAACTGTGCTGTGAACTGAAAGCCTGTACATGTCTGTCTTTGTCATGCAATGTTTCTCGCAGTCCAGAAGCAGGTATGCGGCACGACTATTGAACTTAAAGGAATCAGCGAGACTTTAGGTGGACCTGCCAAGTAAATTCCTGCAAAGCCGTTGTCCGCACAATCCCCGCAATCATTGTTACGCTCACACAGATCGCAGAAAGCGCCGAAAAAAGATGGCTGGAAGCACGTGGGAATTTTGACCAGATGAACTTTACGTTTGTTGCACATTTGTGCATCTTCAGCCAAGTCTTGGGCGAGCTGCACTGCAGATCATCTCAGACTACCTACAAAACAAAACATGCGACCTTACTCAAGCATTTATGATGATCACTGGAGTATGTGAGTGGCTCAGCAAACTGAGAGGCAGTAGGACTTCACAAGCATTTAAAGTCAATGAGTATAGCTTTGAAGAAAAAAAAAGATGGTATTAGTCTCACGACAGATCGACGAATCAGTCGTCTGCCTGCACACCTTGCAAAGTATGTGACAGAAGCAACGCTGCCCGGGGAAGACACCAGCCACTGGACCGAAAATGACTACCGAGTGCACGTTTTTCTTCCCATCTTGGATAGGATGTGCGAAGAACTTCAGCGACGATTTGGCGAGAACGATGATGTTCCCAAAGGCCTTAATTGTTTCCAGCCTCAGCATAACCGTTTCATGGACATTACACTGGTTGAGAGGCTGGCAAGCCATCACTCATGCGACTGGGATAGCTTGTTGGCTGAGATTAAACTGATTTCTAAAGCTCTGGAGCGATATACGAGGAAAAGGACCAGTGCAAGGTGACAACCGCCATAATGTTTGCTGAATTTCTAGGCAAGTCTCGGGTAGCCTTCCAGGAAACCTATCGTCTATATGTCATAGCTCTGACAATTCCGGCCTCATGTGCCACATATGAACGTACGTTTGCATGCCTGCGTCGGCTGAAGACGTATCTGAGAAACAGGATGTGCGACGAAAGGCTCATGAGCTTGGCGGTTCTCGTTGTGGAAAAAGCCACTGCAAAAAGCCTGGAGTTGAGTGACATTGTCGACGCTAGGGTACATGAAGGCACTCTAGTCCACGCCTTTGCTGCTGCCCATCATAACTGGCGGATTCACCTGCACTAAACTTTGGACTATACACCGTTTCACCTTACGTCCGAGCGCAGCGGATGCTACGATCCATCTTAGCCAATCCAAGGTTGTGTTAGTATCACGTGACCTTGGAGAGGGGGCGCAGCGACGCGCGGAAAGCGTATGACGGGGTAAACGTCCACAGAGCGGGATTGGCTGGAATGGATCGCAGCGTCCGCTGCGTCTGGACGTAAGGTGAAACGGAGGATAGTAGCGTGTAAAATTGTAGATACAGGTAAATATTTTAAAAACGAAATTGTATGAAAACTTGGCTGTAAATAGGTGTAAAAAGATAAAATAAAGTGTGCTTTAAACAATGTCCATACCCATAAATAAACAGTGAGTGCGCAGGCGAGCTGGTGGCTCGCCTGCGCACTGGGTTTAGCCTTTGATAATCATTAACTCCGAAAAAGCACCCCCCCCCCCCCCCCCCCCACCCCAATTTGGTTTGCCTCCCCACTGCTCCTCCATTATGAAAATCCTGGCGCCGTCCCTGCTGTGTCCCGTTATTCTGTTTTGCTTTCTTTGTATTGAGAGATCAGTGGGGGCGGCCACACGCCGGCCAGCCGGGGGCCATTGTGATGCCAGTGCCGAGAAGACTTTCGTTATGTCTCTCTCGCTTCAATTCGTGCGAAACCTTCTAACTGTCGTCTCTGCTCTAAAAAAGAAACCAAAAAGAAAAAAATTGTTAATTTTATTTTGTTTTAAAAGTAATTAAGGAATGAGAAGTGTACGTGTGTCACTTTCTGAGAAAAGGTAATGTGATATCAGTTCGGCCGCTTCAGGGCCGACTTGCTAGAACAGGCTATCAGCTGAGGCTCGGTGAAAGAAACCACTGCAAAGGCTGGGGCACGAGCGTCTTGAGATGCAGCAAGGGCTCCTCCCGCTTAGCTTGTGCGCAGGCTTTGGCAGTGCTTTCTTTCCCCCAGTGTCAGCTGAGACTCTGTTTCAAGCCAGTTAGCCCTGCTCCTCTCGGTGCCGAGAAACATGGCGCCGCCTAAAATATCTACAAGGTGTCACAAAAAAAAAAGTACAGTTTTTTTTTTTTTATTGCAAGATTAAATTACGCTTTGCTTAGCGCTCATTCTCCGCCCAAAGGTAGCACTAGAGGTCACAACCAGATGCCAAAGTTTCAGCCCGATCCGATACCTTATTTAAAAGTTATAAGAGATTTTCTGAAGATTTCAATAGGAAATAGGAGCCCATTTATGGACGTTTTCGGTTTCTGGTGCCATAGAGCCCCATGTATCCGAAAACTCCGTCGGCCGCCATTTCCCCATTAAACTTCTCAGAAAATCACATAACTTTTGAATAAGGTATCCGATCGGCTGAAACGTTGTGACCTCTAGCGCTACCTTTAGGCGGAGAATAAGCGTTCGCCGATGCCTGGTTTATTTTTGCGGTAAAACAAACCCTGTAATTTTTTTTTTTTTTTTGTGACACTCTGTACATTGTCGGCGGCCGCAACCTCGGCGGTAGCGAAACGTGGCCCTCCACCGAGTACACCGCAGACGAACTAAGGGAGCGGAAGAACGACATTCATGCTTTCGCATTCGCAACTCATAAGAAGTGCTTATAGCCCGACGCGCCGTTTACAAACAAGCCCGCGTTTGCCCACACCAGGTGTGGGCACTGCGCATGCGCAGAAACCAAATTCGCGTGAAGTAAAGCGCCTGCTCATGCGCCGTGTCGTCGACAGCGCCACCACAGCTACGTGGCGTCAGGGCCGCGTGTTGCTCTATAGGTGTCCTCGGAACTTTGCTTTTAGTTTGTCCGTGGGTTTTCTGCTGGACTTTGTTCAAGACTTTCACGTAAACCGATCTTTACAAACTCGCATGCACCCGAAAATTGACGTCAGTAAAAATACCGCTCAAAAGTACAAAAAAAAAAAAAAAAACTCGTTCATATTTAAATTAGTAAATGTTTTATGCAGTACCAAGTTGGTCTGTGTCAGTAGTCCGTGTTGTGAAAACAGGCAACGAGGTGCACTCGCATTTTTTTATTTTGCTTCAATTTTTTTATATGTTGTGGCGCACGTTCCAAGAAGATTTTTTTTTTTTTAATTATTTTAATGTCCTGACATGTTTAGTTTTTGAGAAAAAACATCTCAAAGAAGCGGGAAAGAATGACGAGGTATTGACGATTGTCGTGTGTGGCGTTTTTGAATCACTGTCAATCTCAAAGTGTTCAAAAGAGAGCGTCTATATTTTCTTAGTGCGATATATATGCAAATAGGTAAAACTACATTATAACTACAATTTATTATTCGTCGATCCAATCTTTGTAAAAATCCCCAAACATGCCTCCGCGAACAAGTGTGACCTAAACTGCGAATTTCTTTTTTTTTTTTTTTGAGTCGACTATGTTTAGTTTTGTTTTTAAAATAGTACCACGTGTAGAACCTTTCATTGCCTTCCACACTATGCAAGGTTTGTGTCTTAAGCACGTACGAGTACTGAGAAATAAATTATGAAACAGAAAAGGTTTTCACTTTTTGTTCGATTTCAACATGCTGTATATAAAAAAAAAAAAAAGAACAAAAAAAAAAAAACGTTTACTTTTTTTTCTCGAATTGCGTTTTTTTTTTTTTTGCACCCTCCTTTTAGCATACATTCCGTTAGAGTATAGGCAGTAGTTTTCAGTCTTAAGTATGCTAAAAAAGAGCAAATGCTGATGGTGGGTTTATGGGTTATAGCTGTATATTTTATTCTTTATTATAATAATCTAAGGGACGTTCAATAAATACTCATATAAAAGACATTGATGTCGTTAGGCGTATAATAACAAGTTCGCAATTCCAAACGTCTCAACTGCCGAAAGCGGGTTTTCAGACAATTTCCGCCGTTGCCATGATTGGAGAGGCCCAAGCCTAAACCCTATGCGCTACATAATCTATACTGCGTTAGAAATATCAAAATATAATATTGTAAAACATTATAGCAAAATACGTTTCCTATCAGAAACCTAGATTTTTCTTATGGAAATGGAGCGTGCTGGTTAAACATGGAGAATTACATAACAGTACAGAATAATTTTTTAGCATATTTAGAGGCTTAAAACTCAAAACCAGTGCAAATAGCTCTAACGGAATGTATTCTGGGTAAAAGAAAGGTGCGAAGAGAAAGCAACGCAAAAGGGAAAAAATTTAAATGTTTTTTTTTTGTTTTTTTTTTTAAATAGCGTGCTGAAATTGAAAGAAAAGTGAAAACCTTATTTTGTTTTATAATTTATTTCTCACTACTCGTACATGATAAAGGCACAAACTTTGCTTAATTTGGAAGGCAATGAAAGGTTCTACACGTCGTATTTTTTTAAAGCAATACTAAACTAAATCGACTAAAAAAAAAAGAAAAAACACGCCGTTTTGGTTAGTTGTTTGCGGAGGCATGTTTGGGGATTTTGACAAAGAGTGGATCGGCGAATAATAAACAGTAGTTGGAATGTAGTTTCACAGACTTGCATATATATAACAATAAAAATATCGAAGCTCTCTTTTGAATACTTTGATCCTGAGAGTGGTTCAAAAAGGCCACACACGACAATCGTCAAAAACCATCAACAGCATCTGGCCTTCTTTTTTTTTTTTTTAGTTTATTAGAGGTTTAAAACTCAAAACTACTGCAAATACATCTACGGAATGTATTCTGGGTAAAAAAAAAGAATGTGAAAAGAGTGCAACGCAAAAAAAAAAAAAAAAAAAAATCATTTTTTTTTTTTTTTATACAGCTTGCTGAAATTGAACGAAAAGGGAAAACCTTTTCTGTTTTATGATATACTTCCCAGTACTCGTACATGATAAAAGCACAAGCTTTGCTTCGTTTGGAAGGCAATGAAAGGTTCTACACGTGGTATTATTTTAAAAGCTATTCTAAACATAGTCAACTCAGAAAAAAAAAAAAACAAAAAAAAAAACGTAATTTAGGTCACAGCTGCTCGCGAAAGCATGTTTGGTGTTTTCTTTTTTCTTTTGCAAAGATTAGAGCGACGAATTATAAACAGTAGTTATAATTTCGTTTTACCTACTTGCATGTGTATCGCAATAAAAAAAATATAGACGCGCTCTGTTTTGAATACTTGAGAGCGACTCAAAAACGCCACACACGACAATCGTCAAAACCTCGTCGTTCTTTCCCGCATCTTTGAGGTTTGTGTTTTTCTCAGAAACATGTCAGGACATTAAAATAAAAAAAAAGTATTGTTCTTCTTGGAAGATGCACCACAAAATATAAAAATTTGAGGCAAAATAAGAAATACGACTGCACCTCGTTGCCGGAATCCAAATGAAACCGCCCAGTTATATTTAGGCGAATATGAATTAATATTTCATCCAGTTCATTATTTGTGTTAGAACTCGAGTGTGATTCGTTCAAGTTTCTTCGCTGTCCAGAACAGTCGGATGTGTGCATCTTTGATTGCAAAATTAAGCGATCCTAGTACGAGCGTAAAATCGACGCGCGCGTAAAGAAGACTGTCCGCGCTCGGCGGTTCTGGAGTCGTGGCTCGTTGCACCTTCTATTTCGAGGATATCTGCCACAGCAAAGTTTCCCAGTCAATTGCAAAACAGTACAGCACTTCAAGAGGCCAGTGGACGCGAAAATCATAACAGAAGACCGATTTAATTGGCGAAGGAACACACGAAACATCACCTAAGCAATAACCCGAACCAGAAGTGTTCTCGGTTTCCTGTCATGGCGGCCGGAAGTGGCCTAAATATCAAATATATATCGGATTAAATAAGGAGTCAATAAGATTAATAAACAAAACAAAGGAACTTTAATAGTACGTACAGAATTTAAATTTAGAAAATTTGTGAATTTAATGCGGTATTTATGAAACATTAAAAAATGTTAATGTTGCACTACAGGTGACACACGCATCCGCCCATTACATTTCCCTTCCTTCATTTTAGTGATCTATGTTTTCATAGTGCAAACAACAATCCAATCCAATCCGGGCTTAGCAGCCTCACCAGCTTCACTATCCAGATCCTTCATTTTCGTCACGTTTGCCGCGCAATTTGACGTCTTTTCGACGTCGTTCCTTCAAGAGAATGTCGTCCAAGCACTTTTTGGACGACACCTCATTGTCGCAGTTGAATAACCTGCACAGAACACCCCAAGCCACGTCAACGGTGATGGAGGATCGAACGAGGTGAGCAGCTTCGAATCGCAACGGCGCGATGGCGTTGCCGTTGAGCGGCATTTGAACTGCCGGCTGCTTTCTTGCTCTCTCTGGTCAGCCACTGGAGATCACTTTGCATTCAGAGTTTGTTTGCAAGCCGAGGGGAACAAGCCCGTAATATCTTGCGCCCCGGGAAAAGCCAGGGTCGTTTGAGAGCAGCGAACGACGACTGGTCTGTCCTCTAGGTGGGGCCCGCAGTAGCAGAGCAGATGCGACGCTCAAGTTAATCTCTGATGTCACATTTGGGCTCATATGAGGCTCTGAAACAGCGGGGCGGCCGCAATGAACCCCGGAGTTTGTAATGTGAAACGTTCTTTGGCTCGTCGCCTCGGCCCGCAAACAAAACTCATTTGCGCTTGAGTGAAGCCCAAAAAATCGACTGCAAAGCTCGACGCTGATTGTCTGGAGGAACGGTCACGTGATCAATGTTGATTGGCCGATTCAGGTGAGTGTGGGAAGTTCTGGGATACCTCCTGGTTTCAAAGGGATACTGAATCGAAACTAATATATACCTCGTCCTCACGTTCAGGAATAAGTTAAACATTATCACCTCAATCTGCTAATGACATTTGCATGCTCGTATTTTGAAGGGATGACTATACTTTTCGTTCCAAAGGAATGACTCCAGCGAGCACTTAAAATCAGCCATTGAAGAGTGCTATGCATCACGCGAGCTGTACCAAATGACGTCACTTGATACAGCACTGGCACAGCTGCTTGGGGGCACCAGTGTGGTTATCAGCTCTGCCGCCTGGTGTCATAAACGTGTTACAACCTAGCCGTTTTTGGTTACCCCCCCCCCCCCCCCCCCCCCCTTCCCGCAAGGTTTGAGCAGGCCGTGTGAGAACGAAAATTCAGTTCAATAGGGCTTGCGCGTACGCGCAGCTTGCCACCAAACTTCTATGGAGCAGCGCTGCTCTTAAACGCATAGTGACGTGGTGTCGCCAGAATGTGGTTGACATTTAGACAGTAAAATAGGTGCTAGAATTTTGTTTCAGTATCGTGCTAATTAAAGGCTGTGGCTAGCGTTCCGTCCAGACGATAACCACCACTAAAGTTCCGTCCAGATGGGGCATCACAAACTTTGCGTGAACCTCCATGGTGCATGCAAGTGGCGGCGTACTTGCGGCTTGTGTTGTGGAATCGATTCTGTCACACTTCATCATCTTGTCGTGGACGGGGCACAAGGGCAGTGCCAATGGCGCTACACAAACTGGACTGGAGAAAGCATGGCAACGGCAGGTGGCGGCGTGACGTGCGCAAGGGAATCGCACCTAGATGGTGCCACTGGCAATGAGCGCACCGGGTTTGGACGAAACTCTAGTGGTGGTCAACGTTTCGTCTGGACGGAATTCTGGACACTTCCTAGTGCCTGTATCTTCATTCCAGGGAATGCCATCAAGTTTATATGCCACTCGTTAACTGATGAAGAGCGCCACGAGCGTAGGCGTCGGGCTTAGTAACGTTCCAAAGCGATACCAGAACATTTCACGTGGAGCACCAAGCAGTTTGCTACACAATGTTTTACCGACGAAATGTCGGCCAGTTCTATGAAGCTTTTGGGAGTTCCTTCGGGTCTTTGCCGGAAATGTGTGAGGCCTTTGCACCATCTTTCTTTTCTCTCAAGATCCGGTGCTTTTGAGGCACACCCTGAGTGTTTGGTGTGGCTGGACATTGTAAAGTCCAGCCTTTGTGCAGTGTTCTCTTTTTGTCTTTAATCTGTCGGTATTTGATTTCTAGGTGGCATTTTTACCTACAACAGATTGACACTCCACATCCTATGCAGCTTTTGCAGAGGGTCGGTATAGTTTGCTGCACGCAAACCTCGAGATAAAGAAACTGATTGGCTTGTTTTAATAAACACTACAACATCACCCGCTTGACATGTTTCCCCGTCAACAGTTACGAGTCCCAGGGTTGACCAAGTTGAAAGCTACAAGCAGATATGCGCTATTTGGAAGGTGATTGAAATATAGGGTGTGCTTTGTCCAGTTAGTTTGCCACACAGCTAGTGTTTACCCAACACAAGGTCCGTGGACTGAATTCTTCACACCGTCTCCCTGGATGAAACGCGAGGCCCAAAGTGGGACACTGCATCAACGTTCGGCTGGGACTCAATCGGTAGCTCACAGATAAAACACGGGTCCCAGCCGGACACAGCGTTCGGGTGAAGTGGTCAATGGCCACTTCACCCAAATGTTGCATTCAAAGAGGTGCGACTGATGTACCAACTTTTTTGTGGAAACTGTCGTTTGGAGGAGGTGTGAGTTATACGCGGTGAGACTTGGGGACTAGAAAATATGGTAGGTTTTTTTCCTGTTGCATCAGAGACGAGATTGATGCAAGCGCACAAACATGCGCAGGTCCTGGCTGAATGCGCAGCCGGTGCCCATGCAGGGCAGGCCCTCGTGCAACTCCTCCCTGGGGATCCTGTCGGACACCGTCTTCTCAGGTGACCGGGCTGCTCTTGACGTTAGCTTTGTTTTATTCCAATTTAAGAAATGTCATAGACACGCAGTGACGCCGGAATCAAAGGGGGAGGGAGCGGGAGCGGGGGCGGGGCGCGCCAGAGCCCTTTTATAAAACTATATAAAACCATTTAGGGGGAGACACCAGGTGCTCGTCCCGTGCGTCCATGCCAGGTGCAAGCCATGGAACCAAGCACTAAAGAAAACTTGGCTTCAACCCCCCTCCACTGAAAATATACTTCCAGCGTCACTGTTAACACGTTAAAAATTATTATGAATTGCAGTGCAGGCTCGATATAAAACCGGAGAGGGAGAGAAATGTATTTAGTGTATTTTGAGAATAAGGTAGTGTGCCTAGAGATATTTGTTGCCCTCAGTATTGCTTTTAGCCCATGTGAGGTCACTGGTCGCAAGTATGGTGTACCACTATCGTCGTCATTGGCCACTTGAGATAGCTTTGTGTACTGAACCTCTGGAGGAAATTTTGACAGGATGGCCACAAAAATCCTGTAGGAGTAAATTTGGATATTCAGTTACATAGACATCCTGGTTGTAGCGCAATAAGCTTTAAACATACCACCATGCACAGTACGTGTAGTTTGTTTCACTTTATGCGCGAGTGAAGCTGAGGCTTCGAGCACGAGCGTGTGGGTTCGGCATGAACGTCGAGAAAGTCCCAGAACTTGCTCTTGTATGCTATGTTCACTGCTGAGAGTGTGATGGGAGCTACACAGTTGCCGGACCAATCAAACACCTCCCTTTCATTACCTGAACTTATTCACTTAGCAAAAGGTAGCCATATCACTGGCCCATTGATAACTTTGCCTCCATTTCACTGTCAGCTTAGGGGCAGACTGAGTATAGTTTCTGCTATGCTCGCACTGAGGCGGAGGCACAATTTTTTGCCTACCGTAAAATACCGGGCAAGCGCCCACTCAAAATTTAGAGATAATCGCGAAAAAATGGGGGATGGGCGCTTGTCCGGTCATCAATTTTACATATCAATGCAGTGTGCATATACTCTCAGACCTTACAAATTTGGGTATGGGCGCTTAGTGTGGTATGGGCGGATGCGAAGTATTTTACGGTAGGTGCTACTCTGACTGCGTTTACGGTAATCATAGTGTTAGCACCCTAGATTCTTAGACTCGCTGTCAAGACTTGTTGATGTCAATGACTGTGTGTTAGAGCACTTGCTTGTGTTTGCTTTTGCTGAAATTAAGATATTTTAGAATACTTATATTTTTCCTGCATTTTAATACGGGCCAAATCCTCGCTCGGGCCGAATGTAGTTTTAAGTCTGAGAAATAGAACTCGCACAAATTCCATCGATGCAACAATCCAAAGCAGAAATTTAGGGTACAAAACGAGTGTGTTGGTAAGAATATCCACCATCAAGAAGGTAACACAGAAATGGGGATGGACACCCCTTCTCTGTGTTACCTATGTCATGGTGAAAACTTTTGAGTTTGCCATTAAGTTAGAGCTCGCTTGCAGACTCGCTGCCTCGTGCTTTGTTTTGCGGTTGATTGGCGGCAGGGCTGCACAACGATAGCCCTTTTGTTGGGTGCCACAAGTTAGCCAGCTTTTGGACAGCAGTGCTTATGACAGCCGGTTGTTGTCCCTCATTCAGACAACACCCTGGACACCAGCCTCCTCAGCCCTGTTGGCCATGCGCAGAAGATGGCTGTGGACAAGGTACCCAGGAACCTCGCATTCAGACATACTCACAAATTCTGAATCAATCCATTTCCGGCAGTATTGCTTTGTTGATCTGCCTAGAATCCGGTCTTTTGCGTCATGACTGAGCGTTGTAAGGCGAATCCCTGTACAAAGTTACCAGCAACAATATTGTCTACGGATAGTGGGCACTATTGAACACCTAAAGTTCAGTGGAAAGGGTAGCAGACTGGAGATTAAAAATTAAGAAAGAATCTAACCAGGAAAAGATTATTAGCTATATTTGGTATCAAACGAGAAAAGATGATTTAATAATTATAATATTGATAAAATACTACGAAAAGCTAAAAGCTCCCTCTTTCGGGGATGAATCGAAATACGGCGTAATTTGTTTTCCTTCGCCCTGAAGTGAACAAGAAGCTAGAAAAACAGTGTGCAGCTCTTGCGATTTTTCTGCAGCAGGTTGAGGCTGAGCTTTCCACGATGCTTGAAGAAAGCAAGCAGCGCCTGGCAGCTGTCATCAGATGCTCTCGGACGTCTGAACGGAAGCTGGGTATGCTGACGTTCCTTTGTCGCCCTCTTTTCGGCGCTGTATTCACTTTCCAATCGCACTTTCAAATTGGTCCTTGTGTCGGCGCTCACGCAGGGAGCAGGCACAGTTGCTATGACCGATCGACAGCTGGTTTCTTGTCTTTTCTTTTGGAATTAAAGGGTGTCATCTGCCCTACTAGTGTGGGGGAAGGTGTTCATTTAATACTCCAAACGAGATGCTTTGGGCAAAGAATTTGGTCCTTGACGATACCTTGTTTGTATAAGAAGGGGAAAAAACATCAATTTTATATATTAGTGCCAACTCTTGCGCAGTATTCCAAGAAAGCTTGACAATATGTCACTTTGAAAGGTTCTCCGAGCCATTCTCTGGGACAAGTCGAATTCGTGTGAAGTTTATCTTTTGCGAGTAAACATCGCCGTATAGATTTTGAAGCAACTACTGGTCTATTCTTAAACTAAAGAAGACATTTTGCCAGAAGAGGTCTCGTATTGAATCATCTTCATTCTGGAGCACTTGATTAGTTAATCTACACAAACAAAGGCTGAAACAATAAAGAGCTGTTGTTCTTCCTGCACCCTTTGAGATGAGAAATATGCCTTCTTTTCTCTTAAGCTTAACCACTGCACCGGCTTGCAGTGCTGAAAAAAGCTCACATCTCTTTACACACAAATTTCATGTAAAAAAAAAAAGCAGCGGTGTAATATTTTGAGGATAGTCGCATGCTTGGCACTCGTGCCAAGGTTGCGACTGGCCTAACATGAGTGAGCGGGTTCTGGTAGCTCGAGGTCCGTCGTTTTAGTAAGGAGTCAGTACGCCTGGCTCATCCTCTCTTATCAGTGGATTTATTGTATAAAAGTATTCAATCTCATCTGGAATTCTATCCTCCTAGGTACCCACTGCGGCACTGTCAAGATTACGAGGAGCCAGGATGCCCTGTAAGTTTGCACTACTAGTCCCGCATCAACATCATGTGTGTGCACATTTGGAGCAAGGTTTTGTTCACCTCCATTACGTGTACAACTGTGCCTCGTGAAATTCCCTAGAAATGCCCACCCTATGAAGGTTGCTGTTTTCATATTTGAGGCCAGCAATGATTTTGATGCCCTTCTGGGTTGCACTATTTATGGAGAAAAACTCTGGAGCAGGTGTAAGCCTAGAGGAAAACGCTTGGCCATGCCTCGAATACCAATAAATGTGCTCTACTTACCCAATCACATGGTGCAACAATAAACCCAGTAGACACAGTGTTGGGTAAACTTCACCTAAAAAGTACTTGAAGTAAAGTACAGAGTAAATGAGAGGTTAGTATGTACTTCAAGTAAAGTAGCAAGTTCACCGGGCGCAATGTATTATATTTTCCGGACAATAGTCCCGAACTGCACATTTTAAAATCAAAATTTTAGGCTGTGCGGACTATACAGGAATTTTGTTTTTCAAGATTGTTCATTATGATGAGACGTGACAGATTTTTTTAATGAAAGAGTTTGTTAAAGGGAGGGATTTATGTATAATACAAGCTTCTTGGTGAGCTAAGAAAGCAGACATTTCTCAAGGTGTGCCTTGTATGAGAAGGTTTTCGTGTTGACTAAGTACCAGGTGCAGACTGCCTAAGCAAAAACGTTTTTGTCAGCCTAAATGGGCCCGTGCAGACTATCGCCGGGTATGGACTATAGCCTGGAAGATAGAGTACTTGAAGTAAAGTACTATAAATACAATGCACTTTTGAAGTAAAGTACAGGTACTTTCTACTCAATCTTTCATGATGCACTTTCATTTCTTTGTACAGTCTTTTATTTTTAACGGGTATGCATTTGCCCCAAATGTAACTGCAGGTGCATCAGTTAGTTTCAGAAATGGCGGTGAATTTTGGAGAAAGTCAAGTGGCCTAAGAGTAGTTCTTTTTAATCTCGCTGGCGGCTGGCGAACTGTTTAACACAATCAACTTACAAGGCACTTATTTATATCAATCTTATAATCACCATTACTTCACTCGGAGAACTGACTGGATGACGTCTCGAAAGGCGTTGCATGTTTTTTCGTGACGATACACCCTTTTTTTGTTGGAGGTTGGGCTCGACGTTACTGGGAAAAACAAGGGCAGGAGTGCATTGTTCTTGAAAACAACTTAATTTCACCGAGACCAAATTTGGGGAATGTACTTTCAAGTCGGGAGTTGTGCTTCCCTCGGAAACTACTGGAACAAAAATACTTAAAAAAATAATAAAAGAAGTACAAGTACAGACTTAGTAAATGTACTTCAGGTAAAGTAGATATTTTCTAAACCTAGGTACTTGAAGTACAGTGTAGTACGTAAAGTAGTTCCCAACACTAAACTTAAATAATTCTCAACACCATAGTATGCAGAATTGCATGTTGCGAGAAAAATGGTTAATGTTTCCATCTAGTCTTTCTTCCTGGCATGTGCTGCCGCATCTTCTCGAGGCTTTGCCTCGTCGTCCTCTCCCACCCCTTTTACCTTACAACTTGGTGGATTCACAGACTATAGCAGTGCAGTGTTAGGGGGTGGATTCATTAGGTGCAGGTGTTTTGCTAGTCGCCAACAACGCACTACCTTCTTCCCTCGTTTGATGCCATGTACGAGTTTCCAAAGTTCTTTGCTCAGCCACAGCCGTAAGTCATAATGACAAACCCAGTAAACAATTCAAAAATACTTTCTTTAATTATAGATCCCAAGGTTCAGTATTTACAGGTTCATACTTGAGCCAGTTGTTTTCAATTATGACAAAAAAGATTTGTGCAAATAATGAAAAGAAACCGGGTGTACTCAAATGTGCACATGTCTGGAGTCAGTTCGCGGCCTGCACTGCCAAGTTGGTGGCAGCAGCAAGAGACAAGCGGACGTGTGCGAGGGAATCGGGAATCTCTTTTGGTGGCACATTGAAAGTTGTCTTTTACTTTGGTTCGGTCTGCCGCGCGACGTGGTGCCGAGATCTCTGCCGTTGAACCTCAGAATGCAAGATTGGCATGCCATCAGTCCGTGGTATAGGTCCCCATGTCACACGTGCTCGTAGCACGCTTGTTGATTGTTGCATTGTCCTTAGCTTCACTGCCCACTTGACATTTTCCACACCCCTTCCCTCGAGATGGGCATTCTTTTAGAAGCTTGCAGCACGTTGCTGCGTGCACAAACCACAAGCCGTCGCGGCCGCTCTAGAGAGTTCCTCCTGCTCTTGCTAGCTGTACCATTGTTTGGGACGAGTGTCTCAGACCGCAACTCGGGTGGGGCTTTCTTTCTCGCTAGAGGGACTGCATCCACATTCATGGGGGAGAGCTTGAAGAAGGACAATCTGCCAGCTAAGGTAAGCCGGTTTGTACAGCTGTCTGGAGGTCGCTGCTCGGACTGAGGTGTATGTTTGATGCCGTGAAATTCCAGGCGCCCATCTTTTAGCGAGACATGTTCCTGGCAGACATTTCGGCCTTGCCTATTTTCACACGTAGGATGACTCCGTAGAAAATGGTTGCAAAGCATTCTTCTACTAGTGTGCATTAGTGTGTTGGGTAGTGTCCCCCCTTAAGCAACGCATATCCCCTTTGCACCCGAATGCTGCCAGCGGTGCAGATGCTCGCTGATTCTTGCAGGACAAGCCATCTGAAGAGCCGGGCGTCTCGTTCTGCCACCCCTTTGCAGACAAGAGCAGCTTCTCAGTAGGAGAATTCTACGCCGGCAAAAGCGAGGTATTTGTCTCTGCAATCACCATCGTGACAAAGACGAGCAAAACTCGAATTCGCTCGTGCTCTTTGTAGTCCCCAGTTTAATAAGATTTCTGCTTCCTAAAAAGAAGTACCTCAATACTTTTGCACAAAGCCGATTGACACGAAATGCGTCTTGTGTTTCTGTCAGTCTGTCTGGATGTGTTTCACCTGTTTTGCTTATTTGACTTTTATGGTAATCTGTCAGGGATGCAAACATTCGCTAGGAAAATCACTTTATTTTTATGTCTTCGTTTCGTCAATTGCCTAGAGATGCACTGGAAGCAATAAACACTTCATATTCTAGCAAGCAAAAAGCGCCGAAAAAATACAGGGACATAGACGAAGGGAAACAGGACAAGGCGCACTCTCAACTGATGTTTATTGAAAATTCACATGTTATATAGCCACACACACACAAAAAAAAAAAAAAAAAATATTTTCTAGGTTTCTATCTCGAATTATGCGCTTCCATATAAAGTGTGTGGCCGTATACTAATTGCAGAGAGTTACGGGAAGGATTGAGGATGCTGATTATAGAAAGGTTGGCATATCGTGGCTAGCGGCGGCCTCTACTTTCATGCGGGCTTTGACATGGGCTCTGAGCCAATAGAGAACTATGGCGCTTTCTTTTACCTGAACGGGGAATACGAGATGTGCTGCACAGCAACATCTAGTACTAGATGACAAAGCTGTAGTGCTGAATTTTCGATGTCATCAAACTTTGTGGCTAAGGGGCCGGATTAAGGATCTGTCGCAGTCTCAAGGGCCGGATCAAACGAGTAATTATAAATGACAAAAAAGTAATTAAATAAACAAACTTAAAAAAGCCTTTCAACGTAAAAAAGAATGTTGCGAGTATCAGAAAAAAAAAAAAAATTGAGCAGTCCTGCGTTAATCTACATTACAGCCAAGGTGATAGCTGTGACATGTCACATAGAAGTTGTTAGGCATCAGCGTCTTGTTTATGCACAGTGGCCAATCCACATGCTCAATTGTGGCCAAGAAAACTCCCAAGGCGTAAATCAGAGTGCGTGGAAACCTTGGCACATTCGCACATTGCGAAAAACTAGTGAGAATGATAAACTAGCTCAATGTGCATGATAATGCAAAGGAATTTTAACATAGTTACTACACAGACACGAAGCAGGGGACCAACAATGGTGATGAGAATGTTCAATCAATGATAGGGCGAGAGGACCTACGTTGTGATGCAGTTCCTGCCTTTCTTGTATCTATGTTCGTTCGTTCAGAGCATGTCGTGGTGCCACTTTAGGCGCACTTCTTTTTGTGTTACTACTCCGTTTCATGATAACGTGGCAAATTGTAAAGGCTGGGGCCCCCGCGATCCAACAAGACTGTCGGAGCAAGTCAGGTGATAACACTCCATGGTCGAGGCTATGGAGGCGTCAATACAGCCAAAGCAACAATGACGTCTGCTAGAAAGCGTAGTTCTGGGTTTTGTTTTCGTTTAAGGGTAATTGAACTCGAGCAGTTCCATCTCTGTTGAGAGTATATAAAAAATTAACCAATAAATATTGATGAATTTATGACTCAATTATATTTAAACCAAATTAGTGACGCCACATCCTTATCTGGTCCAGATGTTTTTCTCCTCGTAGCGCCGTGGCCGTTAGCGATTGCAGCCGTGTAAGTGACCGCTTCCGGATACTTGAACGAAATTGGAAATATATCCGTCATGTTCAAAAATAGGTTGAATATGATCCACAATATTCATAAATGACAATCGCACGTTTGTATTTTGAGCCCGGTGGCTGTATTTTTTGTTATAAAAGGGCCAGTCTAGCAAGCCCTCGGAGAAGGCCCAGCTTTGAGCACGTGACATCCGACGCAATCGTGACGTAGGTCGTCTTGGGACGAGCAAAGCTACGGCGAGGCTGACGTCGAGAGGATGGCCTAGTCGTTCCAGCCACCGAAGCGGCTGCTTTTGTACGAATTTTGAGTGACGGGTTAATCTTCTATAATCTTGTAGGGGGACAATAGCGACTTCTGCGACACACAAAAGGGATTCTCGGGAAGAGGGGAGTTCCTCCTTCCCTCCTTCTCTCGTCGTGGCCGGATACGAGACAACCTCCGTCACTAGCTGTCAAGGTTCCTAGACGGGCATTACAAGCGAGGCGTTAGCGACATCCACCAGGTGCTCTTTGCTAATCGTTTAATTTGTTTTAAAATGCCTTTTCGTGACTTTTTTAACAATATATTTGTTTGTTCGATGTGATACTGTTCCTTTGAACACATATAAGACCATAAAATAAGCGCCGAAATTTCGTTGTAGTATCCCTTTAAAACATCGTCCTGGCAATAGTGTCCGCCACAGATTTGCGGGCAAATTAAGCGTATGGTTGTTTCGTGAAGTGTTTCCGAAGAACTAACTACTCTAGTGGACGGCAATGTTGCGGTGGTGGATGTTTATCCGAAGTTGGTTGGTTTTGCAGCGGAGGACAGCCGGTTCCTTGGTGCAGTGTTGCGACGTGGTGTTGCGTGCCTCGCTCCGACGCATCATTGAAAACTTGTAAATCGTTTTAGAAAGATCTGGAGTGCGGTTATGCGCCAAAGTTAACACTTGCTCAGCTTGAGTTTTCGCTCCCACAAGGCTGTGGGTGCGAAAACGTGCCTGTGCTGTTTTCCATCCCTTATCTTTTCAAACAGCCAGGCTGACGTCTGCTGCACGAGTGCCTCGCATTAGTGTCGTAGCTTTTGCGGCTTTCTCTAAAAGCGGTCTGTATAGCCTAAAAAAAGGCATTCTGCACTCACTGCCGCACTCCACAACTAAACCAATGTTCCCTAAATTAATTCGCAATTTCACTCACTTTTGCGCACTACCGCTCAGCTTTTTGGTTACCTTCGTCATCATATTATGAGCCGGAGTTACGACCGTGTCACCGATTGATATTGATTTGGCCTTAAGGAAGTAAGCGCATATTTATTTTGCCAGATGGTGCCAGAACTTGGCATCCAGAACCAGAAACTCTGTATCAGACTTGAGATATGACACCTAGTTGTCCTTTGCTGTATTCAATGACGGAGGTTCTTTTCTGAATAAGTGTGCTCTGAATGAAAAATTCGGTCCCCCTTGGCAGGACCCTCCCTGCGGTGCCAAGCGGGCAACTCGCACCGTGGAGACTGGGGCAGCTTTGATCTCAGGTTTGTCCGTTCTGCCCCGTCATGTTCGGCTGCATTTCTGTTCTTGCACCTAGCTTTGAAGTGGACAATTGCCCCTTTTGTCTGGCCTCTTGGCGAGCGGAAAAACAGACAATGAAAGTTCCAGGTCTCAGCTTACGTCGTGATACTGGCCACGAGAATGTCGCGTGCAAAGAAAAGAAACACTTCTTCCAAGTTGAGGCGGGCTTTGTCCACGTTTATCCTGCGAAGCAAACGGTTAGCTTTGTACGAATGCAGTGTCTGATAGATTTATGCCTCCATATCGTCTGTTCCCTTTGACCGACGTAACCTTTTGGTGTTTAGTAAATGATTATGAGCTCTATGTGTTGGCAAAGGCCCGGTTTCAGTATTCGAGACGTGCAATGCTTTCGACAGTTTACATTTGCCACCGCAGCCAGCGTGCCAAACTGTCTGTTGCGCCGAAAGGCTTGTCATGACGGTCTCTGGGATTTGGTGCAGTCGAAATCCGCAAGGTAGCACGCGCTGTTTTGGAAAGTCCAAATAATGTTTTGCCGCTCTTGCAAAGGGGGGTTGCAGCAGGCACTTGGCACACTGTGCTTCCAGTGCACTCATGCCCGCTGCATTTGCTTTCAGGTTCTGTGCCGCAGCTGTCCTCTCAGGAAGAGTTCATCAGTGCTGGCAAGCCTCTTTCCAATACCTCTTCCTATGCTATTAATAATAATAGTACTAATCTTTGCTTGCAGTCCCTCAAGATTACAATTTCAATCTTTTCTTTGTCACACCTACACAAAACGCAATTAAAAAATCCAAAAACCCCAAATGCACGCAAAAATAACTTTTTATTTGGCATTTGCTTCTAACCAAAATGTGGCCATGTTATGAGATCTGTTGTTGGAGTATTTTATTTATTAGCATTATTAGAACAGTTTATTCTGCTTAGATTTTAGAAATACGCTAGGACCTCCTCTATACATTTTTCAGCAGGTCACAGTAAAAATGTGCGTAAACCTGAAAATGTAACCATCAATAACGCTTTTAGGGCCTGAAGGGGAGACAGGAAGAAACCCTCTCGTAGCAAATTGTCTACTGTGGGCTTTCACGGTTGCAGAGAACTTTATTCGGGTAGTGGTAGATACTTACGTAACATTCTCTCCGACGTCTGGAGACGAGTGATTAAAGAAAATAGAAAACCCTTTCGATAAAGGCACGGTGAATAATAATCTTTTTGGTACAGTTCATTGAGGTTTGGGGGCTGATGCATCCCCAGGTCAGCTACTGTTCCGGTGTAGAGCAATGAAGCTTTATGCGCACGCACCCACACGGTGCACGATTACCAACTTTTAAGTCCTCGTGAAATGATGCCGGCGGAACTGGGGAAATCGAGCACAGTGGAAGCACGCATGTGCTTCTGGTGTGCAAAAAAGATGGAAGAATAGTCGGCTGTTACAAAAGCCATAATTCCTTTCGAGCCTAGTCTGAGGTCGTGCCTGCCCGACTGTGTGGAGAATAGAAATCTAGAGGGTTTATATCATGCTACTTATCAGATCAGTTTTACTATGAGGGCTTACATCAAACCTTTCCCACAAAAATAATCCCCAAAAAATATATTTTTATTTTCTAGTTATCTATCATTTTATTCTTTCTTTTTATGTGCATTTGTTGATTTAAATCAAATAATCACTGAGGAGGAAATATTTATATCAAGTTGAACACGAGCAAAAAGCAGTGCTCTTCTGATCAGTCGGAGCCTCGAGCTTTCTACCTTCTGCTTTGTTCATCAGTTACATAAAGCAAATCATAATGCGAAAGAAAGAAACAAAAAACAAGAAAAGTAATGTCCTGTTGCAAGCAAATCAGAACGCAAGAGAGAAGGCAGATAGAGCATTTTAACTAAGAAAATCAGTATGGTTTTGTTCTAACTTGGCAGGTTTGCATCAATAAAATGTTTTTACATAAACTAGCTTACTAAGTTTACAGAAATTCTTTCTTCCGCAATATTATCAGGGATTGGACAAATCTATCAATTAATTTGCCGTGTTTAAAAATACATCTTTCGATAACGATTCTCTGTTTTCAAACTACGGCGATTTAAATCAAATAAATCAGATTTACTTTTTTTAGAAAATAGTGATTATGATTTTTTTTTTCACCCTGCCACCCGGGCAAGAATCACGGCACAGAGAGGCCAAGAGGTGAAAGAGTGATGGGGCAGCCAAGGGAGGGGGGCGTCCCATTGGTCAGGTCGGCTGGCTGGACGTAACGACCGGGAAAGTAAACGCAAGAGGCGAGAAATTGGGAGACGGGACTCGCATTCTTGAATCTGGGAAGCCGCATCAACCGAAAACATATCGACGAGGTTCTAGCCTGTAGTTTTAATTTGTAACTCAAAAGGATGGAATGCATGGATCTCCAAAGTTTGTCTCTTCCATTACCTTTATTATCGTGAAATTTATACTATTATTGAGCTCGTCCTGACTTAGTATTTTAAATTTACAGTTATTATTATGATAATAAATACAGTCGAATCTCGTTAATTCGAGGGGGACTGAACAATTGTTTGAATGAAGCAAAGTTTGAATTAACGGGAGTTTCCTCCCATAAAGACGCATGGCTAGTTTGAATTAAGGTAGTTGGGCAGTTTGAATTATCCGCAAGTTTGAATTAGAGAGGTTGAATTCATGAGACTGTACAGGGCGTCCCCCAAAAATATTTACAGGGTTTTACTCAACGCAAAAATAAACTGGTATGCATCGCCAAACGCCCATTTTCTGTTTAATGTATTGCTAGAGGTCCGAAGGAGATGCCAAAGTTTCAGCACCAACCGTGATCTTATTCAAAAGTTATAAGCGATTTTCTAAAATTTTCAATGTGAAAAAGGCGGCCGATGAACCTCTTATAATGCACTTATGGCGCCCGTTACCGAAAATGTGCGAATATGCGCCCTATTTTACCATTGAAAATTTCAGGAAATCACTTGTAACTTTTTAAATAAGATAATGGTTAGTTCTAAAAACTTTGGAATCTGGTTCGAGCTAGAGTCACTGTATGTTGCCAGAGTGTCGCATTCGATAGCATCCGCTCTTGCCGTTTAATTTGGCTTTGTTCGGCCATTTTGGCACCAAAACTTATAGGGTGGAGGGGTCTCAGGGCTGTTGACCCCCGTCTCTCAAGTGGACGCGCCGTGCATTACCACCAAATTTAGGACGCGCCCAGGTCGGAACGTGCTTCCTGAAATCACCGGTGAAACATGGTTGTGTAAAAACAATATTAATTCTGCCGCAGAGCCTTGTTTGTAAACTAAAATTTTATGAAAATGTCACGCTCCTGTCGTTCTGCACTAATCTCCTATAAACGTTCCTACAAAAAGAGCTCTTCCCATTTGTTTTTACGCAAAAACATGCTTCCTAAACACTCATAAAGACCACAGTAAAAAAAACAAAATCAGCAGAGAGATTTAAAATTGCTTACGTGTAGGAATGCAAAAGTATTCCTACAAGCAGTGTGCCACACCTTCTTATCGCTCATGGCGCTCCGGCGGTGACATTGCGCTCCTCCACTGTGCAGGCGCGGCGAACCTCGCCGGCTCCACGCCTTCTGTGACAATGCATCTGCATTGCTTTGCCTTTCTTCGTGTTTTATTTCTGAGGCGCGTCTGCTTTGACGTTGAGCGCCCCTGTCGGCTTCCGTGACGAAGCATCTGCGTTGCTGTGCCTTTCTTTGTGTTTTATTTCTGAATGCACATGCTTGATGACTTGCATTTACGTGCCGTTACACTCTGCCAATGGGACTTGGTGCCGTTTTTCGCGGTTACGGACAACGCCGGCTGTGCTCTACGGGACCAGTTAATGCTTTCGCATTGAAAGATGGAGCCGCCATCTTGGCGCCTCAAGGCTGGGAGTTTCTGTACTCTGGGAACATTCAGTGGCTCTAGTTCGGACCGGTAGGGCTACATGTGGGCAAAAGATGACCGTTCGGTGATGTATAATTTATTTTTGAGGTAAATATAACAATGTAAATTTTTTGGGCGGACACCCTGTATATTCTGTTCGTATATTTATTTTGAAGGTACTGCTGGCCAACTTTTGAAGGCCAAGGCATGATGTAGGCAGAACAATAAAGAAAAGTCAGGAAAGCAAATAAATAGGCATAAGTATTCAGTAAAAAAAAGTTAATGGTTTAGTCTGTGGAGTCACTTCTAACGAAGAGAAGTTAATCAACTGCACTAGGAAATGTAGAAAAAGAGAGAATACTCGTCACGCTGAGGGATTACTTGTTCCACATGCAGACGGTACGCAGAAAAAAGGAATATTTTAAGACGTCTTTCCTGCAACTAAACCCTCATGCTTCTGTCTTGTCATGGATGAAGAAAGAATAAACAATTAAAACAGGGACAACACAACCACATCTTTCAACTAGCAACAGACGAGTAAACTTTCAACAGCGAGCAGCCGACTATACCCAGTAGGAGTGGGGGAGAGAAGGGGAGAGAAGGAAAGATAAAACACGCGAAGTGCAAGTCAGGGTGGTAGGGTTATCTCAGATTTTAAAAATTCAACCTCACTCAGTTTTCGTCAGCAGGAGGGAAGGGTTTGACACGTTATTTTTTGCTGTGGTCATGGCGAATGATTCTATGATTTCCCTGCCGAATCTGCTGTCATGCCCCCCAAGGATTTTTGTGTCACAAGGATTCTTGTGTCACGGCTCACGTTATGCTGAAGATAGACATCAAGCTTTAAACAAGTTTTGTTATGTATTAATAATTATTATAATTGCACTACTCTCGAGACCGGTTTTAATGAAGTTGGTTATAACGAAATAGCGGCTACAGCGAAGCCATCACGATTTCCCATTCCCTTTTGCACTTCGTTAGAATCAAAGTCGGTTATAACGAAATAGCGGATATAGCGAAGTGATATCCGATCCCCATTGACTTCGTTATAACTGTTCTCAACAGTATTATGTATTATTGATAATCTAAGATTATCAATAACTAAATACATATACCTGTTTAGCCTCATCTTTGTGTCTGTCTCGCAGGTAGAGGTGCACCAGATTAAAAGATGGCATTTTTCTTCTACCTTTCCTCAGAAACCTCAGCCTCAATGTTGAAAAAGCTGGGTGGAGAATTTCAGGCAAGTGGGGTGACTTTGTTCCTGACCACAATCTATACTATGTTTGGAAATGGTAGCAGTGTGATTCCTTTGTGTCTAAGTCACCTAAAATGCTGTCTTTTTCGCCTTGCAAGCCAGCTTTACTTGCAATTTTTGCAAGTTCCTGGCAGTACTGTTTGTGAGATGCAGTTTGCGGCACGG
The DNA here is from genome assembly GCF_016920785.2 of Ixodes scapularis. NCBI lineage: Eukaryota > Metazoa > Arthropoda > Arachnida > Ixodida > Ixodidae > Ixodes > Ixodes scapularis. The sequence continues at coordinate 97,641,804 of NW_024609868.1, read as the reverse complement.
TCGGATATATTAGCTTTGGGGGTTGATGCAGTTTAGCAGGATGAAGCTAGGCTGGCGGGTAAAATGTGCCCAAGAGAAATATAGCCTGCAATGTCTAGCATTTCTGGGAATGGTTTGAGAACAAAGTTTTTTTGTGGATGCAAATAGGACCACCATTTTATGACACAGGCCAAACAATTCAGATGCTTAGTGGATTAATTTTTCAATTCAGCGGGGAACATAAATTAATGACAAAACAGGCTATCTCTCGATGACCTCGGAGAAAAACGTGTTTCTCTGTTCGTTGTTTCTTGTACGAGCTGCGTGCCTTCCATAAGCTACACATTTGTAGCAATTGTGGAGACACTCGCGTATTTTCTGGCTTGGCCAAAAGTAATACGTACTAGTAGTATTCTCTCAGGGAAGTAGCGTAGCTCCTAATATCTTGCGTTAGTTTGGTTATGTGCAGTGTGGATATAGAATGCAACAGGAACAAGTTTTTGCCAAAACGGACTCCAGCAATGCTAGCTGCAGTATCTTCTCAAGTGCGGATCGGCCTTTTTGTAAACAGACCCTGCAGAGCATGAAGGGTCACAGAAAATGACGTGAACTGCGCAGAGTCGCCAACCATTCACCCGCTTAGAATCTCGGTGTGACACTTCAGGTTCTTCTAGGTTAAATGCGTCAATATGCACGTTTTCAACTAAACATTTTCTGAAAGAATGCACGTAATTTTTAATCGCATAAATACGATAAAGCCGAAACTAACCTGCAACTTTACTGGTCCGCCATCTTGTAGTGATGTCAGATGTTATATAGCACATGGGCAGCCTGAGCCATTTTCGCCCGGCATCTGAAGCAGTCGGAAGGTCATCACGTTCATCTGTGGTAACCAATAGGCTACTATTCATTGTGTTTGTTCAAGTCGAGCAATGACCGGCAAACTTTTGAAGACTCAGGGCGAGATTGACGAGATTTCGGAGGACTCGCCGTTTGCATTAGATCCGCTGCCGTCGCCTCCGAGGGAAAAGCCCTTGGCGGCTGCATTCGCGATCTGCCAACACGTGGACCCAGATGCCGCTTCAGAAGCAGGGTGGTATGGAAGGTTTTGCTTGCTAGTGCAATGCGAATGCCGGTAGCCAGCGTTGGCGTTGGACTGTTCGAACTCACTTCCTTTACAGAGTCTTCTTATACGGCAAAGTGACGACGAGATGTCACTTTGCCCTATTTATTCGTGCTGTTATTGCGCCCTACAGCATAGCACGGATTGCCTTCATCGCACGCCGCAAATAGCCTAAACCAGACACAATTCGTAAAACCATAAACAGTCACTACCGCTTCGGCGCCGTAGAGGAGGGAGTATCTGCCCTTGGATACAACGTTTAACATCGCAGTGATCCCAGTGCCGCTGCCGCTCGTTGTTGCCAGTAGAGCAGCGGCCAGTGATTTGCAAGTGTGTGTGTAAACTTCGAAATTCATTTTCTCTCAAGAAAATGCGTATTTTGATTAGATATTTGGTAGCCACTGAGGAATGGCTATTTAGAGCATGGAGAAAATGTTACAAAAATCGGCGACCATCAATATTTTGCCTTTAACGCGCGAGTCAAAGACACGTTCCCGGTAGTTCCGGGTTCTGAGCGAGACCGTGGGCCTGCGCAGACAGCGGAAGAGGCGTCGGAGGAGAGCCTGGAAGGGCAGCCTTGGAAGCAGGACGTGACGCGCCCGTCCTGGCTGCCCAATGCCCAGGAGAGGGTGTCCATCTCCAGCTACTTCAAGGCGCGCTCCGCGCCCATCGAGGGCCTCCCTGTGAGTGCCCACCTGCTTGGCGTTGTACCTCGCCGCACAGCACGTTTCTCCGACCTTGGCGTCCCGTGCCATCTAAAGTCGCTGCGTCTTAGAAAAGTAGCACCAAGCTCCTCGTATGGTCGACATTTTGGTGTGTGGAATGAGCGGTTTTTCCTTGCAGTGGCACGTTGCTCTCTCGTCAACCCAGATTTTTGCTATTTACACGTCGGCGAAACGAGCGCACATTTTTGTACCGATACCACACGCAGCGTTGATGCTTAGGAGCATTAAAAAATCATTTTTCTCTCAAATTCTGCGCAAAGAACAATATCCTGGTGCGACTGGTTGGGGACGACTCCTTCAATGGTTTGAAAGCACCGAAGTGGCGAGTCCCACGACAACGGAAACCGAACAGCCCCTTGTGAGGTTTTGCTGGTTTGTCTGTTAGTTTCTGTGTCTGGCTAGCAGGCAGGAAAAGCAATGGCGCTGCTTTTTCAGCATCTAGTTACCTTAGTGCTGTCCACGCATCGGCCGACGCCACTCTGCATAGTCATTGCGAACTCGAGGGTTGCTCATAAAAGCACTGGAGAGGAGGACCCAAGTGGGGCACTATGATCCACACCGAAGATCTTTTTATTGTACTATTTGAAATTGAGGCATTTCAACTGTTTTCTTTTATTGTTTTAATACCCATCATAAACAGGACTGACTGACTTCAGCCTTCCCTCTAAAAAAAATATAAAATAAAGTTGCTCATTTTTTTTCACCTGAAACATTTTTCGCCTCGTTGGTGGGGGGGTCTAAAAACTTTGTGAAGCTGCCGATTATCTCTATGCTGATTGGCTAAGCCAGGTGATGCTGGGACACTGCCACCGTTTGGAGTTGGGGAGGAAAAGGCCGTTGCAGTAAGAAAGCGCTGGCGGGAATTGAACCCAGACCATTTAGATTATTAGGCGTCTTTCCAGCATGTCATGACACATCAACCTCAGTTAAGGGGCTATTTGTCGGGAAAGCTCTGCGGGGCACCCGCTCTGCATATGGCAGATAGCGACTTAACACCCTGTCGCACGTTTTTAAAACCTGGGTTAGCACTGGTATCTCCATTCCAGGCATTACTATGGAGTGCACAAGCCACGCGGTAAGCCAGTCACTGAACTAATCGATGAAGTGCGCCAAGGGCATAGATGCCACACGTTTTATGTGCAACAGAATTGCCCAGCAATTTGCTACGCTTTTTTTAGGGGTGAAGCTCCTTAGGGTCTAGCTCTGTCCGTCTGTCCATCCGGCGTCCGTCCTCACATAAAAAGAAAAAATGTTTGTGCATTCGACAGCATTCGAACCTGTGCGGGGAGACCCCAAGGATTTCTAGTCCATCACCTTAACCACTCGGCCAGGAGTACGGAACAGGTAGGGGGCTCTGAGATGTGGTAGTAACTCAAGAGCTGGGGTTTCTGTCATGGATGAAACATTGCATGTAGCCGCTTAACGTCTATACAGGAGAGGGCGCTGCGGTCAAATGCGTATATAATCGCGTTAAACTTTGCATGCATTGGCTCAACGTTTATACACGAGAGGGCGCTGCGGTCAAATGCTCATCTGCGTATCCCACGTTCCATATACACATTCTCTTTCTGACATGGACCGTTGACTTAAGTGGTGGAGATGCGTTCCCACAGCTTCTGGCGGATCCAAGCTGATCCGCTAGAAGAACGACTGGCTCTGCATTTCACCGACCATAAAGCAGTAATAATGAAGTCAAAACGCAACCCGGAACTCAGCACTACCTATGAGCAATAAAAAAAAAATGACCGCATCTCCACGTTGTGAATGATGTTGATTGGGGCGAAGCTCTGGTGGCGCTTGTCTGCGTAGATGCTGAGCCACAGCATGCCGAGCCTTTCATTCATTTTCATCCATGTCAGAAAGAGAATGTGTGGTATGGAACGTGGTTATATATGCATTTGAACATTTGACTGCAGCGCCCTCTCGTCTATAAACGTTGAGCAAATGCATGCAAAGTTTAATGCGATTATATATGCATTTGACCGCAGCGCCCTCTCCTGTATAGACGTTAAGCGGCTACATGCAACGTTTCATCCACGACATCCCCAGCTCTTGAGTTACTACCACATCTCAGAGCCCCCTGCTCGTCCCGCAGTCGTGGCCGAGTGGTTAAGGCGATGGACAGGTTCGAACGCTGTCAACTGCGCCAATATTATTTATTTTTTTTATCATTTTTTTTTTTTTTTGTTTTACATGAGCACGTGCTTGTGAGCACGTGAGCTCACGATCACGAGTACCAGCAAGATCGATGTGAGCACGGATGCCGGACAGACAAGGCTAGACCCTAAGGAGCTTCGCCCCTAAAAATCAGCACCATCAGCACTACCTATGAACAATAAAATCAGTATCATGAGCACCACCAGAGCTTCGCCCCAATCAACATCATTCACCACATGGAGATGCGGTCATTTTTTTTTATGCTTGTCTTATTGCAAAAAGTAATATGGTTTAATATCGACTGCACAACCATTCATTTTTTTTCAAGTGACATGCCAGCATATGTTGGCATCTGCTCCACAATATTTACTATGTTGCAAGACTCAATTTAGATGGAGCCGCAGATAGAACGGGGGGAAGCAAATCTTCCTCTTTTTTTGATTCTCGAGCTTTGTTTCGCAGTGTGCAGTAGAGGAAAAAGGCACAGAGAAGAAGTGGGAGGTGGCCAGCTCTCTCACTCATGCTGCTTCGAGCCAATTGGAGGCTAACAAAGTGAGTTTTATTTTCAAGTTTTAGTAGCCTGGTATCGGCTTACTAAGAGCTACTTTTGATCCAGCATGCGCGAGCAAACAAACTCGCTCCATACTCAATGTGCCTCATAAATAAAATATTGGAGTAATTTTTTTTTTTTTTTTTTTTTTCTGGTGAAGTGGATTTGTTATTAATGTGGCCTACTCGAGTATTTCCTAAAAAATTGATGCAAGTGCACTGTGTCTCGAAGGTGTTTAATGTATGTCCAAAACCAAGCAAAAATAGTTTCTACCAAACAAAGATTTGTTCTATATATGAAGAATAGAAATTTGACGTCTGCTGCCATACTTGCAAGAAGAACGGCTTGAGTGAACATGTCGTCATTTCTAGCTTTACGTTTGTTTCACTTTATTGGTGTTAACACATGGGTTAGGGGACAGCCAAGGGAGAGATGGAAGTCTGAGTAAAGGGCGCGGCTCCTCTGTTTGTCCCACCCAGTCCAACGCCGTGGCTGCGCCGGCGGCGGCGGAGCCTGGCTTCGAGACCTTCACGGCCCAGTCCCTGGAAGAGATGGCTGTACAGGAGCTGGGTTTGGGTAAGGGGCCTCCAGGCCGACCGCTTCTCTGCCACGCATGCCCAAAGCACACCGCTGGCTGCCTGGAATGCATCTTCTCCTGGTGTCAGCTCATATCCTCAATAGCTGTCATTTCTGTCTTTTGTTGTTCTGGAGGGGTAATCTGCTTACCACCCTTTCACTTCTCCTGCTCGAGAAGTAAAAGGAAGAAGTGTAAAGTACTCAATCTGTTACAATAGGATGATGATAGGTACTTTGGATGGCAGTAGGCTACAATAGGATGACAATATAATGACACTAGTTCTACTTTTCACGAAATTACGAAGCCCCAGAATATGCAACAACGAACGGTAAATTTTTTTAATGGGTGGAATTTGCCCCGTTGTGACACGCCGAGTTTAGCTCGTTTTTGTAAATCTGTTGGTACAGTAGTACGATGTGAATAGGCCATACTCTGCACGCATAAATGTGCGTGATTCATGTGTTGGGGTAAAAGCTGGTAAACTAGTGGACGCAGTAACGGACATGGCGGACGTAATGGGTTATAGTGAGTTAGATAAATCAAGTCTGCAAGAACAAGAGAATGGTGCATCATTTTCCGCGTGCCTTGTTTCTTCCCCCATAAAGTTTACCGTCTCGTTTGTGAAGGTGCGAGCCTAAAGTTATTTGTAGCAGAAAGTGTTCGAGGTTTGCTCTGGTTGCGAAAAACGAGCTGTTTCGTCTCGCGCTTGCATCCTCCGCCTTCATCGATGGGGCTGTGGGGATTTGAGCTTCCTCGCTCCGCTTTGCCCCTCCCCAAAAAAAAGGTACGCCTCGGCTGGTGGTCCCGGACGGCAGCGTACAGGGCCCGTCCACTTCCGCCATCTACCACGTCCTCGAAGACATCTCCATTAGCGAGAGTCCCTCTGCGATGGTGCGCAAGTTCATTCATGCGACGCGCAGCCAGAAGCCTCCCCCCAGAGCGGACCCGCAGGAGCGGAACGAGTTTTCTGGCGACGCCACCTTCAAGCAGCCGCTCACGGCCGCACCCCGCTCCAAGAAGGCCGCCGCTTCGAGGGACGGCCGCGCGGAAGCCGAAGAGGCGCCTTCGGAACCTGCATCGGCCCAACGTCTTCCGCCCGGCGAGAGCTCGCGGCACGCAGACCCCGCGCCCTCAGCAGTGCCGACGGACTATGCCGCACCAATCCGTCCACCTCGAAGGTTTGGCGGCGGATGCGCAGAAGGTGGGAGACTTGCCGCCGAATGCGGTTGTCTCGACGTCGAGGTCGTTTCGAAGGGGGCGGCCTCGTCGAGCTCGGAGCTGTTCCACGACGACGCCGGCAGCGCCCGTTGCTCGGCGCTTTCATCTGGCTACTACGGGCAAGCGACGCCATCTGGTTCCAGGAGATCCCAGGAGTCCCTGCCACGGCGTAAGCTTCTCTCAAGTTTTGTTCGGCATTTACGCCGCCCTGGCTTGCGGAAGGCTCGCGTACAGAACTCTAGGGTTCCTAAAACCTTGGGTATAGTTCGAAAACGTTGGTGTGGAAAAACGGTGTCGAGTGAAGTCACCGAAAACACAGAGTGTTCGTAAACTCTAGTCTAATGTAACTTTTTTATCCCTGCAAGTCCCGCAGGTAAGTAGACATAGCGAGTCTCCGAACCGACTGTACTGGCGGTACCATCTCGGTAGTGGGAGGCGTCTGTTTTGAAGGCGAGAGGCATCAGATGCGACGTTTCAATCTCCAGGTTTCACTGGATTGTCACCAGGGGCGGATTTAGAGGGGGGGGTCCGGATGTCCTGACCCCCCTCTTGTTTTCTGCATGTGTAAAATTTAGGGCGTGAAACGAAGGAGAGGGGAGGAGGTTCCTAAACATATGGTACGCTGACCAACACCTGACCCCCTCCTCAGGAAATTCCTGCATCCGCCCCTGATTGTCACGCCCAGTTCTTGGCAGCCTTTTGGGTTCTGGTGGCTGGCGCTTCACTTTTCAATCGCTTTCTTTGGGGAAGAAATATTTCTTTTAAAACTTTTGTAAAGGAACAAAGTTGAGAGACACCTAAGGAAAGTGAGAAGCACCACCGTTAGAAAAGTGGTCTCGCAATTGTCCTCGGCGTCTCTTTAACAAACCAAGAGCCCCGTAAGCTTCCTAACGGCCTTGTTGCAAAAATACGACGGACGCCGTTGCAGATGGGGATAGAGACGGGCGTGACGCACGCCACATTGTAAACACTAACACTGGTTGGTCCCAGAGCCAGAACGAGAAACACAGCAACGTAAAACAGGAAGAAGAGAGGCCCGAGGAACACCTAAGCACTTATGAGTTTTGAATGCGAAAGCATGCATGTCATTCTTCCTCTTTCTTATTTTGTCTGCGGCATATTTGCGTCGACGGCAGAGTGCGCTCTCTTCTCGCTGCTCTGACCTTGGACGCTTTGTGTTACTGGCGTGCTGACGGCGCGAACACGCAGTGCCATGAGGTGGCAGTCATTGAAACTGACACACAGAGGCCAAGGGGAGCCTTGGTCCTTAACACTATGACGCGCGCCAGCCAATGGGACCGACGCTGAAATCCATCAGCTTCACTCCGCTCCTTTGGGATCGGGGAAACTAGGTGCCGTTTGGCTAGGCTTTTCGCATGGTTTCAAAGCTGGGAGCCGGCTTCACTTGGAGAAAGGAGTTTAGGTTCCGTTTGGCGCTGCTTCAAAGCCGATGACGTCGGCTCACTCCATGGGACAGTTAATGCTTTCCCATTAAAAGCAGGTAACACATCAGGTGCATTCATATTGCCACGACGCATGGAAGTTGTTTGAACGCTTGTCAACTGTAGTTTCTTTTCTGAGATGCTCAACATTGGTGCTTTATTGCGCGTTAAAGCCGATAAAGGCTAGGTATTGACCTCGCCAAACGATATTTCGCCGCTGCTTCGCATTTCTTCAAACCTGGCCGGCGGTCAGGGCCCACCGACTTCGGGCTCTGCAGTTCCAAGGTGGCCGAATTGTGTGGGAAGTTTGGTGAACCTTTTCCTTTATACTTTTTTCACCCAGGGGTTAAGGACATGCCAACAATAAAAATGAGATAACTATATTGCTGGGTGGTTTCATTTGAAATCGAACACACTTGTCGGGGTGGGTCTTCCAATTATTTTTTAAAGCATAATATGTGATTGCCCCTTTTCTGCAAAGAACAAAACCGTTTTTCAAAATTTTTTAAAAAGATATTTCGCTTCACAAAAAAATATTAAGTGGAGCAGTGTGAAAATCTGTTTTTTACTCCGGGATTTTTCTACCCAGTTCTGTACGCTGGTATGAATACGGAAAGCATACAAAATGCACAGTTATCTTTTGTGCACTTGTATGTTATTTCGACTATTTTTTAGTTCAAAGAAAAGTAGTTTTGCATTTTTGTTTATTGACGTAAAAAATACAAAACATTGTCTCTTTGACGATCCAGTGGCATCTTCAGAGCCTTGTAACTTGTGAGTTATTATATTTGTCGCTTACCAAATACTATGCGGGTGTAGTCCTACACATGGGCTATCGACAGGCATAAGTTTAGTTTATTTTATTTTTACGGAATTTTTTATATGAAATTTGAAATATTGTCGAAAATGAGATTAACCAATATTTTGAACTCACTTTATCGAAAAAGGCCATTCTTTATTTTGTTAAATTTTTTCATTATTGCTGCCGATCATATGAACTTCCAATTGGCTTCTTGCGATTTCCCCCTTTTTTGTTGTATCTTCTCTAGAAGTGATCGAAATCGCTCCCACTTTCTCGGAACGGCCAAATGCAGTTTCCGCAGGTCGGCTTCACTACAAAGACTATACTGCTTGTTTTGTATTAAAGGGGCCCTGCAACAACTTTTCGACTGGTTTTTAATTTGCATCGATCCTGAGCGCACTGAACGTAGTAACTTAAAGAAACTTTTCTTTTTTCAAATATCGCTTTATTTTAAAAGTTATAGGCAAATTGGAATTACAAAAACAAGCAAAATAATAACCTGCTTCATGACGTCGTAGGTCCTGGCTTGAGTGGCCGTGAGCTAGAGGAGGGGCAGTGAGCCCATCGAGCGCTCACGGCTGCCGCACTCTGTGTTGACGGCTCGAGAGGGCGCCACTAAAGCATGTGTTGGATAGGCTGCATGAAGCGGACGGTCTCGGCGGCTTGCATTACATTTGCTGCACGGTTAAAGACTAATTCGGCATAACACTTCATTGGCCACAAACGACAGCAAGCACGGGGTAAATATCAGTTCAGAACGGGAGCCACTTCGCGCTGCCATACCGCCAAATGGCATAATCGCCAGCCAAGCCCGCGCCGAAAGCCTTCGGTACGCTCGGAACGAATCGGATCCTCGAGCCAGAATACGACCGCAGTACCGCCGCGTACATCCGGGACCTTTCTACACTCGCCGTTCATCGGAGCCTCATTCCACTTGCCCTTTCTAGTATGCGTCATTTTTTCCGCCGCTTGGTGGCGGGAATGTCGACGGGTCATTGTTTCCATACTTTATAAACTGCCTTTGTTTCTTTTATGATGTAAAATACAGAACAAAAACTACTTTCATACATAATTTAAACGGTTCGCGACGCTTATATTTTGTATCTCGACTAAAAAAAAGATTTTAGTGGTTCTGACCAGTAGTAAGCCCAGGACCAAAGACGTCACATATCGCACGCTTTCGGCAACGCGGGTTACTCTCGTAGGTGGAGGAGGTTTCCGCGTTGTCCGGTTAAAATTTGACTCACTGATATTTAGTTACTTTCTCCGTGCCCGCTGGCTTGCCCAAACCCCAAGAGACGTGGAAACTGCAAAAAAGTACCGTATTTACTCGCAGAATGAACGCACTCTTTTTCCGAAAAATCGATGCAAAGTTAGGGGGGGCGTTCATTATGCGAAGTAAAATTTTTGGGTCCGTATTTACTCGCATAATGAACCGACCTTTTATCCTGAAAAATCCAAGTAACTTCTTATCTCTTTGCGCGCGGCGCCCAACCCCGTAACCAAACTAAGCTGTGCAAAAAAAAAAAAGGAACAACTCCTTTTCGTTTTCTTTTTCTCTTAGTTCCCTGTTGTTGTTTTTTTTGTTTTTTTTTTCGCCTTTTGCAAGCTGTTTTGTTTGCTTAGGCGTTGCTTAGACGATGGCTCTCCGCTTATCTTTCTTATCTCCTTGCGCGCGGCGCGCGACCCTCCGTAACCAAACTGCGCTGTGCAAAAAGAAAAAAAGGAGAAAAAAAAAAAAAGCTCCTCTTCGTCTTTTTCTCAGTCCCGTGGTGCTTTTTTTTTTTTTTCTTTTTGCCGCTTGTTGCAAGCTGTTTCGTTTGCTTAGAGGGCTTCTCCGCTCCTCTTTCTTACCTCCTTGCGTGCGGCGCGAGAACCAAACTGCGCTGTGCAAAAAAAAAAAGAAGGAAAAAAGCTCTTTGTTTTTGTTTTCTCTTAGCTCGGTGAGTCATTTTTTTTGTCGGCTTTCGCAAGCTGTTTCGTTCGCCTAGAGCGCTTCTCCGCTTCTCTTTCTTACCTCCTTGCGCACGGCGGCGCGCGAACACTAAAGTGCAGACTGCGCTATGCAAAAAAAAAAAAAAAAAAAAAAAAAGCTCCTCTCCATGTTTTTTTTTCTTGCTTCCGTTGGATCTTTGCAAATGTTTTTAACGCCTTTTGCAAGGCGTTTTGTTCGCCCACTCTGCCCATGCATTCGCGACCTCGCTGCACCAGGATAGAAAAGTGCGTTCATTTCGCGCGCGTGGGGGGAGGGGGTCAAAATTTTGACGTCCGAGTTGGGGGTGCGTTTATTACACGAGTGAAAAAAAAGTCGAAATTTTGAGAGCCGACTTGGGGGGTGCGTTCATTACGCGACTGCGTTCATTGTGCGAGTAAATACGGTAGACGCTTAAATATGACTATGAATATGAATATGAAATATGACTTTAAAATACAGGGGGTAAATTTATTTTCATTGAGAACACTCGTGCTTGGCTACATATTGTATTTTCTTAATTTTGTAATGATGGCAACTGACATTCCTTAGTTCGATCGTTAGCGATGCAGTGGATGTTCTGTTATCCAATGTCTAAACCCAGGGCACAAAGGGCGGAGAAAACGGAACGAGCTCTTCATGTAGCCAGACCGGGATCATATATCTGTTTGTGCTATACATGGCTTGTAAGGCACGTACAGCACGCCCCGCCCTTCGCGCTATTCGCGACTCCAGCGACCTATAGGGGACACCACTATCGGGCAAATATGGCGGTCGAATTCAGGTCGTGCCGTGCCATCTGCCAGCTCAACTCACAACGCTGGGGCACCAGCAAGTAAGCGTTGGACTCAAGATTGGTTGTTGTGTGTTGGAATGTGTTGGGATGTGCGATGTGTTGGGGTAAGCGAACTTCCAGAGGCTTGACTTTCTTCGAGGAAACGAGGAAAGGACTGCCTACTGTCCTTCCACGGTGCTGATGAACGTTGAGAAATGCAGAATGTCTGGCTCACGCGGTTCCATAGGTCGCGTGCAGAGCAACCTGGGTCACAAGGCGATACTACGGCTACGACACAGTCACCGGTAGAACTGTTCTGTCGCGCAAACCACCGACAACATAGAAACACGGAAGCCAGAACAGACGAGCAGAAATCGGGAAGGGACCTGTTCCGGCCAGTTCAGTGTCTTCCCGCTAGGTGCCGTTCGTTTTGCTGGAGTCGCAAATAGGCTTATCTCCATTACACCCAGGAAGCATCCGGCACGGGCCGCCAATCCATGATGTGTCTTGTCGCGTGCACTCCAATAACCATGTTATTGCCTGTACTTTATTGTCAGTGTATATATAAAAAATATGAAATATCACATGCCCCTCTTTAAAGGGGCCCTCCGGAGCTTTCTGCGATCGTCTGTTTATATTGTTATATTGCGTAGTAGGTGCAAGTTCATATGTATACAAAGTTTTAGATTACAAAACCGTTTATTGAGCAGATGGCAGAAGAAATATATCGGGACAATTTTCTCTTGGAAGACAATCCCCCATTCCCTGCCCATCGCTAAAACTTGACCAATGGAAATGCTGCGTCCCGCGGTGAATGCGCACGTTATTATTGCAACACTTTTTAAGCTTGTTGTAAATTAGAGTTTGAGAAAAACGTAAACTGATTGTGGTGCTGGAAACACAATCCGCAATTATCGCTCCAAAACCAGCGAACTATGTTTTCTCCCCGCAAGCTTGTTGCTAGGGGGTGATGCATCGGCGCGTCGGCGCGTCTGCTTCCCGGGGCGTCTGCAGGCGTGCGTTTGCGGGACACATGTTCCTTCTTCCCGTGGATCCCGACTACGAAGCCAGCTTTGCGATCCTTCCACGTCAATGAGTCAAACTTTTCCTTGTCATCTGTGCAATGCGACTGCGTATTGCAGCAGCAGCGCGACGGTGCGGTGCGACGAACGACAACTGCCGAGCACTAAGTCCGGGTCCCTTGACGACCGTCCGCGCGTGTTCGAGAGATTCCTCCGTGGGTCGGCGGTCGGCGGCGTTGGTGACGCGCAGTGACGCCGGGATCCTTCGCTTGCTATTGGCTGACGCTTAAAGAGATGCCCCTCCCGTTTTCCGGGGTCATCTCAGAAAGGGGGTCGTGCCGGGGACTTTGATAGCCATTTTAGTAGGGAAATCCGCCGCGCATGACCGTAATTTTATGATTTTTAGGATCCTTAGGGCCCGCAGATTGAGTTACCGCCATAAATAGACCATCGCAGAACGCTCTGGAGGGCCCCTTTAAGAAGGAAAAGCAGTTTACACAAAAAAAAAAAGTGGAGAAAATGGACTGAGTTTACCTTTTTAATTAACGCTAATATATTTAGGATGCACTTATAAAACAATATGTTGCTGTGCTTTAAATAGTCCAGTTCACAAGCAACGCAATATTGACACTTTTTGACAACGGCATCGGCTTGCCTCTGCGGAGAAGATAGAGCGCGGGGGCGAGCTGAACTTTGTACCGCAGGGGTCGGATGCAGCCGAGAAGTTCAACAGCGTGGTAAGTCAAGACGGACAGAATGAAAGCTGGAGCCAAAGCGAGCGAGCGAGCGGTGAACACAAGTCGGTGGCCCTTCTGTTTGAGCGAGTGTGTACAGTTAAAAATAGAAGTGTTGGGTTTTGTTCAAGACTGATCGATATCTCTGAATGCCAAGAAACAACAAGAAACCACATGCACAGAAGGCAGCGAAAGCAGCCACTTACTTTTAGTTTCTCCACTTTGTCGCACTGAGCTTAATGGAAAGATTGTACAGCCTTCGGGAATATGGAAAAGCGATTTGGCGATTTTATTTTAGATGGCTACGTTAGATTTGCTTTGGCTAGCCACACATTGCTTTGGTTTGGGAATATATAAAGGTTCATTCTATTTTCTCCTTCAAAATAAAGCGCGTCCGGCCAAGGCGGACTTGCGCCGCTGCATAAACAGCATCGGCGAATATGTCTTTCATATTGCCGGAGACTGTACGTCTCGTGCTGATGTCACCTTAGGTTCCTGGCCTGGCTCGCGAACTGTGCACCACACATGTGAGGAGCGTAATCTTGTGCGGCCACCTACTGAGGCCCATTCTTCTTTTTTGAGCTTCCTGAATATATCGATTTCTTTCTCCGGTAAGTCGAAAAGCACAACACATCTTGTCATTGTTTTTATTTTTATTTTCAACGAAGTCCTTTGCCGTTTGTATCTAGAGCCGTCCTGCGATCGAAAATTGTGTACTGTGGCGAGGTGCTTCAAGCCTTACAACCTGTGTATAACACAAATAGGATATGGCCCCGGTCTGGCTACATGAAGTGCTCGTTCCGTTTTCTCTGCCCTTTGTGCCCTGGCTTTAGACATTGGATAATAGAACATCCGCCGCACCGCCAACGATCAAACTAAGGAAGGTCAATCGCCATCATTACAAAATTAAGAAAATACAATATGTAGCCAAGCACAAGTGTTCTGAATCAAACTGAATTTACCCGCTGCATTTGAACACAAAAATAAGTAGTATATAGTCTTTGCAGTGAAGCCGACCTGCGGAAACTGCGTTTGGCCATTCCGAGAAAGTGGGAGCGATTTAGATCACTTCTACAAAAGATACAACAAAAAAGGAGGAAATCGCATCAAGCCAATTGAAAGTTTATATGATCGGCAGCAATAATATAAAAATTGAACGAAATAAAAAATGGCCTTTTTCGAAAAAAGTGAGTTCAAAATATCGGTTAATCTCATTTTCGACAATATTTCAAGTTGTATATAAAATATTCTGTGAAAATAAAATAAATTAAACTTATGCCCGTCGATAGCCCATGTATAGGACTACACCCGCATAGTATTTGGTAAGCGACAAATATAATAACTCATGAGTTACAAGGCTCTGAAGATGTCACCGGATTGTCAAAGAGACGATGTTTGGCATTTTTTACCTCAATAAACAAAAATACAAAAGTATATTCCTTTAAACTAAAAAAATAGTCAAAATAACATAGAAGAGCACAAAAAATTACTGTGAGTTTTGTATTCTTTCCGTATTCATATCGGCGTACAGAACTGGGAAGAAAAATCACGCAGTAAAAAACAGTATTTCACTCTGCTCCACTCAACATCTTTTTGTGAAGCAAAATATTTGTTAAAAAATATTGAAAAGCGGTTTTGTTCTTTCCAGAAGTGGGAAAATTACATATATTTTGTAAATAAAACTCGAAAGACCCACCCCGACAAGCGTGTTCGATTTCAAATGAAACCACCCTGCTACGGCCCGTTATTTGTTTCTATATTTCTGCTAAATTGGTTTTGAAAGTAGTGTGATAGTTTCGTCAATAATACAATTTCTATGCGGGACCCTTGGATCTGCCCGATTCGAAAATTCCGCCGTGGTTGATGGGTTGGTGACGTCGCCTGCCCAATGCACAGCGTCCCCTTACACACATTCGCAGACTTGGCTCTCTCGCCATCTTGAGCTTACCTCGAGCTCTCCACGGGTTTCCGCGGGTCCTTCACACCGTGAAATGCAAATCTGCTGCGTCTGCAGCCTGCATTATCCTTCCCCTTGATACAGGAGTTCATAGCGAATTCCCCCGTGTTTATCACATCGTGAAACGCAAGTTTGCGGCGTCTGCAATCTGTGGTATCAGTTCCCACGTCTTGGGGTTCGTAGCTGGTGTCAGGGTGTTAATCATTAATTTTTGATAAAGTTTTGCTGTGACATTCCCAAAGACAGTGATGGAAGTGCTGCGCCGTTCGCGCCAAATAGCACCTTGAGCGAAAGTCTGCTACAACTTGCGCCAAAGTGCCATTTTGGCCAAGAATTGCGCCACACCCGCGCCGAGATGGGCAAAAAAAGTTTATATATTTTTTTATTGGTTGATTTTAATATTCAAAAAAGTTGAAAGAAAGAAAAACGGTAGAAATATGGTATTTCAGAGCGTGTCTACTCACCGTATACAATGTATCATCTAAGGTCAGACCACAGTCAAATGCTCGAACATATACAACACAAACACACAGTAAAAGCGCAAGTCACGAGACATTCGCTGCATTTGATTGGTTTAATCGATGAAAGAACACATACTGTAAGATGGTTGGATGCCTCAATGTCGCGCTTTGACCTTGTTTGGTTAACCCCATTGGCTCGTAGCTTCGGCTGCGCCTTAAATTAAGGTTAAACGAAGTTTTAAGGTTGCTCGACCACCGCGTTGGCCGGTTGATGCGCTAACAACTTGATCACCGACATCCTCTCAAATGTCAGACGATGTCAGGAGCCAAAAGCGGCGACAAAACATTGCAAAATACACAGTAGGATACTGCGTTAAGACAGAACCAGGCTTCTGTATCCCTGGTGAGATCAGTTGACTATTTACGTCTGCCGTATGCCTCCATGGCGCCTCTCACGAGCCCACGCGCGTCGAGCTTCACCGCCTTGCACCGGAGTGTTTGGAGTAGCTGCTGCCATGGGTGAGCGTCTGGTTTAGCACGATGTACATGTAAATTATGCACAGTAATATTGCAGGTCCACATTCTTTGGTCTCGATCACATGATCTGGTTTTCAAGTGCTGTTTCAAGAAAGAAAAAAAAATATGCAATGCTTTATTTTAATATATGTAAGCGCAAGAGTAGGTTTTTATAGCATTTGTAAATGGCTTTTTTTTTAAATTTATAATATTTATGTTTTGAGTTTGGTAATAATCAAATTTGGGAGGTGCATCTTTACTGATAGACTTGTTAGCGGGTTTTTGGTGGCATTTTACAGAAACAATACATACAGGTTAAATAAACTACCGGGTGTAAAAGTGGGCGGGAAGGGCAGCTTTATTCTAACTGAAGCGTGATTCATTTTTCATCAATTTGATTAGTGTTCATTGTTAGTGGAACCTACTCTGAACGGAGCCTTATTTCTAAAAAGAAAGCTCTATGTACCTTTCCTTTTTTCCCCTATTGCTCTTTTAGAAAAGGTAATAAGTAATATGCCCCAGTATCAAAGATAAACCTTCAGTCATTATCAAATATAAACTCATTTAGCGATGCAATAATTTTTTATTTTTTTTTATTTTCAAGTGATATGCTAACAGACATTGGCATCTGCTCCAAAAGTGTCAGTGGCTGCTCCAAACGAGTATTTTGCCTGCTACAGCACCTGCTCCAAAGGGTGAAATGCCACTTCCATCACTGCAAAGGTAGCCAACCCTATTTTAGGGGCAAAGCTCCTTAGGGTCTAGCCTTGTCCATCCGTCCGGCGTCCGTGCTCACATCGATTGCACTGCCTCCGGGATCGGCCCACTTTAAAAAAAAAAATGTACGCCCACACGGGGGTTCGAACTCAGGACCGCTTGCTTACGAGGCAGACGTCTTAAACAGTATGCTACACTCCAAAGTTGCATGTAGCCGCTCAACGTTTATGCAGGAGAGGGCGCTGCGGTCAAATGCGTATATAATCGCATTAAACTTTGCTCAATGTTTATAGATTGCATTAAACGTTAATCGCATTAAACTTTGCTCAACGTTTATAGACGAGAGGGCGCTGCGGTCAAATGTTCAAACGCATATATAACCACATTCCTTACCACACATTCTCTTTCCGACGTGGACCGTTGACTTAAGCGGTCGAGATGCGTTCCCACGGCTTCTAGCGGATCCAAGCTGATCTGCTAGAAGAGTTACTGGCTCTGCATTTCACTGACCGTAAAGCAGTAATAATGAAGTCGAAACGCAACCCGGAACTCAGCACTACCTATGAGCAATAAAAAAACAATCAGCACCATCAGCACCACCAGAGCTTCGCCCCAATCAACATCATTCACCATGTGGAGATGCGGCCTCTTTTTTTCACCATTTATCTCTTTCTTTTGGGTGTGCATTCTTTCGGAAGATTACGATAAGTGATAAGTAGCCTATCAGCATTCCATTTAAAAAATAATCTATGTACTTGTCTAATTTTCTTGTCCTAATCTGGACGCAGCCGACACTACGTGCCGATGGGACCAATCGTATGGCGTCAAAGCGCATTAGCAAGGCGCTCATCACGTTTCACAAGTGTTCTATTATTGCCGAACCAATCGTGTACAGGAAAGGCCCAGTGGGGTACCGTTTGATTTGTCCCATCAGCCGGTAGCATTGGCCCTTTCCAAACGTAAGGTGAGACGAAGCATAGACAAACTCTGCAGTGACAAGTGCTTGTGAGCACCTGCATGTGGCGGCGTTCCAGTGGCGGTGATCGGGGGCCCGCTGCAGCGTCCAGAGGTGTCCCTGGGGCACGTGTGCGTTGGCGTGCCCGTACCGCTGGTGCTCACGCTGGTGAACCTGTCTGCGGCGGCGGTGCGCTGCAACCTGGGCCACTCGGCCCGCTCGGTGGCCGATGCGGAGCAATCCGCCGTGCGCGTCGACCTGCCGTCCCCCGTGACGCTCGAAGGTGGACGCACGACGGAGGTCCAGGTGAGGGCCTTTGCCTCCTCTCGAGACTGTGCTCCTTGCATGCCCCGGTCTGGAACCCTTCTGCCACTCTACGAGAGAGGTTTCCCCAGCGTCCTCAAACTGGGTTCCCCAGACCACTCTCGGGAATTCCTCGAACTCGAAAAGGTTCATCGGCCATTCCTGCTTTTAAGTAAAGTGTTCTAACAATTAAAGGACACGTGCAAAGGAAAAATACATTTTTTTTCAAACAGCCCGGTTGGGAAAAGAAAGTCATAAAACGAATTTACAACGAAAAATAAATATTTTTAGAGCTAGATTTATGGCACTATACAAAATTGTAGTTGGCGCCCGCGGGCGCCGCGGAAAAGTGGCTGCTATTTGTCACGTGACTGTCCGCTATTTGTCAGGTGGTACTTGTGCTCTTTCGGAAGGTTCTTATGATCTCTAAAAGCTACTTATCCATCTTTATTGCATGTGCAACAAAAAACAAAGATTAATAGGTAACTTTTAGAGCCCAAAGAACGCTCCTGAAAAAGCGCAAGCAGACGTGATAGACCTTTGCGCCGTTCAGATGACGGCAGTGGCGCCGCAGAGCAGACGAACTTGCGTGGCGGCGGCGGGACTTTGAGGCGGTAGTGGCGCCGCGCGACAGTGCACGGGTCTACCATGTGACCCGCAACGGCTCCCGTAAGCGCCAACTACGAATTCGTTTTGCGCCATAAATATAGCTCTAAAAATTTTTTCCTTCATTGTAAATTCGTTTTATAACATTCTTTTTCCATCTAGGCTGTTTAAAAAAAACGTTTTTTTCCTTTACATGTGTCCTTTAAGCTTTCTTTAAGGAGATGTGAGCCATTCATTGAAGAGTAGCTATGCACTAAATGCGCGTAGCTATGTGTGTGTGCATTATTGCGGCAATGGAAGTGCCGCGCCGTTTGCGCCAAATTGCGCCATAAACAAGTCTGCTACATTTTTTTATTTTTTTTAATGGTTAGAGTGCAGGCGGGCTGTTGGATGTTTACCAAATTGCAGCTAAACCCGAGACCGGGGGGTATGATATAGAAACTAAAACATAGAAGGGACAAAAAACAGGGAAGAAGAGAACGTCTGAAAACATTCTTCTCTTCCCGATTTTCTGTCTCTTCTACGCTTAAAGGGATGCTGAACCGAAATCTGGATTTCCCAAAACACACGGCAAAAGCGTGCAACAAGATGCTATGAACACCAAAGCATCACTCATACAGCGATCTCTCAAACGGATGACCATATTTTTCAAAAAAAGAGGCGCATTTGGCAGGAATGTTGACGTCATATTTCTCCGAGAAGGAGAAGGAACGGCCTTGCGTCTTCTCCGCCTCGCAACCTTGAGGGAGCGAAGCGAAGAGAGGAGGAAACTAGGTATCTTGACGTCACGCGCCTCGTCGGCCTGCTTCAATCTCGACTTCTTTTTCCAAAAATATGGCCGTCCATTTGAGATATCGCCTTACTAGTAGCGTTGTAAGGACTGCAGCGTCCCGCCTACATCTCCAGCATTGTTTTTTTTAAATCCAAATTTCGGTTCACAATCCTTTTAAGTTTCTATTTCATACCCCAGTCTCAGGTTAATTGTGCTACATCTTGTGCCATTTTTTGCGCTTTGGTCCACCTCGGCACAGATGTTGTACCCACCTTGGTGCCACACCTGTGCCGAGGTGGGCCTAAACGATGCAAAAATACAATATTTTATTATTGCTCGATTTTAACATTTAGAGAAGTTGAAGGAAACGAAAATAGTACAAATATGTATTTCACGGCACCTTTTTCCACCGTATAGATTGTTTCATCTTATGTCAAGGTTCAAATGAAGACTGAAACACATACAATACACCTAATGAAAGTGCAAGTCTAGCAGCATTTGCTGCACTTGATAGGTTTGGCTGATTAAAGATCACAAACAGATAGACGACGAATGCAATGATGTCGTGCTTTTAATGCTGTTGGATTGGTCTCATTGGCCGGTAGCGTCGTCGGTGCTATGAATTACGATGAAACTATGTAAAAAAAATGGTCATCCATTGCGCTGACCCCGTCGTCTTCTGAATTTCCAGACGATGTTGGTGATTTCAGGAGCTAAATGTTATGAGAAAATTTTTTTTTAAATAGCGTGATGGTAGCTGCTGTAATCAGACGGAACCAGGGTCTCTTACTCCCGACACTATGTCTGCTGCATGCCTCCATGCTGTGGCTGCAGTGTACCGTGACACTTGCGCAGCTTGTGTCATCCTTCGCGCCTCACACCAGCATGCCCTCGCCGAGCTTCACTGCATTGCACTGGAGTGCTAGGAGCAGCGGCTGACCTGGGGCGCACGTGGGTTCGCACGATTGAAACGCAAAAACTAAAACGCAGAATCACTTTTAAAGCACAAATGTATGAGTATGTTTTCATAATATCTGTGGGTGGTTGTTTTGACAGTTTATTATATTAGCCCCTTGAGTTTGGTGCTCATAAAACTTGGTAGGGTGTATTTTTAATAAGATGGACTTTAGTGGGTATGTTGGTTTTTGCTGGCATAAGAGAAATGATATTTACAGGCTAAATTAACTAGAGGCTGGGAAAGGGGGAGGGTGAGAGACTTCATCTCAACTGAACTTTTGCTTATGCTTCATTTTTCAACATTTTTTCAATTTTAAATGGGACCTACTTTGAGCTGAGCCTTGTTTCTAAAAAGACGACTGTATGTCCATTTTGCGTCCTAACCACTCTTACTACGGGAGATGATAAGTAATATGCTCTAGTGTCAAAGAGGAACCTTCTGTCATTATCAAATATTAACTGATTGAGCGATTCAATTCAATTTTCATTTTCAAGTGACGTGGTAACAGTTGGCATCTGCTCCAAAAGTGTCAGTGGCTGCTTTAAGCCAACAGTATGCCTGCTACAAAGGATCAAATGTCACTTCCATCACTTGTTTACTAAGGGCTTGTGCGCCGCTTTATTGCGTCAATGCCAAGACCGGGAAGTGTTATCAATTCAGAAAAACGGGCATTCCTAGAGATCTAAAAGTTTGCTGACCCGTGACCTAGGGCAACCCGAACAACAAGACGTGTGCTGTCTGCACCAGGGGGCAACCGATATACTGGTTTCAAAAAT
This sequence comes from Ixodes scapularis, assembly GCF_016920785.2. Classification (NCBI taxonomy): domain Eukaryota; kingdom Metazoa; phylum Arthropoda; class Arachnida; order Ixodida; family Ixodidae; genus Ixodes; species Ixodes scapularis. The sequence goes on along the minus strand of NW_024609868.1, from coordinate 97,620,707 downwards.
CCCAGAAGGCCACGCATAAAGCGCGCAATGAGCTGTGGAAATATCCTGTATGCTCTTCCTGGCTCCCGCAGCCTCTGTCACATAGCGCTGAAAAGAGAGGGTAGCGCAGTTGCGTGCCCGCCCTTGCCTGCGTTGCCTCCAACATTTGCTACAACCAGTTCCGTACAGTCAGTTCCAAGAATTCCTTCCGGCGCCACGGCGGACACCGCGCATTTTGTAGCGGGACTTATGGGCAAAAGGCCTTCCGAGAGAGATTTTTTTTATTTAACGTATCTCGAGGTAGCCTGTTAAAGGGCAACTCTGCTCGATTCTGAAGATTTCGGGATAATGAGTGATTTCCAATTAAAAAGCCCTAGTAAAAGACACTACGTCATTTGCTTCGCAAAAAATGGGATATATATTTTTAAATCTAATTTTAAACACGAGCGGAAATCGAAACCGAAACTTCAGCTCCGCCCGGCAACATTGGCCTCGGGCCGCCAAGTACATGGCCATCACGTGGTACGAGATGTCACGTGATCCTCGGCCCAACGACGGGCGGGATGGGGGCGGGCGTGCCGCGTGCGGCAGGCGCGAGTGTCGTCTGCATCGCACTCTTTGCCACGCTTTGGTGTCTACGGCATTCGACGATGTCTGCACAACTGCAGCATAAGTCTGCGACTCTGCGCACGTGGTGTCCATAGTGTGGACGAAACTCCGAGAGGCAATAATCCCAAACGGTGAGACGACGACGGTGGTTGTGACGCGGAAGACGGCGGTAACGGCGGGACCACGGCGGTTGGTTAGTCTGCTCCCAAGAAGCGCGCTGCGCAGGCGCGTACGCCAATCACGTGGACACCGCTGAGCGCCGAGAGGCAACGTTGCTGACGTCATGCGCTACGCTCGATCGGAGGAGTAAAAACAAGCAAAAGGGGGCCATGGTGATGACGTTTAGCTCAATGTTGGCTCCGCCCATGCCGTAGCCTTGACTGCGCTGTTGGTTGCGCCTGAATTCGCCCGCTCTAGTCAGCCGATTTCGGCAACTTGGCGAGTTGCAAAGTTTGCCGGACCGCTTAAGAAACATTTAGACAGAACTGCGCCGTAATATTTGACGTGTGGTCTTCCTAGGCGATACTGAAGAGGACTGCATTGTTTTTGCAAAACCAAAAATGAAGCGGAGTTGCCCTTTAAGTTATTGTATGAGGCGGGACACGAAGGTTACTTTAACCGAAGGAGAACAGTTGCAGAGCACAAGAACAATATCTGTACTCGCCTCGAAATCTTGCCTAAAGTTCAGCAAGACTTGGGGGCTTTTCCAGCATTTAAAGAGAGAGTGCTAAAGGGACACTGCTCTATGATGATAAGCCCGGGACTGAGAACAAATAAAGAAACTTACAACCGCACATTCTGTCTCAAAATCTTTTAGACTGTGCTTGTGGTTTTCCGTTTGTTTAGTTGTATCACTATGAAGTTAGTTCACCAGCTTGCCTGTGTCTTTTCACTTTCAACACTAGAGTTGTTTGTGTTTTATTGCAAAAACAAAACTTTTGTGATGATGTTTGCTCACATTTTTACTGGGGAAATAAGGAGCGGAGGCCTGGAACTGATTGAGTTGCACTGGGCCACCATCTGGCAACTGCACTGGGCGCGGCCCTCTCCTCAGGGCACCTTCCTGTCGAGGGAAGCCGGCGAAGTGCTGGCGGAGGTGGACGTGACAGAGGCGCCCGTCTCAGGGCCCGACCAAGCGTCGCGCCTCTCCCTGGGGCGGTGCTGCGTGCTGGTGCGTGCCAGCGCAGAGGTGCCCCAGGTCAGCCTGGAGCCGCGTGGGGGGCTGCGCTGGGACGCACTGCCGTGGGCCAGCGGGAAGCACAGAAGACGCTTGACCGTCACCAACTGCAGTACCTGCCCGGTTCCCGTGAGGATCACCGTCTGCCAGGTGCGTGCTCCCCAGTCACTCTGCTCACCTGCCTCGTACAAAAGACGCTCGCTGCCGACACGATAGCATCTTCAGCCTCAAGCATGTTGGAAGGATCTTTACAGAGCGATAGGGCAGACTTTTTTCCGAGCCGAGATTCTGACCCGAATCTAGAGATTCAGAAAGGTTCAGATAATTGGCCGAATCTTGTAGCGATTTGGATAGATTCAGAATGTGGTCAGACCATATTGTCAACAAGATCTAAATATTATTGTCTTGTTTTTTTACAAAACACTCAGAAATTTATGACTACACTTTTAAATTCTAGAATTCTTTTACGTGTAAAAATAAAAACAGTAGAATCTTCGATTTTACTCCTGGAAGCCCTTTGTGGCACAGCTTTAAAGGCGTAATCAAAATGAAGTTTTGGTTTCATATTTAAATGATTAGCGAAATTCATCACATTGATGCCATTCATGCAACAAAATATATTCACAAAAGGCAAAACTGCGTTTTAGAGGCCAGGTGTAGAACATAATAGTAGAGTCTTGTGCCGTATTATTTTTACTGCCTTTAGACTTAATGCAGTCGGATTTTCCACTCGAAGGTCCTACCTTTCCGTCTCTGTTTTTGTCCAACCTCGTATGCTGCCGAGTAAAAAAACTAAGGAAATAAAAGTATTATCCTTAAAGGAGCAGAATTTTGTGTTTCACAACAATAAAATTGCCCTGGACAACCCTTTCTTGTTTTTTAATGTAAATAATAAAAGACACCCAGTTTCGGTCTTGCCATTGAACGATTGAGCCACGCGATTCTTCGACATCGACAAGTAAGACCGAAAAGCTGCCGCAGCGATTTATTTCTCATGGACTTTCGGGATTGTTGAGAATCATGTGTGTGTGTTTCAGAAAGTAACAGCAAATTGACAATATTTTATGACAGAAACGCTGCAGGCATTTCCAACTCCTGCACAGGGAAGGTAGTATGGTATGCTTGATGGAAAGAGCAGCATATACAAAAAGACGGTGCCCTTAGCCGTTTGCTCCAATGAAGAGCAGCAAGCAGTCATCAGACTTTTGTGGCTGAAGGTCACGAAACCACATTAAATTCGGAGTGCTACAAGAGTATGGAGATGTCTGCATTAGCGAGCAAAAATGTACAAATGAGTTACGCATTTAAAAATAGCTGACCATAAATTGTTGATCAGCAACACCCAGTCATCCCAGTGCGGTTGGAGTGATGTAGGACATAAGCCGATACGCAATGTATTGCATCGGTATGGAGGTCTAATTTTTCTTGCGGCGAGGCTTTCTTAGTAAAAGAAAGGCAATAGGGAGTTTTGAATATTTCGTGCCTATAGCCCAAATGGTATCCAGGGAGGCAAAGAGACGTGCACTCCCCATTTCAGGGTGAAGGACTGTTCTCCCTGAGCGCGCTCGGGGATGAGAGCGGACGTTGCACCGAAGCCCCTAGCGTCTGTTGCGTGCTTCCCGGCAAGGGGCAAGGGCAGGTGGTCGAGTTTGAAGTGAGCTGCACCACAGAACATGCCACATGTAAGTCTGTCAGGACCGTTTTTTTTTTTTTTTTTGGTTTATTTTTTGCAGAATTTAAAGGCTGTCATCAAAACAACTAGTCCGGTGGAAAGTGCTTATTTGGGACGGTAACCTAAGCGATAAAATTTGGTGCTCGCCAATGCCTTTTTGAATTTGAACAAAGACTAGCTGAAATTGAGGATTCACGATGGGCAGCGAAAATATACAAGTATATACTATAACATTCCAAGAAAACGACCCCCCCCCCCCCCCGAGAAATCACCCATCCTGTTTTTCTACCTAAACATTTGTAACGTAAAAATTCCAAAACATCGCCTACCCCCCAATTCTTGTCAGACTTCACGCGATGTTCGACGGGAATCACATCCGCCGTGCGATCTGCTGTACCAGTACATCTGATAAGCAACTTCATAGCAGGTTCTAATGTTTTTGTCCTCTATCTGCATGCGCGATATCGGCTCACAAAACTCGCAAGTTGTTTCCATGTGTATATTGCATCATGAAATGAGAATATGCTGCGCCCTCGACATCCGTTCCCGTGACATAAAAGCTTCTAGTGGGTTCCCGCGTTTTTTCCGCGACCTGCTCTCGTGATATCGATTACCGTAACACGAGAGTTGGTCCCGCGTGTATATTGCATCGTAAAATATGATTCTGCTGCATTCGCGTTCTGCGGTATTTGTTCCCGTAACATACGAGTTTGTCGCGGATTCCTGCGTTTTCAACCGCAATCTGCGCGTGCAATATTGGTTCCCGTGACAGGCAAGTTTGTAGCTAATTCACGCGTGTTTATTGCGTAAAACTTGAACTTGCTGCGTCCGCAACCTGCGGTATTCTTTCCCATGACACAGGAGTTAGGAGCGAATTCCTGCATGTTTATCGCAGCGTGAAACATGAATTTGCGGTGTCAGCAACCTGCGGTATCAGTTCCCGTGTCATGTGGTTTGTAGCAGGTGCCAAGGTGTTTATCATTAATTTTTTATTAAGTTTTGCTGTGGCATCTCGAAACATAGCCCGCCCCATGTTATCCACCATTTATGTCTTCATTATGGGTGGGCGTTCTTTCAACACTTTACGGTAAATATGAAAAGTCTAAACACTAAGTGGACGAACCGAACCCGCAAGCTGAGATCTAAATACATTCAACGAGATGGGGCCGATCAGAGCATATCAGTAGAAAAGGGAGTAAAGGAAACTGATGAAATTGTGGGACGAAAGAATCTAGGGGAAATCAAGCTTTAACAAAATGCAGGGCACAAAAACAAGAAATAAAGAAGGAACAGTTGTATGATAATTCATTGGGGAGCTTATTGCTGTTTAAAGCTAGAACAGGGGTGCTAAGAACGAAAACGTATAGGGATAAATTCTAGGAAATATACTCTATGCGACATATGCAACCGCAAAACAGAAGCTGTAGAACATGTATTTTTAAGGTGCACAGGGCTTCGTCCTACCCTCTTGGGGGGATGACTATGCATTTGGAGGGGGCACTGGGATTTGCAGACATGGATGGACTAATGGATAGGGAAAGAATTGTGATAACTAAGAGGAGATAGGAAGATTGGTGGAAAAAACCTAAGGAGGGGTAAAAATACAGACAAAAATAAGCAATTGAAACACTCTAAAAAGGGGGGGGGGGGGGGGGGGTTGTGTCAGAATAAAACGTTTACAAATTTAAAAAAAAAAAAAAGGATGGCAAAATGTTAGGCTAGGTGGTGCTGGTGCAAGCTGCCACCCGTTACAAAGGGTATAGCCATTACCATCCATCCATCCATCCATCCAGCGAAAAAAATTCCCTGCTAAATTTAACGAAACCAATTCCCTGCTAAATTTAGTTTAAAAAATTTCCCATTAAATTTAGTGGAAAAAATTCCCCGCTAAATTTAACAAAACAATTTCCCCACTAAATTTAGCAGAAATAATTCCCCATTAAATTTAGCGGAAATACTTCCCCGCTAAATTTAGCTGAAAAAATTGCCCGCTAAATTTAGTTGAAAAATTCCCCGCTAAATTTACCAGGAAAAATTCCCCGTTAGATTTAGCAGAAAAACTTGCCTGCTAAATTTAGCGGGAAAAATTTCCCACTAAACTTGGTGGGAAAAATTCCCTGCTTAATTTCAGCGGAAAAAATTTACTGCTAAATTTAGTGGATAAAGTTCCTTGCTAAATTTAGTGGAAAAAATTCCCCACTGAATTTAGTGAAAAAATATTTCCTGCTAAATTTAGCAAAAAGAAAATCTCCCGCTAAATTTAGTGAAAAAAAATTCCTCGACAGATTTAGCCGAGAAATTTTCCACTAAATTTAGCGGGAAATTTAGCTAAAATTTCCTGCTAAATAGGAGGGGAGCAGGAGGGGAGGGTACGGATGAGGAGGGGAATTCGCTCCTCTCCGTGCCTTCCCCTCCTCCTCTTCAAGAGCTGCGCTCTAATTCCGCGTTACAGGGGATTGTATACGTCTTTCATTTTTTCAGTAACAAGTAGCGTATTTAGTTACTTTTTTAGAAAAGGGATGAGTAACATACTTAGTTCCTTTTAAAGCCAAGTAACGAGTAACAGTATTTCGTTACTTCTGAGGAGTAGCGTGTACAACACCGTTTAAACAGGCTCATTTTAATTCTGACCTGAGTATGCATTTATTGCGACAAAGCAGATGGGCAACCCAAAAAACAACTGAACAGCATGACAGTATTACATCATTTATCGCTGAACACGTCAGTCGAACTCTACAGCCGGGAGTGTCCTTTACCCAACGGGCGGAATAAGGTTCGTTAGTTGAATCTTTTGAAATTATGTACAGGCTGAATGTGAACCCGAATGTTGCCAACACCGGAAGGCACAGATCCCATTGCCAACATGGAACTTTAGAAGCAGAGAAAACAAAAGAGAGAGGTGAATTCCAGATTCGCCAGCTCTTCCTGAAGCACAACATTGACGTTCCTTTGAGCGTATCAGTAGAACTAGTGTCTTCAGCGTTGCCGAAGATGTATTCTCAAGGAAGCGGGGAAACATAACTAATGAAAACTTTGAGAGGCAGCTGCTACTTACCGTATTTATTCGAATATAAGGCGAGGTTTTTTTCCGAAATCCTTAGTCTCAAAGTCGTACCCCGCCTTATATTCGAAGCTCAGTACAGCAATACGGCAATTTTGGTGTAACAGTTTCGGTTTCCGCCTTTCAACCATTTTCAAGCTTCCAAAAGAGCCCGACAATACTGTTACAAATCTAACGCAGAGATTTAAGAATAAAACATACAAAATGTTACACAAACGCAAGTTACAGATAGTAACTACCGAGTTTGGGCAGCTGCGATGCAGGAGACGCGATGGCTGCAGACGCCTTCAACCATATCAACGAGCTGAGCCAGCAGTAGCCGCTTCCAAGCCAGTAGTAGCCGCAAAGTTTGTAAACAAGTTGGGACGCTACCAGCGCAATGGCGAGTCACCGTTGCCACTATGATGCAGCCTTCAAGAGGAAGGTTGTATCAGAGGCGGAGGTTTCTGGAAACTGCGCGGCGGGTCGGAAGTTTGGTGTTCCGGAGAACAACGTGCGTCGTTGGCGCAAACAGAAGACTGCGCTGTTCGCCTGCGCAGCGACGAGAAAGGCTTTCCGTGGCCCGCGAAAGGGAGCGTTCCCCGAAGTGGAAGAAGTGCTGACGCAGTTCATCAAAGAGAGGAGAGGCCGCGGTTTGGCCGTTACTTCCGACATCGTGCAGATGAAGGCGCGCGAAATCGCGAGAGAGCGTGGCATCCCCGCTCTCAAGTTCAAAGCTAGCCGGGGCTGGGTGCAGAAATATATGAAGAGGGCCGGATTTTCCTTGCGAAGGCGGACCTCCGTGATGCAGAAGTTGCCCGAGGACTACGAAGAGAAACTAATCTCTTTTCAGAGATATGTTATCGGCCTGCGACGCGACCACGACTTTCTACTCGGGCAGATGGGCAACGCCGACGAAACCCCGATTTTTTTTGACATGCCGTCGCCCCAGACCATTCACCAAAAAGGTGATCGCCAAGTGAGCCTGCGCACTACAGGCAACGAGAAGGCTAGGATCACCGTTATGTTAGCCTGCACCGCCGATGGGCGGAAGTTGCCCCCCTTCATCATCCTGAAGAGAAAGACCTTTCCGAAGAACGAGGTCTTCCCGCAGAACGTCCACATTCGTTGCCAGGAGAAGGGGTGGATGACGGAAGAGCTTTTTCTGAACTGGATTAAGTCGGTGTGGTGCCGAAGACCAGGGGCACTGCTCGCCCGGAGGTCAATGCTGGTCCTCGACGCGTTCCGCGGACATCTCACGGAGGGTGTGAAGAAGAAGCTGGTGGACGAACGCACGGAGCTGGTCGTCATCCCGGGGGGCATGACAAGCCAACTACAGCCGCTTGACGTTTGTCTTAACAAGCCCTTTAAGGCACACGTCAGACGGCTGTACAATGAATGGATGGGCGTCTGACACTGTGGCCCTCACGCCGTCGGGACGTCTAAAGCGGGCGTCCCCGTCTATGCTCGCCCAGTGGGTGGTCGACGCATGGGCAGCGATCCCCGAAGCTATGGTTGCAGCATCGTTCCGCAAGTGCTGCATTTCCAATGCCCTTGACGGCACCGAAGACGCTGACCTCTTTGAGTGCGAAAGTGATAAGGATGATTCGGATGCTACCACTTCTGAAGACAACAGCTTCTAAGTTTGTCTTTCGTCTCGCTCCGAATAAATATCTTTGTGTGCAGATAGTTCAAATACTTGTGTCTGCTTCGCTGAAAGGTAAGGAATTTAATTGCCTTCTTTCGTTTCTTTCGCCTTATATTAGTGTGCAAACTTTTTTCTTTTTCTTTGGTCCTTCAACTGCCCCCTCGCCTTATAATCGTGACCGCCTTATATTCGAATAAATACGGTAAGTGCAACGACTACTCAAAGGAAAATAATAAACTATGAAACAAAAGCAGTTGTGTGTTTGCCCATCAAAGTAACGAGGAACGGCAGTGTGCTTTAGGAAGAGCTGGTGAATCTAAAATTCCCCTCTCTCTTTTGTCCTTTCTGCTTCTAAAGTTCCAAATTGACAATGGAATCTGTGGGAGCTCGGTGGGACCAGCAGTTTTGAACGTAAAAACCGGGAACATATAAACAAGGTTCTACTGTAGCACTGATTTTTAGCAGACACATCTTTTCTAACCATGAAAATTAATAAAGGACAAACTAATAATGTTGTGTCATTTTATTTCAATCAAACAATAAATAAGTGGGAGAGGAAAGGCAATCAATCACCGCAGCAGAGTACTCACATAAACGTGGTAATGCTAGTGTACGCCACTGAAAAAAGATCACAATATTCAATAATGGCAACGCCTACTGCATGCTCCGAACCACATAACTACATACTTAACTACAACATACCGACTGTCGAGAAAAAATAAAAATGTACACGCACGTCAGGTCTCACTTGTTGAGGAAGCTTCTTCTACTTTTTTGCGGCCTGTACGTTTTAGGTTGTCTTTGCCCAAAGAATGTTTTCCGCTCTTTCATTACCAAACAAGAACATGCTTTCCCGGGACAATAGATGTCCCGCATTCTTTACTTTTTTTTTAGGGACAACATTTTTGGTGAGATAGGAGGCTCAGAGGCTCATTCACCCACTTGCATTCTTAGGTCCCTGTTCCTTAAAACCTTTTAAAATCTCCTAGGACGAGAGAACACGCTGCCACCATCTATGAGGTGATCCTGGACTTTCATTTCACTGGAGTGAAGGTTTTGCAATATTTGCGAGATCAGGGGAGCTATGCTACACGGCGTTGTCCCGATCCCTTAATCCCGCTTGGTCCCGCCGTGTAGCGTAGTACCCCCGATGTACATGTGTCTATGACAAACTGTCATACAGCAGTGATGTGATTGCTGCGCCAATTGCGCCAAACTGCGCCAAGGGGCTAACCCTGCTACATCCTGCTACATTTTGCCAAGATATAGGTAATCTGCGCCAAGCATGCGCCAAAGGTCCGATTTCGGTCGTCTTTCAAAACCGAAACTAAACTGAGTACTGTAATTGAGCACGCGTGAGGTAGGTGGCGCAACAAGCCACCCGCCGCCCGACAGAAAGTACCCTGCATCAATCATTCATCCGATCGCCCCGCCCCGCCCCCCCCCCCCCCCCCCCCCCCCCCCCCCCCCCCCACCTCTTGCATGGTTTCCCCTAGCGTCTCTCGTTCCGTGCTCTCGCACCTCGTTGTCTTGCATTTTTTCCCTTTTTGTTTTTTAAGGACAGGCGCGGGCGTGTGTGGGCGCTCCGACGCTAGCGTGCTAAATACCAACCATGCCGTCATGCTGTGAAACGAAACCACGTTTTTGCGCGGCGGGAGTTACTTTGTGAGCTGAAGCACTCGCTCCTGAAAGCAACGGCATTGGGAAAACAATATTTGGTCCCTGCCTGCCAGTCACCGTGGTCGCGCGACGTCCGGTGTTACCGTCCCCACCTCGCTGCAGATATGGTGCTTTCTAAACTGAAACGTCAGGTTCGCCCTAGTGTTCATCAACATTCCTGTTCTTGTTTAATACGCTGCTACAAAAATTCATCTATCTCAAAGACTGCTGTGTAAAAGTATTGATTACCTAGGCTTCTCTCGCTAAGCTTTCTTTCGAGGGGGACCCCGGTGCGTGAAAAAATCTGCCACGAAAGACAGTTGGTGAAGGGAAGTGAGCTAAAGCAAAAAAGGCAATGTCTGCACGCTGAACCTGCACAGCGCGCTTGTTTTTCTCGAGTTGAATCCCGGCACATAGCGCTCCAAGAACTTTTTCACCCTAACTCGAGATGTCTTCCATCAATGTGCTCAGGTTCTTTTTTTTTTTTTGTGTGTGTGTGTGTGTGTATGTGTGTTTAGCTTTTAACCTCGCCTGCCGGCCTGGCAAGCACGTGCCGCTAAACTGTTTTTTTGCGTATGTTGGACAGTTTATTTTTCCTACAATTTTGGGAACCAGTTGGCGACGGAGCGGAGTGGCATGGTTTAGATCGAACAGCTATCTCCGCTCGCGCGACAATTTCGCATTGCACTGCAGTAGTTACGTGTTTCATCAGTTGGAAACTGCTTTCATGATATCACTAGCCAACCTAATGCTGTGCTATTTACTACTAAGCAGGTAATTTTGAAATAAATTTTATTATGTGCAGTTTGGTTCTTATTTACCTATAGCGGATACATTTACAGGGTGTCCCAAAAAATCTTTCAGGTTTTTTGTTGTTTTTTTTACTGCAAAAATAAACTAGGCATTGCTGAACACTCATTCTCCGCCCAAAGGTAGCGCTAGAGGTCACAGCCTGATGCCAAAGTTTCAGCCCGATCCGATAACGTAATCAAAAGTTAAAAGTGGTTTCTAAAAATTGCAACGGGAAAATGGCGGCCGACGGAGTTTTCGTATACATGGGGCTCCATGGCACCAGAAACCGAAAACGGGCAAAAATCGGGTCTATTTTCCCATTGAAATTTTCAGAAAATCACATAACTTTTGAATAAAATATCGGATCGCGCTGAAACTTTGGCATCAGCTTGTGACCTCTAACGCTACCTTTGGGTGGAGAATGAGCGTTTGGCGATGTCCAGTTTATTTTTGCGGTGAAAAAACCTTGTATTCTTTTTTGTGACACCCTGTATACATATCATTTAACTGAACCATTGTAAAATCTGTCATGTCATTGGCATTTCAGTTAACATCTTGAAAGACTCCCAGGTGGTCTAACTTGACTATAATTGGTTTATTGCAGCGAGCAAAGTGTCCTTCGTTTGTACAGCACTTAAAACAAATATTTTTATTTTTATAAAATTATCTGCTCCAAAAGCTACTTTTGCTGCTCCAAAGCACTGTTCTAGCTGCTCCAAAAGCCACTTTTGTTGCTCTAAAACACTGTAATGGCTGCTCCAAAGGCCACTTTTTCTGTTCCAAAACATTGTTTTGGCTGCTCCAAAAGGTGCTCCAAAACGGCTTAGCCCAATCACGTCACTGATACAGTGAAACCCGTTTAGAACGAACCCACGTACAGCGAATTATGGTCAATATCGAACTCACGCAAAAATTTAAATCAAAATGCACGTAAAAAGTACTTTTTATAACGAACGACGCATTGGCTATATCTAACTTTTCCCACCGGGAAGGCTCCCAAAAACGCGCAAACAATCGTCTTCTAGCCTGTCCCCCCCCCCCCCCCCCCCCCCCCCAAAAAAAATAACAAAAAAAAAGTAGGAACGAAACAAAATTTTAAAAGCTCAAGCTCCGAACAAAGTTGAGCGAAGTGAAGCAATTCAGAAGGGGAGAAAGCTAAAAAAAGAAACGCTTTGCACGCATGCACAGAAAAAAAAAAAACTTTTCAGCCCAAAGCAGTTGCCCACGAAGAGAAGCGATTCAGAAGAAAAGATAAGGTAAAAAAAAAAAAAAAATCTAATCTCGTGCAAGAAAAAATTAAAAATCAGCGCGTTGTTCCAACGCAGAAGCGAAGAGATGAGAAGGAAAGAAAAGCTCTCGCCTTACAATGAACGCATCGTGGAAGTTCGTTTTAAATGTTTTTCGCTATATCGAACTTATCGTAGCGTTTCCTGCTGTTCGTTATAAACGGGTTTGACTGTAGTATATAACATTGTCAAAAGTATTTCAAGCAAAGAAGGAAAGAATGACAAAATCGGAAATGTCCAGACACTGAAAGTGTTTCTACCCAATAGGTGGCACCAGTCTGTTCTCTCGTCATGAGAAGTTTTAAGGTCTTACGGTCAAGCAGTTAAAAGAATGTGCCTTAAAGCAATCTTCGGTGAGAATCAGGTCTTTCTTGGCGTAAAAAACAATTTTCTTCCCGATCCACATTTTTTTTTTCTAAAAGTAATTTTCTCTTGCAAAACATTCAATGATACACTTTATAGTATCACTCACTTATTCATTCTACACTCATCCGTCCCGCAGAGTGTAGAGTGATGTCAGCGTCCCCGACGTTCGCATCAGATCTGCAATCCGCCAAATCTGAATCATTTTTATCCACATCCACCAGTTGACCGCGGATATCCGCAGATGCGCGGGTAATCTGCAGATGTGCAGGGCTCTACCTATCATAGTCCCACGAGGGGCTGATAGTATTATGAAACAAAAAGAATAAGATTGCCATCGCCAGCCGTTTGCGACTCTTACTGCCGGGTGCTCGAATGGCGGGGTGCGCCTGTTGGCTGCAGGTCTGAGCGTGGATGCGAGGTTGGAGGTGACCCTGGAGGGAACCAGCGTCCCCGGGGCACCCCTGGCAACCATGACCCTCTCGGCCACCCTGCTGCCCCCTCTGCTGGTCGTCCAGGGCGACGGGGTAAGCCCACGTCTGGTCCCTGCCGGTGTTTCCAGATAAACATTGTTGTTTTTCTAACCCATGGGTTCTTAAACAGGGTATCCTGGGGGGATCCCAAAGTCCTCAAATTTTCTCAACAACCCCCAAGTATAGCATTCCAGTTTAATAGTGCATCAGTGAGAGTAAAACAACTACGGTACGCTGAGGCAACTGGACTCATTTGCCGCCATTTCCAAAAGAAATAATGCATACCACTTAAAAAAATAGAAAAAACTGTATAGGTGATGAATGGGCATCGTGAAAGATTGTGTTAAAAAACAGTTGTACTTTAAAAAAAAAATTCGATTGTGTGTGTGTTTATACAGCCTAGAACTTGGTCTGCCTCAACGGGCGACGAGTCTCCCAGCTGTAGATGAGCAATTTAGCCAGTGCAGTACAACCGCTAGCCTGGGGTCTTTAACGTGCACCACGCAGTAGGGATACACGACCGCACGCCGGTACGATGCTCATTCAGATCGAAACGGGCGGGGGTGGGGATTGAGCCCAGGATCCCTGGGTTCCGCAGCGCGAGCTTTTGCTCCACGTGCTCCGAGCTGGTGCGCACTAACCCACTCGGCCACTGATCCCCCCTAGTTGTACTTTACCTTGAAAGTACATTGTGTTTATAGTACTTTACTTGAAGTACATTGCACCCGGTGTACTTACTACTATATTTGAAGTACATGACCTCTCATTTACTTTGTGCTTCAAGTACTTTTTAGATGTACCTTATGCAACACTGTGAACAAGCAAATGCCGTTTGCAAAATTAAGCTCAGCCAGTGCTAAACCTCAAAGTAGAAATGATACATCCACAATACATCATTGACAAAACAACAAGTACAAAACAATTTGGCACGCAGAAGCAGAACCAGCTTTTAAAGCATTTCTGTGAACACAGATGCTGCTTTATTTTCGGCTAGCAGAATTTCGCTAACGAATCAAAACGTATGTAATTCTTGTTACCTTAAAAAATATAAATAACTTCAAAAGTAATATGCTGCCTTTTTCGGTAGTTAATAATTTACTTGATTGCCATTATTTGAGTAATTTATACTCTACTCAACTTACTTTTGAGGCCAATATTCAGTAACTTAACTTAGTTACTTTTTGAGTAACTCGTACATGTCTGCAGCAGGCCAATGGTTGGCCCAAGCAGGAGTGGAAAAAAAAAAGTAATTACTACAAAAGCAGTCACTTTGAAATTAAATTAACAGAAAAAGAGGTTGAATCAAATTTACATGAACAAATGCATATACAGGTACAAAAGGCTTATTTTTAGATAGTCACTATACAAAGTCAATAATACTTCATACTTCTTTACTTGGAAATTCACTTGTATGTCAATAATAACAATATTCCAGAATAAAATGCCTCAACAGCATTGCAAATAACATCACTAAAAATGCTTTAAAGTGACTAAAAAAATGACCGGACCTCCATGTGGTGAATGATGTTGATTGGGGCGAAGCTCTGGTGGTGCTGATGGTACTGATTTTGTTCATAGGTAGTGCTGATGGTGCTGATTTTTTTTTATTGCTCATAGGTAGTGCTGAGTTACGGGTTGCATTTTGACTTCATTATTACTGCTTTATGGTCAGTGAAATGCAGAGCCAGTGGTTCTTCTCATCCTTTCTCATCGTTTTCATCCATGTCAAAAGAGAATGTGTGGTATGAAACGTGGTTATGTACGCATTTAAGCATTTGACCGCAGCGCCGTCTCCTGTATAGACGTTGAACGGCTGCATGCAACGTTTCATCCATGACATCCCCAGCTCTTGAGTTACTACCACACCTCAGAGCCCCCTACTCGTCCCGCAGTCATGGTCGAGTGGTTAAGGCGATGGACTAGAAATCCACATCCCCGCACAGGCTCGAATCCTGTCGACCGCGCAAACTTTTTTTCTTTCTTTTCTTTAAGAAGACAGTAGGGATGGCAATCGATGGGAGCACGGACGCCGGACGGACAAGGCTGGACCCTAAGGAGCTTCGCCCCTAAAAAAGCTTTAGTTGCTTTAAGAATGCAGAACGATAAAACATAATACTTCCAACAGATGTCCCACCTTTTTCTCCGACGGGTGGCGTCAAGTCTTCTTGAAGTTTTTGTACAAGTGCGCAGAAGTTGAACTTTTTTTTTTTAACTTTGCGTTAGAAGTTGGAAAAAGTGGAACCTGGTTGAAGTCTAACCTGGTCAGGTTTGCGACGTCCTACTTACGACCGAGTCCTCGCAGTCATTTGTGAGAGAGCACGCCAGCGTCATCTATAAAGTGGCCCCGGAACTGCATTTCACTAGAGGAAAAAAATTTGCAGTATTTGCAAAATCAAGTGTTTATGCTACCTACAAGAAATGGCGGTTTATAACGTCAGAAGCTTTAAAAAGAAAAAATGCGCTCATAAATTAGGAAATATTTTTTTCAGTGGAGCTGTTAAGTGCTAGTTTCCCCAGCAGGATCGTGTTCGGTACCAAACAAATGTCGACACCTGTGCTCAACACAACACTCTGGTTGCCGCCGTCGCTCATAGATGGCGGTAGCTGTCCAGAGTGTTGCGTTTGCCAGTTGTCTGCTTGCCGCCATCGCTCATAAATCGCGGCAACCTTTCCAGCCTCGGCAACCAGACAACTGGTTGCTGCCGTCGCTCATAGATGGCGGGAACATTTCTTCGGAGGAAGAAAAGCAGGAACGGAATGAGTGGCGATGTGTGCAGCAGTGCGAATGGTTCCGCAACCGCCGCGGGGCCGCTATCGCCTAAAGTTCTACTGCGTCGAGCGCTTCAGATTTCCTTGCGAAGGAAGAGCAGATTGCTTGCCTGGAAAGCCACCGCAAAGAACAGATGCTACAGCTCTGCTGCTCTTCCTTCTTAACCAGAGTGGAAAGGCTGAATGTTTTTTTTTTCCATTGGGTAGCCAAGTGTTCCATTGGGTTGCCGAGTGTTCCACGAGTGCCTGATGGACGGAGCCAGTGTGGTGTCTCGTCGTGAGAGAGGGGTTTTAAGGCACACAAGCAGTCGCGAGAGTGCCAACGGGCCTTTAGTCGTCCGAAGCGAGGCCCTTTTCCCTCGCAGCCCCTGGTGGTGGAGGGTGGCGGGAGCAAGGCAGTCCGGGTGGTGAACCAAGGCAACGGGCCCCTGGATGTGGAGTTCCGGGCGACGACCCCGTTCCGCGTGAGCCCCGACAGGGCCGTGCTGGGACCCTCACTCGGGGCCTCGCTGCAGCTGTCCCTGGCCGACGGGGCGGCAGACTGTACCGGGTAGGTGCGGCCATCCGCGATGCTGCCCGTGCGTCTGGCATCTCATTCCACCCACGCGTCGAAAGGGGGCCCAAAGTGGGAACGACCGACCTCGCAAAAGTTGGTGTGTCGCGCCGTCAGATGTCGCGAGTCTGGAGGTCGTGCAAGTTCAAGAAAAGCGCGAGTGAGCGAGTATCGCCGTTGTCACGGCATCCCGACTCTCGGTTGTCGACGCTTCCATGAACCACCAAGCCGGAGAGCGACCAGCGGCGGGACGGGCGTCCGCCACGTCCACCGCTGCCGTCGCGACACTTTTACGACGTCGTCGGGCAAAAATCGAGAGGCCTCTTTTTTGGACGCAGTAAGTGTGCTGGTTGGAGATGCGTTCACAGTAGGAGATGCATGCTGTTGTTACCCGTCTCGTGCGGTTCCGCCACCGCCCTTCGCGGGCCCTAGAGGACTGTCAAGGGACGTTTTGTACACGTCACTTGCCAGAAAGAAGAGGTTCTTGGGGGTTCAAAGGCTTGTTCCCCCGAGACGTCGGCCACCAGCGAGAGTGCTGTTTCTTTCTAATGGCCTCTGGTCGACGCCACGTAGAATAACAGAGTCCCGTGCTTTAGAATTTCGACGTCGTCACGGCGAGATCGAGTGAAACCCCAAATTGGACCCAAGCACCATAGCGGCGTTCGGCCGGGCCGAACGCCGAAGGACGCTCGGCACCGGGCTCGGGTCCGGTTGTTTAGTTGGCACCGTTTGACCTTGACAACGTTCTGCGGATGAAAAGGAGGACGTTTGCGTGCCTCCATGATTCTAACCGGCGTTGCTCTGACACATGCTCGTTGCCTTTTCCCCGCCTTGGCTGCACGCGCACGCTCCAGGCTCGCGAGACACCCGAGCACTACCATTCCCGTCATTCTCATTCTAACGGCAACACTTATTTACTTGTCGCACAAATTTCTTTTGACTTAGCACTTGCATTCGTGTCATAACGTCCTGCACCATTTTTTTTTTTTTTTTTTTAAGGGTCAATTGGTAAAAGGATGTGGATGAAGTAAAAAGTTACATTAAGACGGGCCTCCCCCCAATATCTTTTTGTTTATTTTTTGCCAGGCGATTAAGTTCGGTGTAAGGAGACTGCCCAATCAATATTTTGCCACAGAGTCGTGCAATATATTTTTAATAAAGTAAAAAACATGACTGCTTCAAACTGCAATATGATCAGGGTGACTGTAAGGAGAGAGCTGCTGGAAGTCATGTGGCTATCGCTCTCTACCCAATATATTCTTACGTTCCTCCGCTTCTCGGGCGTGACAATGACAATGAGGGCATTACTTAAACCGCTTGTCACGCAATTTTTTCAAAAATATATTCCTTCCCCTCGCTGTTCTGTGCTTGAAGATCGATTGGCCGGTACCACGAACCACAGTTCCGAAGTAGCGGTCCCACGTCCGTCGCAACGTTGGTCCGTCTTGTGCCACCATTGCATCCTCCAGCCCGCAGTACATCTCCATATCGACAATGGCATGCTCATCTACTTGCTGCGATCTGTGCAACAATTGTTTTCATTCGACATATTGGCCGCTTCTTGGAAGCCACAAAAAATGGGGTTGATATTTTCTTCTGTTTTTAATATTGAATGTGCACCTTAGATGACCCACAACTTTGAATATATTCGGTACGCATCAGTTCGAATGGCACATGACCGTGGAAAAGAGAGTGAGCACGCCTGGAACCGGCTGATTCTTGACCAGAGGTTTTCGGGCGGTAAGAATACGAATTTCGAGCTGCAAGTTGTGTTCTGGCTAGTTGGGCTCTTGTTGGTCATGCTCAAATAAAAACCTTGCTGAGCATAGATACCCGGTCAATGTCCCTTTATGATGAATTGCAACCAACTATGCCAATCGTAATCGCAAGATGAGAACGGTGGGGCGTCTCTTCTGAACGCACCTTTTGCCGGCCACTTTGGCCGCACGTGTGGGTGTCTCTTTCGAACACTTGGTCGTCGTGGCTTGCGCTCGTTGCCTTTCGCCCCGCTTCGACCGCGTGTGCACAGTCGAGGCTCGCGAGGTGCCGAAGTGTCATTAAAGGTGGGACACCGGAGGCTAGACAACCGAAGTGCCGTCGGAGATTGTAGCCATTTCGAGCTTTTTTTCTCAGCGCGAGGACGTCCGGCGCCCTCTAAAGGAGCGGGACCGCGTCTGCCCAGGGTGCTGGAGGGGCTGCTGTGGCCCCGGGGCCCCAGGCTGGATCTGGCCCAGCTGCGGGGAGTGCCCGGGACGCGGGCCTTGCCGCACCGCTGCCCTCTGGAGGCGACCAGGCGGACCCTCTTCTGGTCCGGCACGCAAGTCGGCTGCTCCACGTACGTCGCTCCGGTTCCCCCTCTCGCGGTCAACGGGAACACGCGAGTCGTGGCGGGGGTGACTACTTGTTGCGGGACAAATTTGGTTAGAAGGAACGCCTGTCTCCGACTGGTGTGTTTAACATCCGTCCCGAAAATGACGTCCAAAAGCAGGAATAGTTGGACGTGCATCGGACGTCTATGTCCTTCGGTTTTAAACGGTAGGCTCGTTTAATCTGCCTACAGCTCCCGCATCGTATAACTCCGTGCATGCCGCCGTATTCGACTCGCGAGTGCAACCCGACTGAGACGGTCCCGACAAGTCATTTGGAGCCTGGTCAAAAGAGCTACGAGCAAGTTTATTCATGACCAGAATGGCTTATGGGACATTCGGCCGTGAAACGTCGATAGAGCTTGGGTAGGTTTGTGCGGTACTCGCTGCATTGGATTCTTCTTTCCCTAACTGTCATGTTTCTTTTTGCCGATTCGAGACGGTGGATTGTCATTGTTTTTGTTACGATTTTGGCACTTCCTGCACCATTATTATACTACGTCATTTGTTTTTAGAGTGTAGGTTTCGTAGTGTACGACAATGTGTAGGTATTGGTGATCATAGGCAGACAGAGGCCTTTGTTATTCCAAAAAATTGTGATCTTTAAAGTTGGGCAAAAGGCAGCCATAAGGAATACCGCAAGAAGTTTAGCAAATGTTGTAAACTACAAATGGATCTATTAGAAATCATGGTGTAAGGCGCAAAAAACAACAGACACGAGAGAGAAAACAAACATACAGACCATGATTTCCAACGTTCACCAACTAGCCCAACTACAAGTTCTTCTACGGATCTATTAAAGCCAATCAGATTTATTTTGATTAGTAAAGAGATAAAATGTTTGTGCAAATTATGCTCAAGTGCTTGAAACAGTCTCAGTTTGTCATGGTAAATATAAAAGCCCAAGTACCAACATACCACAATTCACTGTGCCTAGTTTTTTTGTTTTTTTTCAAGTAAATTGGTAATCAGAGAATCGCTTCATTCCAAGAAGAACACGTCGCTGCTAATTTTCCTAGGCCAACAGCTGCGGGGCTTCCATCACTTCCTGATTTGCAAGTATTGTTATGGTCGGGCTATGCTACTCCCATATACTAACTCCATAATGCAGTTTCCTCTGCTGTCTAAATTGCTGCAAAAATACTTTTTACAGTTTCATTCTTGATAGCGTGCTTCATTGTGTAAGCAGTGCACTTGTTTACCCCAACAGCATCAATATCCTGCCCACTTTTTCCAGGACCAAGAGCGTGATGTTCCGAAACCCCAACTCTCTTCCGATGGAAGTCAGCTTTGCAGTCCAGAAACACGATGCATCACAATTTGAGGCAAGCAAAAATATACGAACCGCTACCTTCTTCAGGATGCCATGAGTATTTGTGATACTTTCATATGGAGAGCACTAATATTACAATAATTTAATCTAGTTTATTTTATCCTGAAATGCCCACAGGAAATTCTACATGAAGTGTGCAAAATTTAACTATAAAATCAAACAATATAAATATACACTAGGTTACATTTTTAACATATACTACAAACAATGTTAAATGGCATGGTGTGTGGCAATGGCAGCTCGGAAAGTATCAAATTCTGGGATACGAACAATGTGCTAGGGTAGATAATTTCAGTCGGAAGTCACTAGTCGTAATGGGGAAAACTTGAATTGATTAGTTCTAGGTGAAACCAGCTGAATTTTGAGTGGGTGGTCTGCTCGAGGGGAGATATGGAAAGCAGACGGACAGTATGCATCTTTTCCTGAAGGAAAGTAGTAACACATTTTGTGTAGGTGTGTCTCAAAAGAGGGAGGTTTAGTTCAGTTTTCAATGCAGTGATACTTGTAGCAGGCACATAATTACAAAAGATGAAGCGAGTCGCCCGGTTTTGAACAGCTTCCAGTTTTTCTTCTGAGAAGGACTGATGAAGATGAAGCTTATGATAAGCTATTATGATAATAGCTTATCATGACGCTCCCATGATAAGCTGTTATTAAACTTGATGCTGAGATACTTCTACATTGTTACAGCTTTAAGTGGTATGCTAGAAAGTCTATAGCCAATCTGGGCTGTGCCCAGTTGATTTAAAGCAAAATTAAGGAATTTAGTCGTGCTAACATTGATTTCCATCTGCCAATCTCGACACCACGATTCATCATAAAACAGATCAGCTTGCAAAAGGGCACAGTCTGATAGATTTCTTATTTTTCTATAAATCACACAGTCATCTGTATATAACCTAATAGTTTAGTTAAGAAGGTTGGGGAGGTAGTTTATGTATACTAAAAATAGTACAGCACGCAGTTTTCTTGTTAAGTACAAATGTTATCTATTGTGACGTTACATCTCTAGATGTAAACTACTCAAGATGGGCCTGTTGTTTTAGGAGTTATGCCTCTAGCATCAAAACAATCCGGGCGAGTACCATATTTACTCGAAAATTAGGTTGACTTTTTTTGATAGACAACACAGTGTTGTACATATTTTCCACAACACCATGGAAAGCAAATTTTTGTGATTTCTGAAGGAGCCGAGCAAATGACAAAGTACCATATGTTTCAGACTATAGTCAGCGAACTATACATGTTTAAAAGCTTAAACTTTATGTGGTGTGGACTAACCACAGGTGTAGACTATACAAGGATTTGAGCCGCTATGCCAAATATCCTGCCTATGTCTGCCACCGACGTAAGATGCTGCTACCCTGCAATATAAACCTAAAAAAAGAAAAGCATTGCTTCAGTATTTTTTTTATTAATTAAGGTAGCGCAGTGGTTCTCAAATTTTTTGGGGTCTGCAAAGCCTTTGCCCCCCACCCCCGCCCCGCTTCTCTTCTAAAAAAAAAAATTGTTTTCTGTTGATTCTGGCTAGGTGGCGCAAGCTACTGCCCGTTAGAAAGGGTACTGCTGTTACCATCTATTCGTCCATTCATTGTTTCACTCTATGCTTCTCACTTCTGTCTATAACAGTAAAGCATGCCCTTTTCACACTGCAATTAGTTGTCTTATGTTATACCCTTCCCCTTCCCCCACTGGCATGGGATCCACCATCACTTTGGTGGGTCCCCAAGAGGTCCCTGACCAAGGAGGTTATAAGTACTACAGTCAAACCCATTTATAACGAACAGCAGGAAACGCTACGATCAGTTCGATATAGCAAGTAGTTCGATATAGCAAAAAACATTTGCAACGAACTTCCGCGTTGCATTGGTTGTATGGCCAGGGGTGGTCCAGCTGCGCCAATTGCGCCATTTTGATAAATTCTCCTTTACCTGCGCCTTGCTGCGCCTAAAGACACAAATTGCGCCAAACTGCGCCAAACCGCGCCAAACCGTGCCAAATTGCGCCAAAAAGGGCTAGTCGGTCCGTAAACCGAATCCTTTTTTGGAAGAATGGCGTTTTCGGCTGGCAACCCGGTGGGAGTTTTATTTTCTAGGCTAGGTGGCGCAAGCTGCCGCCCGATATAAAGGGTAGAGCCGTTACCATAGCCATCACAATCCAATTCAGGTTTCCGGCCCAGTGGCGTTGTTGCGCATTATTGTTTTGTTGCGACCGTTTTGATATGCGGCGTTGGGGCTGTTCATTTCTGCATCGCAACTACTAAGTCCTCTTGAAGATGAGCCAACGTAAGTACTTTTTTTTTTCTGCATGCGCGTTTTAAGAGGCCGACATGAAGAGAAAAAAGCCTGACAGCGCACAAGTTGATGCTGACAACTCTCATGACAAGCGCTTAAAGAAGCAGTTGGAGGAAAGGGTGATCTCGTGCCGTGCGTTGCTGAAGAGGGCGGAAGAGACCATTGGTGCAAGACTGAAGTGCCAGAAGCTTGGAAAAAGTAGAAGATGGCCAAACTATGTTAGCTGAAGCCAATGCTACTTTGTCACGCGCTCTTTGCGAGCTGGACGAACTGAAAAAGAAATGCAAAAAGCATTGAGTCAATATTATTTTTTTCACCTGTGATATATAGCCTACAGTCAAAAGGCAAGAAGTATTAAGCAATATTTTAGTTTTCATCTGTGATATCTTGTTACGTAGTTAAGCTTTAGCTGCAAGAATGTTCGGTCATAAATAAAATGGTTTTCTTATGGTGAGTTCTTTTGTTTGTAAATTACTATATGAAATTCAGATGTTCGTGACACACACAGACATATATATATATATATGGGGGTGAGGTAAGATTGACAAGGGCAGCCGTAATATATATATAATAATAAAGACATGGCACAGACCTGCTCTATGTTCATGCTGCTCCAAAATGTTTAGTTTTCCTGATACCAAGGTGCTCCAAAACGAGCTTTTCCCTGCTCCAAAAGGGGAGTTTATGTGATACGAATTGCTCCAAAATTGGGTTTTTCTTGCTCCAAAAATTGCTCCAAAACCTAAAATGGCTGGACCACCACTGTATGGCGAAATCTTCTCTTTCTTTCTCATCTCTACACTTCCGCCTTGAAACAATGCGCTGAAAATATTTTTTTTTTTTTTTTTTTTGCGTGCGTGCAGAGTTTTTTTTAAGGGGGGACACTGGCTAGAGGTCAAACTTTTTAACTACTCAAGTGATCGGAATGAAATTTGCAGGGGAGATTGAGCTTCAGATGTAGGTGTACTGTGCAAACTTTCAGCTCTCTAGGACAAATTTGCATACCTGCATAAGATGATGTGTCACTTTTCATTAAGAAATCTATGATATGCAAATCAAGTTGTTAAGCATCATTTTGACTGCTTGAATATAAAGTGGGGGATATGGACCCTCGGGCTATCTAGTTTTAATAACTTAAATGTAAATATTTCAGAAAGAGTTGTTACCTCAAACTATGAGATATGCATATCTGTCCTCTGTCAATTTTTGAAAACTTAGTTTTTTATCACTGAGGACTTCAACTTAAAACAAAATAAAGTAGATAGCCCGATTCCTGAGTAAATCTCAGTTCAGAAACATCTTGATTGTGGTAACAGAATACTTTCACCTTCGAACAAAAGATTCCTTCGTATGAAATTTGCAGCAAAAAGTGGAACTGAGAAAAATGCATTCAAACATTGAACTCCTTTACTTTGTTACTGCCTCACAATGTGTTGAAAATATTTTATATCAACGTAACTATTTGGCGTATGGTTATCAAATTTGGTGTAAGGGTGTATAATTAGTTTTTAAAACTGAAAACCTCCAAATTAAAAAATGAATTTTTTCAAAAAAATTTTAAATTTAGGCCCATGTCCCCCCCTAAAGATGTGCGAATAATGAATTTTCTTTTCGAAGCGAATAATTAATTTCAACAAATAGTTTCGAATCGAAGCGTTTCATTTCGAAGCGAAGCGAATAATTTGCATTTGCTAATTTAAAAGTGAGAAAATTTACGAAAGAGAACTTGAATAATTTGCACATTGATATGGCTTAGCTATCCGCGTCGTCTTCAACATGTTTTCTAGGCTACCATTTAGATTTTATTATAGATTTATTTAGATTTTTATAATTTACATCTGCCCATTTATATTTCCGGCCCTCGAGACAGCCTCCATCCGGCCCCTTAGCCAAAAATTTTGGAGACCCCTGGCTTAGAGCATCGCGATTTCGACTTTTGAAAGACATTTCAAGACCGTGTCAGACTTAATTCCAAAAAAACAATTATGGTATTCAAGAGGTATCGTAACTATCGAAATGAGAATATTTTCCAAATTGAAGAAACTATCGGTATCACCATCATTATTTTCTATGCAGGGCAGCTCAGTAACGGTAGCAACGGCGTATGCGTTAGATGTGCAGCACGTGGGAAATTAGTTTAAGTGTACTCGGAGGCAAGAGGACAAAAATAAGTCAGGCTCTGGCAATCGTAGCACACGGTCACACAGTTTCTGACGCGAATGTCATCTTTTGCGGCTCTCAAGAACACAGTTGAAGCTAAAACGAAACTAGTGCCCTCCGCCATCTTCGCTCGCTTGGTGGCTTGCCGGCTACCCGGGATTGTTTGAGCAGCAGCTCGGACGCTTAAACCTATTCCTTCCCGGAATGTTTGCTGCCACGATTCTTTCTGGCGCCTCACCCTGCACTCCGAAACAGTAAGTGCCTCGCAAACGTGGTCGGCGGCAGCAGTCCCGTAAATAGGTGCGATTTTACCTCCGCTGGGGAAGTCCGTTCAGTTGAACTGAGGTTTGATTAGCGGCTCGATGAAAGTTGGAGCCGCCGTTTAACTCCGGCTGATTGCGATTGAGTCAACTATCGTTGACTCAGTGGCAGTTGAGAGCGCTCGTGTAACTAGGGTTATTAGCTTACCTCTTTTGAATAAGGTTATGGTTTGCACCGTGTTCAAACTTCGAAATACTTCGAAAATATTCGAAGTTTCCGAATAGTACTATTCGCTTCGAAGTCCGAATCGAATATGGCATTATTCGCTTCAATATTCGAAGCTTTCGAATATTCGCACAACCCTAGTTTTTTTGTTTGTTTTTTAGCTTATCTCCCCTTCTGAATCGCTTCTCTTCGCTAAATTTTGTTCGAAACTTGAGCTTTTGGAATTTTCTTTCGTTCCTATGTTCTTCTTTTTGACGGGAAGGGACAGGCTAAAAGACGATTATTTTGCGCGTTTTTGGAAGCCTTCGCAAGGGGAAAAAGTTCGATATAACCAATATGTTGTTTGTTATAAAAAGTACTTTTTACACGCATTTTCATATACATTTTCCGTGAGTTCAATATCGACAATAATTCGCTGTACGTGGGTTCGTTCTAAATGGGTTTCACTGTAGGAGGGGGCACGTTGCAATATTGGTGAAGCCTAGTCATAAGAAGTTTAAACAATAATGTGGCCAACGTGACCGCAGATCTCTCTGGCGATTGGTGCGCGTGACATGTCACGTGCGAGATGGATGGTTGATTGTAGAGGGATTCTTTACAGGCTTGCGCGCGCTCCGTCAGATCGAAGGTTTCGTCAGTTCGAAGGCTAGCTACGGTCACGTGATGTGGTCATATTGGGGTGATAAGTGAGGAGAGTAAGGAGGAAAATGGAGAAAGAGGCAAGGTGTCAAGGGAGCATGGCTTGAGGAGGCTACACGGCTGACGTCATGCCCTCTCCTACCCTTTTATCTTCCTTGCCCCTGACACATCCATGCTTGAGAATTACTGGGCAGTGTATTGGGCTCAAATCTTGGCATCCTGTCTTCACTAGTGGGGCTCTTGTCCGGTGAAGCTCTAGTGTTCCGCAGTGATTTATGCTCTGGGAAAATTCCTGAACCTTTTCTCGGTGAGAATTCAATCAACGAAGCAGTAAGCGGCCAAGCCATTTGCAAATCGGAACATTTCCCGTTTCCAGAGACGTTTCAATATGCATCTCTGACTGGTGTGTTTACTGTGTCCTAAAATGCAGTCCCTCGTGACGTCACAGAAGTTCCACATTGTCGCCGGCGTTCTAAGAGATGCATTCCAAGCACAACAGTTTCGAGGGCTTCTCTCGCAGGTATCCGTGCAAGGCGGCGGTCGGTCTGCGTCTTTGGCACCGGGCTCCAGCCTCGAGGTTGGGGTGACCTTCCGACCGATCCGCGTGGGCTTCGCACAGTCTCGTCTCACCGTTGCGAGCCGCAGTTCGACCTCCGCGGAAAACAAGAGCGTGAGACCCCGTCTTGGTCGTTTGCATGCCGCGCCGTGTCGAGAAGCTGCAAGTGGCATCGTCCCATGTGATTCTTCGTGTCTTTCTTAGGGGCTTCCAAATGTTCTATGGTGTGCATATCGCGATGCAGTTCGGCTCACGATGTAGCGCAAATATTCGAAATATAAAATATTTCTCGCAGTCTCCCAAAAAATTTACCAGTGACTGTGTCTCCAAAGGGAGCGCATACCCGTAATGTCCCGAGAGGTAGCCCACCTAAAATCGAGAGCAAATCGGGTGAAAATAGAGAGGACTAACTTTAGGTGTGCGATAAAAAAAAGTTGAAAAAATGCTAGTTTTAGATTTTGTGACATACGAAACTTGCAAAAAGGGGCGGTGAACCAAAGACAACTGACCTTCCCAGTCAGCAATGTTTGCTTACCTTCCGTCGTGGCTAAGTGACAGCATTTCTACCGAGGTCACCATTGACCAGGGCCCTGCAATTACTAGATGTGGGCTGTCTTTCGGTGTTTTTGACCAGGGTCCTGCAATTACTAGAAGTGGGCTATCTTTTAGTGTTTTTCACAAAAATGGGAAATCGTGCCAAAAATGGGGGGCGGGTTATCTTTTGGGGGCATCTGCTGAAATGGCGCAAAACCACGAGGAGGTGGAGCGTTTTGTGAGACGTTTGCGTGCAAGTCCCAAAGCAGTTCAGTTTACTCTTTAGCTATGTGTAACGGTGAAGCTAATGGTTGAGCATGACAGTAAAGCGTGATAGATGAACGTTTTATTTTTCTATTCAAAACGGCTAATAAAACGTATTCTGGGTTTAAAAGGGGCAAGCCCGGGATTTGGGGGTGGGGCTTTTGGGGCTGGACGCCGGGGGCTTCGTATGAACAAGTGCTGCCTGGGGCCGCAGGTGCAGTTGTACGGGTTTGGGGGCGAGCTGCGCCTCCGCCTGTCTGGCCTGCACCCCGCGGGGCCTCCGCTGCACGTGCTGGACGTGGGCATGCCCCTCCCAGAGGGCGCCACCGCCTCCCGCCAGATTGGCCTCGCCAACGATGGCCGCTGGGACTGCTGCGTCTGCCTCGCCCTGGGTGAGCGCGCCCTCCCTGGAGGCAATACACGGCCGGTCGTAGCGCCTTTCTATGCACTCTGTTCGTAAAGACGCCAAAAGGATACGCCCCTTGCATCCCCACGAACTTCCAGTCAAATGAAAAGACAAACACTGGCCCATCACCATAGCACCTCTTCTTCCAATGTTCGTGAAATATTTCATGACCAGTCCTTTACGTGGTTAGCTAAAGGACCGGACAGCGAGAGATTTGTTGGACAATGTTCAAGACTCCCGTACAACGACCAATCCCCCCTTATATGTAAAATAACGGTACATTCCCAACTTCGTGGTTTCTGTAGAACTTCATCGTCCCAGGAATTTTGACATCAATGGGCTCGGAATGCCTGCCCATTGATGTCTATACCTGTTTTCACCTCAAGAACCGTAGTAAAAAAGTCTGGCTCTTTGCAGAGCATTCTTAATTTCTCCCTTTATGTTCATAATTAAGGTATATGTAGGTGAATTTTAAATTAGGTACATCTTATCTTGTCAAGACGCTTGCTTTTTCCTTGAGGTAAAAATGGGTATAGATAAAAAATTTAAAAAACAGTGCATTTGGAAATCTTTTGGGAGGCAGGGGATGGCTTATGTTCATAAGCAAAAGGATCTATACGCTGTTTCACCTTACGACAAACCGCAACACACAGTATGAGTTACCGGAGCCAATCAACAGCTAGGAGCGCGTCTCGTGACTTTGCGCTCCGAGAAGGCCATGTGACACGCTCCGAGGTATTGATTGGCTCCGGTGGCTTGTAGCGTTAATCGCGATTCGTGGTAAGGTGGAACAGGGTATCCCCCCTTATATGTAAAATAACGCTACATTCCCAACTTCGTGGTTTCTGTAGAACTTCATCGTCCCAGGAATTTTGACATCAATGGGCTCGGAATGCCTGCCCATTGATGTCTATACCTGTTTTCACCTCAAGAACCGTAGTAAAAAAGTCTGGCTCTTTGCAGAGCATTCTTAATTTCTCCCTTTATGTTCATAATTAAGGTATATGTAGGTGAATTTTAAATTAGGTACATCTTATCTTGTCAAGACGCTTGCTTTTTCCTTGAGGTAAAAATGGGTATAGATAAAAAATTTAAAAAAACAGTGCATTTGGAAATCTTTTGGGAGGCAGGGGATGGCTTATGTTCATAAGCAAAAGGATCTATACGCTGTTTCACCTTACGACAAACCGCAACACACAGTATGAGTTACCGGAGCCAATCAACAGCTAGGAGCGCGTCTCGTGACTTTGCGCTCCGAGAAGGCCATGTGACACGCTCCGAGGTATTGATTGGCTCCAGTGGCTTGTAGCGTTAATCGCGATTCGTGGTAAGGTGGAACAGGGTATAAACAAGCTCGGAAGGAAGCGAGCAGAGTTAGCTGCCGCTCGTGCATCTCGATTGCTCGGTTGATTCTCGCCCGAGTCTGACCGGGTGGTCTCCGTCAGACGCGGCGGCACGGGAGGGACCCTACGGACACCTGGCCGTGACACCCGAACGCCTTGTCTTGCGTAGCAACGAGTCCAAGGTAAGCTCCTGTTGTGCTTGAAGCATTCCTGGGAGTTAAACTGATAGAATTCGGCGAATAGCGGCGCCGGACAGGAACTCTACAGCTATCGTAGAAGAATGGATAGTTGGGCGCATTGGTGGGAATATATCGCAGGAAACAGCGCGAAAAAAAGACGACGACAAAGAAGAAGCACACGTAACGAGCGCAGCACTCGTCACGGGTGTTTCTTCGTCCTCGTCTGTTTTGCGCTGTTTCCTATGCTCTTATCAGTTTCGGTTTGGACTTACGATTGGTAGGCCGCGCACTTTCGGGGAAAGAAAACTAGGGAGCGGCGACACACGCAGCAGCACGAATGGGGCTGCAACCGCCGCTGTCGCCTCGACTTCCACTGCGTCGAGCGCTTCAGATTTCCTTGCCAAAGAAGGGCACATCGCTCGCCTGGAAAGCCTCCGCCGAGAACAGAGCCAGCAATGTAAATGGCGCCGGCGGGCCAATGCCACGAACGACGATCGTGCCACGGAGGCCAAGCGCAAGGCTCGGCAACGACTGCACTCCACGCTGGCTGAACAGTTCCCGGGCGCGACGGCGAGGTTCCGGAGGGAGTTCGTGGAGAACCCGTTTGGCATCACGTGCGCTTTATGGGATTCTGGTTTTCCGGAGACGTATCCACGATCGGCGGCGTGTCGGACGAGAAGAAACAAGAAACAGGCGTGTGCGCGTTGCAGCAGTGTATTGAGTACCAGCTCCGCTGATCCTCCTTCATGAGAGTGGAAAGGCTGAACGTTTTTCCCCATCTATTAACAATAAGGAAGACATGTTGCCAACCGAAGCACGTCAAATTCAGTAATATACGTCCACACGTTTATGTGAACAAAGTGTATTAGCAGATGCAACTACTGTATGTTTCATAGTATGTTTATTTTTATAACATTGTCTGTAACAAGTAAATATCCTTTCACTTTTCTTCCATTCACTTAGTACTGATTTCGCGACTGCTACGCATGTTCCCAAGAAAACAGGACATGAGGCTTCGTTAGACCAAAAAGACTGGACGGCAGAAATGAACCTCTATAGGGTTCATTTCTAAAGGGGAATTAATGAAAGGGCATTATGAAATATTGCGTTAAAAGCACATTGTATTTATAGTAGTGATGGGGCAAATCTTTCCCAAACAGGTTTCGAAAGTTTTGGAAAAACGGCCGAACCTTGGTGTGTTTCGGATAGCTTCGTAGAGTTGCCAGAGTGGCCAGACCACATTATTGAGTGTTGCAACTTTTTTAACAAAACAATCTTATAAACCACATTAAATAAATAAATTCTTAATTTAGCAAAATAGGCTTTTTCCGATAAAATCTGAGATGCAGAGAAATAAAATAGCGATCGACGCAAAAAGTTGAAATTTCGTGTCGGTCAAAATGGTTTCGATTTCACAACTTCCATTGTCACGTCGTCAAGAGACCAAAATAAAGCGGGCAGGTAGGTGAAATAGATTATCACAAATTGCAACACTCGTTTACATTGCATCAGTAGCTTGACGACATGTGCGGTGTTCGTTCGAAGCGCCGGGAACGTTGTGGTTGACGTTGACACAACACAGGTGGCATGTGGAAGTGACTTTGTCGGAAGGTCTTCGACATCTGTGTTATGCAATCGAGAACATGTGCACACGCTACCCGAAACCTCCTGTACTGTATACTTGTATCATGTTTATAAGAAATTAACATTGTAGGTCTAGGTACAGTTGATTCCAACAAACTTGATAAGTTTGTTGGAACCAACTGACCATCAACGCGGGTACTTGCGTACGTTTCCAAGGGGACGTACTGAGCAACTATTTTCGCAGCAGCACAGCCTGCAAACAAATGGCAGCGAGACCTTAACGAAGTTAAAGCTATGCAACATCAAGCAAATCCTGTTCCCTCCTAGTGCATAACCTTCCTAGCAACCGACGTAGCGGAGGTATGAATCTAGCAAGTCAAGGTTGAAGTGTGCTTGTAGTACTGGTATAGGAATAGTAGGTGCTGGTGTAGTGAATGTACTGATATACTGAAAATGTTTTCTCGAGTAAAAGAGAATTTACCAGGGATGCAAGACTAGGTATAAATTGATTATCCATACTATCGATAGCTTTCTCAAAACTATTGATAGTGTCGAAAAACAATCGATAGTCAACTATTGATGGTCGACTATCGATTATTGGCTTTAAGTTGACTATAGATACTACCGATAGTCAACTTTTAGAAAGCTACCTGGCACTAAGAAAATGAAAGTAAGACAGAAAAAGAGGACGGTGACATCTAACAAAAACTATTGACACTTACTCACAAATAGTTTTATGATAGTTCACTATCAATAGCATTGTACTATCAATATTTTTTGTGATGGTCGATTATCGATAGTATAGTATCGATAATGCTATCGGTAGTACTATCGATAGTTAGATTCAGGTTCCGCTATCGATAGTATCGCTAGTACTATCGATAGTCTTGCGCCACTAGAGTTTGCCCATAGAGAGAGGCCAATGCGTCGACGCGCTTTGCGTTGTTGCGTGTACGGATTCTCGGCAGTAGGGCGGGGTGCAGCTGCCTGCAGTGTCTAACAGCCCGGTAGGTGGTCTCTGTGTCGTTCAGGTTTGGGGGTCGCGGGCTGGACCAGCGCGGCGAGATCGTCAACTTGGGGACCCTGAGGATCCTGTACGGCTTTGAGGCCCTCCGGCAGCATGCCAGGCGGTAAGATCCCTTCTCTTGTTTCCCGCGGGGGAAGCAGTATGCTCGGAACGGCCGAACATTTGTCGGGTTCAAAACTGACGCCATCCCCCAGTCTCAGATCTTCCTCGATACGGAGTTCTTTCATGCGGTTCTGCGTGACTGCCGGATAGGTCGACTCTGCTATCGAGAGAGTGCGAACCTGCAGGCGTGGAAGCGTGTGCGCATGCCCAGGGTGCTCTGCGTGCCCGCGACGTTGGCAGACTGCCGGATCTGGAGTTGCTCACGTAGCACTCGTCGTGACCTTTGTCTCGACCATTCCGCAGGAAGCTCGGGGGTCGCCCCGACGCGGCGTCGCCGTCTCCTGATGTTTCCCTGCTCCTCCGGACGTTTGAGGGGGAGCAGAATGGCATGGACGGTGAGTGGAACCACCGTCTGTTCTTTTCATACCCCACTGGTTGGCGCTGTTCCGTCCTGCCCAAAGAGAATGTTTAACGGCGGCTGCGTGGTGGGGCATCCGTTGGACCTTTGCCTTGTCGAGCGTTTATCGGATTGCCTGCACGTTCGAAGTGGCCCTGTCTTCCAACGGCTGCAGCTTCTACTATAGTCGGTGACAAGTTGAAGAACATACGCAAAGGAAAAAAAGTTTTTTTAAACAGCCTACCTAAATAGAAAAAGGATGTCATAAAACAAATTTATGACAAAAAAAAATAGTTTAGAGCTGTCTTTACGGCAAGAAACAAATTTGTAGTTGCTGCCCACGGGAGCTTGTGAAAAAGTGGCCGCTAAAGTTGCGTGACTGGCCGCTGTAGTCACGTGGTGCTTGCGCTCTTTCGGGAGCTTCCTATGGGCTCTAAAAGTTACCCATTAATCTTTGTTTTTTTGTTGCACCTAAACCAAAGCTTAATAAGTAGCTTCTACATCCCATACGAGACTCCCGAAAGAGCACAAGCACCACGTGAGAGACCTGTGTCAGAAATTGACAGGGGCGGCGTGGAGAAACGAGTTCAGCCGGCGACGCGCCATGCTCAGCGTGCGGTGGCGGCGTGTTGGTTCTGGGGACTTCAGCAGCAACGCTGAACGGCTCCGGCGTAACTTTGCAGTGGCATTGGTGCAGTGCGGCAGCTCTCTCGGGTGCCAATTACAACTTCGTTGTGTGCCGCAAATATAGCCATGAAAATATTTTTTCCTTTGTAAATTTATTTTATGACATCCTTATCCCATTCGAGCTATCAAAAAAAAAAAAGTTATTTTGCATATGTTTTTTATTCATATATCCACTGACACCTCCAAAAAAAATTTTTTTTTATTTTTCACCAGGCAATTTATTATGGTGTCAGAAGACTACCCAATCAGTATTTTGCTACAGCGTCACATATATTTATATTAAAGTAAAAAAACGCAACTGCTCAAAACCGAAACTGAACTGGAGAGGAAGAAGAAATGTAGAGGAGGAAAAAATTGCCAAAATACATGTGGCTTTTTTTTTCTTAGGTTGTGCAATGCAGACCAAAAATGCGCACATTGCACAAAAAACGCAAAAGTCAAGCACTTTGTGCTTGACATTCGTGCATTTTTCAGGCTGTTATTAATTCGTGTTCGTAAGGCAAGCAATGTCTTCGGCCATGAAGGCCGACGACTCGGCGACGTCTTCGTGCAAATCAGCTTGTTGGTCGGTCGCGTCGTACGAAATAAGTCCTAATTGTTTTGATGGGTAAAAGATTTGAAGCTAGACAGATTCGCCGGTACCGCAATTGACAATTCTCAACTTCGGGTCCCATGCCTATCGTCTGCTGCCATTGCTCAGTCTGCTTCGTTCAGTCATCCAGCCCGTGACTCCCGCAATACGACGCCATGCTGAGAATTACGCAGAGAATGTCCAGAGTGCTTCCGGTTCTCTGTGATACTTTTTTTCTTCAATCAATTTATTCGCAGTTTCCTAAAAGCCACGAAAAATGGGTTTAATATTTTTTTTTCTATTTTTAACATTAGGTGTGTACCTTCGATGACCCACGACTTTGGTTATATTTGGTGTGTGTGTCTAAACAATAGAAACGCACATGACCACGAAGAAGAGAGTGAGCGCGACTCAAATCGACCAGTTCTCGATCGGCGGAGTAGTCAATTCAGAAACCGTGCGACGAGGTTTTTCTATTGATTCCTGCGTGATTGAACTATGATCTAGCTGGCAGCTAAGAGCAACAGTTCACTTTGTCTCGATGCCTGCACGAGTCAGACGGGAAACCTTTGCTCCGTAACCGGTCTGGGTTCAACGGCCCTTTAATTTGTTTACAATCAAATGTATGTCATTTTTTCTTGCAGAACCAGCTTTTCAACATTGTAACGAAACAAGCAAAAGCACCAGCACCTGCCGACACTTCCAGTTCCATTTAAAGAGATTCTAGTTTACTGAAGTAGCTGCGAGACCTGCTTTGCAATTAATTTTGGAACACTGCTTTCGGGAGGTTGCTTTCCTCCTCGTAGGGCGATGATAGATAACCTTTAAAGCACTGTTTTGTCTGTACGATGCTTGCACGACTGTATGCCAAAAAAGAAAATTGTATTCGTGGGCCAGTTCGAAAAGATCCCACACCTCACAAGCGGGCTCCTCTCTTGCGCCGGAAGGTGTGAATTTGGGGCGGAGCAGTGTGCGGTATTGGGCAGCTTGTCGTTCTGCTTTGTCGGCTTTTTCAGTATTCGTGCACGGACAAAGAGTGCATCGAGGTGGTGCGGTTGTTTTAGCTTTGTCCCAGGTGGCATGGCTTGGACCTCCACTTGTTTAAATATGCTGATGGAAGAACTCGGAATCCTCAATCCTTGACAGTTTTAAATTTGAAGTAAGAAAAAGAGACCTGTGGCGTACAGAAAGATTCACAATTCCTAAAATATGAACTAATTACGGTAAAAAAAAAAAAAAGAAGAGACGGCATTATACTTTTCCTTATTTTTTAAAGCTTTACCAGAGTGGCAGAGTCTGTTTAATTTATCGTCCATTCGAGTTGTCAAAAAGAATGTACTTACAGTACTGTATAGTGATGTACAGTGTTTTGTTGGCTTCCTGGTTTCATATAGAAGAATTTTTGATTTCATGGACCAGCCCATTTTGATGTGCATTTTTATGTCAAACGAAATTTCGATTACTTTTTATTAAGATAAAGACCCGAAAGCATCTTGCAAATCTCTCGAGTTCTTCTTCTCCAATGGGGAGCAGACGGCATCTGCATCCCTGCGGGTGCCCTGCCCGAGGCGCTGCTGAAGACCACTTCCCAGGCGGTGGTGGCCGTGACCTGCGGACCCCGGCCAGGGCGACTGCAGGATTCGGCCGTGGCTGCCTCTTTCGCTGCCCTCGAGGACACGTGAGTGACCTCCGACCCCAGAGTGGCCATTGCTTCACTGCCTGGAGCACGCAGTAGCGTCGTGCTCTCGGGCGTCTCGTAAGAGCGCAGTCGGCCTTGTTTAGTTAGGAACCTCGTCCTCGCAGCCACATATTTTCTTAGCTCGACTAATGAGTAGGCTGCGTTCCAAAACTTGCTCGGGAAGTTATTCCCAGTGATGGAAGTGCTGCGCCAAATTGTGCCAAGGACGCAATCCTGCTACATGTAGCGCCAAATTGTCATTTTACCGAAGAATTGCGCCATGCCTGCGCCGAGATGAGATGTAGCAGTAAAAAAATAAAAATTGAAATTTTATCAGAGCGCGTGCCGGTACCGCGGTATTTTCCGCGCCGCAACTGTTACGCAAACCGAAACGGCGAGGGCGCATTATCATCATCATCATTGAAAGGAACAACGTCAGCAACATCTGAGACCAAAGCCGCAGAGGCTAAGCGAAGAACCATCCCACTGAGCAGCCTATTTAAAATTTAAAAAAAAAAGGCCGAGCTTGTGGATGTTTTCAATGTTGGCCCGCCCTGTTCCCGTGCGCTAGCTACCAGCGAATTCAAAGCTAGCGCGAGCCCAATGCTCTGTGCATTCCTGACTCGCGCGTGGGCTCGTGCAGTGTGGGCACCGTTGCGGGCTTCATGCGCGCGCTTGCAGCTTCGGCTGCGCTCGCACCGAAGCTGAAATGAAGTATAGTTGAGTTGCACCAAACTCTGGATGTAGTGCTGGTAAAGCCTTACCGTCCTTTTCGGAGCACAAAGCACTGCGCGACTCGCGCGACTGCGGTGTCTTCTCCGCGGGTGTCGCTTCTCTGGAGCGCGTCGGTGCATGCCAAGGAGCGCACTCAACGGGTTAGCTCGCCATGATCCGATCGTGACTTCGCCAGCACATCGAAAATGAATCGGAATTTTTGAAGCGAATATCAGATACTGCAATATATGAAGCTGCTGCCCGAAAGACAACTCTAATCTGGACTAAAACATTCCACAACAGTGAGGGTCGTTAGATGCTGCTGCAGATACCTTAAAAGAAGTGCAGGCTGATAAAACTAAATATCCTGTACCATCAGAACTCAGTGACATATTTAATTGTATTTTTTTATCTGACGAGCAGATAAACTTTATTTTTAAAAAATGTTTTTTTGTGTTTACTTTGTTGAATTTGATATATCCCGTCTTAAAAAAAACGACAGGCGCTGTGTTCCAATAATAGAGATGGGCTTTATATAGCAATGCAGCATTATTTCATTTTCAAGTAATATGCCAACATATGCCGGACCCTGCTCCAAAAGGGCCACTACCTGCTCCAAAACAACATTTTGCCTGCTACAAGGCCTGCTCCAAAAGGTCAAATGGCACTTCCATCACTGTGTTCCCATTGGGTAATACCGCGCAATAACACAGACAGAGCGACGCTGGATGCAAGTATAGGTTGCTGAGTGCCAAGGTGCAAACGCTCTATAGTATGTTGCAACTCAAGAAAGAAACTCAAGGAAGGCCAGAGAGGAAGAAGCAGACAGAACACTCGAGAGAGGAGATTTCCCCCTCTCCTCTCCAGCGTTCCGTTTGCTTCTTCCTCCCCAACCTTCCTTTCCCTCGCCCTACCTTCTTGAGCTGAAACTTACTATATCTAGCCTAGAGTGAGATTGAGTAAATTTTGGAACCTGGCTGTAATGTTCTGGACAAACATTTCACATTCATAAAGCATGCAACAGATACCAGTTTTCGTTTGAACGGGCCGAGTTTCGCAGAAAGAGCATTTTGAGGCTCAGATTTCTTTTCTCGTTTACCGTAAAATACCGCGGAAGTTCCCCCTTTGTTCAAGCGCCCACTTTTAACGCGTTCTAAACTTGGGAATCCTACAAATTCTATGTTAAGCGCCCGATTTTACCAAACAAGCGCCCATGTCTAGATTAGTCGAGTTTTCAGTGAAAGTGGGGTGGGCACATCCCCGGTATTTTATGGTAACTGCCCATTTTTCTTGCCAGACGTATAGTCATGCTTTTCTCGAAACTTAAAGAAAAACAATTGGGTATTTCTTGGCAATGGCTAATCCACTTAGTCTTGCCGAAGGGGGAACACGACAGAACCACAAACCTAAAAAAATAATAGAACCAGAAAAGTGGGGGAAAAAAAAGAAAAAAAGAAACTGCTGCTACCAGTAGGCCAGTGGACGCCGGTTACATCGTCCGAAGATCCGGACGACATTCTAGCGAGGTAGTCACATGAAGTAGAGAATCATTCCCCACTGCCAGCTTCTTTTTCGCGGTCCCTTTGGGGAGGCCGGACGTTGCCATGTCGGAACCACTATCCTTCTGCAATTTATCGAAGAAATCTGCAAATTCTCGAGTCCATGAAATAATGGAAGGGGACAAAAGACAACTGTTAGGTGGCTTAAAAAGGAGCAACACGGTATATACGTACATAGGATCGGGGGCAGATTTAGGAGGAAGAGCGGAGAAGGGGAGGGGAGGGGCTCTTTAAGCTAAACCTTTTTTTAAAGAAAAAATTGATATAACAGTGTGGCAAGGTATACCAGTAATACAGGCATGCTTCAATATTGATTCACTATGTTCTTACTAAAGACAATGCCCGTCTTTACTGTGGAGAAGTTCTACTTTATTTTGTGCTGAAGCTATCGATATGTGACGTAGCAAGCAAGAGTGCAGACTTTTTTCTCTTCCTTTTGACCCGCAGAACTTTCCTCAACTGAACCAACAAGACTACGTCGGACTCATGCCAGTGTGGCTGTAACAACCCCCAGTGCCAGGTAACTCAACACAAGGCAGAAGTTGTTCCAAACGGCTAGACATTGCGTGTCAGTCTTGAAGCTTTGTGGTAATGACTCGTGATTATTATCTTGATTTGCTGCTTGGTCGTACCGTAAAGGAGTGCTGTGTTCTTGCTTTGACTCTGAGCAGATTGACCTGTTTATTTCGCCATTTCTCTTTCAGTGCGTCGACAAGCCCAGCCAAGTTGGCAACAACTGTAATGCCAGCTTGTTTTTAGCATAGTGGATTTTTTTAATGCCCTGTGCCTTGGCTGTAAATAAATATTTGTGGGTTTTAGTTCTCAATTATAATGTTTTTACAAGAAGCTGCTTGTGTGTGTGTGTAGCTGCTTTGCTGAACTGTACGGGGGGGCAGGGGCCTTGTCAGGCACTAAGCCTTTATCTCTGCCCCCCACGCAAAACTTACCGCAAAACAAATAAAAAAAAAAAAAAAAAATTTGCCGTCTTTTAGTCAAAATGGGAAAAAAAAAAAATTATTTTACACATTTAAAAAAAAAAATGGAGACAACAAATGTACGAACATCCATCGTATCTGGTTTTTAAAAATGTGTAACATAAACCAGCTTGCCTCTCGACTCACTCTATTTTAGATCAAATTTCTTTGATTTAAAAAAAATTTGATTTAAAGCGGTTCGAACCTGATGCCAAGGTTCGAACCGAATCAGCACACACCGTAACTTTAATTAGCAGTTATACAAGATTTTCTGAAATTTTTAACAGGAAAATGCCGGTCGACAGAGCTCTCGAATACATGGAGCTTTATGGCACCAGTTTCCAAAAAAAGGCGAAAACAAATTCCATTTTCTCGTTTAAATTTTTTAAAAAGAAATCACTTCATTAACTTTTGAATAAGATGACTTTTAGTACTGAAACTTTGGCATATGGTTAGAACCGCTAGCACTACATTTGAGTGTAGAATAAACGTTTGGCGATGCATAGTTTAGTTTTGCTGTGAAAATAACTAAATATTTTGGGGGGACACTTTTTTTTAATTAACAAATATTTTGAAAAATAAGCTTGAAACCTATTTTTTTTATAAACTATCTCTTTACTTGCTTCGTGTTTTACTAGTAACAATGCATGATTATGTTCTGTCAGAAAATATAAACAGAAAATACTATAGTATTTTGTTTGCATGACTGTGATTGAGACTTAAAAGTTATCACTAGTGTGTTGTGGCAGCATCCTCACATAGGTGATATTCTGGACAATATTGTGGCATTAATATGAATAATTACCTCAAATTAATAATAATAATATTACTTTACTTTCTAATACAGTGAAACCTGTTTAGAACGAACTCATATACAGCGAATTATTGTGTATATCGAACTCACAGACAATTTAAATAAAAATGCATGTAAAAAGTATGTTTTAGAACGAACAAAATATTGGCTATATCGAACTTTTCTCCCTGGGAAGGCTTCCGAAAGCGCGCTAGCAATCGTCTTCTAGCCTGCCCTTTCCCGCACAAAAGAACTAGGAAAAAAAATTTCAAAAGCTCAAGTTGCAAACAAGATTGAGCGAAGAGAAGCGATTCAGAAGGGGGAGAAAGCTAAAACAAATACACTCTGCACGCACGCACGGAAAAAAAAAAACTTTTCATCCCAAAACGTTTGCCCACGAAGAGAAGCAATTAAAAAAAAAGATAAGATAAAAAAAAATCTGCACACATGCAAAAAAAAATATATATATATATTTGCCGCGTTGTTACAAGGTAAAGAGATGAGAAAGAAAGAGAAGCTCTTGGCCGTACAACGAAGTCATAGTGGAAGTTCGTTGTAAATGTTTTTTTGCTATATCGAACTACTTGCTATATCGAACTGATCGTAGCGTTTTCTGCTGTTTGTTATAAACGGGTTTGACTGTAGTGTCCGACAGCAGCCATAGAAGCCTTTTCTTATTGGAACACTGAAAACAAAAATAGAAACCAAAGCATCGCCTGAATACATAAGGGCACTGAACAGTTTCACCCTCGGGCACTATAGGCCTTACTATCATAAACAAGACTATACAGTGCATATTCATCAATTTACTATAAGCATTACTATCAAAAACAAGATTATAGGGTACAAATTCATTGAAGTGCTACTATTATGGAAATTATACACTTGTATGCTAAAAAAGAAGAGCACGGAAGGAAGCAAAACAAAGCATCAAATGCTACCGATGTTTTACTTTTCCCAAGAAACATATCGGGGTAAGAAATTACATTAGAGAGATACTGAATTCTAGACATGGGTGAAGCATGAAATGGGGTGTTCGGGTAAGATGGCGAAATAGGAGAGTTCACAGACAATATGAGTGAAATATTATCATTTTGTCCAATAATAACATTGTATAAAAACAATGAATATGTAATATATAAACTTAAAACTACCCGAAATGGTGCGCAATGTGGACTAAAAGTGATTTTACTACGCAACAAAGCTTGCCGTTTTTTGAACGCACGTTTAACAAGATTAAAGTTTTATTTCCGGTTGTATGCACAAAATATGCATTTTATTTTTATTTCATGATAGATTCAAATTATACCCTGGTATTGGTAAAGAAATGAAATTTAACAGATTTTAATTTGTACATATAATATTGAAATTATATGAAATAATGATAGCTACGTTTGAGCTTTCTGACGATATCAATGTCATTAAAATATCTTAAATAGGCCTGATGTAAGAAATTCCAAACTTTTCTTGAAATTATAAATAGGAGAATGTCAGACATTTTGTTTTCATATTTTAAAATAAAAGATTTCTTTTTTGTTTCATTTAGCATAATAAAATCTATTTTTAAAGTGTCTGAGAAGAGTCCTAGTCCAATTGCTTGAGAAGTGACAAAATCGCGAGGGGTCGATCTTGCGATCCCCGACAGATGGGAGAAACGTCAGTTCTGGCCTTGGCCGATTCAATGGTAAATAACTTGAAAACAAAAAATTTCCGCCAAGCTCGCGCTTCTTTCACTGCAAGAAAAACCATGCCTGAATCGGGATGAAGACACACAGATACTTTCTACGCTTTGATAGCGATATGGCACTCTGGGGAATGGACAAAGTGCTCCACAGCAACTGGAGTGAGGACGCCCAAGGCAACCGGCTCGGAACGTTTTACTGGGCGGGTGCTTCTCGAGGCATGTGCCATGCTTCGTGCCGTTTCCTTTATTTTTGTGGCCTTACAAATATGCGGGTGCTTTGCACACCTACAGTATGCATGCGCAATAGCACGGAGAACTATCGAGTGTAGTTATCGGAACGATTTACTCAGCCTAACTTAGCATCTCAATAAATACCGTTCCCTGTAGGCACTTTAATTTTACATACTAACAGCAGCGCCTTCCTGCAAAACAGTATTTTAAGACAACTTCGAAACTGATATGAAAAATAAACGAAGGCGACGCAGCAAAGTTATTTGTTTTTTTTCTCCAGTCTCGGGGTTTTGTCTTAAAATATGTTGAACACCATCACCAGCTAGTTTCAGCCCTAACCTTTTGTTCATTGAAAGAGTAATCAATAACATCCAGCCGTTCTCAGTTTTTATCGTATTGATCAGCCAAATCAATCGCTAAGCGTCGCTACCTTTCTAGCAGACGTCCTCGTCCTCCTGCGTCTTGAAAGAAAGGGCCTGCTGAACGTTTATGTCGCGAAATTTGTTTAATTAAAAAAAAAAATGAACTATTCAAGTTGCAAAGGTTTTCTCGTCACTTCGTAATGTCTTGCACAAAAGCACGTAAAAATTACTGCACCGCGAATCAGAAGCCTAGATCAGAGACTACTCAGCTTGGTAGCCTCCAGTAGATGAGCTTAGTGCCAATAAATGAGCTACACTTCAGACAGAGCCCTTTATACTGGCTCTGGCTTCAGAGTAACGACACTTCAGCCATATTGTGTCTTAATATCATGGTTGCCAGCTATCTGAAGCTTTATCTGAAATTCCTGGAAACACTTTTCTCTCCTTCAGAAATAATGAAACATATCGCGACAGAGAAAAACAATACCACCGGACGTTCCTAACACTGTATCTAAAGCTGAGGAAGTCGCATTTTTATATAGCGTTCGATCGACAGTTGCGTCTGCTCTGCTCTCAGCACCAAAATGGTGGCACACACCAGCAGATCAGGGAACGAAGTGCCAATACTCTAAGCATAGCTAGCTCGTTTAGTGGCTCTAGATCAGGGTGGAAAATATACATTTAGGTGATGACATCTGGCCGCTCTTCCTGCGGAAAGCGAGCGACCAGATCGGTGTTCAAAGCTAGCCTCGAGCCAGGAGTAGTTAGTTTCGCGCTGGCGCGGAGGTGTGAGCACCGTGGATATGACTGGTCTCTCCGCGGTGACCACGGTGTCGGGGGCGTAGCTTGCTCCCCTTTTTCGCGGTGTAGTTGTGGTGTGCGGCCAGTGGCTGGCCTCGTGTTTTGCTTTGGTGCTGTGTCGATCACAGGGGCCACCATCGTGCACGAAGGTAAGCCTTAACCCGAAGGAGAAGTTATATTATAAGGAGGGGAAAGACGTGCTTCATTCCCTACTGCGATTTGGGGTATTTCTTCCACCTTGTGCAAATTTACTCTATCCTGAAGCCTCCGAAGTTCGGCAACCGTAGAGTATAGCTGAAGGGAAAAGGTCATTACTTGACGTGTCAGATCTCGGAGTTCAGATCAGAACATACAATAAAAGCCCGTTGTCTCCTCATCTCGTTGAACAAGTGAACACCAAACTTGACAGTCTAATTTCTGTCAAAGACTGGCAATCCGAAGATGTCTGGGCAGAAAAGGCTAAAGGAACCAAGGCTGTAGACTGCATACTATATTATGTAACTGGGTTTTTGAGAGGGAAAATGAAAAAAGCTATACGCTGCCCTGCATGCCGATCCACTTTAGCATCGACAAGAACACTTCTACTAAAGCAGCACTGAGAAACGTGAAGAACAGAGGAGGCATTACACACCCCAACAAGAACCTTTTCCAGCTACTGAAGAAAGCGGAACAGTTCTTCGTGCAAAATAAAAGCCTCAAGACTGTCTACTGGGACACAATCGACAGTGTTCTTGACACATGCACAATGACGTTTCCATGCGCTGAACACAAAGAAGAAACAATTATAGATAAAATCGTGAGGGTGCAGGCGAGCTGGTGAAGATTAACCATGTTGAATTAACCTGAGACTGGGGTAGAGAAGAAACATCAAAACGTAGAAGGGACAGAAAATAGACAGGACGACGTCTCAAACTTAGCTAACTCATTTATTTAGTCCACCTCCTTATATAGTACCAATCTCAAGGTCATCTCCACCAACACAAAAGGACAAAGTTATACAGATCAAGCGCCACAGCCTTCATCACACAATGCAAGAAGGTTGACAATGTTTACAGGTCGACGCGATAAGGCAACATCCATCCACCCTCAAACTTGAACAAAAGGATCTCTTCCCTACTATTCTATACACAGTTCATACTTCTGAATAATAACACGCCCTCTCTACAAAAAAAAGAAGAAAAAAAAAAAAAAACCTGAAACGATAGTAGAGCCAATACACGTAAAGACCCCCCCCCCCCCAAAAAATTACACTTTTAGAAAGCTTTTTGAGTTGCTTCCAAACTGTAGTGAAGCCTGACTTATGCAGTTGCCTAGGGAGACCGTGCGGATAAAGTCCGCGAAGGACAGTTCTAAAGTGGAGGTCCCACGCCCGTCTTCCGCCACCATCGCGTAGTCCGCTTCGTCCAGCCCGCGACTCACGCGATACGACGGTGCGTGTGCTTCGTTTTTCTTTTTTTTTTTTTTCTTTTTTTAGAGCACAGCTTTTAGGCGTTTGTTTCCGTGTTGAGCGGCGTTGCCGTCGGCATAACCGCGCGTTGCATTATGGAACATTTCCCTGAATGATGTTACACGTGGCGCCACTCAACTTGGCAAAACTTTCCCGCTAAATTTAGCGGGGAAATTTTACCCTCGTGACGTCGCCTGAATGAATGCGACAACACGTGAAATTTAGCGGGAAAACTTTTCTTCTAAGTTTACCAGAAAAATTTCCCCGCTACATTTAGCGGGGAAATTGACGTCACGTGACCTCAACACCAATTCACTTTCCTTGCTAAATTTAGCGGAAATTTTCAGCTAAATGGGAGGGGATGAGGAAGTGAGGGTGTGGAAAGGGAGGAGGGGCATACCCTCCCTTCCATACTTTTTTCTCCTCCTCGAGAGCTGCGCTCTAATTCGGCATCACAAAGAATTGTAAACATCTTTCTTCTTTTTTTAGATCAACATACTTTTAGTTTTTTAGAAACCGCAAGATATGGGTTTCATATTTTTTGTAATTTAATATTGAGCGTGTGCCTTCAGTGACCCACGACTTTGGTGATTTTTGGTGGTTGTGTCTGAACAGCAGGTGACCATGGAGAGTGAGTGAATGTGACTCAAACCGAACAGTTTTCAATCGGCGGTTTTCGGGAGGAAAAAAGTGAAAGCTGTTTACAACTCCCCGTAACGCCGAATTAGAGCGCAGCTCTTGAGGAGGAGGAGGGAAGGGTACTTGGGGGGGGGGGGGGGTGAAGTGACCTGGGGGGGTCACGTGACCTTGAGGGGTCACGTGACGATGCCGATGATGTCATTAGTGACGTCACTGATGACGTCATCAGTGACGATGACGATGCGGACTCCGATGACGTCATCAGCGATGATGCGGATGTCGGTGACGTCACTGATGACGTCATCCGTGATGACGACAATGCGGATGCCGTTGACGTCATCAGTAATGATGACGATGCGGATGCCGGTGAGGTCATCAGTGACGTCACTGATGACGATGCGGATGCCGGTGACGTCATCTGGGAGGTCACGTGACCTCGGCGGGGGGTCGCGTAACCCTGGGGGTGGTCACGTGACCTTGGGATAACCTTAGGGGTCGTGTGACCTTGGTTACGCCGACGGCGACGCCGCTCAAGCCGGGAACGGGCCCCTAAGAGCTGCGCTCTAAAACACCGAATTTTGAGCTGCAAGTTGTGTTTCTGGTAGCTGGGCTCTCTTGTCATATACGGTACAAATAAAAACCTTGGCGGGCACATATCATGTCAGTGTCCATTTAAACATTCAAGTGTGTTTGTGTCGTTACATAGAACATTGTGCATATTTCTGGTATTTCTCCGCTCATGTGGGGGAGAGAAGCCTGTCAAGCAACACACGATTTGCTTCTCTGCCTCCGCACTCCCAGTGGAGACAAATAAAGTCTGCTCAAGGAATCGGTGGCCGAGTGGGCTGACACGTCTCAGCTCGAGGTGTGGAGCGAAAGCTTGCGCTGGGAGCCTCCTGGGTTCAATCCTCACCCCCGCCCGTTTCGATCTGGATGAGTTTCGTACCGGCACGCGTTTGTGTGATCACTACTGCGTGATGCACGTTAAAAACCCCAGGCTAGCGGTTGTACTGCCCTGGCTAAATGTCTCATTACAGATAAGAGACTGGTCACCCGCTGAAGCGTACCAACATCAAGGCTGTATAAACATACAAAAGCAAGACTTTTTTTTTTCTTTTTAGTTTGCTCGGTAATCGGAGC
Source organism: Ixodes scapularis (assembly GCF_016920785.2). Classification (NCBI taxonomy): domain Eukaryota; kingdom Metazoa; phylum Arthropoda; class Arachnida; order Ixodida; family Ixodidae; genus Ixodes; species Ixodes scapularis. The sequence goes on along the minus strand of NW_024609868.1, from coordinate 97,575,737 downwards.
GCTGAGTTTCTGGGAGAGGAGGATTTGCCCATATGGAGGAGAAAACGGGACACTGACACGCTGACACCCTCCAACAGTTTTGTTTCATTTTTCTCAAGGAGATTTGTTATGGTGTCGAAAGGCTACTCAACCAATATTTTGCTACAGCGTCACATATATTTTTAATAAATTAAAAAACGCAACTGCTGGAAGCCGAAATTAAACTGGGGAGGAAGAAGAAATATAGAGGAGGAGAGATGTGACAAAAGTCAAGTGGCTGTGCAACTTATTCTTTTCTTTCAGTTAACGTATTTTCGGCTTTTTAGAAGACACAAAAAATTGGTATCATAAGCCCCGTAGCCATAGCAACTGGTAAAAGGATTAACGTCGCAGAGTTTGGCCAATGGGCGGAGCAAAGGCCGCCGCCAGCGCCGAATACTCCCCCCGTGGCTAGAGCGTAAACTAAAGGTGCGACACAGCGTCGACCAATCAGCAGACCGCAAGCGTTCAATCTCGGCCTCTCGGTGACAGTTTGCTCTGGGCCGGCTTGCTAGAGCAGCGTCTCAGCTGAGACTGGCTGAAAGAAAACAGTGCAAAGGATGGGGCGCGCGAGCGTCTCGAGACGCGGACTCCCGCTCGGCTCGTGCGCTGGCTTTGGCAATGCTTTCTTTCCCCGTCTCAGCTGAGACGCTGTTTCTAGCTTGTCAGCATTGGTTTGGAGCGCACGTTCGTTTATTCTACCCCTGGATATGAGCGTGACGAAAACCTTACATGCGCAAAGTTTTTAGTCACCAAGAGTTATACCTAGTGTGCCTTCGTGTGCGCTTTGCTTAGGGTGGAAACATCTGGCCATTTTGTCCCACACTTTTATTTTTATTTTTTGTTCAGAAGCGCGTGAAAGAGCATGCCTCTGCACGCGTTTGTGGCGCTGACTGTACTATGGCGACATTTTGTTTTCGTCGATTTCTTTGTATTTTACCCGTGAGCGCGTGCTGTCGGCATCGGGTACTACGAAGCAGTGGCGTACGCAGGATTTCATTTCGGGGGGGGGGGGGGGGGGGGGGCGGACCAACGGGAGAGAAGGGGGCAAGATAAAAAGAGGAAAGAAACTCCAAGAGGAAATAAAAGCATTTTTGTAGTTTTGTAACAAACTAGGCATTCTTCTATTAAATAATTAAAATAAAGTTGTCATATTGGTTTTGGGATGATTATGATACATAGAAAAGATGCCCCGGAAATTCCTCACCAGGAAGGCATTTGTTTTTTGCTTTTTTTTATTTACAAGTCACGTAAATTAACAGAAGACACCCGAGATATTAGAAAACAACAATCATAAAAACAAATATTTTATAAAGCACGACCCCAATCCACGAAGCGTCCAGTCATCGGGGCTGATAAAACAACGATGTATGAGTAGAAACGCGGAACGCCTTGATAGGTGGACTATAAACACTGGAAAGCGGCTCCACCATAAATCTCCCTATCATAAGCTCATTTAACCATAAAAAATATCACGTGATTTGTTCGTTGGTGTAGATTTCTATGGTTTCCGAAGCCCGTTCACAAAAGAAAGTCCAGGCGACGGGTTGAGGACAGTGCGAAACGGCGAATCACCTCATCGACATCAATCGTCACTTCTCGGTGCGAATACAGAAGGGCAAGTCCTACAAGCCTCGCTTGAGATGTTGTGGCGCGCAGGTAGGTCTTCAGGCGTCTCAGGGTGGAGAATGAGCGCTCAGCGTTCGCCGTCGTCACGGGGAGCGTGACCAAGATCTGAAGAATTTTTCGAATGTTCGGGTAGAAGAGGGGGTCACACGCGTCGAAAGCTTGAAGGGCACTCGCTGGAGCATTTCTGTCCTTTTGCCACTTGTTCCGCCACAGCCTCAGCTCTCCGATTGCCTGGCTCCTGTCAACGTCCTCCGCGTAGAAGTCGAGAAGTGTGTCTTCAGCAACTGGGTCTTGGAGGTTAGAAGCTACTTGCGAAGGAAGAACGCAGCTGAAAGAAGTTAGAACGGACTCATGTTTTTCAAATCTTGCTTTCAGTTGGCTGTTCAAATAGTCCAAGAAGGGTACGCAGACCTGAACTCGATAGAACGACTCAGGGTCGTTCAATGTGCTCACGTTACCCCGGCGTCTTGGTAGCTCTATCACTGTGTCAAAGAACTCGGCTGCTTTCGTGGCTCCGTCAAATATGCTTTTGAACTCATGTTCTACGTTCTGACGCATTTGTCCTAAGGCTGCATTTACTTCCTTTACGTAAGAAAGGGCTGATGGCAAGTCGATTGATACAGCTTGCAGGGCCTTTGACAGGGGAAGTGTCAACGCAAGAGCCTTAGCCGCTGTGTGCAGGCTGATTAGAAAGGCACTGGATGATGCTGAAAGCAAAAGCATATGTGCCCGAGATGCGTTGTCTGAAGCTCCACTCTCGTCCAACTGCTGGAGAGCAGCAGCAATGGGTTCCAGCAGCTCGATGATTGTCAATATGCAATCATGTCTCTCCACCCATCTCGTCTCACAAAGCGACACAAGGCGCCTCTTCCGGGACTCCGGGCAAAGAAGTCCAACCTTGTCTACCAATACTTTACTTCTGATTGGAGAGCCCCGGAAAAATGAGCAAATCTCTCTGACCGTGCTCATGCAGTTCCTTATATCGGGAACTGTGGCTGCATCACATAGCACAAGGTTGAGACAGTGACTTGCGCAGTGCAGAAACAATGCCGATGGGTGCTCCTCCAGTACCGCAGCTTGGACCCCGTTCAGCCGTCCTGACATTGCCGCGGCCCCATCGTAGCCCTGGCCTCTCAGGTATCGCAGATTAATTCCCACGCCGCTCAGGAACTTGATGATTTCTTTTGCCAGTGCCCTACCGCTGAGATCATGCACTTGAGCGTACCCAAGGAACTCTTCACGAACCTCATCATCTTGCACGTATCGGACACACACGGACATTTGCTCCAGACCACCGATATCCATCGTTTCGTCAGCCAGTACGCTAAAGGCCTTGGCCTCGTTGACCCTCTTGACGATGCTGTCTTGTATAATATTTCCGCAAAGGCCAATTAGCTCGTTCTGAGTACGAGGACTGATGTACGTTGCGTTCGCTGAGGCCGTGGAGAAGTGAGTTTGAAGGGAGGCATCCCCACATTTCCCCCTCATCCGTAGCAAAGCTCGGAAGTTGCCATCGTTTTCTTCTGGGTCTTTGTCGAGCATCAAAGGTCCCGAGTCATTATGGCCTCTCAGTGCAATGCCTTGCCTTCCGCAGAAGATGATGGTGTCTATCACAGGCACAAGTCTCTTGCGGTTGTTCTCAACCGCTTGTCTTCTTTGGTTGTCGATCTGGCTCAAGATGTTCGGCCTGCTTCCAGATGTAGTTTGAAGAAAGTTGTCTACGGACACCTGAGCGTCCATGTGGTGCTTACTTGTTTGGTGGGCACTGAACACTTCGATGGCCTTCTTCCAGTTTGTGAAAGGCGCCGTTATAAGTGCGCCAGGCTTGACGTGATCTCCTTTGCCTAGGGTCCCCTGACCTAAAAGCACGCAACTTCGACAGAAAACTCCAGAGCGGACGTGCGAGTAAGTCAACCAAGGCCATCTTTGCAGCCAGCTCATCTGAAACTTCCTTTTCCAGCCCTTTCCAGATTGGACAGCAGGAAACTTGTAATCGCTGTCTGGGGCCCATGGCTTAGTAAGCAGATCGCGTTTCACTGAGTCGTCTAGGCCCTTGCATCTGGTCTCGCAGTAACAGCCGATGTCGAGTTTATCCCCTGAAGCGAGGCTGGGAGTGTCCAACGATCCTGCAGGATATTTTTTGTAAGCAAAATAGTCAAATATTGCTATTTTAACTTCATGGTAATTTAATCAACGCACATGATTCGCCTGCCTCCGTTTTAAAGAGGAAATTGACGAAGATTAACATGGTCGAAGTACGAACTGCGGTTCATTTCTGGGAGCAGTATTTAACAGAAAGTCAAAAATACATTGCTGCGGTTGGGTGACAAGGTGGGTCGAAAAAGAAGCACTAAGTTTTGAAATAAAAGCCTCATTGGCTATAGCTGGTTGCATACGTTTTTGGAGGTCAACACGTCATAAAATAATAGAAAAACGAGGCTACGCTTGTAGTCCACTGGGCTTTCATTACGAGACTGACGTTTTCTAGATAGATAGGCAACCACTGCGTTGTTGTGAATATACGTTTTCTGGATATATTCACAACCACTGCGTTGTTGACCACAAAATAAACGAGGTGATAACGAAGTAGTTGTAACAATATATATCTTCTCCGTTTCGCAGCGAGCACGGAATTGTACGGAACACACTAACGCATTTCTGGCGCTCCGTGCCATACTGATGCTGGGCTCCGAGTCCAGTAGCAGTCAACACGGATGTCAGGCGGCATGCAGTGCACCTGGCGCTCATTGCGTCTCCAGCTGGTCAGCCGGGCCGCGCTAGCAGGCGACGCCGAGTAAGCACCGCCTCTGGAGTTCAGTGGGTCTGCGCCGAACATCCGCAGGCCACGTGCGCCCGCGTGTTCCCTCTAGGAGTGGACCTCGCTATATATTAAATGTGTGCGTGTGTGTGTGGGGGGTGGAGGGGGGGGGGGGGGACGAGACATCGCGCACAGCGGCATGACTGCACCACTGCGACCGCACACCAGAAGAAAGAAACGTGCACTGTGTGCTCTGCAAACGTCGTAGAGCGCAGCCAACGCAGTAGCGGCCAACGTTGCCGGCACCAGTCCCAAAACCAACATTATGTCAGTACCTGGTAATGGCGCTGACGTCTGTGAGAACTATGTATAAGAATTGTGCCTACCGGATTCATGGGGTTTCTCGGTGCTTCTTGGTTTGAGATGGTCCACTGATGCGTTCCCGATGCTTTCCAACACTTCCGCTGGTTTTTCCTTCTCAACAGCCGCTTTCTTGGGCTCTCCTAGCCAAACATCCAGCAATGTTCTTTTCGTTGCCATGTGGCCACGAAAGTCACTATCTCTCAGTGCGCACACTCCTTGAAGTTTCACTAAGAAACGCGGAAACTATTTGACTCGAGATCGAACCGTGTCGCTCATTGTCCGAGGAGCCAATCGGATATCGCTCTTTTTTGGACCAATGGGAGCCACGCGGTACAAAACAAACGTATACAATACAAAATCCAATTAAGAAAGGACACGTGCACATACCCCCGAAAAGTCCCAAAAACCTTCGCCCTGACTGTCGCCGGACACCGCTTCCAAGAAAAACCCCTCGTCGGGGTGCAAGACCAGTACCAATGCTTCTTCTCAAAATAAAAAAAAAACAAAAAAAACAAGGCTACAAAACATCGTGGGGCCCCGCTTTGCTCGAGCAAGGCAAAGCGCATGTATACGCACCCAGAGCGGGGGTCCTCGAGGAACAATTAAGGGGGACACGGGGCCGCTCTGTGGCGACGACAAACCAGCCCTGGCGACTCCACGAGAGGGACTCGCGAAGCAATAAAAGTCGAAGTAAACAAATATATTTTCTTTCCTGAGTAACGCTACGCAGCGCAGCATATAGCTCACAATTTACTTAGCAAATGGGATATGCGGCCGATTATACTAATATATATATATATATATATATATATATATATATATACATTATTCTTACTATGCCCTAAATGGCATAGTGCGTTCCCTCCCTTTTTTTTTTACAACTTCACAAAGTTGGCTCCGCTGTTGTAAAAAAAATATACAACACCGTTTTGATATTGATGAAGCCGAGAGTCAGTGACCTCGCCCACTCCCCACTCCCCGCCCCCCCCCCCCCCCCCCCCGCTCAGAAATTTCGGGGGGGGGGGGCCGCGGCCCCTTCGGCCCCCCCCCCTGTGTACGCCACTGCTACGAAGTGTGGCATCACCCTAAACAGAAGGACATTCACTCTAAAAAAAAGGGGCGTAGTGGGTACACCCACAGGATGTGTAAGTGCTGCCACATATACTACACCCATAAAGGTACATATATACACCTTCGTTAGGGGTGCATATGTGCACCCTATTATACACCTTCAGCATTCGGGGGTGCACAGATACATCCCATACTGGGGTGTGTCACTACTCCTTTCTTACACCCTCACTGTCGTTTCGGTGTGCAGGTACACCCCAATTTAAGGTTACAAGTATTCCCTTCTGCACACCCACCAACAGGGTTTGCTATTACACCGTTGTTTACACTCACCCCGCTCATAGGGAACAGAGATACACCCGCCAACAGGGTTTACTATTACACTGTTTTTACACCCACCCCGCTCATATGGAACATATATTCACCTCATTCAATGATATACCATTACACCTCTTTGTGCACCCATCTCAAGGAAACCCGTAAAAAATGTACGCGCCCAGGTGGTTGCAAAAAGGCAGGTAAACAGACACAACGGATTGTTTTCAAATCTACATGTTTATTAGACAGCCTATTTCGTAAACAAGCACAAACGTGCCAGCAATCTGTGATATGTGAAGATGTACAACGAAGCTGTTACACAACTGAGGAGATTACTGAGCGAACAAGAACCGGGGTGATTCTTAGGTAGTGTCTATTCTCTCAGCAGCCGGCAGAATTATTTACCCGAAATCGTGCCGGCAGTCGTCACTCATTGGCGATATAATCACTTCATCGAACGACGTGTCATCGACAGCTCAGGTTAGCTTTCCTCTATAAACACCTCTTTTTCTTTGTAATGAGCCGCCCCAGGCTATATGCGCGAGGTGATATATACGGGTATCACAGGTAGCGTGAACATTTTTTTTTAATGAGCCGCCGCATACTGTCGCCACGAAGCGACGTGAACGGGCGGGCTGGGCCGGTGAGCACGCGCCTCAGAGACACACGCACGACGAAATGTCCCTACAGCGTGTATTTCGCGTAACGAGTAACGGTGAAACGTTAGTGTCGACGAAACGTGTCTAGAAAACGTGTATCAACGGAAAGGAGCCCATGAAACGCGTGTTCACAAAACGCCGGGAGAATAAGAAAGTCACCTGCAGTTATCACATGATTGTAGTCAGCTAATGGCAGGTGACTGCCGATAGAATTTCGGGGGGAAATTATTCTCCCGGCTGCTAGGAAATAGACACTGCCTAATTTTAGACGTAACCCGGAACGGAACGGTCAATTGCTGCAAAGGAGTAGGTTGCAGCGCACTTACGATGAAAATATCGGACTTGAAATATGTAATCCAAGATAGATGTTGACACGGGCACTGCAGAACCACACAAACAGAAACACGGAAAGAAAGGGGTCTGTGAAGATTCAACACGATGTGGCAGAGGAAGTAATTTGCCAAACCGAACACTAAACGCATCACATGAATTCCTTGGGCTTTTTTGAAGAAATCACTTGTTGCCGATGTACGTTGGACTTTTTAAACACTGGAAGCCTTGGTACACTCGATTACGTTGTCACGGACGAAATCTCTGGCAGCCCCGCTGGTCGCAGCACAGCACACAAGAAACTAGACCGGGAATCAGACATTCCCTGATCGGAAAGAGCTTCTACGTCACCCGTGAAACCTTTGCCACATGATCACGCGCCTGCCATTACCCGCGCCCAGACAGCGGACTCAAGGCATAAAAAAAGCCTCCGGTTCATCGGTCCGACGACTGCGTAGCCTGTTCCACGCTTTCAGCTTAGGGAGAGAAAGAAAAAGAGTGGAGTGGAAAAATAGCAGCTCCTTCAAGGCCAAAAGGGGGGGCGCCCTCGCAAAGGCTTATCTTCAGGGGCATCCCAACAATGAACGCAGCTAGTGGATTTGTCCCATATATCCTCTTGAAACTTCGACCCACAGTTAATGGTGCAGTGGATGCTATCCGTGGCCTTGGCCTTCAGGCAGGTGCCGTGCTCTGCCTGATCTCTAGCTTGGAGACTGTAGTCACGTGATCCTACCCGGAGACCCGATTGGCCTAAAACAAGCATAGCGTCTACTCTACTGTCAATACCGAGTGAACAAAACAGTTCCATACTTCCTAAGAAACTGACCAACCCAAAAGTGACCCCCAAGAAAACATCCAAGCGCACGCTGGTCGGGGCGCGTGGCTAGCGTGGCAGTGCACTGATACACCTGAGAGGAGGATGCCCATTGTCGGTGCACAAATACACTGGCTGGGCAACTGAGGGTACATCTTTCAGGAAAGGGGTGCATGTGCTGCTGATACACCCTAGCTAGGGTGCCTCAAGAGACACCCTAGCTAGGGTGCCTCAAGAGGCACCCTAGTTAGGGTTATACCTTTTTACTCGAGCGACGCTGAAACGGCTAAAATTTCGAGTCGCGTTTTTAGAGCGCATGATCTTCGCTCGGGGCTATATCACGGCCTGTGGTTGGCCTCGAGACCAAGATATGGCCTGACTCCCAATACACGGCTCTGCAGGAGCGTCGCAGCCGCGCGGCCGCGCTCCGTCGGAAGTATCGCGCACGTGCGTTGCGCGCCTCGGTCACCGGTGGGCAGGACCGCTGGCGCAAATATGCTATCCGACAGAAAACCGAGACCTAGAAACTCGTCCATATTGAACGTTTTTTTTTTCGGAAAGCCGTAAAATGCAGCACCTGCGGGCCCTAAAAACGAGTGGATTAGTGGTTTTCAATGAGGCTCAGCAGGTTTCTAATTAAAACCATAAGCCGGTGCGTTGCTACTTATACATCGTACAAAAGACGGTCTGCATACAGATTCAAGCGCGAGTCAGCGCGAGATCCGTGCTTCGAATGCCGCATGCCAATGAGTTCGAGGGGGAAACTTGGGCACGCGGCATTCGAAGCACGGATATAGCGGCGACCCGTGTTGGCAAACTGTCTTTTCTATGAGCTGTGCTACCCCGACTATATGATTATCTTCGCTAATTAAAAGTTGATTAGTAACTTTTAGTTAAATATTTATCTAATCGGCGCATTCACCGATTAATTTAGCGGGGACGCGCCATGACGATGCATTTTTTAGTGCTGCTCTATTCGACTTGGCCGGTTACTGCGACATTTGTCGCATAAACACGTAGACGCTGACGAAATATTATTCCCTCCTAATATTTCTTCAAAAAATTCCGAGTGAATAGTTTATCTTTAATCCAGCCCCTTCAGAAAAGCCGCGGTGGATTAACTAACTAAAATTTATTATTTAACTTTAATATTGATTTGAGGAATCATGTTAAAAATGCAGTATTGACGCTGATTCCTATTAGTGCCTGTACGAATTATTAAATTTTAGTTCCTCATTCAATTACTGCGACGATTATTATCCCATCTAAAGTCCTCGGAGCCCCAAGCCACTCAGTGAGGACTGCATTTATGTACTCGCCATACCCTCTTTTCATCAAAATATGTTCGATATAAAATCGAACAGATTTTAAATCAACGAGATCCTGTGGCACGCATGCGCAGTATCGGTTTTTTTTTTGTTGCAGGGACTATAGCGGATGGGAAGAAAACGGTTCTTGAAAACTTCCTCTCGCTCGCCCCGTTCAGGGGACTTCTTGTGTGACACATTTTTGCAAGGTATTTGACGTTACTAGAATTAGTTTAGACGTTTGTAATTTAACTTTTTTAACTACAATGTTTGAACCGGATACTCATCCCTGTTCATACAGCCTCGCATAAATAGCTGGATACATTCAGCGCGAACACGATATCGGCGGCGCATGTTCCATACTGCGAACTCAGTAGAATAACAAACTTCTGCCTAATGTTGTACTTAAAGGGGCCCTGCAATCATATTTAAGCGTCTACCTTTTTTGCGGTTTCCACGTCTCTTGGGGTTGGGGCAAGCTAGCGGGCACGGAAAGAGTAACTAAATATCAGTGCGTCATATTTTAACCGGACGACGCGGAAACCTCCTCCACCGACGAGGGCGACCCGCGGTACCGAAAGCGCGCAAAATGTGACGTCTTTGGTCCTGGGCTTGTCACTGGTCAAAGCCGCTAAGAGCTTTTTTTTTAATCGAGATACAAAATATAAGTGTCGCGAACCGTTTCAATTATGTATGAAAGTAGTTTTTGTTCACTATTTTAGGTCAGAAAAGAAACAAATGCAGTTTAGAAAGTACGGAAACGAGAAATGACCCGTCGACATACCCGCTAACAAGCGGCGAAAAAAAACGGCGCATACTAGAAAAGGCTAGTGGGATGAGGCTACGACAAACGAGGAGCGTAGAAAGGTCCCGGATGTACGCGGCGGCGCTGTGGTCGTATACCGGCTCAAGAATCCGACCGGTTCCGAGCGTTCCGAAGGCCTTCGGCGCGGGCCCTGTTGGCGATTTGGCCATTTGGCGGTGCGTCTGCAGGAAGTGGCTCCCGTTCTGAACTGATCTTTACCTCGTGTTTGCTGTCGTTTGTGGCCAATGAAATGTTGTGCCGAATTAGTGTTTAGTCACGCTGCGAATGCAATACGAGCTGCCCTGGCCGCCCGCTTCATACAGCCTATCCAACACGTGCTTTAGTGGCGCCCTCTCGAGCCGTCGACACGGAGTGCGGCAGCCGTGAGCGCTCGATGAGCTCACTACTCCTCCTCTAGTTCAAGGCCACTCAAGGCAGGACCTACGACGTCATGAAGGAGGTTATTTTTTGCTTGTTTTTGTAATTCTAATTTGCCTATAACTTTTAAAATAAAGCGAAATTTGAGAAAAGAAAAGTTGGATTAAGTTACTACGTTCAGTACGCTCTGGTTCAGGGCAAATTAAAAACCAGTCAAAAAGTCATTGCAGGGCCCCTTTAAGGGAGTTCCAATAGGGCGAAAGTTTTGACGTAAACCCCTCAAGTATGAGGAAAATGATAGCAGTCGATTCTATGTCCTCGGACAATGTGGCGCGTTTTCTAAAACAAGACATGGAGTGATTGATTTTTTTTGTTTTATTTAACAAAACAAATTGAAAGCCATCGCAAGAATATTTCGTGTAACTAAAATTCGTTCGTGAAGTGAACCCTCATTGGTGCAGCAAATGCCGGCCCCCGTTTTTATTTTGGGCCTGTTTGTGAGGGGGTTATTTAGCTCCTTTGAACATAACTGGGCAATCCGGCAAATTGGTAGTTAACCCCCTGTGCAAGACACTTCGTCCAAATTGCGAGCTAAAATCAGCGCTCGTCCTGTGTACTCCTTTTCCTCCCGTCCTTGTCGTTTGCGCGCTGTTTCCATTATTTCTAAGCATGAACCAACTCGCCCACATCGCTACTCTGATTCTAAAAACATGCTTTTCGTGTAAGGCTCGTCAAAGTCTCAACGATTCGGCAGCGCCGGATCCTTGAGAGTACCACGTCCACTAATCAATTACGGGCTTCAGATGATTCAGCACAACAGTATTGCATTGCTTCAAAGAACAAGGTGTTTGCATCGAAAATTTAAATAGACATTGTGCCAAAGATTATCCTCCTAATTACATATTTCTTGGTGTGGTGTATATACATCATTTTTTTTCTGTTTCAAATAATGTTATTATATCCTGCTCACCGATCTGCCTGTAGGGGGCAGGGGCTTCGTCAAGCTGCACTTCTGAAGCTTTTTCTCCTGTTTCCATTGCCCATTTTGTATTATGGAAATAAATAAAATGAATGAACTGAAAAAAAAAAAATTGGCGCTGGAGAAAATCAGTTACCTGCGTTTCGAACGAACTCTTTTTGTTAACGTTGCGCCCATTGAAAAGCACGGCCGAAGAGCCGAAACGCAGCGGATCTCGCCACCCCGCCAGTTTCTTCCGCACGATAAAGTCCGTCTGCTATGGTCAATGTCACCATAACAACAACGCGTTTTTTTTTTTTTTTTCATTAAAAAAAGTTTGAAGTTTGTTTGAAGCCAGCAACGGGAGACGAAGACGCGCAGTCGTGGAGGTTGATGCTGAGAGCGGAAAGTGGTCGCCTACCCTGGGCGGTTCCGACAAGGTTTTGTGCAAGCTCGGGACTGAGATTATGCTAAAGCTTCCCTGAGCTAAACGAGGGGTGACCAACGCGTAGCGCAGTATGTTTGGCAGCCTAGCGGCGAGCCGAAACTAGCGCTGCCGCATTGGTAGCAGACGGCATTCGGAAGATGGCGCGGCTGTAGCTTGCTTCAGATAGAGAGCCTCAAGTGTGTGTTCAACTCAAACCATGGAGAGCGTTTGCAATTTCATGGTGGCGTTAGAGGATATAAAATAAAAAAAAATTCGAGGGCACCTAAGCACTTCTTATGAGTTGTGAATGCGAAAGCATGAATCTCGTCCTTCCGCTCCCTTAGTTCGTCAGCGGTGTACTGGGGTGGAGGGCCACGTTTCGCTACCGCCGAGGTTGCGGCCGACGGCCGAGCGCGCGCTCTTGCGAAGTGGCCGCGCCGCGCTAAACTCGGCCATGTGACCTCTCTGGAGTCTGCCCGGGCGGGCTCTGCTGGCTCTACGGCCAGCCGCAGAGCCAACAGAGCTCGTCCGGGCGCACTCTAGAAAGGCGGCCTGGCAGCCGGGCCGCTGCGCTGCCATGGAGAGGGCTTCTCGGTGGGTTGGCGTTCTTTGGAACTATACGCCGCGCGGCAGCCAATGGGAACCTCGTTACTTGAAACTATGACGCGCGCAAGTCAATGAGAGCCTATCCATCAAATCGCTTCTACAGGCTACAGGCTTCGCTCCATTAAGACGGGAGTTTAAGGTGCCGTTTGGCACGGCTTCAAAAGCTGATAACGCCGGTTAGCTCCATGGAACAGTTAATGCTCTCGCATTAACAAATAGGAAGGAAAGACATCCCTGCGCAGTCGCCTCTTTCACAGCCGCCTCAGCCTTCGTTGCAGTTCCGATTTGAAATAGATGGATGGATGCAAATGGCTGTACCCTTTATATCGGGCGGTAGCTTGCGCCACTTAGCCTAGAAATTAAAGGGCCCATGAAACGATTTTTGGTATGGGATAAATCATTTTAGATTGGGATTTTACTATTAGCACATCGTTCAGTGGACCAAAAGAAAAAAGGTAGAAGGTCAAAAGCCTGACTTTCAGTGCGAAAATTTGAAAACAGAGCGGACTATTTCGTACCTCCTCCCCTTCGCAACCTCTCTGCCTTTTCACGGTGATACATCCGCGGTCCCAAAAGCGCGTCATCAGGTCCAAACTGACGTCACACGCAACCGGACCTCACTTACTCCCTTCACCCCTAAGCTGACATTGTGGTGGAAGCTACGCGCTTGCCGGACCAATCAGCCGCCTCCCTTTCACCACCTGACTTCATTCTCTGCAGCCACATTTGCCACGCCCACGTGGCAAGTGTGGCTGGCCCAACGAGCACGTAGCTTCAACAGTACTGTCAGCTTCGGAATGAACGGGGTGGGGAAAGCAACTTTTGTCTGAATTTTGAGCGACGGGCTAATCTTCTAGGGGGAGAATGAATGTGTCCGGGATTACACAGACGAGAGTGCGAGCAAGAGGGGACTCCCCCTTTTCGTCTTCTTTAACTGTTTGGTGGAATGCGCGATTTATGAGTTGAGGAGGAAAGCTAAACAGGAAAAAGTTGAAAAAGCGTTTCATGACCCCTTTAAGAACCAAAAATATGATGCCTTTCCTTCACCATTTTGCTTA